>NC_140594.1:830699069-831400585 GCF_964204655.1 Triturus cristatus
TTACAATCTCTCTTGGAGGCATGGTGCAACTGTGCCTGTGGTCTGAGTGTTGCAGGGAGTCAGGTCATTCTGAGACCTAATTATCTCCTCTATACTCTGGGAGAGTATTATGATAAGATTATGGTGAAGGAGGACATGGCTGTGACAAAAGTGAAATTGTAATTGATCGGGCTCTTGGGCTTTTGGTGGTCGGCGTGAGCAGGGTTGTCGGAGTGACTCTAATCCTAGGAGATCCATCTGGAGTTGGAGTGAATTCGGGCAAAAAAAATATAAATAAATACGAAGGGGTGAAGGAGCCACACTGAGGGCCATATGTAGGAAGCCCAATACCGGTCGGTAACGGCCGATTGTCGGTAAAAATCCCGTTACCAACCGGTATTCAGGATTTTGGTATGTAGGGGGCACATTTCAGGATTCGGTAATTTACCGAATCGGTAAAATTACCGAATCGGTAATTTTACCGATTTGGTAAATACCGAATCCTGAAATGAGATGTAGGGGGAGTGTGTGGGTGTTGTGTGGATTCGTTATTTACCACCAACTAAAAGTTGGTGGTAAATGACGAATGGCTTTGAAAAAGCATTTTTTTGCACTTAGAAGTGTGCAATGTGGCAGACATACAAGCCCTTAGGGCATGTATGTGTGCCACATGTGCACACATGCAGGAATCAGGGGTGCAACAGGGTGTCACTGTGACACCCTGCCACCCTTGATTGTGCTCCCCCCATTACCGAATCGGTATTTACCGATTCGGTAATGGTAACTGGCTTCCCATTGATTCCTATGGGCCTCCTGGCCCATAGGAATCAATGGGAAGCCAGTTACCATTACCGAATCGGTAAATACCGATTCTAAAATACCGACCCATTCCGAATCGGTAAATATTACCGATGGATTACCTACATAGCATTTACCACTTCATAAATACCGAATCGGTAAAATTCGGTATTTATGAAGTGGTAAATGTTAGGCCACCTACATATGGCCCTAAGAGACATTGGGTGTAAAAACAAAATACAAAATCAAGAAGATTGTAAAAAGTTAAGAAAAGCTAAGGAAAAGTTAAGAAAAATGGGTATACCTGCAAAACATGCCGGCGCCAAATCTGATTCAGCAGCTCGTCTAAAGACTAAAACATGCTTAGCGCAGGCAAAAGAAGCCTCACATTTGGCCAATAAGGAAAATACTACTAATCCCTCTGGCCTTGACAGTACTCTTGAGACCTCAGAAGAAGAACTGCCCTCCACCATCCCTCCGGAGTGTGAGGAACTAGGGGTAGACAAAGATAATTTTGTATTGGATGGCCTAAAGGAAAAATTAAATGGGACTAAACAATTTCCATTGTTCTTTAAAAAAGCTATCCTTCAACCCCCCTCGCTAACCTCGCTAACCTCAAAAACATCCAAAGATCACTCAGTAGAACCTGTGTCGCCTTCAGTATCAATAAACTTAACATCTTTAGATCCAGAGAGACGCCAATGTATTCACGAGTCTGATTATCCGACAGTCCTGGAGTCAGTTAAGTGTCTTGATCGGAGTCATGCTCCTGGTCAAAGTCCAGAACTAGGGGCCCCATCAGCACCTTCAAGTCCTATAGCATCGTTGCCACAGAATTCAATCCTACCTGAAGGTTTACTGATCCAGGAGGTTACTAGGTCGGAAAAAACGTCCAGCTATATAGCTGATTCTCCGGATAATTTTATCCAAAGCACAGAAACACCGGGTGCATGCCAACTAGACATTAGAGCTATGCTCAATCTCATACTGGATGAGGTTCTTGAGATAAAAAGGACCCAGAGATTGGAAATTGCTGCGCTGCATTTACGACTAGGGAAGATTGACAAGGCAATGACAGGTTTTCCTGCCAAACTCCAGGAGGCAGAAACTAGAATTTCAGCTTTGGAAGATCAAATGAATACAGTTATTGGGGAAGTAAAAGAGGTTACAAAAAAAAGAACTATTTGGAGAATAAACTTGAAGATTTAGAAAACCATTCTAGGAAGTCAAACCTCAGGATTGTAGGTGTTCCGGAAGGTATTGAAGGCTCACAAACCTTACAATGGGTTAACTCCTTTATTAAACAGACAGTTCTCCCAGAGTTTGAAGGAGATTTGACAGTCACTAGGGCACATTGTGTCCCAGCTCATCCCTTCCCCAACTCCACGATGCCGCAAACAATCCTGTTGAACCTTGCGGACTTCAGAATGAAGGAAAGGATTTTGTCAAAAGCTATTCGGCAGAGACAGTTTCTTGTAAATGAAACCACTAAATGTCGAATATTTTCAGATATGACTGCCGCTGCTGCTCGCAGAAGAAAATCATTTGTTAAGCTTCTTCATTTGTTTAAAGCCCATGGTGCCCAAGCCTCTATTGCCCAACAGTCGAAATTGAGGGTTTTAGTTAAAGGGAAGATTTTTATGTTTTCAGATTTAGAAGAAGCTCAGGCACTATTAAACGAGGTTTCGAGCGGACCAGGAATTTAAAAGAGTAGTGTAGAATTAGTAAATGTTAAGATCTGTAATATTTACAAAAATAGTCCCGTCAAGGGTCCTTAATGTATAGGGGTTAAACGCTATTTCCCCTTTATTGGGGGGGGAAAAGAAAAAAAAAAGGGAGTTCTGTATCTCGGTTTTGTGTTGGGGAATGGGGGATAGTGGGATCACCGGGATTGTAATTCCAAGACACCCAGAAGACAGGGAAAAGGGGGTGAAATGTGGTTAGCGTGGTTAAAAGGGTTTTTTACACATTTCGAGGGGGGGTTATGGGGGAAAGGGGGGGAGTCTATCGCAGAGAAAAGAGCAGAGCAAAGAGGTACAAATAATAAATTATTACGAAAAACCTAATAGAAACCAGTAAATATAAGATCTTATCGGTCAATGCCAACGGAATTTTAAATAAGCAAAAGTATGGTGCTCTCATAAAATGGTTGACATCCTTGGATCCTCAAGTTTTGTTCCTACAGGAGACACATTTGAAAACGAATTTTCCCAAATTATTTTTACGTAGGATTTTTTCAAATGCTTTTTTTGCATCTGCTGGTATTACCCAGAGAGGGGTTGCTATTTCTTTTTCTAGAAAAATGTCATGGGAACCGTTTCAAATTTTGGAGGGACCCACACGGGAGATGGATTTGGGTGGCAACTAAATTAAACGGAAGGATTTTAAATTTTATATCTTACTATGGTCCGGTTTCGGATGATCCCTCCAGTCTGGTTAAAATTAATGAGCTTATAAGAGGAGCCTCCGAACAGTTTCATCATAGGAGGCGATTTTAATTATATACAGGATTTAACAAAGGACACTTCAAATAAAAATAAAAAACAATTAAAACCAAATACAAAAAAAAGGGTGGAGGCCATCAAGTTAGAGTACCAACTAATAGACCCCTGGCGAAATAGAAATCTCGAATTGACTATTTGTTCACATCCAGATCCCTTCAGATGTTTGATATAGACATTGGGTGTAATCCCTTCTCTGATCATGCTTATATAGGGCTCAAACTTAGGTTTGAAGGGGAGAGTAGAGAACGGCCCAGGTGGCAGCTGGACCGTCTCCTCCTCCAAGATCAGGATTGGGTAAAAAGTTTTGAGGCATTGATCTTGGAATTTTTCGAGATCGATGAAAATACGGCAGACCCATTTTCGGTGTGGGGCGGGTTTAAGGCGGCAGCTCGTGGGCAAATAATCGCCTACACGACTGCTCGGTCAAATGCTCGGAGGCTCAAAATAGTTGAGCTGCAAACTGCAGCCGAAACAGAATACGCTCTTCAGCTACAGCAATGCCCCAACCAACTCGAACTGACAAGATCAGCTCTGAGGGACTTTTTCACATTAGAAGAGATTTCCAGCTCTAAAACGTATCAACAAAAGGTTTATGAAGATAGCCAGTTAGTAGGCAAACTTCTGGCTAACTCTACCAGGAAAAAACAAGAAGCAGCTATAATAACCAAGGTGCTTGACCTCCAGACTGGTCTCAAAGTGGTTAATGGTTATTTGATCCCACAGGTTTTTCTGGAACATTTTCATCAACTTTACTCGACAGAATATTCGGTAGGGAAAGAGCTGATCCAGGATTATTTTTTTAACGTGAGTTGTCCTAAACTCTCAGAAAACTGGATCAGTCAATTAAGATCTGAGGTAGAATCTGTTGAGATATCGACAGCTATTACAGCATCTGCTGGAGCTAAAGCATGCGACAGGATGGTTTTCCTATAGAATTTTATAAAGCTTTTTCAAAGGTGTTAATTCCACCTTTAAAAAAGCTATTCAATTTTATCAAAAATGGAGGTTTGGTTCCCCCATCCTTTGAAGATGCGATAATCGTGTCCTTTTTGAAAAAGATGAAAATCCAGCGGACGTTAATTCTTACAGGCCCATTAGTCTCTTAAATTCAGACTATAAGATCTTAATGAAAGTATGGGCCAAACTTTTTTCATTTGCCGCCCAAGAAACTATTCATATAGATCAAACCGGTTTCATAGTGGGTAGATTAATGGCAGATAATACTGAGTTTTTAATACATGCTTTGGATTATTTTAACTCTAACCTTTCCCTCGGCTATTATAGTAATGGTGGATGCGGAGAAAGCATTTGACCTAGTAAATTGGAGAACTTTGTTTTTTGCCCTCGGTGAATTTGGCTTTCCCCCTGAGGTTATAAGTATGCTACGTAATATTTACCAAGGGGCATCGGCTCAGGTATTTATAAATTCAAAACGAGTTGGAAATGTAAAAAATAAACCGGGGGACAAGACAGGGTTGCCCGCTTTCACCATTACTTTTTACTTTTTTTATTGAGCCTTTGGCAATCAAAATCAGGAATAATGCTGCTATTCGACCCCCCATTTTGGGTATGCCAACTGTTCGCAGATGACATAATTCTATATTTGATGCCTGAACCCTCACTGCAGATCTTAATCTTCTACCACAATGTTTGAGGGCTCAAGCTATTTAACAAGACCCAATCAGATACCTTGGGATATATGTTTCTAGCCATTAGCAACAGTTATTTAAACGTAATTATATAAAATCAAAAAACTTTTGGATCAATGGCTTTTACTTCCTTTATCATTAATCGGTAGAGTTTCTTTAATTAAAATGTCTATACTTCCGTTGCTTATATTTCTTTTTAGTAATGTCCCTATAAAAGTAAATA
Source organism: Triturus cristatus (assembly GCF_964204655.1). Classification (NCBI taxonomy): domain Eukaryota; kingdom Metazoa; phylum Chordata; class Amphibia; order Caudata; family Salamandridae; genus Triturus; species Triturus cristatus. The sequence continues at coordinate 830,704,223 of NC_140594.1, forward strand.
TGTCCTTTTTTAAAGAAATGGAAACATTGATGAGAGAATTTGTTTGGGGAAAGAAAACAATTAGGGTGAAGTTGACTGTGGTGCAATTACCAATCATACAAGGGGGGCTAGCTATGCCTCATCTAAAAACATATTATGAGGCCGCATTTATGGATATAGTGGCAGGCCTGATAGGATCCGAACGTAATCGAGATAGCTTCTCTATGGACAAAATGTTACAAGAAATTCATTGTCAAAGTCGAGTGTTTTTAAAAACCTCCAAACTTCCTAAAAAAACTAGATACAAGACTTTAAAGGAATATTCTTTTAGACTTCAGTCCTTTTTTTAAAAAACTGGCTCCTCGGGTCTGCAATATTTGAGATTAAAAGAATGCACTAGCCTTGGTCTCCAATTTCGGGAAAACCATTAAAAAAATTGGGAAGACTGTGGGCTACAGGAGCTAAGACATTTTGGCATCCAGAATAGGATGATCACTTCGGAAGAGATAATGGCTAGGGTAGAAAACCCCAGGAAACCTGCCTTTTTTGAATATTTGCAAATTGTTGATTTAAAAAAATATATTAATGGCATTTTTGCCATTCCCGATGGCCCCTTTGGCCAAAGTAAAAGGGGTAGGGAACTGGCACCGATTGCTACATCACCAGGGACAAGTACCTCTGATAGAGGCCCATTTGGCTAAAATAGGTCGTGAGACACAATGTACTTTATCTCGTAAGGACTGGGAAGCTATATCCTATTTAGGAAGTAAATCCTTGTGCGCGGCCAATTTTAAAAGAATGGCCTTTTTATCACGTTGGCTCTCCTATTTGACCCCGGAAGCTTTGCAAAAAAGGTATTCGGAAGTTGAAAACAAATGCTTCCGCTGTCAGGCCAATGGAGCAGGTGGGTGGCACCACATTTTCTATACTTGCCCACGGTTAGAGCCCTTTTGGGTAGCTATATTTACCGACATAGAATTAGCAATAGGGATGAGAGTTCAGCCCGAGGTTGAGGCAGTTTTGTTTGGACTATATAAGGGTAGAACAATGTTAATGAAGGCGGAAGAAGTTTTCTTATTTATCTCTTGTAATGTACCCTGATCCCTAATCCTGCAGAATTGGAAATCTAGTGATGTTCCCTCTCATTTAAAGTGGTTTAGTAAAATGAAAAGGACTCGGAACTTTGAAGAAGCTTATGCTAGACGGGTGGGAGCTATACCATTTTTTAGTAAGAATTGGAAGTTTTTTGATAATGTTGAAAAACGGAAGGAGGGAAATTAACACTAGATATGGATGATATGACTTATGTGACTTTCGTGGTTAGGTAGACCAGCACTTATTGCACTAGTACTTTTCTCTGTTGTTGCACTTTAGATGCATTAGCACTCTTATTATTGCATTTTATTGCAGGTTTTTGCACATTGTCATTTTGATGGAATTATTGCTCATGCTACAAGCTGCTATAGTCACATTTTCTTTTAAAAAAACAAAACAATTTTTGTCATGAAATGAACAAGTTAAGGGATTAATGGGTTTAAAGAATCATTTTTATGTATATTATGTATTTAATGCTCCGCTCAATAAAAAAATAAAATTAAAAAAAAGACAAGGTGAATGCCGTCGGAGAGCACAAGAGGACAATGGACGAGGTCAAGAGGTGATGGAAGACCAAGGAGAAACTCTCCGCCAACCAGAAGGCAGCAACGCAGACCGAAGGTGGGGGCCCAGCACCACAGCTGGAGCTGGATGACATGGAGGAACTGATGTCAACAGTCATCAGTGTGGAGACTGTGGCTGGAGTCGGGGGAGCGGACACTGCTCGACAGGACACAACACAACCGCAACAGGGTGAGTGGCCACCAGGTACTGGGGAATGGGTGGAGATGGGCACAATGGCACACATGCACAATCAAGCAGGGCACAGTACACACCGACAATGACCCTGGCTCCTCGACCAGACCTACAGACTGTCACAATGTATGATGCCATGCTCTCTGAATGTCAACATGTACCATGCGGCTACATATATGTGGACACAATGTAACACACCATCTCCCCTTCACATCGTAGTGGCATCATCAACACCTCCTGCAGAGCAGTCCCAGCCACTCTTCACTGATGACGAGGAGGACAACGCCAGCATCGACACCCAAACCATCCAAGACATCATTGACCTCATCCGCCACTCACCTCCAGGATAAGGGCAGGCCAGCTACATCAATGAGACCCCACCCACCACCCAAACCACCCAGCAGGAGGCACCCACAGCCCCGGCACTCTCCCAAGACCCCCAGGATCAACACATGGCCTTCCAACGCCTTGTGCTGGAGTGCCAGAGGGAGATGGCTGAGCAGGTGTAGGTGGGCTTCAGCATCATGGCTGCCAAACTGGACGCCATCCTTGGGTGTCTATGTCCGCCCCATGGTCTCCAACGAGTCCTGACTGACATCGCTGGAGTCATGACGTGGAGAGAAGAACAGCTGTCCGCTCAGAGTGGCTCCAGCGATGCCAGCCATGAGCTGGTTCACATGCGAAAGCTCATGGAGGACATGGTGCGGATGGAGGCGGAAAGGATGGCAGCCACCGCTGCACATCATCGAACTGTAGCTGGGATCTATCATGCCCTGCAGACCTCCATCATGGCATTGCCGCCACAAGGTGTGGCGCTGATGAATGCTGCTGCCCCACACCATCCACATCCCCGCCCCTGGGTGTGTCAGTGCCTCCCAGTGTGGCAGGTGCATCCACTCAGGCACCTGATGTGTCAGTGGCACACAGTGCTGCAGCCGGTACTGAAACACCCACAGGTGGGGCAGAGCACACATCCGGGGACGAGGACATGGATGGGTTTGTGATCAGGAGACACTAGCATTAATTTCCGCCACCTGGCCTGTTTCTGCTTGGTGCCGCACATGGCCTCATGACCTTCCACTAATCCCCAAGACACTCCGTGGGACTCACCTTGGACAGCGACATGGACTGCCACATCCTGTTTGACGACCAGTGACACGGTTGACAGACTGCGGACTGTACCCTTCCCTTCCGCAGGACTAATCATCCCCGGATGGAGTCTGGCTGGCCATCCACGGGCCCATATTGTGTAGTGTGCTCGGCATTGCCATGTACCACTCCAGCTGCTGAACTGCACAGGATGTGCAATAAACATCCAGTGACGCACTGCTGTGTCATGTCTTTCATCAGTCATGTATGCATGTGTGGATGAATGTAGGGACAGTAATTTCCCTTGCGTCAATGTTGCTCATCCTGTGGGATGCCAGTCAGAGGGTGCTACATTGCATTTTGTGTACTGTGTCCTGTGGACACTACAACAGGGACACACGCATCACTCACTTCCTTGTCCGGACATTGACTGAACCACGCCCAGATCCCACGAGTCATTGTTATAAGCCCTGCTCTGGTCCGGCGTACGGCAGGCCAGACCACTCCGCTTACGCTCCGAGGGCGTGGCCCTCATAGCTATCCGTCGCAGGCGAACTTGCTGGTGGTGTGCAGGTCACTGGTCTAGTTGTCAGCATGTCACAGCCACTCCCTGAGGGCAGGTTTGCACGCACACCACACCCATCCGGCACAGGCGTCATAGGCCATGTGACTTCGCCAACATAAGGGGCCGATGATGTCTCATTCCCCTCTGCCGGTGGTGACTGGATGATGGACGCCACGGTTCTCAATCATAAAAGGCCCAAGAGTTGTTGCGCACAGGGTTAGTGGCAACCGAGGCCTGTGTATGGCACCAGCCTACCACCACGTGGTGCTGACTGGGGTTACACAAGGTAAGTGGCAACCGAGGCCTATATACGGCACGGGCCTACCACCACGTGGCACTGATTTCGTGTGCCATGCTGGACCGAAGTGTAGGCCAGATCCATCGGGCAGCGCGGGCCTACTGCCATGTGACGTCGCTTCCAGGTTCACAGAGTTAGTGGCACCCATTGGGCTGATAGGGTGTGCAAAAGACACACAATTGATGTACGTAATGCTGAACAAATCAAAACTGAGCGGGTGTGCAGCCTGCGGTGTTGCCGGGTGCACTAGTATGTCCTATGCCATTGAGTAATCAAGACCCAGCACCAAACGTGAGACCTGGTGGCCTACGGAGCATGGCTGCATGGTGTGGAGGGTGCCATGTCCGCGGGCCCCGGGCTTGTGGCTTGCAGCGGCACGTGGTGGGACATCCTGTCTACACGCCGGTGGTGGAAGGTGAGCAGTGAGGCCTGGGTGTGCATGGGCGGGCATGCTCCGATGGGCGGCGGGATGCTTCGGGTGCCTCTGCCTGGGTGTGCATGGGCAGGCAGGCATTGTTATCTTATGCAAGTGTGTGTACTGTGTCAGTCATGTAGCTGGACTCTGTTTCAGATGACGGCTCTGACTCAGATGTGTGACCTGATGTACTGCTATACATACCGGCACGTGGTTGGAGACACACCGGTGGCAGCAGGTGAGCAGTGTGGCCTGGGTGCGCAGGGGCGGCACTCTCTCTGTCTCTCCCTCTCTTCTTCTCTCTCCCTCTCTTCTTCTCTCTCTGTCTCTCTCTCTCTCTTCTTCTCTCTCTGTATCTCCCTCTCTTCTTCTCTTTCTCTCTCCTTCACTCTCTCTCTGGCCTTTGATGTGCACAGGACACACCTTCTCATCATGTTTTTTGTCTTGCAGGTTGTGACCTATGGAGTGTCCCGAGGGGAGCCGCCATGTGTCTTCATTTGATTTCAGTGTTCATTGTAATAAAGTTTCATTTGTTGCTTCAAAAGTGAATGTGTGATGCTCATTTCTGTGACGACACATGCATGTCACCAGTTCTGATTGTGCGACATCAAGCGGAATATTTTGTACAAGTTTAGGTGTAGCTGACGTGGCATGTCTTTGTTCGGGGGGGTGCCAGGGAGGGGTGGTCCGGGGGATGGTGGCGGTGGGTGTTGTGGACCTCTTGGGTGTAAGGGCCGCATGATGAGTGGCTCCATGGCATCTGTTCCACTTCCGATGTAGCCCTGGACTGGGCTCCCTTTTGTGGTGCAGGCTACCGTCCGACTTTACACCAGGTCATAGCAGGTGTAAAATTCCTGCTGCTAACGCGCCTTATCACCGGTTTTGTGTTCTTATCACCGATCTGGCTGGTCGTTGAGAAAGTTGTGGAGTGGTGTTTTTGCAGATTTGGGCATGGGAACGCCTACTCTGCATCTCATTAGCGATAGTTGCGGGGGTCCTCTGTGATGATGTTTTTTGCGGCTGCTATCGCGGGTAAACTGGTGCTGTGGGCTGTTAACACAAGCTTGTGAATGGGGAGGTATATTTGTCACGACTTTGGCTGCGATAAAGTGCCGTTAATTCGTCGATAGCTCCTTGTGAATATGCCCCTGAGTGTCTGGTGGTGGATGAAAGAGGCATGAGGTTAAATCAAGACTACATTGCCCTGATTTTCAGCATCCCCAGCATTCAATAGAATGTACTGCGGGCTTCTGAGCAAATGTTTGGTCTCCAGCACTTGTTTATTTATTTTTAATGACACATTGGATGCATTCATTTAATCCTATATTTATCTGAAATAGAGCCTGAGTTCCAGACAGTACAGCTTGGAAAAGGGTGTGCTGTCTAAAATTGTGCAGTAAATCAGAAAAATATTGAATAAAATGAATGCACTTTACACACCGCGGGCCATATTAACATTGTGGGGCAGGGCAGCACAGAAAGTCACCTTCCTGTGCTGCACTGCGTCAAATATAAAGGGCAGGAATGCGCTATATTTATCCAATACCGCGCATTCCTGTCCTTTCCCTCTGTGCTGGCGCTGTTCTGGAAGCCTAGCACCAATGCAGGCACCCTTGAACCATGTTGCAAGTGTACCTTTGTTGCAGGCAGCATTGTTTTTGTGTAGGAAGGGGACCACTTCCTGCACAAAAACAACCCTGAAAGGTTTTATTCTCTTTCTATGTATGCTGCAGAATGAGCATACATGGAAAGAGGGAAAAACGAGGTGAAATGAAGATGGTTCTCCTCATTACGCCTCATCTGGGGGGGTGTAAGATTTTGGTGCATTCCCAGATTTACAAGTCCGTGTAAATCTTGGAATATATCAAAAACCATGGGAGCTGCGTGGGACCACCCACCTCAACACCCATGGAATGCCTCCCTTGCGCAGTGTAAGACAACACAGCGATTTGCGCTGCTTTGCCTCACTCCAGATTTATGAAGCCTTTCAGAGCCACGCAAAGTGACTTAGCGTGGCTTCATAAATCTGACTCAGAGGCTTGCGTCATGCATGTACCACTTTGCGTGGTGCAAATGTAATGCAAGCCTCTCATAAATATGCCCCAGCAGGATTTTAAGAAAACAGCTGTTCGGTTCAGCAGTAAGCCAGTCCATCGTGATACAACTCTACTTCAGCCTTTGTTTCATGACTATCCTATTTACTATTACTCTTTTACCTTTCACCACTACTAACACATTCTCTCCAACAACATTAATCCGCTTTAAAGCCAATTTCAGGCACCCAGATATTATGAGCAATCTATCAGATTCTATTTTATAATGTCGGTAAAAATTAAAGCAAAATCAATCTGTATTTGATTTTCACAATATCGCTCTTCATCAACTAAGTCTCAATATATATCGATTACTCTGTTGCAGTAGGTGCTCCCAGGATATTTATGGAAGAATCATCCTAAAAAGGAGTAAGGTGTGAATTTGACAAAGGTAGCTTCTGATGCAATGGAGGTGGCATGCCCTCAGAAATTACATTTGGTGGTAATAAATAATTGCAAAAACTCCTTTTGCAAGATTCTCCCACCAAAAAGTTCGAATTGGAAAACAAACAAAAAAAATTATGGAAATTACACCAGAACGTGAAGCTGACAAACTTTGCAACTTCTCGAAGCAGAGAAATTTGTCAATTTTTTTAACCTCCGGCAGTAGAACGTTAACATTCGTATAGCTCTACTATGAGCATGTGGTGTTCTCGAGTAAGTTGTTTATACAGTTTATGTCAGTTACATCTTAAGAGGTATAAAATGGGGGAAAACATTAACTGACATTCACACAGCTATTGATGAACATCAGCAGTGCTGCGTAGTGAGAATGGGAAACAAGCATTCGCATTTACGTGAGTTTCGTAAATGCGACAACTATTGCATTACAAATGCTAGTTTGTAAAAACGCACAAAAGGCGATTTAACTTTAATATCAGCGCTCCCCTTTCTTTAGACAAGCCATGTCTGAAGAAAGGGGCATGGTGCCATTAAAGTAAAAGCGGGGTGTGGGGCGCTTTCACAAAAAAATTATTTGTTTGTTAAGTTGACAAACAAATGCTTTTTTTTGTAAAAGCGCCCCATGCCGCGCTTTCACTTTAATGGCGGCCATGCCCCTTTCCTTAGACTTGGCTCGTTTAAGGAAAGGGGCGCGGCCCACATTAAAGTGTGAGCGTGGCATGGGGCAATTAAAAAAAATAATTAAATCAATAGTAAAAGTAAAAAACATGCAGCCGCGTTTGGCGCTGCAAGTAAAGCAAAAGCACGGCTGTCACTATCAGTGTGGCGTGCCGTGCTATGTAAAAAAAAATAATAAAGCTGTTGCCAGAGTGTGAAAACCATTAAACGAAATAGTGCTCAGAGGCTGTAATTAAAGCCTACCGAGCAACACATGTACAGGGGTTGTCCTCATGGGAGGTTACAAATGAAAACAAGGCGGTACTAAGGAGGACTAACAAGCCTATTTACAAATTAGAAGCCAGCATTCATGAAGAACAATGACACAAGCCAATGACAAATATGTGCGGAGAGTGGGCGCGGCTTCAAGTGCATACTCCAATACAACATGCCTCGCAGAGCAGCACATGCGCTGCCCAGGCTTGACCTAAAAATGGAGCGGTCATATTTTGCAAGGTTCAGACACTGATGATATCATTGTTCTTGCTCATGCCAAAAATTGTATTTTATCACGATACTAAACAAAGGTGAGCCTGTGCTGCTTTGTGTGAAATTTATATCTGAGGAACACCCTCCAGAACACATTTCAACGAGAGAACAGTCATAGAGAGTAAGACACATTGTGTAATTTTGCAGCAATTACACATTGCATGTAGAAACATCACAGGCTATTCTGCTTACCCCTTGTTTACGCCTGGTTTTACACAAATTCAGGCCACAATATTTTACTTACGCCCCCTTTTCCTAAACAATGAAGTGGGTATGCACTCTATGATGATCCAAAGCTTTTCTGTTCTATGCCCATGGCAACTTTTCAGAGTAAAATATATTTTCTCCAGAAAGTTGATTGGCGATGCTGTTTGCCATCACTCTAATACCCTTGTGAAATAAAAGTAAATTTTGGCTTCATTTATTTGATGATGTTATAAAGCAGTGTGCTAATGGTTGACAAGAAACTTCATGGGGACAGTGGGAGCGCAGTTGAGGCCTTTGTCACAGGCTTCATGCTTCTTGGGGCCCTACAATCCTCTGATGATAAGTATGAAAGTAATTTTAAAAAAAAGCATTGGTAAAGCCAATAGGTCGTTCCTTGGTGTTCTTTTGACTCATCCTGTACTTTTTTCCGATGCTGTGGAGCATGGCGGAAAAATCTAAATGCCTTTTGTCAATGCTGTACTACATTTGCAAAAAAAGAAAAAGATTTTCGATGCACCAAGGTGGAAATACATCCAGGTGGGCCCAAAACTGTCTTTGGCGTTCCCTGCATACGTTTTGTTCTAATTAGGATGAGGGAGTACAAACCAGAGTGGGCACCACAAACTTTTGTCTGTAACTCCGCTTAATCTTCTGGCATATTTGTTGCTTCAAACTGTATCAATCTTCTGCTGCTGAGGTTTATATCTCCATTAATATTGGGTTTTTTTCTTGGAGAGTTTTACACTAATCCTTCAATTGTAAAAATGTTTTAAACATATATGGCATCAGAAGCCCTGTTTCTCATATGTCTTATTAGCGTTTAGTCTAGTCACAGTCTCTGTTGTTAACACATTAAGGCAGATTCAATCTCCACGGATTCTCTAAATCTATGAAATGGCTGAAGAGAGAAATAAAGTATTGTGTAGAAAGAATGGAAATGAATGGCAATGTTACAGAAGAGGTTAATGACACAAGAGGTGTGCGACAAGGTAACATGCTATTTAGGAAATTGTACTACATGCCTTGAAATATTTTTACTGTGTTGTCGTTTTGAAGTAGGCCTTTTACAGACATTTTCTTTAAACGCCTTTTGTTCCCCTAAAAAACATCGAACAAAGAATTATGAGGATGGAAGGGAGGCCAGCCATAAACTGTGTCCCACACAGTGAACGTATTATACTTTCTTTCGACTTTCACGGTAGTGGAAAACAGACACGCTGTCCAGTATCTTACAGGAGCAGGATGTGAGTGTGTGTGTGTTGCCTGGAAATGTTGAATGTAATCAGTGCTGGCAAAGAAATAAAACTGCCTTATTTCAGACGCACAAGCAGCTAGAGGGTTTGTGTCCAGAAACGCTGAAGGGTGGTGTCAGGTTAGCTCAAAATACAAGATTAAGATTGCTTTTTAAATCAAGCAGCAATGCATATCTTCAAGGGTTCTGGGGATTGTAGAGAAATCTGTTTCCGCAGTAAGGCCCATTCATAAATCCCTTTGATCACATGAACTGATGAGAGTCTGGCCTCAACATGCACACCACACTCAACAAAGAACTTTCAGTCTCCTTGTTGCTGACATTTATTTTCATAAGTTAATTGCAAATTGAAAGATTGTGAGACAGCCAGCTATTGAAAGAACAGAAAGCGTGTCTTGTCACTGGTCTTTATCACCATTGGCACACCAACTCTTTCTGGCAGCTCTCAGAGCTGTAGCATTCGCTTTGTGTCTTCAGAACTTTGTTTTACATTGCTAAGGTTTTAGATGTAATACAAATTGTTTTGGTTTTATTAGTAGACACGGGATTTATTTCAGGACATGTTTGTCTGTTTTCATTGTCTTTAATCAAAATAAGAAACCTTTTACAAAGGCTGCTGTTGGAGGTTATCAGATTTCAAATATAGTGCTATAGTCGAAGTTCTCTGGAGGAACTTACAAAAAGAACTTTTAAACCGATTTAATTTTTACATACACACTAACACAATCACACCTTCTGCTGTACTTCAAGCAACCAGGCATTGAAGAAATACTCCAAAGAGACATATTCTATGATTATTATCACAGAGCTAGACCAGATTATCTCAGAGGAGTCTCAGAGACCCCTCTGAGAGAGTCCACAGTGTCAAGGAAGCCACACACAGCATAGGTGTTTGCGAATGGCGCCCCTTGCCAAAGCACTCCCTCTCCCCTTGTTGGGGAGGGATCCAGTTTGTATGCCCAGGAGTCTCAGAGACCCCTCTGAGAGAGTCCACAGTGTAAAGGGAGCCACACACAGCAGAGGTGTGGGAATTATATAATTTCCTCTGGGATCACAGCACACTGGACGGTGGACACTGTTTTTCCTCGTCTACCGGTTTTGTTTCTTTCACCCTCCCCCACCTCTTTCCCTCTTTCATTCTTTGTCTACCTCCCCTGCTCCTATCCCCTCTCTCCTGAATCTTCCCCCTTACCTGCTTTTACCCTTACGTATGTTTTTAACGCATGTAACTACGCTCCAGCAACTTGTAACTATGCTCTGAAACTGTGTAACTTGTAACTATGTCAGTTGTAACTATGTCACTTGTAACTATGTAACTTGTAACTATGCTCTGAAACAATGGTCGTCCTCATGTAAAGCGCTCTGATACCTCCGGGTCTAGCCAGCGCTATATAAAACTTTTCAAATAAATAAAATTATGGAAAAAATACTGATGTTGGGCCATTTGCACAGACTGATCAATGGGTAAATGATATTTTGTACCAGTTGCTCAATGTAGTTGTCAATTCATGCTATTTCAGAATTCGCCAACATCAATGCAAATGTGCCTGGTACAGTGTAATATTGTCTGGCACTGGTGAAATTTATGTGATCTGAACCACGATTTGAAGCTAAAGCCTGGATTTCCAACACTTAGTTATGTGTTATGTGGTTGTGGTCTTTTGCACACACTATGTACCACAAAATGAAATATTATGATGTGACAGAGCTCCTGATTTCCGCACATTCTTCTTATTGAAGTGGCTGCATTTATATAGTGCTTCATACTCTGATAATATCTCGAAGCTCCTTGTGTATGGTAGCAGGCTACTCCATTTGTTGAGCTTGATCAGTAAGGTGAGTGTTTTTATTAGTGTGGCCTAAGTGAGAAGAGTTTTAATGTAGTGTGTGATGATCACAGCTGTAATTCTATTTTAGTATGTGTTGTTGCACTTCAGCCTGTAGTTGAGCAGAAAACAAGAGTGAGAGACGAGGCTTATTCTTGGAAGGCATTTTTATATTTGGTTAAAAAGCTTCCTTGTTATAATCCTATGATACAGACGTTTGTATAGTAATATATTGACATAAGTACAGCCTCAGGAACAGTCAGAGGTTGGGCTCATTCAAGACCTGGTCTCAAAGATTCCTTGACCAAACAGGTCTTGTTTTCTGATTGAGCTGAATCATCAGGAGTGTGGGGGTTGTTAATATTATGCTTTTGTGTATATGTTTGTGTGTGTGTATGTGGGTGTGTGTGTGTGTGTGCACACGTGCGCGCGCGTCTTTACCATTTTGGGTACATGCCACCTGGCAGGATTAGTCTAAGCACTGCCCATCTTGAACTAAGATATAATTGAAAGCATTACATCTTTGAAGGGACCACAATACATGTGCAGACCAAACAGTCTGTGTGGTGCTAGATAGGTGTAGGTCTTAGAGTGCTGTTCGATCTTCAGAACCTGCTTCAAGGCTTGGCAATCAGGAACAGTGCTATGTGTTGTCAAATAGTATTATGCTGTGTACTAATTTGAGAAGAGCGTTTCTGTGAGCTCAGTGAGGTCCATGTTGCCTCGGTGTTGTGTTGGATGCATATTTATTGTTCTGACTAAAATATTCTGTTATGGGCTGTAATTTGGTAATTTATTATTAACCCTGGGCGTAGTTTGCGAAGTAGCGCTACGCGTAGCTATGCGAAGTGCACTTCGCACTATGCGAGCTACGCGTAGCTTCGCAAACTGCATAGTGCACTGTGCAAGATGCTGTTCGCACTGATTGCACAGTGCCGGATGCTTGTCCGCACTGTGCAATCAGTGCAAACTACATCTTGCACAGTGCAAGCGGTCGTTTTCTGCCGCTCGAGTAGATTTCTACTCGAGCGGCAGCTTTCTCAATGCGGACTGGTAGATTCTCATTGCGAGCGGTCGTGAGCATACGTGACCACTCGCAATGAGTACCCTGACCTCCCCGCGTTGAGAAGCTCGCCAGGAGGTTTATTTTCCACGCTCGCGATCAGCAACTTGATGTTGCTGATCGCGAACAAGGAAAAAGTTTCGCCGGGATGTCATTTTGCTTGCTCGCGGGCGCCAACTTGACGTTGAGGACCACGAGCAAGCAAAAAATGACCGCTGCGCTACGCTACGCGTGTTTGCACTGTACTACGTTCAATTCACGTAGTGCGAAGTAGCGCAAACTACGCAAACTACGCGAGCATAGCGTAGTGCTTTGCCCAGGCTTATTTATTATTTTGGACTCTTGCTGTGAGTTGGTTATACCATACTTTATGCAATACCTGTACCGTATAGTATGTGCGATATAAGTTTTGTTTAATGTGGTCATTGAATGTTGTATGCCCAGCAACAGTAAAGTGCCCATCGCATCTGCACTGCTCTTTATTCCAATGCACAGTGTTTTGCAGTCTGCAATATTTCGCTATACTGTTGTGCATGCTGCGAGTTTTTGAGTCCGAAATAAAAGGAATATCTGAACTGATGGAGTGTATTGCTGTTGTGAAAAGAGTGACACACAACTAAATGTTGTATCCTCACTATGTTAGATGTGTGCGGAATGTTCTGTCTGTTTCTGTTGGATGTGGGTTCATTAAGTGCACCAGTTACATACATAAAACATTTTATGCACCAGCGTTCCTCATAGGTGTGAAAAGATCTATGTGTGTGGGTGCAAATAGCAGGTCATTCGTCACCTAATGGAATGTGCACTGTGGATAGACAGTATGACATATTTGTTAGATATAAAACTGTGGTTAGATGTGGAAACATGGCCATCCCTAAGAAGAGACATCTCAGTGGCCATTAAGAAAATGGCGAACACCTAAAACTTAATAAGTTTGTGGATATTTGGAGACGTTGCCAAAGAATTTACTTTGAGTGCTACAAAGGATTTTTTTGTTTTGCATATTTTCAAGGGATGTTGGGCCAGTGACCGCTCCACAAGCAAAGTGTTTTCTATGTGGAGAATAGAAGAATGAAAGTTAAATGTGCACATTTCCGCAATCCTTTTGCTTGTATAGTCTACATTGCAGCCTAATAATGCACAGGAGTAGAAGTAAGTTACGAAATTGAAGACTAGACTTTATAGGAAGCACCTATTGTAGATGTCTATAGTTCATATATTAAGGCATTTTTATGAAACGACCTCTAACCAGTGCCTGTGCCCATCCTTTATGAGCTTGATGTGTTAAATAGTGTGCGGAATTTAGACAACATTGACCCACAACTTTTAGGCAGACTGGAGAGTGGAGTGTTTCCCTCCTCTAATCATGTGAGAATGTATTATAGCTAACATGGCTTCTTCGGATACAACACTCAATGGTGGCACTGGTTGGGAAACAGCCTTTACCACGAAGGCTTTTCTACGCGTTACGTTTACAACGGTACACTTACCTCGTAAACGTCTTCACAATTTAAATGCTGTAAGTCTCAAGAGTCGCAGCAGTTACCTGGTACCACTGCATCCGGCTATTTAGAATAAGGCCTGAATACGATCAGAGTCAAATTGGCTGGGGGCGGAGTCTGACCATGAAGGAAGATGGCAGGCTCCCGTAAGAGTGCGTGCGGAACCCGACGCTCTGAGGAGGTTATTCACCGGCTCTGGGCTCCCTACTCCTTGCGTGGGAGCCAGCACAGTGCAGGGGACATGGGGACTCCACCGCACCCGTGGTTGCTGCACTGATGGAGGCGTGCAGGTCGGGTGGTGGAAGCTTCCTCCATCAGATAGATGCAGACTGTTACGCTGCAGACCTCCAGTGAGTCAGGCGCTGCTCTGAAGGGCTGAATAGCAGCGACTCAGACTGCATGCGGGGTGAAGAATGCTATTTAGAGTGGTGGCAATGCTCCTACTCGACCGCCGGACTGGCCCTTGGACTTCCCTACAGCACTCTAGATTGGCCCAGGTTCGAACAGTTCTTTGGTCTTGGGGCCTTCTTTGGAGGCCATGGTTTATCCCCTATAGGGCCCCAGGCTTGCATATTGTTGGGGGTACCGGGGGGGGGGGTCAACTGGTGCCTGCTGGCCCATACTGCTTTGCTATCTGACCCCTCCTTATCTGCCAGGGACCTCGGCCATACTATGGGGTGTAGAGGATGACTATTGTCCTGTGAGGAGAGCGGCCTGCATCTAGTTTGTCCTGCCCACTGATGGGCATGCCCTTGAGGCCATGAACTGATGCCTGAAGGCCTATTTTGCTTTGCTCTCTAGTCCCTCCTTATCTGCAGGGGATCTCGCAAATACTTTGGGGTGCGATGACCAGCGGTGGCCCTGTGAGGACTGAAGCCTGTGCCTGGTTCGCCCTGCCCATTGCTGTTGGTGGAGGCTTACCACGCTGGAACTGTTGGGGCCCTGTAACGTTTTCCTGCCTGGAGGCTAGCTCAGCTTGACAGCTACATCGATTGTTCTGGTGGGTGCAGGAGATTCCAAGTGTGGCTGATCGTTGTGGCTCTCCCCACAGAAGTCACTCACTGGACTCGCCTTCAACCCAACGCTGAAATTTCAAAGGGTGCACAGGATATAGCCCTGGGGTGACTGGCGCTGCAGAGCCCCTCAGCCAATGATTGCATGCTTCCTACGCCACCAAAAGGCATGACAAATTATTGCTGGTGCCAAGCAGCAGAATGGCCCCCTTTCCCATGGTGATGACAAGGTCTTTGTGACAGAGGATTTCTCACATGACATGGTTGTGCGCCGCAAGATGTTCTTGGCACTCTGAGCTCCGCTGCATTTACGTTACAGCTTTTTGGAACTGGTCACAATGCTTCTTACTATGAAAGGGAGGAACCAGGAGTTTGATGACCCAGAGGAGCTAAACAGTATTTGACTGCTTTCTTGCATGCGGACTTGCGAGGCCCGACTCCTCTCTTCGGGGTGTCCGGCCTTTCTCTGCAGCACTCTTGAAGGACACAGTCTCTACCGCCCCTGGAACATCAGCGGCTGGACTCTGTCCTCAAACGATAGGAGGGCAGGGCACCCAGGGCTGGTGCAGAAGGGGGTGACAGGGGTCATGATAAGTTGTGCTCCCCAATAAAGCTGTTAACCTGTTGCCCCTCACACATACTACTGGCATTTTTCTATTGCCACCCCTGGTAAGACCCATCTGCTTCTTTGGGAGACAGTATGTTTTCCTTGTTGGTCCATGGGTCACTTCTGGGATCTGATGGGGGGTTTCCAATTTGGACTTTAGGGGGCCCCTGCATTTTGGAGGCCTAGTCTTTTTTGTGTGCCTGTTTGCCTCTGCCTTTCTACCTTTCAGTGGTGTGCTGAGATACTTTTGTAGTGCTGGGTGTCTGTGTGAGGTGAAGGGTTTGCGGGGGAGCCGCTTGCTTACATTGACTCGGAGCAGCTCTTTGTTACTGTTGTTGATTGGGAATGTTGGGTGGGCAAGAGACTGGAAGGTAAGCTCACCTGTTAAAAGTTTTGTTTGTTATTGCATTTGTGCATATTTTACAGAGCTATACATACTTTTCCTGGGCCTCTGGGGGTTGTTGCTTTGCTGTTGGTTGCTGCACCGTGGGATGCATCAATCCCCCTGACCTTGGAGCTGCTTTACCTTTCATCGCTGCTAGTGGCTTTCATTTCAGTGTGGCTGCTGCTCCCTGTGCCGTTGCACATATGCACCTTATCACGAGCGCCCTCCACGAACACACCATTGAGACCCTAGTGCCCCACCATTGTATCCCTTAATATGAATGGCCTTACCCACTTCATAAAGCATGAGAAAACCCTTACCTATGTAGCGACACACTCCCTGGACAAACTATGGAGGGATTGGGTGGGGAGGGTTGTCAGCAGTAGCCTTCTGCCTGCTGCTGCTGGGATGTGTATTACTGTCAGTTCTCCATCTCCCCCCAAAAAATGCTGAGTTGTCACCCTTTTCCGAAAGTCCTCTTCTTTTGCTCTTTTGAAAGCCTGGACTGATCTCCTGGGCCGCTGTATGTTTGTTACATTTAATACCTTAGGCCTGACTTTGATTGTTGGCTCCAAATATGCCCCTTATCGGGACTGTGTGCCCTTCCTCACCTCACTGTCAAAACTCTTCAGTTTGGCACCACCAGGGTAGTTATTGGGAGAGATTGGAATGTGACACTGGACCCTCTCCTTGACTGCTTGGGTCCTCTGGAAAGAGCCAATGCAATAGATAGGGCAATCCTGCATGATGTCACGTGTTGTCATGGGCCACTTGACCCCTGACGTTTAATGCTCCTTTGGGAAAGGGAATACACTTTCAAGTCATGTGTCCATGGGACTTGCTCTCGAATTGACTTCTTCTTTCTCTTGTACTCTACCTTGCCCTGTGTATTTGCCATATTGTGGTGGGGTATCTCAGACCATGCCCTGGTCCTCTAGAGCTTGACCATACCCTTGTTGCCCCTCCCTTTCAGTGCTGAAGGTTGAACCTCTACATTATCGGATGTCAGAGGCAGAAAGACAGTTGAAGGAGCACTTCTGCAGCTATTTCAGCAATAGCAAACCCTCTGTATCTTCTTTGCTGCTTCCTTGGGAGGCAGGCAAGGTCACTGTGAGGGGGGCTCTGATGCAAAACTCAGTGCTATGCAAGCGGGTGGACCGGGGCAAGCAGGCGCGTTGGATTGTGATATTTGGTCCACCTGGGAGGCGTCCCTCCCCAGATCTTCTCAGTCAGCTGAAGCACACCAAACATGAGTTGAATGCCCATTTCACCTCTCTGGCAGAGTACGCCCTGCTCTGTGTGAAGTGGTGGCAATATGATCAGGAGGAGAAGGTGGGTAGGCTGCTGGCCATGCAGCTGCACCGAGAGGCTAGAAGTGCCAATCCGGCTATCCTAGGCAAGACAGGGTGACCTGGAGATCATAGAGGCACTTGCCTACTTCCTTGGAGCGTTTTACTGTTCGGAAGCTCCTGCTGATCAGACCTTGGAGCAGGAATTTTTGAGGACCGACTGACTGCCGGCCTTGTCGGAGGATGCCGTCAACTCCTAGAGGGCGAGATAACAGAATATGAGATAGTGGATGCCATTGGAACCATGTTCAATAAAGAGGCCCATGGGATGATGGGTTCCTGATAGAGTTTTATGGGATCAAGAAGGACCTTGTGGTCCCCATGTTCTACAAACTCTTGAAAAAACTGGAAGGCCCGACACTGTGCCAGAATTTAACAAGGCGCATATTGCTTTCCTTTTGATGCCCAATAAAGATCTAACTAGTTGCATGAACCACCCTCCAATCTTGCTTCTCAATGTGGACATGAGGGTGCTTGTCTCAAGCGGGTTATTCCAAACCTTATCCATGACTCCCAAGTGTGCTTCATTCCCGGCCGCTCCTCTCGCAACCACATACGCCTCCCGGCTAATGTCCTTAATTATGGATAGTAGAGACAATAAGCTTCTTGTGCCTTTAGATACCGAGAAGGCTTTCGACGGAGTAGAGTGGGGGCACTAGTCCCATGCATTAAACAGGGCTAAACTCTGTCCTGCTTTTTTGGCCAAGGTCAGATGACTTTACACTTTCCCCATTGCACAGGTTGATTGTGGAGGCCACTTGCCTCAAATTTTCCTTATGCTGCAGAGAACGAGGCTGGGGTGTCCGTTGTTCCCTCTTCTTGTTTCCTTGGCATTGGAGCCCTTAGCGGCCGCCTTCTGACAGTCTGCCCTCATCAGGGGTACTGTACCCTGCAGGTGAATGCAAAATCTTACATTATGCTGATGACATTTTATTGTCCTTGAGTGACCCGGAGACTTCTGTTCTGCATCTCCTTGATTGAGTTTTCAATCTTCTTGGGGTACAAGGTCAGTGAGCCGCTTCCGTTGACACTCAGTGAACCCCAGCCCTTCCTGACCACTAATGGTTATGGTTCCTCCGTTCAATTATGTTTCCAGCAAGCTGCTGCTCCAGATCTCGGCCACACTGCCCTGCACCATTAACAGACATATGAAGCAGTTTGTGTGAGTGGGCAGGAAGCCTTGACTTTAGCCTGCAAGGTTGTTCACTGATACTAGGGCCATGGGCCTACGCTTGCTGGATATGTGCCTGTATTACCATGCGCACCATCTTTCTCACATGGTTTACATCCAGGCCCCACGTATTCTCTTCTGCAGTGGGCCTCATGTGAATGCACTGTGACACATGCACTGGATGGTCTGGGGCTCTTGTACATTGCAATAGGGACAAGTTCCACACATTGCCCCCTAACTCTGTGGGCTACTTGGGCAACGTGAAAGGAGTCACATAAGGTCCTGGGAGTTTATCCCACGGTCCACAAAGGGGTGCCAATGTGGTCTAATGCAGGCATTACTGTTACCAGATGACAGATTACCTAGGAGCTCTGGGTGGAATGGGGGATCTTGTCAGTGGTAGAAGTGCAGCAGGGTAACTCCTTTAGTTTATTTGAAGAGCTTAGATCGAAATTCCACCTGCCCAATAACAGCTCTGGTGTTACTGGAAGTTGAGGCATTGTACCGGGGTCTTCTGGGCCAGCCCTATCCAATTTACCATCTCACCGGTGCTGGATTACCTAAGGCTGTGGGGTCTCTCTCGTGGGGCTGTTTCAAATTTGTATCAAGTCCTTATTGACAATATTTACTCTCATAACATGCACACCTCATCTCAGGTGTATTGGCAGGTTTGTCTGGGGACGGAATTTTGGGATCAGGACTGGAGGGAAGTCTTCGATTACCATATTGCTCTCTCAGGGAGGAGCATCTGAAGTGTTCCTACTTCTAGATTCTCCACAATTGGTACTGGACACCATATAAGCTGTTTAGAGCTCGGCTCCTGCAGACAAATACCTGCTGGTGCTGCTCCTCTGCTGCATGTGATTTGTTCCATGTTCTCTATTCGGTCTTGGTGCCCTACTGGCTTTCTGTGTGGCAGACCTTACACTCTACTAGCTCCATCCCCTTTTGGGACTCGGTAAGGTGGCTCTGTTACATGAGTTTACTAAGCCAAGGCATAGTTTGCGGATTTTTACTCTGCAGAACTCTGCGAAGTGCCAGAAAAACTCTGTGCTCCGCAGAGTGCCGCAAGCAGCAGAGGCTGTTAAGTTGCACCTCTCGCACTGATTTTTAGCGCCTGGAGTTTGTCTTGCGCTTTAAATTCAGTGCAAAGTGCATCATGCCAGAGGATGCTACAGCTTTCTGCCGGCTCGAGTGGACACTCTACTCGAGTGGCAGCTTCCTCAACGCAAATGGCAGATATTTCAATGCGAGCGTTCGCGACCTGCGGCGACTGCCCGAGATGAGAAATCTCGCCGGGAGGTCTAGAGCTTGATTTTTTTCTTGCGAGTGCTTGCCAATTTACCAATATCGAGCTGCTCAAGAGAAAAAACTCTGCTACGCATCACTTCGCTGAGTTTTTCAGAACCCCGCACTCCGCACAGAGTGGGCAAAACTCGAACTTCACCAGCGGAGCGGAATTCTTCGCCCACCCCTAGACTTTACTGGCATCAAGGACATGTCCTCCCAACAGCGATGGTGGCCATTGATGAATCTCATGGTGGCCAAGTTCTGTATCCTCCAGCAATGACATTCCTCTCAGGTGCCCACTCACCAGGAATGGTCCACAGAATTGTATTGGTTGGTTACATATGAGCGGTGAGTGTATATACGTTAAGATTGCTTGCCTGTCTATGACGAGGTGTGAGGCCTCTTCCTGCTTTTGTGTGGGCTCTAATTTCGGACGGCGGGGGTTACACTTCTCACCCATTCCACAGGGAGCTAATATACCTTGTCATTCCTTCCTGGAGTATCAGGGTGGGGTCATTTGACTAGAGTTGGTACATTGGTCCTGTTGAAGGAGCACTCTTATGCCTTGCTTTGCCCGCTGAGACACTGTGTGAGGTTCAAGGTGTCAGGCAGTTGAACAAGTCTTGTGCAGATGTACTGATGTGTGGGTCTGATGATGCTGGCTGGTTGGAGTTCATTTTCAGCAGGCCTATGGTGGGAGTGCTGGTAAGCGAGGTGCCCTGTTTCACTGGGGGATTTTCTCTTTTTTTGCTGCTGTGCACGCTCCTTCACTCATGCCTTTTGTTTTTCTTCCTTGCCTGTTGGTACCGATGCTTTTCCCACACATGATGTCTGTCTCTTGTTTTCTTTCTACTGTATGTATATGTCATGGGTTGTTGTCAGTTGATACCTGTAAACCTTTGAAAATCTGAATAAATAAATATTTTATTTAAAAAGGTCACACTGGTTACAATGGTTGTCGTTCTTATTTGGGGGTAACATTTATTCAAGGAAAAAAACGAGTGATAGTGCCCTCTGTTAAAACTCATCTGCGATGCAGGACTGCACCTGTAGCAGCTCTCTTTATCGTCACTTCCATCACACATGCACACCCAAGCACAAGCAGGATGCATTCACCCCATCGCACTGTACTTCAGTCTACAAATCACCCATTGTGCAGACAAATCGGTCTCCACCTGTGCTGCCCCTTGGAGGACTTCACCTCTCCTTGTAGCTCTCCTTCATATAGAATGTAACCATTGGATGAATTTTCCACTTTTTTACCTGGAAGCGGGAAAATTAAATTAGTGTCATATAAAGTTACTGGGTGAAAATGTCTGATCATTGTAGCTACCTCAACACACAATGGAATGACTTCTACACCATGCCAGCTCTTTTGTTATCCTGCAAAATACTATCATTTTACTGGTACTCATTGCAATATTTGTTGCAATATTTGATATAACATTTCCAACGTTATTATTAAGGTCCATGTTACTATTATTATCAATTACACAATGCAATATTAGTAAGAGTACTACTATTTACACTGTGGTTATTTCTACTTCAACTATTTTATGAATGGCATGAAAGCTATATATAATATGTGCATATATGAAATGTTTTTTTATCCTTTTTAACTATGTATGGACTGAAGCCATTTGTTGTAGTATGGTTTTTTAAACTGTTTTAATACATATTGTGCTGAACTTTTATGATACTTTGCATATGTCGAATGGCATGAAAGCTATCGCAGCCTGGATGGCCGCAAATCTTCTTCCGCTAAATAGTGGAAAAACTGAAATCATGCTCTTTAGTGCAGCACAACTGTTATGGTCCCCTGAGTGGTGGCCATCCGAATTGGGAGTGCCACCTACTCCAAAATCCTCAATGAAAAACCTGCGCAAAAAATTAGACCAGAACCTAACTATGAAAGACCAGGTGATGGTATCACTGGCACCCGCCTTCATGTTATGAGGCTACTACGAAGAGCTTTTCCAATGCTCTCACTTGCGGTGCGCAAGACCCTAGTCCAAGTTCTGGTGATCAGTCGCCTGGACTATGGCAATGCTCTTCTGGCCCCAGTCAACGAATCCCTCCAGGATATACTCCAGGTGGTTCAGAATACAGCGGCTCTCCTAATTCATAATCTACCGGCAAGATCTGCCTCGGCTCCTTTACTGCGTGCACTACACTGGCTGCCGGTGAGAAACAGAATTATTTTCAAAATCTGCTGCCTAGTGCACAAAGGACTCAATGGCAAGAGACCCAGTTATTTGTTGGAATATCTCATTGACTATCAACCAGCAGGGTCTCTTAGATCTACGAACAAATCACTACTCATTGTACCACGAATCAAGAAAACCGGCCCTGGAGGCCATGCATTTTCATGTCTAGCCCAATATCTTTGGAAGAAACTTCCCTTACACTTACGAGAATGTACTGTCCATCGTAACTTTAGGAAACTATTGAAAACCGAACTGTGTTTACTATCCAAGGCCACTGCCCGCGTTTTTGCTTCTGCTGCGCCGAGATATCTCTTTGGGGGTGATTCATGTGCATTACAAATAACAAAAATAAATAAAAATAAATAAACTACTAATGATAATAGTAAAAATAATCAGTTGTGTCATTCTTGATAATATTATTGTTGTTGTTGTTTTGTTGTTATTTTTATTATCTTCATCATGACAATATTGTTATTTTTAGCAGTAGTATTAATTTTAATATTAATACTGTTACATAAGTAAGATATTGAAAGCTTTGAATTCATTCTATATAGAGAAATGGCTTTTGATACAGTTAAACCCCATTCAGACCTAAATTATCATGTCCACCGAGGTGGTTGCTTAACTGTAATGGTTCTCAATTAGTGAAGAAAGCTACTAAACTATATATACATCAACAAACAAAAAACACCAAAAAACTGAAACAAATTAAAACTGCATAACTGTATTCTGAAGTGCTTTAAAGTGGATCTGTGCTGTAATGAATGTTCTAGTCAAAAACATCTTTTCAGAGGCCTGCAGCATACAAAGGTATTTTAAATCACTGTATTTCAATTGCTTTGGGCTCAGTGGTTAATCATTTTTATGAGATCACGATGGGGCAGGAGCTTTACAATGGATGAATTGTGTGAAGGCAAACTTCCTCTAGTCCACAGAGCTTCCTAATCAAGAATACTGAATGCATTTGAAAGTCTGCATTAATCTCTGATGGCATTATAGCAAGGTCAGTTCAAACTAGATAAGCAAATATGTTTTCATACTAGGGATTTCAAGAAAAACCAAAAACCCTGGCCCAAATCCTGGTCCTTTTTAAGACTTACAAATGCAGTTTCTGTGGCGTGTCTTTGCATATGCTTCCCCTCGAGTATAGTTTTATCTTCTTGAGAACAACGTCCAAAATAAACATTTCTTTGAAGATAGCAGCTGTCCCAGTGGCCTGTGCGGAGGCATGGAGTAGTGATTTATGTGGTTAAGGAGAAATAGTTTATATTCCGTGGCACAAAATGCTCGGCTTTCATAAAAATTAGTAATCACTGCCATATATATAGCAGTTTGAAAAGAAACACAAGGTCGTGAGGGAGTAGGTGACTGGGTGTTAACACGTTTATGGCCAAGAAAAAAATAATCCCGTGGGATTTAGCAGGATTAGCAGGCATGACAAGATACAAGGTGTTATTGTTGAATGTTTTTACTACACTGAAGTGCTGGCAGCAGTTAAAACAACCTTTATCCGGCCCCAGATCACGTAGAGAGTGTTTCATAGGCGTTCATACCCATGTTGCAGTCCCCTAAAGTTTAAAGATAACATTCAATAAGGAGATAGAAAAACACCCAACAGTTTCAGACCTACAATGAAGTAAACCTGGTTTTCAATGTTTCCAGACAGTAAATCAAATAATTTAAGAAAAGTGAGAGTTAAAATAGTCCACAGTTGAAAACATGGCCAGTGCTTGCCCATATTTCACAGCTGGACACGTGCATTCCTATACTAATTTAAAGTAAATTGAGTAGCATTCTCATGTATAAAATAGATTATTATTCACACTCAAGGAAAGTGAGAATACCAAATCGTGGCTCATGGTAATAAATAAACCAGGATATATTATTTTAAAACACATTTTACTCTAGTGTAAACTGTGGTCCATTTAATTACTGTTTTTGTTGTTCTCACCAGCTGTTTCTTTTTTTTATTCAATAGTTCTTTATTCAAAGAACCCAGCAATACCAAAGTTAATTGATGGGTCCAAACCTTTCTAGAAAAACAGTCAACCATGGGCAGAGAGCATTCTAGAGCAAATTGTCATACGCCCCATGCTGTACCCCACATATGTATCTATATGCATGACAAAAATTTGCAAAGCCAATAGGTCTGACTTTCCGTAGAGAATGTATACAAAATATTAATGTGTGATTAATACTGTGATGATTGAGTGTACTTTACAGATGTAAATTATTCCCTCATTCATTCCAACCAAATAGCCAGTTGCATCAGGAACAGAGAAGTACTGCTCTAAGTGGAACCAAAGTCCACTGCATGTACATTTTAAAGAATTGGTAGCAATACGTCAAATACAGACAGCTGCACTGTCAAGCCAGACCTAAAAACCAAGAACAATTAGTACACAATACATCCGCCAACTTAATAGATACTCTAAGATTGGATTCAGATTTCAAAGTCAGATTGGATAGGAACTCTTTTTATTTTGAAAAGACAACTGTCTGAGGGCTGAATATAATGAACACATACCAATTTATTTATCACATGATTTTCCTTTTTATTGTGTACTTCATGAAGACTATTAGATCTGTCTATAATTGTCGAACCATGAATTGCTACGTTTAACATGCTCTGTCCTTGCTCTACTGCTACTTACAAGAATTGTTTGTACCTTTACAGTAAGATGGCGGATGCAACGGTGGGCTTTTCAATTAATAGCGCCAATCTCAAAGGCACGATTTAAATAGAAGAGAACATACTTATATCTGAGTTAAAACTCAGATGGCCAGTACTTTGCCTTGATCCTTTTTTGAATTTCTTTTGTGTCAAATACAAACACGTCTACCCGTTCACTGGACATTGCCTCAACAGGGACCAAATCTATGTATTTAAATATAAGATTGGAGCAATATTAGGAGGAACCAAAGTATTAAGGGGCATATCTACAAGGCTAGTCGATAATTATCGCTCAGCGCTCTTAGCACGAGGATAATTATAGCCGGCCAACGCTGAATTTCATGGCGGAGATAGCGTGCTATCAGCAACGCTTATCTCCAAAGCGATAAAATTCAACGCGCAAGCTGCCAACTGTGCGATTATCGCTGGAAATCCAGCGATAATCGCACAACGTTTGGCGAAAGCTTGCTGATAGGGCAAGGCAGACTTAGCCATGATATCCACCTTACATAGGATTTCATGGCTAAGTCAGTTGAAAAGCAGGCGTAAGGAAAGTAGCGATAACCATGGTTAGCGCTACTTTTCTTATCGCTTGTTAGCGATTCCCTTGATAATTGGAGAAATGTCGGTTAGCGACATTTCTCTAGTTATTTCAGGAAGGAATGCTCACTTTGCATCTCATTAGAGATGCGAAGCTGGGCGTACAGAAAACAGGCGCTAAGGCAAGAATTCACGCGATAGCGTGACCTTGCTGATATAGCGATAAAATTATCGCCACTTTTTGGCCAAAAACGGACGCAAAAGCTGCGATAATTTATTAGCGCCGCCTTGTAGATAAGCCCCTACATACTTTCCTATGGATAGCAGTGGCGGTTCCTCCTTTAGGGCGGAGGAGCGCTACCCTGCCTGCTGGGAGCGCAGCAGCAAACGTAAATTAATAAAATGGTCATCATCACATTACCATTATATAATAAAGTCTTAGTACCGCTGTTTCATCTTGAGTGCGAGGGAGGTAGCGGGGCTATTGCTGCTGATTGACCGCAGGGCTGACTTGCCTTGCCCAAAAACTTAAAGTGCACATGTCTCTTGCCATGACCAGCCTGATGCGCGCTTCAGACTGCACTAATACGAGCTGTTTTAAACAGCCGGGCTTTTTTCAGACACAGGTCCCCAGTCTCAAAAGGATCACTGGATAATCCTGCTCTACCCAGTCCTGGCGCTTATCTCATGCTGAAACCAGAATGAGAGCAGCTACAGGACTGGTTAGGTTTGTTGATTGTGCTGAAGGAAAGTCAACCACCTTCCCTCCCTCTGGACTGGAAGTAGATCAGGCTGCAGTCGGTACAGACGCCCTCATTGTGACTGGAATTGCAAATGTTGAGGTATGGGATATCTTCTCCAGACGAGGCACATTTAACATTGAATGGGGGCTGATTGCTTTCTTATTTGTGGTGCTCTCTTCTAGGTGAAGTGTCAAAATCTTCTACTGCAAACACCAAGATTGCTAGGGCTGGCGAATGACTTGGAGTGGCGCTCATTAAATAGTTTACGCCTTCCTGAAACCTTTTCAGAAATGTCCGTAAGGAGGGGCGATTGGAGGGCGCAGAAAATGGGACATCTTGAAATTTAGGTCAGCGCGATCGTACTTTGAGAACCTTTGCAAAATTTCAAATTAAAGCTTTTTTTCTGCAGTTTTATATTGAGCAAACTCGGCCCAAAGGGACTAAAGTGTTTTAAATAAGCACAAGATTGCATTTCATAAGGTCAGTTTTTTTGGCACAGGGAGATGAAATGATTTACATAGGATCACAGAATGGTGAGGAATGCCCGGACTTGAACCTGGTTCCGCAGTTTTAAACTTGGCAGCTCTGGCCATTCGGAAGCATCTCCTCCCAGGTTCAGAGTAGGTAAGCATCCTCCCTCCCCCAGCAACGAGTTATAGTGCTTACTCTTCAGTCATTTTGATTAATTAATGGTGTCGAAGTAAGTTTTCTGTAAGTGGGGGTGCACTTTTGTTAGGACCGTGATTTCCCTTTTGCAACTTTATGAAGACCATCACTTTCATATAATAATGTTGTGTAACCCTAAGAAAAACAGGCAACTCCTTGGCACCCGGACACAACTTTCCCATCCTTGTCTGTCCTCTTGCAAAGCCTTGTTTTCAGGTGAGTGATTCCATTCAACTAAATACAGCAAAGCTGCAGATCCCAGGCTACACTGATGTGTTGTTTTAACCCCTTCGCCGCGGCAGGAATTCCGCCGCGGCGCTGGGGGGGTTTGGGGGCAGGTGCGGTGGCGCTATGCTCGTGACGGAACCACTCCGTCACGAGCCACGGTTGAGCTGTGCTCATGACGGAGTGGTTCCGTCACATCTCCGCCCACTGCGCTAATCGCCCGCACAGGCGGGGAATTAGCGCCGCGTTGGCAGAGCGGCCGCCAACGGCCACAGCATGACGGAACCACTCCGTCATGAGCACAGCGCAACCGTGGCTCATGACGGTGTGTTTCCGTCATGAGCGGGGAAGGGGTTAAAGGTCAGGACTGGAACAGGTAACATACAGTCCCCTGGTTGGTGGTCAAACCCATTTCCATCAAGTTTTGTGTTTTTCCCTAATTTGGACTTTTTTATGTGTTGTCTTACAGGCTAAGAGGCCCGGGTTAGGGTGACCAGAATTTTAAAACAAAAAACCGGGACATTTTACAAAAATAGAAGAAGGACTATAATTTTACGTCAAGCAAACGCCCAGAATGACAGCGCTCGTCAGCAGAGAATTACAAAACAGGCAGTAAGAACATACATCAGATACCATTTTTAAACCCATTAGCATGCCTGTGAATTAAGTTGCTTTCTTGGAACAACTGCTAACTATCCCTGCTTTTTAAAACATAAAAAAACACCACCCCCGTTTTTAGTCGAGCCTCTCCAAAAACAGGGACATGAGCTAAATTTCTCGAAATCTGCCCGGACAGCTAGTGAAAAACGGGGACCGTCCTGGCAAATCAGGGACGCCTGGCCACCCTAGCCCGGGTGCCACACAGAGCATTTCACAACACATTGCACATTGGCAGTACCTACACTCCAAGGCTGGTTGGGACACGGGACAGAATGTCTGGCTAGAGTGCCACTGTGGGCAGCAGCAAGGAGGGGGAGGCAGGAAGTAAACACAGCCCTACCCCTCACCTGGGACCCCTGGAATCCTCCCAGCAGCAGCTGGTGGGTTGGCTGTGCACCTCCACATGTACCTCGCCTGCCGGTGTGGCCTTGATAGATCTTGAACTACACACAATGACGGCATTATGCAGAGGCTCATCAACGGCTTGCTAATATAACACTGCTTCTTCAGGTCGGTTCCGTCATGCGCATCGAAGGGGTTAATATTGCTTTTGCGTGGCTTAGAAGGCTGTCTTGGTGGAGGCCTGGGGAGCCAATGTGAGGTGCAAGTGCTGGCTCATGCAACAGGTGGCAGCTGAGGTTCAAGCGGCTGGTGGGGTTGTGAAGACTCTGTGATTATTCTAGCTGCAGGGGGTAGCCGGGACCCTACGCACTTCGGACTACACAGGACCCCCGTGTCCCCTGCTGGCATGTGGCCCAGCACTCCACGGACGGACTAATCTCTCCCTGCATACCTGCAGTGAGCCTCCCAGTGCTGTTCAGTGTATTCCTTCCTGAGAGAAGGTCTTTCTCACACCTGAGGCTTCTGGCCTGACATTGCGTCTGCAAACAAAGGGCCAGAAATACAACCCTTTTCTGCATGCAAAAAGGGGTTTGCAACCTGTTTGCGCATGCAAAAAAACAAATAGGCCATGTACTAACCCTATTTAGCGACTTGCAAAGATTTGTGACTCGCTAAATAGGATTAGCGACTCGCTATTAGGAAGGTGCGTTCCAAGGGCGTCCCTTCCTAATAG
Source organism: Triturus cristatus (assembly GCF_964204655.1). Classification (NCBI taxonomy): domain Eukaryota; kingdom Metazoa; phylum Chordata; class Amphibia; order Caudata; family Salamandridae; genus Triturus; species Triturus cristatus. The sequence continues at coordinate 830,732,576 of NC_140594.1, forward strand.
CGAGTCTGAGCCCTATGTAAGACTGTTTTGCGAGCGCAATTGGAGTCCCAAAAAGTCGCAGTTTTAACCCTTCTCAAAAGGGTGGTAAAGCACTCGCAAACGTGAAGGGGTGCCCAGGGGACCCCTTCCCCTTTGTCAATGCAAGTGGAAATGTTTTTTAGGGGCAGGCAGTGGTCCCACGCACCACTACCTGCCCTTAAAGAATGAAACGAAAACATTTCATTTTTCTTTTTTTAAATGTATCCCGTTTTACTTTAAGGAAAACGGGCTGCATTTAAAACAAAAAGAAAAGAAAACTGCTTTATTCAAAAGCAGTCCCAGACATGGAGGTCTGCTGAGCCCAGCAGGCCACCATACCTGGTAGGGCCAGTCATTCCTAATGGGGACACAAATTGCGAGTGCCTCATTATTATGCATGAGGCATGCAATTTGCAACCCCATTAGGAAATAACAGTGTCTCTGACACTGTTGTACATTGATGTTTGCAATTTAATGCAATTTGCGAGTCGCAAACATCAATGGTCATATATATGGCCCAAAGGGCTCTCAGATACCTCCAGCTTTGTGTTGCATTTGCTTTTACGCTCACCACTTTCAAATGTGACTAGCCGCCACTGATAGATAGAGAAGAAGGGGCTCTAACACAATGTGACATCAGAAGTCCCCCACAAGAGTAAATTCACCCTGTTCAAGCTTTTCGCAAATGGCAAAGTTTATGAAACAGCATGTGAGCAGTGAGAGGAAAGTGGCAAATACGAGAGAGAGAAAGAGAGAGAGAGAGCGAGAGAGAGAGAGAGACCTGACTGACCTCCACAGGGAGAAAGTCCGAGCCTTAAAATACATACTCATCACTTCTGGGGGCAGGGAGACTGGGCAATTAAAAGTCACCTTGTTAAGACTCAAAGCACCTGCTGAGGTGAAGCATGGAGCGTGCATGTGTGGCTCCCAGAAGACATAAGTAGTTTAAAACAATACATCAACAACTAACGTGATAATATCAAGTTGTATATTGAAACTATTTGACAGTAGGCATATACCAGCAGCAAGAAAAGAGGTCGTGCTATTAGTAACAAGAAACTTTATATATATGAGTGTATAATTTTGGTTGTTGCATCAATGTTTATTTTTTTGGAAAAAGAACAATTAGCACACAATACCTCTGCCAAGTGTACATTCTTGTGATATTTTTATCTTCTGCTTTGTAAAAGTGCACATTTGGTAGCAAAATAAAAGCCTCCATTCTTACAAAAAATTATTTTTCTGAAAACAGTTGGCCGTTTCATCAAATGTATCACATAAATCCACAATATGCTTGCCAGCAATATACTTTTGCGCCAATAGGAAGGGAAACTTTTGGCTTGCAACTTTTTTCTACTGGTGAATTCATTCCAGATAAATAATGAAACAGTTCAAACAGATAGTGGACACTCAAAACACTAACACACATCTTTTCTCATCCTAGCTCTTTGGAAGCGAGACTGAATGAACAGCGGTTTTAGGGGGATTGCTGTATGTAAATATTCAAAGATCAAAAAATGACTTCGCTGTCAAAACTTGCAGCACGCAACTCGACTTAGAAAAATGTATGCTCTCTTCACTTGTGAGAAAACTAACTGATATTGTCCAAAATGGATATTAATATACCCTCATAGCCCAATGTAGCGAGCTGAACAGGCCATCACATACCTGCTCCAGTGTTATAGGCCTGAGTCCAAGATGAGGGCCTGTAACAACCGACTGGGGCCTTATTCGGTGGTATATTATGTAAACAATGGGGCGACCCTGTGTCCCTCAGAACCTGGGTATAAATGATACGAAATACAGTGGTTCTGTCGGGTATGACCAAACAATTGCTTTGTTTTGTGTTATGGATGAATCAAAAAAGGACCTAAGTACATTAATCAGATAGAAAAAAGCAAAACTAATCCTAAGGATAATTAAATTAACAGGACCACATAAAGCAATGACAGTGTACAAATCACAATAAAATCAGATTTGTAGGGTGGCAGAATGTTCTTTATATATAAATTGCCTCATTTATATCAACACCCATAACATTCTTTTTTTGCAAAGTATGGCTACCAAAGTTATAAAGATTAAAGTGAATTGGTGAATCAGTGACAAAGTGACACAGGTGACACAATTAGTGTACAATATATACAAAGTGAATACAAAAGTTTTTATATGCAGAATAAAAGTCGGCCAGTATTTGAAAGAGCACAATGACCAAGTTTCCACGGAAAATTCAGATTCTATAAGAAAACGAGTCTTGAACTGGTCTTAGGTACTGTCGACGTTTCAACCCTATATATGCGATCTTAAATCGTCATGCGGGTCTTCATCAGGACTTAAATTTTGACAATGGCAACCTACAAAAGCAAGTAAAGTACGTGTCAAAGGCTGGTCCTGAATAGTCACAAGCATATTGTCCCAAAAATGCCAGAAATGGCCAAGACTCACCTAGCCGTTGGTCTAGGATGGTCTAGTGTTCATATTTAGTGGGTCCGATGCATTCATCCAGCGGAGTTTCTAAAAATTAATTCAAACAAATGGTATTGGATGACGTGCAATCATCAACCCATCACCATTAATACGAGAGCTCCACCATCAATTCTGGGAATTGTGAGACTAACAGAATCATTGTACACGCGTGACATCTCAACGTGGTGGAAATTCAATTAATAGTAACATAATTATAACCCAGGGCCAATTTGGAGGCAACTCATGGGGTTAACTAAAGCTCTTACCATTATAGGGAAGTGCGTATCGATTCAGATATTAACAACCTAATTATCCGGATGAGATTGACAATTAATGAGGACTAATTCAAATGAGAGACCACTCATAAAAATGGTACAGAAAAATAAGGCAATTGTTATGCAAAAAGTCTGTTTGAGCTACGCAAAACGCCCGGTTAAAAGACATCCCTAACAGGGGGATAATGGTGACAGGCTCATTCTTGGGTTTCGAATTTACAAGAATAAGCTCAAACATAGTTGTCCCAGTTTTAGGTATGGACGATTGGCTCACCTTAAAGTTGACTTGTAAGCTACAATACTTAGTAGAGCGAATGGTAGCCGTCAAATCCAATTTGAAACTGGAGTTATAAGAAGATTCTAACTGCGTCTGCAAGGTAAATAACAAGCGCAAGCTTAGTTATATAACCTTAGTAAGGCAAACAGAAAGGAGAAATGCTTCAACGCGTTATTCGCAAACTTACTTTCGGTGAGAGCAAAAACTTTCTTCCGAGCGGTCTTAATTCCCGCTTCTGTACCACCTTTCGTTACTGTGGGAAACCCGCGTAAGGCAGGCCAGCTGATATATGAAAGCAACCAGGTCCCCCCCTGTATGACATCAAACGTCAAAAACGCCAAGTCGGTTGCTACGCAACTCAGTCAGCGTCAAAGGAATCTAAGACCGCTGATAGAACGCGGTCGCTGTTCGACCGTACCACTTTCTATACTGACGTCAAACGTATAGTCTTCTCATGACTAACGAGGAATGTGTCATGATGTTTGCTAGGCAACGGAATTTCCGACGAGAGCCACACTAAGGAAACAGATTTCCCCATTTTAGTGCCCTCGTACTGCTGATGTACCTAATAATTTCCAACAGAAAACGAACGTGAACAAAGATTCAGCATTGTCACGCTGTTATATGTGCCAAAACAGTTACAACGAATTAAAATAAATTATACAAAATTCTTTGCATTACAAATGAGACACACTCAACAGAAAGCGAACGTGAACAAAGATTCAGCATTGTCACCCTGTTATGTGTGCCAAAACAGTTGCAACGAATTAGAATAAATTACAAAAAAATCTTTTCTTTACAAATAAGACATACTCAACATTTTCATTTGAAAGTTGAAAACAATTTGTTTTGATAAAATTTTGAGAAACATTTATGACATAACGCACAAAGCTCTGTGTAAAGCAAACATCCGAAAACATCAATACAAACCCGAATAATTGTGTCACATCGGGCCAACCATTAAAAACAGTGACGCTATAATTTGTAAAACAGTTATATGATCCAAAAATAAATTTGAAAAATATATCTCGTCCCAAAAAGGTGCACACTGAACATTTTCATTTAGATTTAAAGTTTCAAAGGGCATGGTGAGATGTCATACAGAGTACATCAATATGGAAAGCCTAATACAACCGTTGTGCATAAAAATTTGCACACTAAACAAACATGAACAGAATTTGGTCACAATAGCAGTATGATTTGGAACCCATCACGTTACAACATGGTCTCTCAAAAGAAGGAGCACGTTGGACCTTTTGAATTAGATGTAAAAGACGAGTGTTTCAATAAAGTTTCAAACAACATGACATATAAATCTAGGAATGTAGATTTAAGTAAGATTAGGCAAGCGTTCACATCCACTACCTAACCTACTCTAGAAAACCGAGAGTTCAGTGGCCAGCAGCCTTTAAATGATATCTGTGCAGTTAAAGAGAAAAGAAAGGAAACCATAGATTATAACTGACCCATCTGTCTAGATGTTTCTTCAAACTCATTCAAACCCTGTTGTACTGTGTCAAGGGAATGTATCCATCTGCATTCTTTTCTCTTTAGATTAACTGTAATTGAACCCCCTCTTGGAGCCAAAATCACCTTTTCCAGTACCCACCATTTGATATCCTCAGGCTGATGGTTCTGTGCAAGAAAGTGATCCACCATGGGGGCCCCTTGTGTACTACATTTGATACGACTCATGTGTTGGAGTATCCTAACTTTTATCTTTTGCGTGGTTTGACCCACGTACAGACGGCCACAAGGACAGCTTATTGCATAGATTAAATTGCAACTGGTACAATTTGTGAAACTAAATGATTTATATGTTCTGTTATGATACGTGAAAGAGGAGCCCTCCACTGTCAAAGGGCAGGCTTTGCAGTGGCCACATTTATAATGGCCCAGGAGGGGAGGTAAACCCAGGTGATCTCTGAGTCCAAGGGGTTTAGGTGGTTCCAGATATGCCTTAACAACATTATCTTTCACACTCCTGCCTCGTTTAAAGGCAAATAGAGGTTCCTCAGTGGTTGGAAGCTCACTGGCAACCAGGTTCCAGTATTTTTTCATAATCTTCTTCATGTCATTACTTTTAGTATTGAATGTAGTGACACATACAATATTCTCCTATTTAGTTGTTCTCTCCTTCACTTGTAAGAGTTGGTCTCTCGGGCAGTACCAGGCGCGTTTCCGTGCGCGTTTCAATAGACCAGTAGGGTAACCCCTCTCCTTGAGGCGAGTAGTAAGGATGTCAGTTTCTTTAAAGAAATCAGCTCGTCGTGTACAATTCCTTCTTAGTCTAAGGTATTGGCCGTACGGGAGGTTGTCCCTAAGACTGCGTGGGTGATGAGAATCGTATTTGAGGAGGGTATTCCTTTCTGTAGGTTTGCGATATAAATCACAAATCAACCGTCCATCATCAACTTCAAATGTAAGATCAAGAAAGTCAATTGTTTTGTTGCTATTCATCATAGTGAATTGGATATCAATTGATCTTGTATTCAACCAGTTATAGAATTGCTCAAACTCCTCGCCAGTGCCCGTCCAAATCATTATAACGTCATCTATGTAACGTTTCCAAACCATAATTTGGTTGATGAATGGGTTTAGATGGCTGTAGAGATGTTCCTCCTCGTATGAATCCATAAAGATATTGGCCAGGCTCGGCGCATAAGTAGCGCCCTTCGCAACGCCTTTGCATTGGTAGTAGAATTGCTTCATGAATACAAAATAATTGTGCTTCATTGCAATTTCTAAGAGGCCTATCAGAAAATCAGTTGGTATCCAATGCGGTCTCGACCTCTTATCAAGGGTAGCTCTAATCACCTCAAGGGCCCTAGCCTGGGGAATGGAGGTGTAGAGCGAGGATACATCCAGCGTGACAAGTAATTGGGTTTGGGTGTCGAATGGTTGCCCCTCCAACAGCTGAATAATGTGCATTGTGTCCCGCACATATGATTTGGTCTCAGATATCCAAGGTTGGAGAAAATGATCTATGAACTGGTTGAGTGGTTCCAAAACCGATCCACATCCGGAGACAATTGTCTTCCTGGCGGTTTCTCTAGGCGCTTATGTATTTTGGGAAGGGTATAGATAGTCGGAATCCTGGCTTCCCTTTTGTTTAGAAAATCGCACTCTGGTTGACTTAAGAAGCCCTTTGCCACTCCGTCCATGGTTATCTCCTCAATCAATGATTTAACCTCCGACGTGGGATCCCTTGGTATGGGGCAATAACTGTCTCTGATCCCCAATTGGAGCTCTATTTCAGCTACGTAGTCTTGTGTGTTTTGTAGGACAACCGCCCCACCCTTGTCGGCGGCCTTGATCACAATTGCATCGTTGGTTCCTAATGCAGATAATGCCAATCTTTCCTGCTTACTGATATTGTATTTTATATATTTCTTCTTCTCCATCAGATCCATGATTTCTTCAAGAACAATTCTTTCATATGCAAGTATTTTATCGCTCATCATATATGCACTTGGAGTGAACGTAGAAGAAGGTCTGAACGGTGTCGCAGCTGCTACCGGGGCATAAACATTTTTGCTGAAATAATATTTCAAACAAATTTTCCTGAAAAACCGTTGTAGTTCAACCTTAACATTAAAGGAATCAGGAGCAGACGTAGGTACAAATGTTAGCCCTTTTGCAAGGACCATCCTTTCCTCATTCGATAGTGTATAGTCCGAAAGATTGATAATAGGGTCTTGAGTTCCGGCTATCGAAGGATCAGACAAATCTTGAGTCATTGTAGGACAAATCATGTTTCGAGGATTCAATGCAGTGTCATCCACAGAAATGGGATGGGGGTTCAAAATGGAAAGTAAATCAGAATTGTCCACCTGTAAGGTTTCTATCACAATGTCTCTAGTTTCCTGTCGCTCCATTGGGCTCCCATTGGTGGTTATGGCCAACGTGTTCTGTGTAGACATGTGTGTCACAGATCTATGTTGTGAGCAAGGTAAAGTCAATGACATAATGGAGATGTCAGGGTTTCCAATAGGGCCCAAAAACAAGGGAGTGGGATGTGTATTGGCAACCACTAAATTAACAAACTGCGTGTTCACCATCTGTATGTTTGTCTGCGGGTCGAGATCTCGCCATGTGTTTCTGGCTGAAAGAACCGGACCCGTGAGTTGGTACGCCGAGTGTTTCCACCCCTGTGGTTGTTCCATCCTCTTGAGCGACCCCAGAACTGCTCTTGGCCCCCGCCCCTGTTTGGTTGTCGCTGGCCCTCCCCTAAAAAATGGGACACTTGGTTGTCTTGTCTACTGGTGGAAGGTCTATCTAGGTCTGAATCCGAGCCACTACCAAATGAGGAATCTGAGAAGGTCTTAAATCTCCTGGGACCTTGTCTACTTTTATTGGAAAAGAACCCCTGGCTGTCCTGTTGGTAGTAATCGTCTGTCAGATATGGGTATGTGAATGTTTTATCGTAATTTCTTATATCCTTAGAGAGTTTGTCCAACTTTTTATTAAGGGTTATTGTGTTGAATTCTGCTAGGGCCTTCTCAGCCCTTTCCAGGGCCTCCTTAGCGTTCGTTAAAGCACTATCCCCCAATATTTCTCTTTTAAGTTCCGCAATCTCTTGCGTGAGTTTCTTAACGTACTCAATCGCAGTCTCTACTCCAAGCACCATCCAGTGCCTGGAGCAGTTATTGGCCACGAAACTGAACCCTTCCCTAAACTTTGGTACGTCTATGAAGATTGCCGGCTCGTTACGAACCTGCAGTCCTTTGGGAATTATATTAGATTGTAAATATTTGGTCAGCACGTGCCCATGAAGCCTGGAACGGATTAGTTTCTTCTCTAATCATTCAATTTTTGCCAATTTCTCATTGAGACCAGCATCTACTGATAACCTGTCTGGACCTAAGAGAAAGTTAGAAACCCCCTGTTCTTGTATGAGGTTTGTTATGTACTCTTCACTGTATGTCAGTGTCTCCTTATCTGACATAATACAAAATTAATTTCAAATTTGGGACAAGTACTAGAAATGTCCAAATGTGTATAAAAGCACAGCAAATGAGAGAAAAAATCCCTCGCAGGTCAGCACCTGCACAAACTAAATTATGTAAACAATGGGGCGACCCTGTGTCCCTCAGAACCTGGGTATAAATGATACGAAATACAGTGGTTCTGTCGGGTATGACCAAACAATTGCTTTGTTTTGTGTTATGGATGAATCAAAAAAGGACCTAAGTACATTAATCAGATAGAAAAAAGCAAAACTAATCCTAAGGATAATTAAATTAACAGGACCACATAAAGCAATGACAGTGTACAAATCACAATAAAATCAGATTTGTAGGGTGGCAGAATGTTCTTTATATATAAATTGCCTCATTTATATCAACACCCATAACATTCTTTTTTTGCAAAGTATGGCTACCAAAGTTATAAAGATTAAAGTGAATTGGTGAATCAGTGACAAAGTGACACAGGTGACACAATTAGTGTACAATATATACAAAGTGAATACAAAAGTTTTTATATACAGAATAAAAGTCGGCCAGTATTTGAAAGAGCACAATGACCCAGTTTCCACGGAAAATTCAGATTCTATAAGAAAACGAGTCTTGAACTGGTCCTAGGTACTGTCGACGTTTCAACCCTATATATGCGATCTTAAATCGTCATGCGGGTCTTCATCAGGACTTAAATTTTGACAATGGCAACCTACAAAAGCAAGTATAGTACGTGTCAAAGGCTGGTCCTGAATAGTCACAAGCATATGGTCCCAAAAATGCCAGAAATGGCCAAGACTCACCTAGCCGTTGGTCTAGGATGGTCTAGTGTTCATATTTAGTGGGTCCGATGCATTCATCCAGCGGAGTTTCTAAAAATTAATTCAAACAAATGGTATTGGATGACGTGCAATCATCAACCCATCACCATTAATACGAGAGCTCCACCATCAATTCTGGGAATTGTGAGACTAACAGAATCATTGTACACGCGTGACCTCTCAACGTGGTGGAAATTCAATTAATAGTAACATAATTATAACCCAGGGCCAATTTGGAGGCAACTCATGGGGTTAACTAAAGCTCTTACCATAATAGGGAAGTGCGTATCGATTCAGATATTAACAACCTAATTATCCGGATGAGATTGACAATTAATGAGGACTAATTCAAATGAGAGACCACTCATAAAAATGGTACAGAAAAATAAGGCAATTGTTATGCAAAAAGTCTGTTTGAGCTACGCAAAACGCCCGGTTAAAAGACATCCCTAACAGGGGGATAATGGTGACAGGCTCATTCTTGGGTTTCGAATTTACAAAGAATAAGCTCAAACATAGTTGTCCCAGTTTTAGGTATGGACGATTGGCTCACCTTAAAGTTGACTTGTAAGCTACAATACTTAGTAGAGCGAATGGTAGCCGTCAAATCCAATTTGAAACTGGAGTTATTAGAAGATTCTAACTGCGTCTACAAGGTAAATAACAAGCGCAAGCTTAGTTATATAACCTTAGCAAGGCAAACAGAAAGGAGAAATGCTTCAACGCGTTATTCGCAAACTTACTTTCGGTGAGAGCAAAAACTTTCTTCCGAGCGGTCTTAATTCCCGCTTCTGTACCACCTTTCGTTACTGTGGGAAACCCGCGTAAGGCAGGCCAGCTGATATATGAAAGCAACCAGGTCCCTCCCTGTATGACGTCAAACGTCAAAAACGCCAAGTCGGTTGCTACGCAACTCAGTCAGCGTCAAAGGAATCTAAGACCGCTGATAGAACGCGGTCGCTGTTCGACCGTACAACTTTCTATACTGACGTCAAACGTATAGTCTTCTCATGACTAACGAGGAATGTGTCATGATGTTTGCTAGGCAACGGAATTTCCGACGAGAGCCACACTAAGGAAACAGATTTCCCCATTTTAGTGCCCTCGTACTGCTGATGTACCTAATAATTTCCAACAGAAAACGGACGTGAACAAAGATTCAGCATTGTCACGCTGTTATATGTGCCAAAACAGTTACAACGAATTTAAATAAATTATACAAAATTCTTTGCATTACAAATGAGACACACTCAACAGAAAGCGAACGTGAACAAAGATTCAGCATTGTCACCCTGTTATGTGTGCCAAAACAGTTGTAACGAATTAGAATAAATTACAAAAAAATATTTTCTTTACAAATAAGACATACTCAACATTTTCATTTGAAAGTTGAAAACAATTTGTTTTGATAAAATTTCGAGAAACATTGATGACATATTGCACAAAGCTCTGTGTAAAGCAAACATCCGAAAACATCAATACAAACCCGAATAATTGTGTCACATCGGGCCAACCATTAAAAACAGTGACGCTATAATTTGTAAAACAGTTATATGATCCAAAAACAAATTTGAAAAATATATCACGTCCCAAAAAGGTGCACACTGAACATTTTCATTTAGATGTAAAGTTTCAAAGGGCATGGTGAGATGTCATACAGAGTACATCAATATGGAAAGCCTAATACAACCGTTGTGCATAAAAATGTGCACACTAAACAAACATGAACAGAATTTGGTCACAATAGCACTATGATTTGGAACCCATCACGTTACAACATGGTCTCTCAAAAGAAGGAGCACGTTGGACCTTTTGAATTAGATGTAAAAGACGAGTGTTTCAATAAAGTTTCAAACAACATGACATATAAATCTAGGAATGTAGAATGCTGGATGAATGCATCGGACCCACTAAATATGAACACTAGACCATCCTAGACCAACGGCTAGGTGAGTCTTGGCCATTTCTGGCATTTTTGGGACCATATGCTTGTGACTATTCAGGACCAGCCTTTGACACGTACTTTACTTGCTTTTGTAGGTTGCCATTGTCAAAATTTAAGTCCTGATGAAGACCCGCATGACGATTTAAGATCGCATATATAGGGTTGAAACGTCGACAGTACCTAGGACCAGTTCAAGACTCGTTTTCTTATAGAATCTGAATTTTCCGTGGAAACTGGGTCATTGTGCTCTTTCAAATACTGGCCGACTTTTATTCTGTATATAAAAACTTTTGTATTCACTTTGTATATATTGTACACTAATTGTGTCACCTGTGTCACTTTGTCACTGATTCACCAATTCACTTTAATCTTTATAACTTTGGTAGCCATACTTTGCAAAAAAAGAATGGTATGGGTGTTGATATAAATGAGGCAATTTATATATAAAGAACATTCTGCCACCCTACAAATCTGATTTTATTGTGATTTGTACACTGTCATTGCTTTATGTGGTCCTGTTAATTTAATTATTCTTAGGATTAGTTTTGCTTTTTTCTATCTGATTAATGTACTTAGGTCCTTTTTTGATTCATCCATAACACAAAACAAAGCAATTGTTCGGTCATACCCGACAGAACCACTTATTCGGTGGTATAGCATGATATGGCAGACTATAAGGTTATCAGAACATTTAGCCCCATGGCAGCAAAATATCTTAATTAAAAAAAGGCCTCCCAGGAAATAGAGGGGATTGCCCCAGTTACTTGCAGGTAATAGTCATTGCTTCATTGCTCCGAGTATTGTCTTCCTCGCCACATGAGTTGCAAAGTGAGCTTCAGTTCCACACCAGAACCCTCCAAAGCAAAGTCAGCATTCCATGCCTCCCATCCCTCCCAAACATGGCCGGCCACCATCACCCTTGACCCAGTATAAGAGGAGGGTCGGCCCATCCCACTTTCTGTGTTTTTTGTTCTGCGCTGACTCTCCAAGTGCGCGTTTCAGGTAAGTGCAAGGTCCTACTCTAGCAGGACCTGATACCCTGGGGATGAGGCCCTGCCCGAGCTGGCTCATTTCCTGTGATAACCGCCCTCCACCCACACCTTGTGGTGTTCGGCTCTGCTCTAGTGTGCTTGTGAGGTATAGGGCTTTGCTGCTGTCGCAGCCGTGCACAAGTGGGCTCTGGAGATGGGCGGGCTCAGTGGTTCAGCCCTGCACTGCGGGTTTACCTTTGTTTGCTCGCGTCTCAGATCCTGCTGAGATGCGAGCGTGCAGCGGCTTGTCTGCCCTCAGTGGCCCCTGCACTTTGGGCTTACTTCTGTTTTGCTCGCTTCTCGGCTCCTGCTGAGATGCGAGCATGCGACGGCTGAGCTGGGTGGCAGGGAGACACGGCTCATGCCTCCCCCACATACTGGCACCGGCAGTGGAAGCCGACTGCTGCTCCTCCTGAATGAGACACAAGACACTCATTCCCGCGTCTCTTACCCTAACGTTGCAGTAGGGCGCTCAGAGGTCTTTACGTCCTCTGGTCGTCCTGCCTATCCTGTCTCCAGGGGGGAGGCGCCTCACACGGCCAGCTTCCCGCTTGATTGGGTTGCCTGGCAACGGGTGCTGCTGGCTGATTTTCGCTTCTCCGCTCTTCTTCACAGCATTCAACATTGTGGAGTATATTAACTGGACAGTGTAGTCCTGTTTCAGGCTGCCTGACAGCTCTTGTGTGGTTTTTTTCCCCTGCTATTTTTCCTGTGGTGTGTCCCAGCACTTGAGCCTGTTGAGGATCCTCCGGTGGTGGTAGGGCCCAGCACTCAGCCTATAGCTGATTCCCTGTCTCTTCAGACTATCCAGTCCATGATTCAGGCTGCGGTAGCAGCAGCCTTTAAGGAGCTCAATGGCCCCTCTTCCCCCAAACAACAGCGCCTGGATCCTCCCCCTGCATTGAGGGTGAGGAGGGGGACCTCAGGGAAAGATATGTGCAGGGCCAAGAGTTGAGGGAGGTCCTACAGCACATCAAGGGCAACATGGCCTTCTCTGTACATCCAGAGGAGGAGCTGGTGGAGGACTTCTTCATGCAGTATCAGAGGAAGGAGCCCGAGTCCTCACCCTTACATCCTTCAGTCAAAAGGGTGATCGACAATGAGAGGCATGAAGTGGACAAGCAGGCTTTCCCACGTTACCTCTCTAAGCGCTAAGCCATTCAATATTTCACCAAAGATTTTCCCTCTTCCGTGAAGGTTGATTCCCTGATGGTGGGACTGGCATCTCATGGGTCCATAATTTCAGAGGATGCCTCTCCCTCGGATCTTGTCAATAAGACAGTAGAGGCTGCAGTTAAGCGTTCCTATGCTGCTGCCAGCTTCTCCATTAGGGCTTCCACCTATTTGTCTTATACTGTCCAGTCTATGTTTAAAGACTTTCAATCTCTGGTTGAACTGTTGGAACAGGAGGCTGATGTCCTGCCTACTCTAGCGGTCATGGAGCAACATACAAGGCTGTTATCAGATATCACCTTCGATACCCTGGGAGCCGAGGCCACGGCTGTGGTGCGGCTATTCAGGCTTGTCGTCAGGTGTGGCTGCGTCATTGGAAGGTGGAAGCTGACCAGAAGGTCCTTCTTATGAAGATACATTTTTCGGGGACCAAACTGTTTAGTTCTTCTCTGGAGGATATGGTGATGAAATCTGCTGAGGACTGGAAGCTGTTGGCACCAGACCATCCTTCTTGAGGCCGTTTCTTTGGTCCCAAGAGGGCTTTTGCTCCTACTTCTACTCCTAGGGGGGCATGCCTTTTTGAGGACGGGGTCAAGGCCTCGTAACCCAGTTCTCCAACAAATCCTGATCTCAGCAGGCTGACTCTACCCCGCATCCTAGTCCTGCCTATCCTCAGATTCCGGCTGTCAGGGCTCCAGTAGGGGGGTGACTGTTGAATATTGCCCAGGCCTGGTAATGCTCACTGTCAGATCAGTGGGCTCTGCTGATTGTGTGAGAAGGCTACTCAATTGTTTTCGACTCCTGACTCCCTTCATCTGGACGCTTTCATTACCTCTCCCCTGCCTTCAGTCGTGCAAAAGAGGGAGGCACTGTTGGCTGGCATTCAAGATCTTCTCGACAAAGGGGCCATTCGTCCAGTTCCAGTTTGTCAGAGGGGTTTTGGGGCTTACTCCATCCTATTTCTGGTGAGTGAGATTTCTGGGCACTTACGTCCGGTATTGGATTTGAAGAGGGTGAATTCCTTTATCCCTCGTGTTAAACTTAAGATGCTCTCTTTGCAGGAAATCCTTCCTTTACTGGTTCAGGGGGAAGTCGTGGCTTCCTTGGGTCTCCTTGATGCCTACCTCCATGTGTCCATCCACCCATCATCTCAACGTTTCCTCAGGTTTTGCATGAGGGCCAAGCACTTCTAATTCCAGGTACTCCCTTTTGGTTTGTTTTTTGCCCCAAGGGCTTTCACGAAGGTGTTAGCCCCCTTGATCGGGATCCTGCACAGGGAAGAGATTTGGGTGTTCCCGTACATTGATGACTGGCTGATCTCCGTTTCTTCTTTTTTTTAAGGGGACTCTTCATGTCCAGAGGGTCTGATTGGTCCTGGCCCATCATGGGTTCCTGATCAACCACATGAAATCCCATCTGGAGCCTACCTGGTACTTGGTGTTCATCGGGGATCACCTGGACATGGTCAATGGGATGGTGTTCTTGCCTGCGGAACGGAGGGCAACCTTGTGGAGGGACCTGGGCTGTCTCCTGGCCTTGGAATATGCCCCTGTCCATCAGTGGTTGAGGGTGCAGGGTTTGATGTAGGCAACTATCAATGTGCTTCCCAGGGTGCATCTCCATCTGTACCCATTGGTGATCCATCTCTTGTCACAGAGGGCTCCTTGTTCCGTGGATTACGATATGCCTGTGGTTGTATCCTGCAGATTCGGCCCGATCTGGGTTGGTGGTTGGTGGAGTTCAGTCTCTCCAAGGGTCTTCCATTTCTGGTGTCCCCTTCGTGGCTGATTAGGACCGATGTCAGTCTCCTGGGTGGGGGGCGACATTGGATTCCGAGTCTGTGCAGGGTTGGTGGGATTGCCTGCAGGTGGATTGCTCGTCCAACTTTCGGGAGATGAAGGCCATCTATCTGGCTTGTCTGGAGTTTGCCCCAGCCCTTCGGGGCATCATATTCTAGTCTGAATAGACAATCAGATGGTGATGGGCTACCTCAAACATCAGGAGGGTTGCAGGGTTCGATCCCTTTGGCTCCTTGCACAGGAAAACCTGTCCTGGGCAGAGGTGTTGGTTTTGTCGGTCGGTTTTGTTGCCCAGGGCGGTCCATCTTCCAGGGAAGGAGAAATGCATGGCGGATCGCCTGAGCAGGGTCTTCCCTCACTTGGCATCCATCTCCCTGTGGGTGGCTGTGTTCCGTCAGTTGTAAGACCGTTTTGGATGCCGGCGCTGAATCTGTTCACGGATGAATACAATGCCCACCGGCCTCGCTTATGCACATTCTACCCATGCACAAGGGAGTGGCAGCTGGATGCATTGTCATTACGTTGGCCGGGCTCCATGCTTTATGCCTTTCCACCAATACCTTTGATTGTGAGAGTTCTTTGCAAGATTCACGAGGACTGGGCGTATGTTCTGTTGGTGGTACCTGGCTGGGTTCCCCGCCCTCTGAAGCTGCAGATGCTCTACCTCCAGCATGGAAGGTAGCACATTTCAGGACTGGTTTCTATCTAGGCTGAACTGGGGGTGGTAATCCTCAGGGGTTGTCCACTTTAGTGTTTGGAACTTTGGCCTCTAGGGTCTTATTTTCTTAGTGCATGGGCTTGAATTTTTTGCTTGTATGGTGTGAAACATGGCTGTTATGACCCGTAAAGAGATTTCTTGAAGCTCCATATCATCTGGGTGAAGAAATCACTTTGGGCTTTACCTTCTGTCAGATCTAGCAACGTAGGCTCTTACATTGTAAGGCTCACAATGTTGCTTCGCGGAGATGATAATGACACACCGCCTGTGCTCCAATAGCCCCTACCTGAGACTTTAGATGACATCAAGCTGTGAAGGGGCCTGTTCTGGTGAATTGTTAGCTGTCGACCTTCAAAGAAATACTAAAATTAGTATCCATGTCTATAATGTGATTGATTACAACCGCCTTCACCCAATGATGCCCTATAAGTGTGAATGAGAGAATATTCTACCTGCAAAACAGCTGGATGAAGAAATAGGTTTCATTTGTGTATCTGTTGAATACTTCAACCAGTTCTCTTGGTAATTTTATGTGGTTATTGGCCTTTCCCAGTATGGATAGATCTGCTGATTGGTTAAACATGAGGAGAGGAGGTAGAGGAATCCCCCCAGAGAGATGTGTCTAGTGCAGAATTCCTGTAAGCGGAGCAGCACATATTGGAGCCAGGGAGAGCCAGGTTCTCCAGTCCATTTCAAAGGGTTCTCTTTGAGTCAGAGAGGGGTCAAAAGGAAGGAATTAAATTGGGCTAATATGAGAATCATGAAGAGTAAGGCTGAGGCATGATACACATGTCACTGCAGCTCACATCCAGGTAAGAACTCCTGGTCTTCAGGCTCCGAAGAGGCACTCGGCAGGGATGCCTCCTATCACCACTGATATTTGCCTTCATGTTGGAACCGTTGGCTGCATGGGTGCGGAGGGATGTAATGATAAGAGGGCTGAAATGGGCAGAGGATCATGACAACCGTATATCGCTCTTTGCAGACGATATCCTGTTGTACCTTGCCTCTCCACACAAGTCTATCCATGGGGTGTTAAACATCTTTACAAATTTCGGGAAATATTCTGGATACGCCATTGATTGGAGTAAGTCGGTGCTGTTTGTACTCCGGGGTCCAGTCTCACGACTTCCCAAATGATGCAGTGTGGAAATAGCCACAGAGGGATTCCGATATCTGGGAATATATATTACCTCAGATCTCACCCTTTTTCATGAACACAATTTGATACCACCACTGGCCAGGCTGCGAGCGGACGTAAAGCACTGGAGGTCTCTACCTCTTTCATTAGTTGGCCGAGCGGCTCTTTTTAAAATGTTAGCTCTCCCACGCTTTCTGTACATCCTGCAGAATTGCCCGTATCGGGTTCCAGACACATACTTCTTGGGAGTGGAAAGTGAAATCCGGATGCTACTATGGGACGGGGGAAATTTCCATATCGCAATGAAAAAACTGACGAAGGGGTGGTATGATGGGGGTATTGCCCTACCGGACCTTCGACTGTACTATTGGGCGTCGCAATTAGTAGTAATAAACCACTGCATGTACCACTCCCCGGTAGACCAGGTCTATTTATTAGACAGATATCAAACGGTCCATATACTTGGGGGCACTATACTCCAAAACTAGTAGGAAAAAGTATTTTGGGCACACTTCACACATGGTCACAATATGGCACCAGGCAAACTCCCGACTGGGATGGTCCAATATCATAACGAAAGCTACGCCACTATGGTATACCCAGAGACTAGGGCTCCTATGTAACCAACCTGGATTTGATAAGTGGGATATAATAGGGATTTCCACAGTCGGGGATTTGACTGAAAAAGGATCACTCCTCGAGTTCGCAGAATTGAGGGAAAAATACGATATGAACCAAAGGGAAATCTTCAGATATATACAAGTAAGGCATGCCCTCACCACAGCCCTACCAGATCTCACAGACATACAGAATCGTCACCGCTAGAGGATAGACTGCTAGATGGACCGCTCCAATCAAAAGCCATCGGTAACTTATAGTAAGTTCCGCAATAATCTACCGGACACATTCCACAAACTTAGAGAGCATTGGCAGGGAGACGTGGGGCCCATTGACGATGACGACTGGCAATCGGCATTAATGTCACCCAAAGAAGCAGCGATCAGCTCCCGATTTAGATTGATACAACTCCGAATTCTACACAGATCTTACATGACAGGAGCTGCTCTGGTAAAGATGGGGGTACAAAAGGGGGCTAAAGAACGGTGATGGATCAGGGTATGCTCAGACGTGAGTCCCTTGCTCACTTTGCCACTGGATTCAAGCAAGCCTGGCTGAAGACGGCTGAAATGCCAGAAACCGGTCCTAGGAAGCTTGTTTCTGGTCCAGGGAAGGCATGGCTTGGCAGTTCGGGCTGGACTGTTCCCATGAGGCACAGTGTCAGACTGATTTGCATATGGCCATGTCTGAACTGGGGTGGCAGAGTGGGCTAAAGAACGGTGATGGATCAAACCCAGATCTGTTGACTGGGTGTGAGTGTTTGATTGGTTCTGATGCTCCGTCCATCACCACCCCCTTTTGTACCGCTTTGTTCGCCATAAGTTGGCAGGGTATGCTCAGACGTGAGTCCCTTGCTCACTTTGCCACTGGATTCAAGCAAACCTGGCTGAAGACGGCTGAAATGCCAGAAACCGGTCCTAGGAAGCTTGTTTCTGGTCCAGGGAAGGCATGGCTTGGCAGTTCGGGCTGGACTGTTCCCATGAGGCACAGGGTCAGACTGATTTGCATATGGCCATGTCTGAACTGGGGTGGCAGAGTGGGCTAAAGAACGGTGATGGATCAAACCCAGATCTGTTGACTGGGTGTGAGTGTTTGATTGGTTCTGATGCTCCGTCCATCACCACCCCCTTTTGTACCGCTTTGTTCGCCATAAGTTGGCAGAGTATGCTCAGACGTGAGTCCCTTGCTCACTTTGCCACTGGATTCAAGCAAGCCTGGCTGAAGAGGGCTGAAATGCCAGAAACTGGTCCTAGGAAGCTTGTTTCTGATCCAGGGAAGGCATGGCTTGGCAGTTCGGGCTGGACTGTTCCCATGAGGCACAGGGTCAGACTGATTTGCATATGGCCATGTCTGAACTGGGGTGGCAGAGTGGGCTAAAGAACGGTGATGGATCAAACCCAGATCTGTTGACTGGGTGTGAGTGTTTGATTGGTTCTGATGCTCCGTCCATCACCACCCCCTTTTGTACCGCCCTGGTAAAGATGGGGGCAAGACCGGACACGCTCTGCCTTGAAGGCTGCCAATGACCGACTACCGTTTATCATATGATCTGGGAGTGCCATGAGCTAAGGCGACTATGGGAGGGGACAAAGACACATATCCAGAGTGCCCTGGGGAAAGAAATACAGCTTACTCCACAACTAGGACTCCTTACCATTTGTTCCCCAACAGACCTTACAGAGGTAGAGCAACAAATGACCACATTAGGCTACACCCTGGTCAAGCGAGAAATTGCGAGAAGGTAGGGGGCGACAGAGCCACCTTCCCCCCGAATGTGGTTGAAAGAATTCGATAGGTACATGATTGCAGAGACGGAAGTCTTTAAGCCATGTGGGTGTCCCAAAAAATGGCATAGGAAATGGGGTAAATGGAATGTGTACCGCGTAAATCTATGGATCTCCCCAACGGTGGAACTGGAAATACAAAATAACAGAGAAAGAGATATGGAAATGCTATGAGTGTGATTATTCCCTCCTAGGTAACTGTATTGTGTTATGCGGAATAATTTGGAAGATTATATGGAACGTGTATGTGATTTTGTTATAGAAATTAATAAAAAAGATTCATTAAAAAAAGAACTCCTGGTCACTCCCATGGCCTGTGTTGTGGGGTTATCAGCTTTGGGGTCACTCCTGATGTGCTAGGCTTCTTTCTGGAGGAAGAGAGGGCAGAGGAGTGGGTACTTAAAGTGAAGCTGACCACCAAAATAGACAAAATAAACTCAGACACTAAATCACATTTGGAGTCTGGAAATGGACTATAAGAAGGGGAGATTGAGACCCCCAAAATGTTTAACTGTCAAACAGTCAGTTGGGCTGTGCAAGGAAGAGAAGCACTGCAAGACTTATGCCTGTGACCAGAACTGTGGGACAATGCTAGCTGGTCTTCCTGTTTGGGTAGGGGTAATCACCCAGGGAATCCAAGACCATTGGCCTGGAGCTAGGAGCACCAGCACCTTCCTTCTGGCCAAAACCCATGTGCCATGTGAACAAGAGGAAAAGGTTGGAAGGAGAAAAGTCCAGTGGGGAACTGGTTTGAGTGGATTCCCTTAGCGAGGTGTGAGAGGACAGCTGGTGCACTGATCAAGTTGTTGCCTTTGTGCAGGGAAAGCCAGTGAACCTTGTCTGCCAAAAGAGGGCCGCCTTGTAGTGAGCCGTGATCGTTGCTGCTACGAAGAGTTCATTGTCCATGTGCAGTGAGGAACCTGTGATTCTGTATGCCAAACGGGCCACTTTGAGGAGAATGCCATTCTGATTGGGCTGTAGCCCATGTGCAGTGGAAAGCTGGCACCTCTGTGTGCCAGACAGGGCCGCTGTAAAGAGATTGCCATGCTGAGTGTGCCATTGTCTGTGTGTGGCGGTAAGCCAATGACCCCATATGCAAGGAGGGGTTTCCATGAAGAAATATGCTGTGTCGATAAGGTTGGAGACCATATGCAGTGGAAAAATGGTGATCCTGTATGCCAGAGTGGGGCACCAGGACCAAGCAAGAAGTGTGACCTGGGCGGGATTGCCACTGGAGGAGAGAGGCCAGTGTGGGTACCCCTGCGGGCCTGCACAATTACTGAGGGTCAGCGTCAGGACTTTCACACTCCTCTCCTCACCACCCATCATTTGGAAGTCCCAAAGAACTTACCCAGCTTGGATGAGCAGTGAAAAATCTCTGGTTGCCACGGCTGCACGACAGCATGTGAGGAACTTGAGGTCTACTAAGCGCAGCCCACCTGGGTGGCATACGTTACTGGATTCAGCTGCTGCAGAACTAGCGGAGGTGGTGCACATAGATACTCTGGTTGCTTTGATCACGGAGGTGCTGGTAAGACTGATGTAAGGCCACTTGGCCCTGAGGGATCTTGCTTGCCAGATAGCTCTGCGGTGCTGGAACACCTTTGAATTTTATACAAAGTCGGAGTGGAATTCCTCGGACTCATAGCAGTGGGGCTTCACCTGATGTTGCCTGTAGTAAATGGAGAATAACTACTACAGCTGGAGCTAGGAGGGAGTGGGATTCAGGGAACTGCCTCACCAACACTAGAGCCAAGACCACAGGGGATTGTGGAAGATGTTTGTGAAAGTGCTATTTACCTTTCTGGTGGTAGCTGTAAAATAAATACCTCTTTTTTTTAACACAGGTATTTGACTAGACAGTCATTTATTGCTGCTGCTGCACATATTTTAAGCTGTGAGATTAAGATCTCACCCTTCTATTTACCCCTGATAAACCTTGGACTGCTCGACCCATGCTACAACTGAAATACAAGTGCTGAAGGGGTACTTGCCCAGTTTCTCCAGACACATAGCAGACTGGATCCTGGGACATCAGGAGTAAAAGGCCTCAGACTCCACGTCTGGGCCTAGTAGCTCCTACTTGCCCAGTGGCCCGCTGAGCAAGGTTCTGACAGACAGTGAGTGTTAATGCGAGAGAGAATGATAGTGATTGTTACTGTGTGTAAGACTGACTAGGTCACAGTCTGAGTGAGTCAGAATGAGTGAGACAGAGTGAGAATCACTGAGACTGATTTTGTCAGAGATGAATGAGCAGGTCTGAGTTGGAATGAGTGAGAATGATTGAAACTAGGTGAGTCAGTGGGAGTGAATGAATCAGAGTGAGATTGATTGACGGACTGGGAATCTGTGAAAATGATTGTGACTGAGTGAGACTGACGCAGAATGAGTAAGATTGCGTTATTGAGTGAGTAACAGTCTGTTTGAGTCAGAGAACGAGTGAGACTGGAGACTGAGTGAGCAGGAGAATGAACGAGACAGAGTGAGTGAGAATGAGTGGGACTAAGTGGAAACGAGTGAGATTGAGTGAGACTGGGGGTGAGATAGGTGAGTCAGAGTGTGTTTGATTGTGTGTGAATGAGTGGGGCTGAGTGAGAATGAATGAGAATGAGTGAGACTAAGTGAGTGAGTCAGAGTGAGAATGAGACCGAGTAAGACAGAGTGAGCCATATTGGGACTGAGAGTGTGAGCATTCTGACGCCCGAACCCACTGAGAAGTCAGGCTCGCTCATTGGAATTCGAGCCAAAGGTTACACCCCACCACTTTTAAAGGTCATCAGCCACCACTGGGCTCTATTAATCTTAACCACCAAAATAAAGATTAATAAGTAACATTAGAAGCTAGAATTGAGACCCTAACCTCACACTTTATCGCAGACCCCAATCTGACAAACAAACAGGCTCTGGAAGCAGCTAAACTCCCTATTTACCATACAAACCGAGGAGAATGGCCTAGTCAAATTTAAACAGTGTATCCATGGCCAAGCTGCACAATTGCGCATTGTGAGTCACATTTAACAACTGTGGCAGTTGGAGATGAAAGTGGCCATTTTCTCACAAATTCTATTGCTGTAGCTGATAGATTTGCTACCTTATTCAAGAACCTTTTCTCCACCGGAATATTGCTGCCCTAGAACCTTTTAAATGGTATTAATAGGGTATAGGGCTCTGTTCTAGCTTCAGATGGATCTCCAAGACTTGGGGGCTGATCTAGAGTTTGGTAGAGGGGTTAATGCATCACAAACGTGACGATAGCCCATGTGCATAATGACAAGTACAATAAATCCTATGGCACCTGTAATAAAGCTAATGGGATATCCATCCAAGGGGCATATTATCAAGCACGGCGTTAAAATTATCGCCAGAAAACTGCAGCTAAAGCGGCGATAATGGGCTTGATAATATGCCGCAGAGAATTCCCATAGAAGCCCATGTTGACACCAGAACATGGGCTTCTATGGGAATTCTCAAGGGCATATTATCAAGCCCATTATCGCCGCTTTAGCGTCAGTTTTCTGCCGCTAACGCGGCGATAATTTTAATGCAGTTTCTTGATAATATGCCCCCAAATTGTGAAGGAATAACCCTTCTGCCACTAAATTAGAGGTGATGGTTTATGCTGTTATGTTGGATTACCACGATGATTGCACTATTATTCTGTGGCTGATATTTTTGTAAAATGTCTTAGTCATACCTCTTGTAAATATTATTCCTCTCTTTATACTTCTCTCACCTACCCCAGCCTATCTCCCCCACCTCACACTCTGGTTTCTTTTTTATTGCTATAGATTGATTTATCAAGTAAGTGACTATTTTATTGTGGATGTGTGAGAGCCTGTAGTTTTGTTTTCCAGGCAAATGTGGTAATTTCCCTTGTCACTATCTATTTATAAGCTACATCTTCGGTTTTTAAAACGATCTCATCTCCTATTCAATAAAGTATTTTGGAATATATTGCTTTATATATGATAATTATCTATGTATTCTTACATCTCTCCAGTATACCAGCAGATCAGTAAATGAAAGAAATGCACACTCTTACACCTAATGCACCAATGGCAAAACGACAAGACAGTCATGACACTGTCTTGTGAAATACACTTTCCTCAAGCAAAGGACAAGAGGCGGACTCACAGCAGCACATAACTAAAAGGGAATGAGCAAAATCCATTGTCTTTCTATTTTACTGTTGATTGCTTGGCTCTGGAAGACAGCTAAAACTTCTGTAGACGGATCTAAAAATAAAAGAATGCATCAAATGCTCACAGAGAAGGAAATAGTATGCATTCGTTTTTTTTAAACAAAATAAAAATATTTTAACGTAGGATGCAAATAAAAATTCATTTAAAATATTTAATATTAGGCTAGAGATAAATAAATGCAATTTTGCAGCACTTTGCTCCTCAAATTAAATAATTTACCAAATGCTGACTAACATTTTGACTTATTTATAATGAATTCAACACTTTTTTTAATTAAAAAAGTGTATAAGTTTAATGTAGTTTTATTTGTATATTAAGTTTATTATTACATTAAAAATAATTTAAATAATGATATACAATGTTTTAATTGCCTAAAATATTCTATGCATTAGACCTGACCGCATTAGTGTGGTCTCACCTTTAACTTTTTGCCCCCCTCTTCCATATTTCAAACTTGTTTTTTGCTGGCTTTATAACTGAGCACTTTACCGCAGCTAACCAGTTCTAAAGTGCATGTGCTCTCTCCCTAATGGATGGTAACATTTGCTCATAGCCAATTGACAAATTAAATTTACTTATAGGTCCCTAGTAAATCCAACTATATGTGCCCAGGGCCTGTAAATTAAATGCTACTAGTTGGCCTGCAGCGCTGATTTTGCTACCCACATAAGTAGCCCCTGAACCATGTTGCAGGCCTTCCTCTGCAGAGCCTGTAGGCATAGTTTCACACTTCCATGCTGACCTGCCAACTAAAACCTCTTGCCAGGCCATAAACCTTCCTATTTAATACATTTAAGTCACCCACACGGTAGGCCCGGGACAGCCTTAAGGGCAGGGTGCAGTGTATTTAAAACGTTGGATATTAACTTTTAAGCTTTACATGTCCTGGTAGTGAAAAACTATAACATTTGTTTTTCACTACTGCTAGGCCTATCTTCCCGTAGGTTAGCAGTGGGATGCCCTATGACCTCTAACTGGACTCACAATTTAAAACCACAACTGTAGTCTTGCCTCCTGTTGCCTAAGTTTCAGGGACACAAAAGACTTGTAGCTCTTCTTTTCCAACTCTTGGGCTCATCTGGTGGTGAGTCTGTCCTGCGAAGAGGCGCCAACCCAGTCCTAGACCCGTGGAAGTGGACCTAGGGTGTGCTGCAGTGTTATTGATTTATTGTCTCATGTCTCTGGAATCGGGTCTGCACATTGCACCGGAGCTGCTACATCACACTCGGACCAGCCACACACCGGGACCAACGCTTTTCTCACGGCCCTCATTACATCACCACTGCTGCATTGGGGATCTCCAGAGCATCATTTGACAGGAACTTTTGTTCTGTGGGCCTAAGGGGGACCCTGTATCCAGCCCTTGCTCCCATATGGTTGGCCTAAACACTTGACTTTGTCCCAGTCCAGCATGACCAGTTAACCCTTTAAGTGATATTTCCTTCTAAGGGCTACTTTGACATTTATTCCTTCAAAGTTCATATCTCATCTCTTACCTATTGGATTTGTGTTGTTTTGTGTCTTATTTTATTTAGAAAAGTATAATCTAATTTTCTACCCTGGTGTGGAGATTTTTTTGGGGGGTTTTCACTGTGTTACTATGTGAGTTATTGCACAAATACTTTACACATTGCCTTCTAATTTAAGTCTGCCTGCTCAGTACCAAGCTACCAGAGGGTGGGCACAGAATAATTTAGGATGTGTTGTGATTTGCCCAGGCTAGAATTGTGGTCCCTACTTGGAAAGGGTGCCTAACTCTGCCAATTTGATTCCAAATTTCTAACACTTTGGATATGTGTTGCAGTGCCAGTGCTTGGTCATATGTGTTGCCTTACTGTCTTCAAGACTGGGCTTTAAGGAATGTGGTATCTTTGGAATCAATGTTTTTGAATTGCAACAGTCATACTGTTAGGCGGGTGTGCCTTGTTTCAGCTTGTCCCTCCAAAACCGATCATTGAATAATCCATAACTCCACCCATTTTACAGTTATTATTCTTTAATTTCCCACCACTTCCCCGCTCTCTCTCCCATTTACCATTAACTAGTATTTTTTTGATGGTGTATCTGGGCTAGAGTGTAAAATTTCCGTTGCTTGGGATAAAAATCCAATTAATGCAAATAGATCCGGTGAATGTTTGTATTTTTTATTATTAGTAGCTGCAAACGAAGAAAGGATGGCACAGCCAACACGTGTTTCGCCCCCTAATTGGCCATCAGGCCTGGGGCTTCCTCAGGGCTGTACATATACAATGTGAAACCAAGGTTGATGAAGACATGGTGTGGCGAGTCATGTGTATATCATGTACATAATAGTGGGTGGTAAATATAGAGGCGAAGCGTTAAGTGGGAGGAAAAATAGGTGTGGGAAGAGAAAGTGAAAGAAAAGTGAGAAGGGGATCAGGGTAGGCATGCGGCAGGTTAGTAAGAGTAAGGGAAGCAATGTGTGTGGCGTGTTTAAGAACGGAAGTGTATGGGTGAGGGAGACAGAAGTATAGTGAGATGGTTATGCAGAGTATGGTAAGTTTGGTAGGAAAGGATAGGCGATGTGATTAGAATGTTGAGAGTAGAAAACGAGAAGTGGGTATATTTGGCGGAGAAGGTTTAACATTTTACAGTTCAAATTACATTTTACAGTTTAATAAACAGTTCCCGGTTAGCAGGGTGTATGTTTGCGAAAAAAAACATAGTACCAATTACATTGTTTGAATTCGACGTCAACCGGTCATATGGAGAAAGAATAGAAAAGGAATTGTAGGTCAGATAGGAGCAGAGTGATCGAGTCAACAGTAATAATTTTATGTCGTTAAACGTTTCCATGGTTTGAATTGAAATGACGCGATCATAAGACGTATAGAATCAGTTATCAACATTTATAAGAAAGTAGTAGATATCCACATTCGGCATTACGGGTATATGTTTAAAACAAAGGCAGAGTGTCATTTATAATGCACAATATAAGATAAAAATATAGTTACAGTAAGAATTGAGAAGGCCACATCAAGGTTGCCGGGTCAGGCACGAAATAAAGAGAGGAAAGTTGGCATTAGTCATGTCTTAATGAGAAAGGATAAGATGGTGTTTGGCGCCAAAAAGTGAGTCAGTGACTTCGTGTGGTTTAAGGTACCGGCGCGTCATGGGTCACAAGGTCTATTCATATACATTTTTTTAAAAGTGAGATGTGATAACGGATAGAAAGGTATGTGGTGCCGAAAAAGTGAATCAGTGACTGCGTGTAGTTTGAGGTACCGGCGCGTCATGGGTCACAAAGTCTAGTTATACATTTTTGAAAAAAGGGGATAAAGTGACATGCAAAGTTTCAAATAAAGGTTAAGTGGTACAGGTGATAGTTCGTCGGTGGTACGATCTCTGTCAAAGAAGTGAGCACATGATTTATATAGTGGGACTATCGCCGAGTGAAAGCAGTGCTCTTAGATTTTATATATACTGTCGGTAGTCTATGCCACACGTGAATGCTAGCCTATACGGAGTTCAGAACAGTGTTGAGAGTGATGCAAGGCATACGCATGCTCTAAAACGGTAAGGTGAGCAAGTTCGATTTAATTATTAAGCAGGATCAGGAATTCCTTACCAGGTATTCAAGTAAAGTGGTATTTTTGAGCGGGGGTTTGTGAACCCGAAGATTTCTAAAATACGGAGAAAGCACAAGGGGGAACAAGCATAGAAACGTGTAAGCGGGAGGGAGTCAGATAATGCAAGGAGGCGGGGAGGGGGAAGGCGGGAGCGTGGGTTGGTGTCTCTTACCTCTGGTCTCGGCTAATGCCAGGTGCGGCTGGTGTCCATGTTATGGTGGTAATGACAGCCCGTAGCAACGAGCAGTGAAAAGGAGTCGTGTGTGAGAACTTCCGGTTCGTGACCCGGAAGTAACAAGGTGCTTTCGCTGGGCGCCATATTGGATTGGGGTATATGCCTAAGGAGATTTGCAGGGGGGTAGGCGGGATGGAAATAGCGATCGTCAATTAAGAAAATGAGTTGAAGCGATGAAAGAAAGAAATTATTTGTTGGTAGAAGTATGAGGAGGTTGACACCAGAGGAAAGTAATATAGTGTGTCAGGCATGTTACCCAATGAAACAAATGCAAACATTTTTTGTATTTACAGCACATATATCAATTAACTCTGAAAAGCAGAATATCAAGAATCAAAATAAGGAGGGCAGAATTATGTTAAATTCACACAGAAATGCCCAGTGGTCATGAGGTTTGCCACCTGGTATGTGCACATATTTGAAAGAGTTGCATTCAACAGGAGGGTACGCTGTATGTTCTCTGGTTGCCTAGGGGGAACCTCTGTTGAGAATTGTTGACAGCGGCAGGTAGTGTTATCCTTGGGTTAAGGAAAACGCGGTTGGAGCAGTGTGTGGGAGCAACTAATCATCTCCCAACCATATATGCATTTCCGCATCCTTATTGAGCCCCAGATATGTCTGCATGCACAGAGATCTCCACCCTCATGGCAGAAATGTCCACACAGAATACATAGGATAAGTGGAGGTGTAGATCTCCAGCTGTAGGTTTGGGAATTACATTATGTTGTTTGGTGTGTAACTATAGTTAAAGTGATGTGTGTGATGGGAGTATATCATGGCCTAATGGCTAGTGCGCTTTACCTCGGACCTGGGGAACTGGGTTCGAGTCTCGGTAATGACGCGGAACATCCTGTGATTCTGGGCAAATCACTTAATCTCCCCGTGCCTAACAAAAAATGAATGTGTGTCCTCATGTAACATAACTGGTGCTATGTAAAGCGCTCTGATACCTGATTGGATTCAGGTCAAGTTCGCACTATATAAACCTATGCAAAAAAAAAAAATTGTTGAAGGGACGGATTCAGATTTATGATGTGCGATTGTTAGTGCTTAATTTTTTTTTATAAATAAATACATAAAAATCGTTAAAAAAACAAATACATACATACATAGATACATACATAAATAAATAAAAATATTACGCACTGGAATCCAAAGAGTTTTCTTGGGTCCCTGCTGCCAGCATTACAGAAAAGCAAGGTTGCCAAATACCAGTGCTGGCTAGTCTTGATTTCACCTCATGCCTCTTTCCTCCTGTATTTTTGTCTCTCTCCTGCAGATTTTTGTCTTCTCTTCAACCTTTGTTACTGTTTTTTTATCTTTCCCTTCTTCACTCTTCCTACATTTCTATCTCTTTTTCTTGTTCTAGGTCAAAGTCTGATGATAGAAAAAAAAAATCCTGGTTCCAAAAATGAGGGCAGTTGCAAACCACCTGCAACCATAAGCACAAATTAAGCACTGGTTGTTGTGAGTGCTGGATGATCTCGGTGTATTATGATTGCAACCTTGCAAGGTCAGCTCCATAACTAGTGTTTAGAGAAACCTATGTGGATCACACTTTACAGTGACACTTGTAAACTATGGGAAAGGCAACTCAACAGTAAGTTTGCTGAAGTTTCTTCTTCAGATGAAAACTCTCAGCAAGGAATATGAAACATCCTCATCCCCAGAAAGATATCATTTTTCACTAAACCTTTAAATAACACACAGATCATTGGAATGGATATGAGCCAGCATGAATATTTAAAACCAATTATTACCTTGACTCAGACTTGCAAGGTAAAAACAAGACGTGTCTGGTGCTGTGCAGCCAGTGGCAAAGCTGTAATTCAATAGGGTTAAATTTGAATCTAAATTGAAATGGCAATCACAGGACTATTTTCCAGGATTAGTCTATCGCTATAAAAAATGTATCATATCAGATATAATAGATTGCAGACATTTTATTAAAGAAAGTTAATCTCCTGACCCTATCTCTTTTATCTAATGATCTTGCTGCTCTGGATTTTTTGCATCTCCCAGAAGTTATGAGCTTTTGCATGCAGGCTACTTTAATATTTTTTCAGAATTACCTTCTTCTTTCGTGGGCTGGTCATCTCTCTGTTATCAAATGAAAAATGTAAAATGGAATGTACTGCATTAATTTGTACGAAGTACGGGCGCAATTGTATGACCTGATTTAACATCTTCTATAGGCTTCCTTCAGCGAAAGAGAATTTTAGCAATTTTCCCTGATCCAATGTCTGATTTGTAGATATTTACATTGTGTCAATGCACCAAACCTATGCGGCTAAACAAAACTAACAGGGCTTATTAAAAAGCAATATTTTACATCACATCGTCAATACAGTTAAAACTAACTCATCTAATTCAATGACAGTGAATATATATAGGGGGTAAGCCCCACACAACTAGCAGCATTGTAAGTTCAATTGTCGCTTCTGACAGTGCTGGTAATTGGAAGTTCACGAGTTCAAATCCTATTGAAGAAGGTGCGTCCAGCCATCATTCCGAGGTCACCTTGGAAAAAGTACAGTGCATAGAAACAGCAGATGTGAGCTATGAAACGCTACATGAAAAACAAGTAATTATTTATGTGTATATTATGAAGCAGCTCCACTGCTTATTCTAGACTGGAATTAGAAAGAACAAGGTATTATGAGCCAGGTGTACAGAGCATTTTTCAGGTCGCAAACGGACAAGTTCCCAGGAGGGGTGGGGTGGGTTTTCTGGATTGTTACTTTCTTACAATTTACTTTGAGCTATTTACGTGCTTTACATTCCTTTTTCCCTTACGCCAGTTTTTTGACATTGCAAACCAAGGGGGCATATCAACAACAACCCGCGATAATTATCGCTCAGCGCTCTTAGCGTGAGGATAATTATCGCCGGCTAGCGTGAATTTTTATCGCTGAGATAGCGTGCTATTAGCAACGCTTATCTCAATAGCGATAAAAATCTACACGCTAACAGGCTAACGTGAGATTATCGCTGGAAACCCAGCGATAATCACACGTTACCTTGTTGATAGGGACAGGCAAACTTAGCCATGATATCCTCCTTCCATAGGATATCATGGCTAAGTCTGAAAATTAGCAGACGTAAAAAAGCAACGTTAACCGCGGTTAGCGCTGCTTTTTTTGTCTCTAACAGGGTTAGCGACATTCTTGATAATAGGAGAAATGTCGCTTAGCGACCTTTCTCCTATTATTTTACTCTGGAACGCCCCCTTTGCATCTCATTAGAGATGCAAGGGGAAGCGTAGAGTAAAAGGGTGCTAACATGCAAATTTGCGTGTTAGCACCCTGTTGCTGATAGGGCGCTAGTTTTATCTCCGCTTTTTTGGCTTTTAAAGCCAAAAAAGCAGAGATAAAGCCCTTGTTGATATGCCCCCAAATCTTCTGGCTCTTATCTCTACCACGTTATCAACAGGCTGTTTGAATACAAATCTATGGGGCATATCAACAAGGGTTTTATCTCTGCTTTTTTGGCTTTAAAAGCCAAAAAAGGAGAGATAAAACTAGCGCCCTATCAACAACAGGGTGCTAACATGCAAATTTGCATGTTAGCACCCTTTTACTCTACGCTTCCCCTTGCATCTCTAATGAGATGCAAAGGGGGCGTTCCAGAGTAAAATAATAGGAGAAATGTCGCTAAGCGACATTTCTCCTATTATCAAGAATGTCGCTAACCCTGTTAGAGACAAAAAAAGCAGCGCTAACCACGGTTAACGCTGCTTTTTTACATCTGGTATTTTTCTGACTTAGCCATGATATCCTATGGAAGGAGGATATCATGGCTAAGTTTGCCTGTCCCTATCAACAAGGTAATGTGAGATTATCGCTGGGTTTCCAGCGATAGTCTCACGTTAGCCTGTTAGCGTGCAGATTTTTATCGCTATTGAGATAAGCGTTGCTAATAGCACGCTATCTCAGCGATAAAAATTCACGCTAGCCGGCGATAATTATCCTAGCGCTAAGTGCGCTTAGAGATAATTATCGCCGGTTGTTGTTGATATGCCCCAAAATTCGTAAACATTTGGTGCACCTATGTCCACTGAGTGCAGTTACACAGGTATTGCACCCTCCCAATTCTGTGGTCTCTTGTCTTGCCAGAGGTCCTGCACAGCCTTGGTAAGTCCAATGTTCATGTACTCTCAAATCACCCAAGTACTCTTCCAGTATGGCATTTTAATGACGAAACTATTAACCCCTTCGCTGCTAGGCCTTTCCCCCCCCCCCCTGTGCTAAGCCTTTTTTTGGCTATTTTGGCTAGTGCGCGCTTAGGCCCCTGTAACTTTCTGACCACATAAGGTATCCATACCAAATTTGCGTCCTTTTCTTCCAACATCATGGGGATTGTAAAGGCACCCAGGGTTTGTGGATTTCCCTGGAGGGGTCCCAGAAATTAGCCAAAATACAGCTAAATTTTGTTTCTTGGGGGGAAAATGAGAAAAAAGGGCTGCAAATGAAAGCGTCTGTGTTTTTCCCTGCAAATGGTATCAAAAACGGCTTTGTGGGGCTGAAATCACCATTTTCCCAGCTTTTAGGGAATGACAGACGTTTGTCAGAAACCCAAAATTTTTTACACAGTTTGGCCATTTTTCTGGGACATAGCCTATTTTTGCTATTTTTTGTGCTTTCAACCTCCTTCCAGTTAATGGCAGAAATGGGTATGAAAGCAATAATGGATCCTGGAAACCTATACATTTAAAAAAAGTAGACACAATTCTAACTTCAGCAAAGGGTCATTTGTGTAGATCCATCAAGGTTTCATTATAGAAACTAACAGTTAAATATAGGAAAAATTGAACATTAGTTGAAAAAACATCCTTTTGTGTCAACGTTTTCATTTGTAACTTCTTCTAATTATGACAGCTGTTTGAAAGTAATATACCATTAACTCCGCTGGACCTTTCTGGTTGTGGGGATATATAGGACTTGTAGGTTCACCAAGAACCCGACGAACCCAGAGTCAAAAACTAAGCAGCAATTTCAAATGGCTTTTTATTATGTACTGGGTATATATCAATTATTCTGGGGAAAATGTATACATGGAAAAATCGGTATGAAAAACACCTATGTATTTCTGAAATGGGAACAAATTATAGAGTTTAGAAACAGATATTTGCACATTTTCGAAACTGGGAATACTCATACTAGCATGAGAATTATCGGTCATTTTTCAAAATGACTTATTTTTTACACAATGTCTTTCATTTGGAAGGCAGGAATGCATCGAAAGTCAATAGGTAATAACAGTTGCTTTACAAATCTGAATTACCCTAAGCCTCCCAATAAAAATGGTACCTCACTTGTGTGGGTCGACCTAGTGCCCGTGACAGGAAACGGCGCAAAACGCACCGTGGTCACACCTCAATTTCACAGTAAAAAATGACCCTTTTTTGGCAAAGTGCCTAGTTGTAGTTTTTGAACTATAGCTCTGCCAGCACCTAGGGAAACCTAGCAAACCTATACATTTTTGAAATCTAGACACCCAGGGGATTCCAGGATGGGGTGACTTGACTGCCTCCCACCAGGTTCTGTTTCCCAGAATC
This sequence comes from Triturus cristatus, assembly GCF_964204655.1. Classification (NCBI taxonomy): domain Eukaryota; kingdom Metazoa; phylum Chordata; class Amphibia; order Caudata; family Salamandridae; genus Triturus; species Triturus cristatus. The sequence goes on from NC_140594.1 coordinate 830,765,181, forward strand.
CCTTGCAAACCAAAAGTATTGTAAAAAAAACCACATTTTCCCCACATTTCTGTGGTGGAAAGTTTTGGAATCCGCGTGGATCCACAATTTTCCACCCACCCCGCGTTCCCCAAAGTTTTCCGAGAAAAATAGTACCTCACTTGTGTGGGTCGGCCTAGTTCCCGCGACAGGAAACGGCGCAAAACGCAACGTGGGCACACCTCAGTTTTGCAGTGAACAATGACCCTTTTTTGGCAAAGTGCCTAGCTGTGGTTTTTTAACCATAGCTCTGCCGGCACCTAGGGAAACCTAGCAAACCTATACATTTTTGAAAACTAGACTCCCAGGGGAATCCAGGATGGGGTGACTTGACTGCCTCCCATCAGGTTCTGTTACCCAGAATCCCTTGCAAACCTAAAATATTGTCAAACAAAACACATTTTCCCCACATTTCTGTGGTGCAATATTCTGGAATTTCCGTGGATCCACAAATTTCCACCCACCCCACATTCCCAAAAGTCTTCCGAGAAAAATGGTACCTCACTTGTGTGGGTCAGCCTAGTGCCCACGACAGGAAACGGCACAAAACGCAACGTGGACACACCTCTGTTTCACAGTGAAAAAGGACCCTTTTTTGGCAAAGTGCTGTAGTTTAGGAACCATAGCTCTGCCGGCACCTAGGGAAACCTACCAAACCCACACATTTCTGAAAACTAGACAACCAGGGGATTCTAGGGAGGTATGGCTTGTGTGGATCCCCCAACGTTTCCTTACCCAGAATCTCCTGCAAACTTCAATTTTAGCTGAAAAATGTACTTTTTTCCACACAATTTTGTGTGGGAAAGTTGTGGCATCCCCGGGCTGACATAAATTTCCTACCACCCAGCGTTTCCCCGGGTCTCCAGATAAAAACAGTGCCTGACTTGTGTGTGAGGCCCAAATACCAGCGACAGGTAAGGGCACAAAACGTAGGGAGGCGACATCAAAATTGCCTATCACAAAACAACCTGGTTTTGCAAGGGGGGTCACCTGGGTTTTTGGCCCCGTGCTCGGCGGCCACCTAGGGAAACCTACCAAACCCACACATTTCTAAAAATTAGACACCCGGGGGATTCCAGGGAGGTATGGCTTGGGTGGATCCCCCAAGGTTTCCTTACCCAGAATCCCCTGCAAACCTCAATTTTAGCTGAAAAAAATCCCTTTTTTCACACATTTTTGTGTGGGAAAGTTGTGGCATCACCGGGCTGACACAAATTTCCTACAACCCAGCGTTCCTCTGGATCTCCCGATAAAAATGGTGCCTCACTCGTGTGGGAGGTCCAAGTATTTGGGCAGCCCCCACCCTAAAAAAAGGTGCAATAAAAAATCCCTGGTGTTTAGTGGGCTTTCTGCCCCCCGGGGGGGCAGATTGTGGGATACTGCCCCCATCTGCCCCCCAGGGGGGGGGAAAGACTGTAATGATTGCAGGGGGTGGGGGAATGGGCATGCCTGTTTTGGGCAGTCCCACCCTTTCTTTTTACTGGTATCTAGTGGTCTTTCCGCCCCCCAAAGGGGCAGATTAGGGGCCAATGCCCCATCTGCCCCCCATCTGCTCCGTGATCCTGTGGCTACCTCCCCTTTCCAGCTGATACGTTAATATCTCTTGTTACTGTGTAAACACTGTTTTCCTCTTTACGTTTTTCGTGGCTCCTATAAATGATGTAATTTTGTAACCTGTTACTCGCTGATCCTCATGTAAAGCCACGGTGCCTGAGCAACTTTGGCTGATGCCCGGTGGAGCTGTCATATGATGCTATAGAGGAGTTTGGCTCTGGTTCACCCCTCGGCTGGCACCTACCCAGCCGGCCATCGGACATTGTTTTCCTCGCTTCCCCGTTGTGTTTTCCTACCTGCATTGCCTATCCCGGTTAACTATTCCCCCTCTACCTCTTCACTCCCCATAAAATGTGTGTACTGGCTAATAATCTCACATTATTGTGTAATCTCATGGTTCTTCTTTTCTCCTATGTCTGTACTTGTCTATGTAATTGTGGAACCTGTAACTCACTGATCCTCATGTAAAGCGCTCTGATACCTCCGGGTCTAGCCAGCGCTATATAAAACTTTGCAAATAAAATAAATAAATAAATAAATAAATAATGATTGCGGGGGTGGGGGCATGGGAATGCTCATTTTGGGCAGCCCCCGCCCTTATTTTTACTTTCTAAAAAAATCCCTACTGCCCCCATCTGTCCCCCAGGGGGGGCAAAAAGACTACATTTTGCCAAATTAATTTGGGGGGAGCAAAGACCCTTGCCCAAGGAGCCACTTCCCCCTCCCAGGTGTCTAGTGGGTGGATCCCTGCTTGGGGATCGCCCTCCCCTCTCCAACGATGCCCCTCCCGTCTTTCTACGTGCTCAGGGGGCTGAGATAGCCCCCTGAGCACGTAGAAAGGGAAACTGAAATGAGCCTCTTGGCTCATTTCAGTTTCGGTTTCACTGAAATGACGTCAGGACCACATGCGCGCCGATCGTCATTTCAGCTCTTCCCCAGCTCCCGAGGCTCTTTTGACATAAAGGGAATCCCTATGGTGCCCGCACCAGAGGGATTTGCCAGGCGATGTTTCATGACGAGCTGGACTCGTCATGAGCACACGACCACTGTGTGCCATGACGAGTCCAGCTCGTCATGAGCATGGAAGGGGTTAAAAATGACACTATAGAAAAAATACTTAATTATATTAACGACAATATATAAGCCAACGTCTCACTTTTTGGATGCACTCAAAGCAACTGTCAGAGGCACGCTGATAGATTTACAAGTAAAATTAAAGAAAGGCCATAATAATAAATTAACTGGGTAGAAAAACAAAATGGTTACCCTGGATGTCTCTACTTTTAACGCTCTAACAAATAAAAAGTATGAATATAACAGAATATTAAATGAGAATGCAGGGGTCTGGATGAATAAAATCAAAGGCCTGAAACCAAGCGGGGCATACAAAGCAGGGGAAATGTTTGTGTCCTATCTAAAACTCAAACAAAACCAAAAGGGTATTGCCACAATCAAGGTTAAAACAAAGGAGACACAAACAAGACCTCAACGGATCATAGATGTATTCAGAGAGTTCTATGGGCCATTACACAAAGATGATTCACAGACTTCTAATGTTAGTTGCAAGGCTTTCCTAGACAAAATACAACTACCTCAAATTTCCAAGGAGGATAAGCAGGCTGTCAACTTGCCTTTCAGGGCAGAAGGAATAATTTCAAGAATAAAATCACTTAAACTGAACAAAGCCCTGGGACCACATTATTTTGCTGCCAATATTTATAAAACATTTGTGTCCTCTCTAAACCCCATGCTTGTAGGTTTATTCAATCATTTTTCTGTCTCTGGCTTTATATCAGGAACTACAAGCAAAGCCACTATACTAATCCTCTGAAAAGAAGGCAAGGATCCAACAATTGCAAACAACTACAAACCAATTTGTCTAATAAATCTAGATGCAAAGATTTAGGCTAACATTTTGGCCAGAAGACTAGAACCCCATTTACCTCACTTAATTGGTCAATCTCAAATAGGTTTCATGAAGAACTGCATGCCTAACGACAACACACGTTTTTTGTGTCCTGTTCAAGACGGTGCTTAAATCACCACCTCTGACACTGCACTGATAATGCTAGATGCCAAAAAGACTTTCAATAAGGTTTCATGGATATTCCTTAAAGAAACACTAATAAAATTCAATCTTGGTGCAGGATTTATTAAAATGATTATGCAGCTTTATAGCAAACCCTGTGCTAGAGTGAGGGCAGGTGGGCTAATTTCTTCTTCCTTTACACCAGTGAAGGGAACGAGGCAAGGATGTCTACTCTCCCCCTCCCTATTCATCTTGGCCTTGGAACCCTTACTCCATAACATCCAGTCCTAAAACCTGATTTTCGGCATCGCATTACAGGCTATTGTGAAGTGGCAGCTTACATGGATGATATCCTGACTGTGATCGAGAAGGCCCGATCAACTATAAAAGTACTCAGAAATACAATTGACAACTATGTCTTAGTAGCAGGCTATAAACGTAACAGAGACAAATCGGAAGTAAAGAATCTGAACAATGTATGTTAAACAGGCATTCTGGAAGATTCAGGTCTGGCATGTCAAACACAATATCTGAAATACTTAGGTATAGAATTTAGGTTGGATTGAATAAACACTTTACAACATACTGAAAAAAGACATTACAGAAAATAGAGGGTTTACTGGATGGGTCGAATCCTAAATATATCACCTGTTGGAGGCATATTGAAATGTTTAAGATGATGGTAACACCTATAGTCAACTACCTTATAAGTATGCTTCCACTAATTCTACCAGAAGACTTTCACCTGAAATTAGACAAAATCTTTATCTGGTAAAACAACCTAGGATCTAAATTAAGGAACTACAACTCCCCATTAATCTGGGTGGAGAAAATCTGGCTAATTTCAGAAATTACCAAACCGACTTCCTAGCCAAAAAGAGTTCTATGTGGTTCTCACCATTGCTAGATTATACCCCTTCATGGGTTATTGTATTGCATTGTATTGTATTAGTATTTGTATAGCGCAGCTGTGACCCTACGGGTATCCAGGCGCTCTGACAGAACGGAATCACTTGTGCTGAGGGGGAGGGTCAGTCAGGGGCCATCAGGCTGCTGGAAAGAGCCAGGTCTTAAGGCTCTTTCTAAATTCCATTAACGAGTTCATCTGTCTAATCCCCTGTGGGAGCTCGTTCCACATCCGAGCTCCCACCACACTGAAGGCCCTCCCGCCCATCCTTGATCGTTTAAACCTGGGTTGTGCCAACAGGCTGGCGTTAGAGGATCGCAGCTGTCTTGAGGGGGAATAGCGTGCAAATCTTTCCTGGAGAGGGACCGGGCCCATCCCGTGAATTGCTTTATAAACTAAGCAGAGGGACTTAAAAAGAACCCTTTCTCTAACTGGCAACCAATGAAGTTCATGTAGCGCCTGAGTAGAGGAAGAGTCATGCTTGCGATTTAACGCCAGCTTCGCTGCAGCTGACTGAACTCTCTGTAGCCCCTGCAGAATGTATTGGGGGGCTCCTAAGTACAAGGAGTTGCAATAATCCATTCTGCTTAGCACCGTACTCCTTACGACTGTGCTACGAGAGTCTTTGGGCAGAAGTGGAAGGGTTCGGCGTAAGAGACGTAGTAACCCAAAGCATACGCTGGCTGTCTTATTTGCCTGCGAGTCCAACTGGAGATTGCTGTCGAATAGGAAACCGAGATTCCGTATTGTACTAGCTGGAGCCAGTGGAACCTCATCCAGAACAAGCCTGAGGTCCACTGGTAGATGTTGAATCTGCCTTAACGGCGAGTAGTACAGTAGCTCAGTTTTATCTCCATTAAATAGTCAGCCTCATACAACTTTGGAATTGTTCAAGGGGGATCGCCTGTTTTCCTTCCAGTGAGAAAGCCAGTTGCGTATCATCTGCGTAGTTGATTAGCTCAACCCCAAACGCCTTGATGATCGAGAATAGCGGCTGTAGATATATATTAAATAGGATGGGGCTGATGCTGGAACCCTGCGGCACTCCAAACGCTACGGGGGTTTTTTCGGAAGAGAAAGGCCCCAGAGTCACCACTTGATGTCTTCCCTCCAGATAGGAACGGAGCAACTGTAGTGCCCGACCCCTCACCCCAAACTCCTCCAGACGCTCCAACAAGATTGAATGACTCACTGTATCGAATGCGGCTGACATATCCAGGAGCACCAAAACAGCGGTGCTCCCGTTGTCAGCCCTCATTCGCATGTTATCCAGCATGGTGACCAGGGCTGACTCCGTTCCGTGACCGGGACAGAAGCCAAACTGGTCCCTGTCCAGTAGATGGTGTTCCTCTAAGTAGTCTGAGAGGGACCTACTCACGACCTTTTCTAAGATTTTAATAGGAAAAGGAAGGAGAGAAATAGGCCGGAAATTAGCTGGATTAGTTGGATCCAAGGTTGTTTTTTTAGTAAGGGGAGAGACCACCGCCTGTTTCCAGCCCTCTGGAACCAGTCCCACTTCCAGAGACTGGTTGCAGATCTGGCACAGCCAAAGGAAGGTCAGGTGGCCATAGGACTTCCACGCCTTCTGGGGCAGGGGGTCAAGGGGTGAACCAGAGGAGATACCGTGAGCCGTTGTAACAAACGACAGATCCGTGAAAGTGGGGAAAGTAGCCAGGGAGCAATGGTGGCCCGACCTCTCGCTGGCCACCTCCTTATCTGAATCCTGACCAGCTACTTCCTTAACCCCATTTGAAGCTTGCAGTTATAATCTATTCGACTCTTTTGGGTATTAATCTCATTTTCAAAAACACCAAACAGGCAATATTAAAACTAGATAAGATAAGCTCCTGGAAGCACCAATAAACATTCTGACCTATTTTTGCTTTGGAACAATCCCAAATTTGAAATAAAGGGCAACTCTTTGTCCTGGAAATCCTGGTCCACCAAGGGTATCCACTTTCTAAAACAACTCAGCACATAGAACTCACCACTCACCACTCACCAAAGAAATCCCAAACCAGTAAAAACTAGAGGATATAGACTCTTACAATTTCCTTAAACTCAAGGGAGGCATACTCAAATCCAAATGTACTCATAAGGAGCCCTCTCTACCTATACTTATAAACTCACTTAACAAAATCCAGCACCAAGATTCCAAATTCTACAAAATTTTAAAACCCAAATCCACAGAGCAAATCGGGCCAGACCAATAGCATTTTACCTGATGGCCGAATTAAATGTGATCTTGACTCCCTCATCAATAGATTTTTGGATCCACTGGGAGTTTCATCTAAGGTAGGCTCTTACTAGACATCCTCCTAACTGCATCATGCAAATCTGTGATCAATAATTTGAAAGACGCTGCTGCCACCTGCTTCAAGGCATGGATGAACTGGAAAATACATATAAGAGTGGCAGACAATATTGCATTCCAACACTCATCTTGGAGATCGCAACACAGACCCATGTGGGGAACATTGGGCAAGTATTTCAACAGTAATAAACCTCCCTGAATATCTCTCTCTCCATTACCACTGCAATTCTCCGGGAGGGAAGCAATAGCACTGGCCTACTCACCAGATATCAATAGGCTGGATTTTGAAGTAGAAAAATAATAGTAAATATCTAGAATATTTGCTGAAATCCAGTAATTTATTTTCTATATGTGAAGTGTAATAAATAACTTGAGTTTATTTTAGCTATCCTGGATATATGCTATCCAGAGATGCAATGCTGTGCTTCAAATAAAGGAAGTTTACCAGTTGTTAAGTTTTCCTGTTTTGTAGTTGCATTTTCACAATGCATTATATCCCTGATGAGTGCAACTGGGCACAGGAAGTGATTCAATTTATTTGTTTCAACTAAACACAAGTCATGCAAAAAGATGTTTCACATGAAATGATCACATTAAAAAAATAGACATCAAAGTCATTTGATCCGTTTATAAAAACCAAAATCACTTAAAGACAAATAGCCAAAAAGAATTTGATTTAGGACAAGATTATCAGTTTAAATTGTTAAGATCTTAAGAAAGTCCTGTTCCAGATAATTTCTAAGGCAAAATTTTTAAAAAAGTTACCAACATGAAGATTGTATCTGAGTCTGTCTAGTAACATAATAACATTGCTTTCCTTCAGCACCTTATATTATGCTTTTTAAAAAGTTGGTGCTGCCTCCTCGCCTGTGGGAAACTGGCACAAACAAGCATAAAGTGCATTAAAGTTTACTTGTCTTTAATGCATGTAACATGTAATAGAAGATACACACTGTACTTAAGATTTACCACTTTTGATTGTTTTGTTATGGGGGAAAGTGCTTATGCCATCTTGACTTGGATCTTGACTCCTTATTTGCAGCTTAGGTCTGCCAGGGAAATGCATGATAATGCTGGGCACAAACAAACCAACATGTTATTGAAGAACCTTTGAGGTTTCGCAGGGCAGATTTTGATGCCTTCTTAGAGGTGGGGGTATTTTGGTGTATACACCACACACTGCATGTAAAACAGAAGCTGTGTTTGCAATATTGAATAGCATATCAATGCTGAGAGGATTACCACAAGAAATAATTAATGAGAATACTGGTGAGAGCACCCTACCCAACCAGCAAAGAATGATAATAGACAATTTAGGTTCAGCTGAAGGAAGATTCCACAGACAAGAGATCATCGATGCTTACTTTTAATGAGAAGTATTATATCATTAATCAACTTTATTTTGGTTCAAAGAAACATAAAAGCACAAGAATACAAAACTTTCATAAGACACAATAAAGTAGAAAACTCACTTTGTTGCAATGCGGTTGATTGAACTAATACAATTCAAATTGTAACCTTTAGCAGAAGTGGTTTGATGGACCCAATGGAGTGCCCTCAATAAAATAACACATACTAAGACAAGTTGAAAGAAATGCAAAAAGCTCAAGAGAAAGCCCTAAAATGGCTCCTGATGGGTCCGTTATGCATACTGAAATGGCACCCATAGGAGGAGACTCTAATCCATCGCCATCACAAAGAAATAAAGTGAATTGTACAATATAATTGATCTCTCAGATAAAAAGAATTAGATTAAAATTCATGATAGATTTTGCGATAAAATTATGTTTGAGATAACTTAAAACATTGAAGAAGTACCTACAACCAATAATAAGCAACAAATGATGGGTTTGGTTAGAAGGATACAATTCTGCAGTTTAGGACATTTCTTCAAAAGGACCATTTAGAATTATTAAAAGAATATCACATACCTAACCACTATAATCAATCCCCTCGGCTGCGACATGGCTTTCCTTCCACAATTGAAGACCTCCTAGCTCCCCTTGGTTGCTCTCCTGTGGTGTTCTAGCTTCTTTAGCACAGATACACTTTGACCTCCATATCCAGGCTGCCTGGTAGTATTGTGCTACTGCAAACACCACCGCCCTAGAGGTGTCAGGTCTTAGGATCCTTGTAGCAACCAGGTAACTCCCAGCAATCAGCACAAGGGTAGTAGCCATTCTCTACTCTGAATGTCGCATGCTGGATACAAAAATAAAAAGTGGGGCAAATCTTCTAGAGGCCCCCTTGCATGCCGGGCACTCTATTCTCTTGTGATTCACATTTCCCCACTTGGCACAGAAGGACATTATGGGTAGGGTCTGAAAGTTCCTAGCCACAGAAGGGGTGATCTTGTTGATTATGTCCTCATAGCTAGGTGAAAGCTTGAACTCCAGAAAATCCAAGGCTAAGGTACCTCTGCTACTGCCTATAACTTCCTGTTGTACCATCACCCAATAGGCCAGTTTTATTGATGTTTCAGAACCAGATGTGAGGGCCCTGGGTACATCCCAGGAGATTCCCATCCCCAAGTTTCTAAGCAAGGAACTGATATGATGAACCAAGGTATCCGGTGGATATCTGTTAGGGCTAGTATAACTTTGAGAAAATCTCTACAAGCCTCAAAGGCAGATAAGATCCATCATATCCTGTGCCAATACAATAAGAGTCGAAGCTCGGGAAATGTTCTTAAGTGTCAGATCTAGATGCAATGGGACCAGCTGTGTGCTCTTCGGGATTGCAATTAGCTGCCTAATGAACCTATTTTTTGAGTGAGAAAAAATGCTACAATCAGCGTAGTCCCAAATCTCTGCACCGTAAAGGGCTGCCCCCTGAGACGTAATGTTATAAATCTCAGTCGCTGGGGTGACTTTCTTGGAGAAACATCGTTGTATAACGTTAGCAGTCACAATGAATATTGTATTACTATAGAGGCATCTTTTTGGACCTGCAAGGACCAGTCAAGGCTGGGATTTAACCTTTGCCCAAGATAGTCAAAATTGTATACCTGCTCTATTGAGGCTGTACCAACAGTGAGTTTACAATTCAACAATTTTTCAGCCCTAGCAGGGTTAAAGACAATGAATATAGGGCCTCATTATGATGGTGGTTGGATCACATTGGGAATGGGACTGCCCGACTTGCTGTCAGCAGTCCTGCCATGGAAATTACAGTGTGACCTCCTTCAAGGCGGTCGCAAAGGGCATTTTTTGTGTTGCGGCATGTGCTGTGGGCTGCAGCACATGCCACAGTACAAAAAATACACACTTTGCATATCCTGCACTATGTGGTGCAGGACATGTAGGGGGGTACCATAAGTGCCCCATCTCCATTGTCTGAGGGTCAGGGGGTAAGGGTGGCCCGCTATGGGCCCCAATGTCCCTTTCCACCTGCCTTTTCATGGCGGGTAAACAGCCATGAAACTGCCGCTGATCCTATTCAGTATTGTACAGAGCTCAGCATTGGGTACTAGGTAGAAGGCTGTGCATGGGTCAATGAAGGAGACAAATAGTCTTCCCCTGTTAACCAACACAGTCTTCCAAAAGATACAGTTGAAGCGGTATATCTGATCTTCTGCACTTATTCCACTCCTGAACCCTGCCTGGAACTCGGATAGTACATTATTCTCACATATCCACTCTAAAATGTGATTCGGGAGTTCATGAAGGGTAGGGGCGGAAAGGGTGTGTGGGTCACGGAGGGCAGAGGGGTGAAAAAATAAAATGAAGCGAATATCTGATGGAAATGCAGAGGATCAAGAAACAATATTTTTCTCTATTATTCTTGAATGACTTCTAGACCATTAAAGATTATTTCCTGTAATGTGAATGGGTTCAATAATAGATTGACGTGCCACTCTATGTTGGCCTGGTTTGAAACCTTCCAAGCTGATATAATTGTTTTACAGGAGACTCATTACAAGGAGGGCGCGCCTAGCGATACAACCCCTGCCTTTGTTCAATATAAATTCTTTGCCTCTGCAAATGCGGCTATTAGAGGGGTTGCTATTTTAGTCAGCAAAAAGATACAGGGTGATATTCTAATGGTTCAGAAGGACAATAACGCAAGATGGCTTTGGCTGCAAATGAAGATCTGCAACCAAATATTTAATTCTGATTTTATGGTCCAATAGAAGACTCAAAAGATTCACTCCAGTCATTATACGACTTACTGCTCAAATAGGATATCTGGTCATTGGAGGAGACTTCAATTTGTTAATTAATCCAGCTATTGACTCGTCACGACCCCAGAAATCTCAGTCTAAACCTAAATCTATCAGGCTATGTAGAGATCTACTATGTGATTTGAGGTTGGCATTCCCCAATGAGAGGAAGTATACTTGCCACTCAAAGAGATATCATTCATCCTCACAAATAGATTTTTTCCTTGTTTCACATGCTCTCTTAAGTACCAAATCAGAGATCATTGAAAATCCTTTTTCTGACCATGCATTAATTTCGGTTCGATTTTCAATTCAAACTCAAGCCCAAACCGAGTTTAGATGGTCATTAGACAAGTCTCTTCTAGTTGACGTGAATTGGGTTTCAAATATGCGTTCGCTTTTAGAGGATTTCAGGAAACGCAATAGAAACACGGTTTTAATTTTTGCTGCTTGAGGGGAATTGAAGGCTTTTTTTCAAGGGAAAGCAATTAATTATACTGCATACAAGAGAAGCAAAGAGAAGGAAGAAAAGTTGCAGCTCGAGAATAAGTTTTCTAGATTGATGGCCCAAAATTGAGCAGCACCCTCTAGGGAAAATAAAATAAAACTGCTACAGTCTAAGTATAATCTTCAAGAACTTTTCATCTCCAAAGAAATTCTAGCACATGACGCAGTTTTACAGAAAGATATGAGAAGAATGAGCACATAGGCAAATATTTAGCCTGGTCAGCAAAATGCAAGGTTAATCGGAATACTTTTAAATTGATAAAGGACCCAGTTACTGGTAGATCTACTTCCCATCCTCAGGAAATTTCTGCAATTTTTTTGGATCACTATAAGAAGCTCTACTCTGATCCTTACAATAGCCCAGTAGAGACAGCGGATGCCTGGCTTAATGGTATTAATTGCCCTTCATTGTCGCAGGCAAATAAAGATAGCTTAATCGCAGAAAATACAGAAGAAGAAATAAAAAAACGCTGCGATGTCTTCACCCTCTGGGAAAGCATGCGGATGCGATGGGATCCCTATAGAGTTTTATAAGCTTTTTTTACCTCAGCTCAGCCCTGTTTTGGAGCTTTTATTTAGTGGAATTTTGGAAGGCAAAATGATCCCAGCTTTATTTACGCAAGCTGTGGTAGTTAGCTTCGTCAAAAAAGGAAAAGCAGAGGAGGAGGTTAATTCTTATCATCCAATAAGCCTGCTAAACAACGACTATAAGACTTTTTTCAAGATTCTGGCGAATTGTTTATCTCCAGTCTCTACCTTTCTTGTGCATCGTGACGAGAATGGGTTTATCCCAAGTAGACTTTTACCTACTAACTCTCATTATTTGTGCCAAGCAATTGATTATTTTAATACCAAGAAGACGAAGTCAGTCATTATGTTGTTGGACGCAGAGAAAGTGTTCGACAGAGTTCAGTGGAACATTCTCTTTGCAATCTTAAATAAACTGGCGCTTCCATCTGAGCTTTGTTGAGCGATAAGTAACCTATTCCTAGGTGCTCAGGCGTCCACAGTGATAAATTGCAAAAGAGCAGGCATTATTTCCATCATTCGGGGGACGCGGCAAGGCTACCCCTTTCTCCAATACTGTTTTCCTTTTTTTAGAGCCTCTAGCCTGTGCAATAATGCAAGATCATTCTACTCTACCCCCTATTCCAGGTGCTGCCAAGTTGAAGCTGTTCGCCGATGATATGGCTTTGTACTTGGCAGCCGAGGAAGATAATATCAGACTTGCCTTGGCTAAAATAAGTGAATTTAGTTATCGGGGGTTATAAAATCAATCAAGCAATATCAGAGGCACTTCTTTTCAACTGCTCACCAGCTGTCTTACCCCCTTTGATGCAGGGACAATATCTCAAGTCCCACTCTATAAGGTATCTGGGAATATTTGTTTCATCACACTTGGAAGAGCTGTTTCCGCTGAATTATATGCCTACATTTAATAAAATGCGAAAACTGCTTTCTCAATGGAAGGATCTACCTCTGACTATTATGGGCATAGTAGCTCTTATTAAAATGAATATACTCCATCTGTTCTTATTCTTATTTTCCAATTTGATTGTTACAGTACCTCAGTCTTTTTTTGAGCAAATTAATTCAGAATTGAGATTGTTTATTTGGCAGGGTAAAAAACCTAGATTAAAGTTAGAAACTTTGCAATTAGAAGTCATAGACAGGGGTCTTGCGTTTCCCAACATACATTTATACTACCAAGCTTCATTGATCAACTGGCTTAATTATAACAACATGGTAGAAATGTCTTCCGCAAAAAATTTTCTTGCGTTAATGTTAGAGGAAATGGAGATTGCTTTAGCACCGTTTTTCCGAATTCTGAAGCTTCCAAAGAGATCGCAATATACATTTCCTATATTTGTGGCTTTTCAATTCCAGAGGATCTGGGAGACATTTAATATCCCTTGGTTACATCCACAGTTGAGATTAGTGGAATGCCTCGCTTTCGGTCTACACGTGTCCACTCGGACTTGTGATCTCTGGGCTAAATTTGTTTTCTCCAAGCTTCAGGATTTTTTTTTTTTAAATGATAGATTTAGAACTTGACAGGAAATTAGATCGCTTAACAACAACATCAAGACTTCTCTTTTTTTTGTCACTTTCAGATTAAATACGTTTTGTGTGGGTTTGAGGAATTTGGTTAATTTGAAAGGGTTACTATTAAGTAAAGATCATTTTATACTGAAAAGTTGGGGAATTGGTACAAGCTGCTCAAATCTACGCAGAACGATCAAATAGTTCTAACCCATTTGGAAAACAATTCTCAATCAATTGATTATAGTCTTAATCTTCAGCAATGACGTTTTTTTTAAATAAAATGAGCTGTAAGGCAGTGAAAGCAGCTAAGTTAATGGCAGATTTATTTTACTCCGGCCAAACTTAATAAAATCTACCCTGCAGTTAATCCTTGCTGCTTTAGAGGCTGCCAGGTTCTAGGAGATTGGCTACTTGTGGGATTTACTTGTACTCAAATTGCAAGCTTCTGGGAAAATGTTTTTTCAGAAGTAAGAAGACTATTGGCAATAGATCTCCCCTTTAATGCTTCCACAGCTCTTTTAGGCTTACCTGAAGCTCAGAGCCTCTTAACATCTCAACAACAATTTATTTTTATTGCTGCTTTGGTAGCAAGATCATTAATTTTGGCAAATTGGTAATCAGCAATAATCCCAAATCTCTCCCAATGGATACATAAAATAAATTAAAAAAATTATCGGAAAACCATGTATGCAGGGTGAGTCGGTTCCATGGTTAAAGTAAATAGAATATGGAAAGAATGGAAAGTTTCTAGTTCGATGAGATGTGCAATTTTTAAGAGTTTTCTATGCCTATTATATTCATTATGTATAGCATGTATCTTGATTCTCGTAATTAATTGGTGTACTTTATGGAAGAAGTATTATTAAATGTTTTGTATGCTACATTTAAAAAATAAAATAAAATAAAGAGTTTGGGGTGGCTCCGAGAGCTGCTGGCCACCAGGAGTTGTCCCAGGCAGAGGGGGTAGTTCCCAGGATGAGGACTACATTTTTTGAGCTGCTTATGTCTCTGTTTGTTCCCCTCTTCTATAAAGGTTTGACACAGTGATCATGAACAGCAGCTGCCATATCTGAAATTGTCTTGGACAATGATTGAAAACCTGTGTGATCTGTTTTTTGTAAATCAGCTACCCTACACAAAAAATCACATATGAATCTATGCTAGGGTTTTTGGACAGTTAACATAGCACTCTCAAGACTTTGCAAAAATGTTGTGCCTAAGGACCTGCATCCTCCAGTGTATTTTGTTCTTCTCTTTGAGACCTCAAATTCTTTGTTACAGAATCAAGTCTAGACTTTTCCTGTGTAACAGAAACAGTAGCAGAAGTGGTAGAGGTAGAGGTAGTGCTTTGGATGATTGTATCCTCAGAAGTTGTTGGTGATAAGAGGTGTTTTGGTTCATTATATTCCAGATTCAGTACTATGTAGGTCCAGTGATCTGTGGTGTTTGTGGGAGTAAGCTGTGGTTCTTCTGCTTGGAAATATGCAAATGCCTCTTCTTGATGTTCTGCATTGACAATGTTGGCTGTTTCTTTGCATGACAAAAACATTAAAATCAAACATTAATAACTATTTGTATTTTATATTTCTGTCCCATTTGAATACTCTCATACTTGTTATATGTTGATGATTGTTACTCAACTATATATATTATTCAGTTATATTTTTATTGCAATAAATAACAGATACCACACTACAAATCTAATAATGGTTTGCAATGTTGCTAAATGTGTGTGAGTGTGTGTGTGTGTGTGTGTATATATATATATTTTTTTTCATTAAAAAACAAAGGTTACAGGGACGTTATAGTTAGGCTAACATTTCGTACAAAGCCAGAGCGATTCAGCAGTTATAGTTGGCTGAGCTAACTATAACTCGCACCCCCTCAATGCACTGCTTATGACCTCACACACCACATGTTACATCACTCATGACATGGTCAGCAACATAACTGATGTCATCTCAAATACCATCACTGATGACATCATCCACAGAATGTGAAGCAGCCATTCACACCCCAATTTAACCTTTCATACACCCACTCCAGCTTACACACTAGCATTCTCAAAACCATTGGCACACTCATACCCATACTTACACACCCACTCAGTGATTCATAGGACTACACATGTATCCACTCAGTCACCCATAAAGCCACACATACACCAACTCACTCACAAATACAGCCACTGCGATATATATACTCATGCACCCATACAGGCACTCACACACTGTCAGTCACCCACAGAGCTAGTCACACACCTACTCACTCACACATGACATCAATCACACAGCCAAGTGCTCACCTATCCAGTTCTACACACACCCACTCACTTATTCATACAGATTCTAACACATACTCACCTATACCGTCACTGCCACAAGCACACACTCACCTATACAGCCACTCATAACCAACACACTGATCAAGACAGCCACTAATATATCCACTCATACACCCATCTAGCCACTCACACACTGTCAGCCACCCATAGAGCTACTCACACACCTAGTCATTCACCCATAGAGTCAATTATAAAGCCACTTACTCACCTATACAGTTATATATACACCCACTCACTTATTCATATAGATACTAAAACATACTCACTCACCTATATAGTCACCAACACAAGCACACACTCACCCATACGACCACTCTTGAAATCACACAGTGACACATACAGTCACTCATATACTCTCAACACTCACCTATATTGCCTTTCAAATATGCAGTTACTCATCCATATACCACTGACCTATCCATTCACTCACTGATGCAGCCATACACACACTTGGTCACCCATACAGCCCATCACAGACACACTCACAAACCCATACAGCCACTGACTCACCCACTCCCTCATCCTTGCAGGCAGTCACGCACACCCTCACCCACCCACACTGACACTCATACAGGAACTCAGACAACCAATCAATCACCCATACAGCCACTCATACACCCACTCACCAACCCATACAGCCACTTAGACACCGATTGACAAACTGATTCAGACATTCGCACAACCTAATCACTCACCCATACATTCACTGAGACACCTAATCACTCACTTATACAGTCAGTCACGCACCCGCTGATTAACCAATACACCGTGGTGTATTTATTCAACACTCATAAACTTTTTAAAGTGATGTCATTTGAGATGTCATCAATGATGTCATCAGTGATGTCACTGACCATGTCATGAGTGATGTAATATGTGAGGTCATAAGCAGTGCATTGCTGGGAGCACTAGTTATAGGTAGCTCAACTGCTGAATTTCTCTGGTTTTGTATGAGTGAAATATCAGCCTAACTATAACATCCATGTAACCTTTGTTTTTTTCAGTGAATTTCTGTGGTTTTTAAAGTAGTAGTCATGTTTGAAGAGTGTGGAGAAAGGGCCCGGCCTCCAACCAGCTCTCAGAAATTCCACTGTGTAGGACTTACCCGAGGTAGAAGGAGGGTTTCTTGGCCCCCAAGGTCCCGCAGGAGAAAAGTGGACTTTAAACCCATCAACCAGTAGAGCACCAGGAGCTGCGTTTTCAGAGTGGTGGAGAAAGGGTGTGTGGCCTCCAAAGACCTTTTAGCAATCCCGTTGGAGGTAACAAGAGGGGTAGTTGGTCCCTAAGGAGGTCCTTGGGGGCCAACTACCCCTTCTTTCATCTCCAGTGAGTCCCACACAGCAGGTTTGCTGAGAGGATTTCAGTGGCCATGCCCCCTTTCTCCACCACTCTGCAAACTGATTGGGGCTTACTGGAGGTAAGAGAAGGTCTTCTTGCCCCCTAAGCACCCTCAGCAGCCAAGGGGACTTCATCTCCCAACCAGGAGCATGCCAGGATGTGCGGTTGCAGAGTAGTGGAGAAAGGGGGCGGGGCCTCCACCAAGTTGGCGGCTTTTTCTTTTTTTTCTTTTTGAGGAAGGGTGCTGCATGGCCCCACTTCCCTGGACAACTTTGCACCTGGGGACCCCATTCCCCTGGGCCTGGCCTTTATATATGTGTGTGTGTCTGTGTGTATGTATATATATATATATATATATATATATATATATATATATATATATATTCACTGAAAAAACCATGGGTTTCACACACGTTATAGTTAGGAATTAGCATTTAAAAAACCTTAGAAATTCAATGAAAAAACCAAAGGTTTCACACATGTGTTAGCTGGACATTTCACTCGTAAAAAACCAATGAAATTCCCCCGTTATAGTTAGTTCAGCTAACTATAACTCGCGCGCCCGCAATGCACTGCTGATGACGTCACATATTACATCACTCATGACATGGTCAGTGACATCACTCATGACATCACTGATGACAAAACCCATGGTTTTTTCAGTGAATTTGCAAGGTTTTTTAAATGCTAATTCTTATATTTTCCTTTTTTTTTTTTGCAATGTTTTTTACATATTTTTATTTTAAATTTATATCCTCTTTTAAGACTATGGTTAAATTTGAAAAATTCTACAATATATTTTTTATTTGTACCTTTTTTTTAAACTAAACAGGTAAGATTTAGTAGTATAACATAGTGAATCTTTTTTCCCTTTTCTTTTTTTTTTTTAGTATTTTTTTAACGTGCGCTTACCGTACGCGCACGTCTTGCTTTTAGTACGTTAGATTTCTACGCTGTTTGCGTACAGTTACGCAATTTGCGTAGACGTGCGTCACGCGCACGCGGCGCGTGTCTTTTTTACGCGCATGCGTACTTTTACCGTAAGCGCTCCGTAAGCGCACCGTAAGCGTAACGTACGCGCACGTTGGGTCATGTGATCAAGAAACAACACTTTTGATTGGTTTTTACTACTTTCAGTTCTAGAACTCTCCTACACCACACCCATTCCCCTCATTTCTGCTTGTGATCCCTTAGGAGAAGGAGCTGAGTTGTCTTTGTGATACGATGGCAGAACAGCAGACCTCTTCAGAGAGTGAGGCTAGCAGCACTACCTTGAGGCAGAGAAGGAGGAAACAAAAGAGCTCTTTCATATGGGAGTATTTTTCTTTTCTAGAGGGCAAGAAAAAGGTAAATGCACCTTTAGTGACTTGTAAGCTGTGTGACCGTGTACTTTCAAGAGGGAATCCTAACAAGAAGTATTCCTTCGGGAATCACACTATGTTGAGACACCTTCATGATGTACACGGTAGGACATATGCTCGACATACTGGAGGAAACCCTTCAGTAAGTCAACCAAGCACATCCACAGCAGCTCAGCCTGGTCCATCATCTGCAGGGCCGAGTCCATCTTCGGCAGGTCAGCTGAGCCCTTCATCTGTGGGGGGAGCATCTCCTTTTTCTGGTCCTCAGGAAACTAACCATCGGTTTGCGAGGGTTACTATGCGGTGCGCCACTTGTTATGGTCTAATTGTTCATAGGGAGACCAGTGTTGCCCTAGTTAACAATAAAATAGACCAGCACATTTGTCCTACCGACTAATATTCCCATTCTTTCTTTCCTCTTTCCCTGTACGAACACAACGGCTCTTTTAAGAGCCAACCTTACCTTTCAACTTTTTTTTATATATTTTTTAAAACATTTTTTGATTTTTTTTTTACCGTACACGTACGGTATGCGTAATTTTTTTTATTTTAAAAAAACCCACTAAAAATCAATTATCACATTACAAGGTCCTTGAGAGATTACAATGAAAAACTGAAAATGTGATTGTGGAGAAGTGGAAAAAAGGGACCATGAAATTTCTGACTTACCATACCCACTCAAAAAATTATTTATTAATTAAAATTTAATTTTAATTGCTATAAAAATGGTTCAAGTTTTCGAAAATTTTCTTTCTCAATCTGAAAAAAACGAAAAAAGTATTAATATTTAATAAAACATTTTATAATACAGTACACATATTCACATATTTTCCCAAAACAATTTTTTGCCTTTTATTTGCTGTTTTCAGAATATATTGCATTTCACTATGAATCGTGAAAGCAATTGCATTCATCACTTAACAGCGGGCAAAAAAAAAATGACAATCTCAAAGATTGTTTAAAAAAAGCCCAGAATCTCTTCTCAGTTAAACATAACATTATCGAAATGCAAAATATTATTCATTAAAAATATCATCTAATAACAAAAACTATTTCTAAAAAATACCGTCTGACAATTTTCTTACAGAAGCATAATCTCAAAAATAATATATCTCAAATAAATCCACAATACATCTAGTTTCTTTTCTTTTAGGCCAAATGTTAATTTTTTAAATTATTTTTTGATTAAATTTCCAACGATAATCCAATAAAATTTCAAAATTTAAATTGTACAGATGTTACCAATTCTCTCAAAAATTTTGGTTTCCGAAAGATTAATTAGGATTTAATTAAGTCCACAATACAATTGGATACCTTTCCTTTAGGCCAAATGGTAATTTTAAAAATCTTTTTTGATTAAATTTCCAACGGTAATCCAATAAAATACAAAAATTTAATTGTACAGATGTTACCGATTCTCTGTAAAATGTTGTTTTCTGAAACATTAATTAAGAATTATATAAGTCCACAATACAATTGGTTACCTTTCCTTTAGGCCAAATGATAATTTTAAAAATCTTTAAATTTGAAAATTCCAATGGTAATCCAAAAAAATGGTAAAATTGTTTTGTACAGATCTTGCCAAGTCTCTCTAAAATTTAGGTTTCAGAAAGATTAGATAGGAATTTGCTAAATCAAAAGGCAAAAGTTCCTTGAAAATCAATTTTGAATCATTACACAGTGTCCAGCCTTTTTCACATTTAAGATAAACTGTGTAATGTCCAGAAGTAACAGTAGGTCCTTCATGGAAAATTATTGCAACTGTTACAAAAGTTTTTCCTGAAATTGATAATTGCTGTCCTGTAAACTTCTTTATTAAAGTATCCAATTTTGAACCATCAGCTCTACATCGTTGCATCATTAAAATTACATACTGTCCGTATTCCTTTAAAATTAACGTTGAAAACATGTCAGATTTACACTCACCGCATTGCATGCTATGATTAGCATCTTTAACTAATTTAGCAAAAGTGACTGTTTTACTCTCTGGCAATGTTAAATAAATAAACCTTTCAGAATCAACATTAGAGCCACATGTATTGAAACAGTTTTCACAACTATGTTCCCATTTATAAGACAGACCAAACACATTTTCAATGTGTACACCTTCTTCTTCCAGTACCTGAAGAAAATACAACAAGAATTCCTGTGCGTCTTGCTGTACATTTTGAGAAAACTGTGTACATCCTGAACATACATCTAAAAGTTTTCTAATTTCAGTAGCACTTTCTATTTGAGTTTTATCATTACTCAGCTTTTGAAAAAGGTGACTCAACTCAGAACAGAATCTTTTTCTCTAATTTACTATTATCTGCTCTTGCAAACTTTCCAGATAAAATGCAACATTCAGCACTACATTAGCGTAGCAGTTGACACCAGAGCTATTTTCAAAATGACATCCTACAACCTCTTCTTCATTTTCCTTTTTCTTTTTGCTTGCAATTACATCACTCCTCTTTTTTTTCCTCCTCTCTACATCCTCATTACAGATATTCTCATTTCTCCTTTTACGAGAAACTACACGTTTCTCTAACACAGGATACTGACCTAAATGAGGAGCATAGGTTCTTCTTAATCTATTGTACTCCTTTACACAATTTGCATCAGCACTAACTTTTGAATCATCAAAGTCTATCATGAATAAACCAGATAATGTTTTCACTTGTGACAAAGCTACATAAGCCATACCTTCTTTGAACACAGTTGAACCAATGTTTACAAATGCACAATCTACAGTCAATCCTTGAGACTTGTGAATAGTTACAGCATATGCTAGAGAAAACGGAAACTGTTTCCTTTGTACATATAAGTCTTTCACAAGCATAAAACGAACTGTACAATGACAAATATCTATAACTTCTTCTATCTGATCAAATTTTATTTTTAAACATTCAATTCCATCTTTTTTCTGATAATTAATAAAACCCACAACTCTTCCCATAGCTCCATTAACTAAACCTTTTTCAACATCCAAATTTCTCCTTAAAAATACTCTACAGTTCATGCAAACATATAGATTTTTTTCTAATCCAGCAGTTTTGGAAATGTTCTTCTCTAGTGAATCCAATTTATTTTTCAGTTTGCCTGTTAATGTGATAGTAATTCTTCCATCCTGAATTTTGTCCACTGCTTCCAATTTCCTGATATCTTCCTTTTCCAATTTCAAAAGCTCCTCATTGAATATTGAGCATTCACGTAGAGTTGGCATTAAGCAGATGACACTTTTCTTTTCTGCAATGTTCTTGTATATCTTCTCTGCAACTATTTCTTCCTTTGGAAATAAATTATGTAGCAACCGACTCTGTAATGCTTTTGTGCCAGCTTCAGTGAGTAGTCCAATTCTGATATCTTTCAGAAAACTTCCATATTCTTCATCGTTTGCTTGTCTCATATTAGTAGTAAGTTCCTTGTACTCAAAGAAGGACCAAATATTTGCATTACCGATGCTTCCCAATGACTTCTTTGTGTCTTCATGTGTCACAGTATTAAACACTGGTTGTCCTTTAACTGGAGTAAGCTGTAGAAGATCCCCAAAAACTATGACATGTTTTCCACCAAATAACACGTCATAGTCTGTCTTTAGAGTTTGCTGCATTCTTAAATGCACAAAGGCAAGCATTAAGTTTGATACCATGCTCACCTCATCAATAATGAGAACTTGCATCTTCTTCAATACTCTTGAAACTTCCAAGCATGTTTCTCCAGTTAGCTTGTGGTATTGTATTTTGTTCTCATGCTCCACTGGTAACATTAGCAAACGATGTAAGGTGATTCCTTTTATGTTATATGCTGCTAACCCAGTTGGAGCAGTAACCACACAAGACAAAGTTGAATCCGTTTTTTGCTGTAGGTAGCTTCTGATGACTTTTATTAGGAAACTTTTTCCAGTTCCAGCTTGTCCGCTTACATACATCCTGATTGGTTGAAATGATGTGCATGAGCACTCTTTTTTTTCATGTAGTAATCCGTGATCAATTTTGTTTCTGATTTCTTCATAAATTTGTTGCTGCTCTTCATTCAGTTGTCTTTCCAAATTTGATAAGTCTATATATTCTTCTTGAGCTTGATTCATAGCCGTTTCCACTTCATTCATGGCTATTGCAGCTTCATTTTCAACGATTGGTTGTCCTAGGGGATCTTGACTGAGTGTTCCTGAACTTTGGCTGTCTTGAGAACTGTCTCTAGCTACTTCAGCTGCAATTGTAGTTTCCTGTTCAATTTCTTCATTTAACATTTGCACATAAGTTGTGAATGTACTGCATTGTATGCTGTCTTTGCAAGCATTAAATGAATCTTCATAGCTTTGAAATTCTCCCAGTAGTTCATCCTCTGTACGCCATGGTTTAAATAGCTGTAAAAGAGCCAAGTAGTAAAATTCCTTTTTGTCAGTAGTGTCGCAACTCAGCTTCCTGTGATTTATCAAACTTCCTTTTGTTTGCTTCACCAAACATCCTTCCTCACCAATGACTTTATATTTTCCATTGTTGATGTCTTCTGCAGCTTTCCGTGAATAAATGTAGTTCTGCAGCACTTCATAGAGACACATGTTCTCCAGATGATGACTTCTCTTGGGATAATATGTGTCCAACATGTTTGATTTCAAAATATCTGTACTTTCTGGGTCATTCTCGGCCAAATATTCAATTTCTCCAACAGATTTCAGTACCCGATTTCTCATTGCTGCAAGGCCTAAACTTGCCCAAATTATTCTTCTTGATTTCGAGTAGAGACTTGCAGAAGATAACCTATCTGAACATTCGTAGGATCCAATTTCTCGATGCGATAACATCTTTAAACTGAAACTGTACAGCTTCTTACTGACAGTCTTCTCGTGACAAATCTCTTCCCACATTTCTTTCAATTCAGTTTTTTCTGATTTAGTAATGTAAGACGTTACATATCGAGCAACAGCAATGGAATTGTCAGCTACATACTGTATATCCATGTTAGCATTCCACATGGATAAAATGACTGGGTTGTAGTCATTTATATTTTTTGATTCTTCTTTTCTTTTAAGGTTGTAGGTATTCTTAGGTGATTTTCTTGTGATAGTATGTCTCATAGATGACATAAAACTGTTTACTCTTCCATTTGAAAGAACAGGTCTAGGAAATCCAAATCGACATTTAGTGTAGTATTTATCTTTGCTCTTGTATTTCCGTCGACAGTATTTTCCACACCGATGACTTTGGAAACGTAAAACTTGCTAATTTAGCTTTTTCTCTTCTGTTCTTTTTGGTATAGCACATGTTGCATATTCTTCAATGAAAGATAACACTGCTTCATCAGTATCTGTTCCAAACTTTGGGGCATCCTTGATCCACAACAGCATATGAATATGAGGAGCACCTCTTGCCTGGTACTCTTTTCTCCAAAAGAAATCCTCTACTTCTCCAAGAGGTGGATTTTTTTTATTGCAGATGAAGGACATCATAGCCTCAAATCTATGATTGAAATATCTGCAAACATTAAGCGGATCCAATGAGCACAGTTCTCCAGCTGTCTTGTATTCAATGTTTTTAATGTTTGAATTTGCCTCTCGTAGAAAATCCAGTAAATCATCCCAAGCGTACTCAGCACAGCTTAGGGTAAGGAACCATGTTGGTGTTCCTAAATTTCATGGCGTCGGTACCAATATTCATTGGTCCCTCGCTGACAAGCCATCAGATTGATGAGTTGTGTTTCCAAATGATCATCTCGGTGCTGCACTTTCTCCATAAAATACTTAGCAGACACATTTTGTAAATGTACTCCACTTTTTAAAATGTGATTTACTGCATATGATAATGCAGACAAGTCGCTTTCAAATTAAATATGGAATAAATAAGGAATACTTTGTCGAAATCTTGGATCTTCTGCATATAGTCTTGTAGTCCGATACTCAGAAGCTGGAATCTGTTCTGGACGTTCATCGTATCGTCCTCCTTTTCCTGTAGGAAACAGCTGGGGAAAACATCGAGCTTCCAAGCTCTCCTCCCATACACTCACGGGAGTTCCTTTTGCTTTCCTCATCTGAAACAGATCAATATTGTCTCCCATAACTTCCTTTGAATGAAGAGGATGTATGCTAAAATGTTCATAAATTTCTTCTTCCTTTGACTTGTCCACTTTTTCAATTTGTCCAGTTGGTTTTTCTGTGTCTTCTTGTAAATCTTCTTCTTCTTCTTTTATATAAATTGATTCATACCATTTGTTATTCCTTTTCAAATACAAATTTGCTCTTTGTACTTTCCGTACATCTACCAGCTCCTGCCAAATCTTCTTATTCTTTGTAGGTACACCATTAACCAGAATAACTAATGGTTCAGTTTCCAAAGTATCTGCATCAATAGTTTCCATATTTTTTTTCAAATCCAAGGGCAAATACACCACTCTACCTTTTAAACCTCTCAGTAAATCTGAAGGAGGTCATTTACCAGTTTTGGGCTCCATACGTACTATGGTCTGGAACGGATGAACACATTGAATAAGTATAGACTCATATGTATTTAATTCAGAAAGTTCGGCAGGAATAACATCCAATTCTAAATTATTATGTACAGCTCTGGTCGGCATTCTATTTTCCTCTAACTTGTTGTAACAGTATTTACAAATACGCTGATCTTCACCCAATTCAAAACAATTTTCAAGAAATATATATGTGGCAGAATCCTTCCACTTATAATTATCTTCATTTTCACTTTTTCTGTAGAGATCAACATTCCTAGTTTGTTTTCTATAATGAGTTCTGCGGCAACAAATACAAGTAATATTTGGTCTTTCATTAGAGATTATTGCAAATTTTGTTATGTGATCATTAAATGTCTTACTTACAGAGGGTTCTACATTCTCTTCCACTTCTTCCTCATTTACTGTGTCCTTTTCTGCACTGTCTTGTTCAGGACCAAAGTAACAAAACTGAATTTCATCAATAACCATCTCTACATCTGATACCGTTCCACGGAACAGAGCCCTATTCAATTCATCTAACTTTATTGCTGGACTTTTAGCAAAATACAACCGTCTCACAAACTTTCTCATTTCAGTATGATGAACAGCCAGCATCCTAAAATGATGAAAAACACTTTTACACACTTTTCTAGATAGACAAGCCAGAGAATGTCCCTGCAAACCAGTATTCTCTCTCACTCTGCATGGATCTAGACTTTGAAGCACCTTAATCTTCTGTTTTACACTTTTTTTACTATATTCTCTTAGAAACTCACGAAATTTATCAATAGATTCCTGACGCACAGTGCAAATACTACTACAATTCCAAGTGTACACTGGGGCTTTAGGACGTCTCCCCATAGCCTCATCCGCCATCACTTGTACCTCATCTCTTGGAACCATTTTCTCCTTCTCCATTATGCAACCATTTTTCACTTCGTAAGCACGACCTCTGGTGTCAACTGCATGCAGCAAACTATTACTTTGAAAATAACTCTCTTCATTAAAAAAAGGTTCACTACTTGAACTATGCATCCATTCTCCTAAAAACACTTTACAAAAGTTTGTTCTTTTCACTACTCTTTTCCTTTTGCTTTGTGATTTCAGTACATTGACCATTTTATCTAATGTACGCATCCTATTCAAAATTAAAATGAATAGTTTCCTTTTTAATTCTAATGCCTTAGCTGCAATGGCTTCAATTTCTTTTTTTCTCTTATAAAATTTAGACTTTTGCTTATATTTCTTCACATCCTTTATCAAATTGGACATAACTCTTCTCTGAAACATTTTTCTACGTATCTCTTTAAACGCTGTTTTTCTGTTTAAGTTAATCTTTATTGTTTCTGAAGGTATATTTGCATTAACTAAATGCTCAATTTTTTCCTGTTCTTTTCTATTTAAAACATTCTTTCCAGTACAGACATTTTGTACATTTTTCCTTTTTTTGAAGATGTTCTTTAAAAAATCTTTTGTCTGCTTACCAGAAGACTTTCTCTTTTTCCCAACATGAGCATCTCCAACTAACTTAGGTCCTCCAGTTGTCTTCAAATATAGTTTTTTTTTGTGGTTTTTCCTTAGTCTGGATTTTGTAGGCATCTTAAATTTTGTTCACTACTCTTCAGCAATACCTGAAAAAAACTAAAAAAAAAATTCTTTATTTTATTTAAATATATTACTACATTTTTTATGATCTTTTCAAATCTTAAAATACTAAGTACCCCTTTCCTACAAGTGAAAATCACAATAACACCCTCACAAATTAAATATCTAAAAACAATTCCTGTGTGCACACAGAGTCATGCTTTGAAATTAGACAGAAAACGAAATTTCTTTGCCAATTGGAAACCACACTTCCTACTGCTTTTTTGGCAAGTGATAAGTACTTTTACAATCTGACACATTTCTAATCCACTTTTCAGATTCTCAAAAAAGCACATGTCCAAACAGCTTTTTCAGACCAGAAACATCTATAACCTGGGTGACTGACTACACTCCAGCAAGGGCAACCAGCCTTAGTGATGCTGAATGTATTTGCATTACTAACTGCAACCTCAAACCCCACTCAGTTGTGAATACTGTGCATGATTCCACAGGATAAGCAGCTGGCTGTGTGCTAAGAGTCTGCTTCTGCATAACAAAAATAGTTCCCCCTTTCCTACTAATGCAACTGTAAAATTACCAGAGCAATACGCAATAAATCTCTGTCTTTAATTCCTCTTTGCACACAGAGTCATGTTTTCATATTAGTCAGAAAACGACATTTCTTTGCCAATTTGAAAGCACACTTACTACTCTTTTTTTTGGCAAGTGATAAGTACTTTTACAATCTGACACATTTTGAATCCACTTTTCAGATTCTTAAAAAAGCACATGTCCAAACAGATTTTTGAGACCACCAACATCTGTAACCTGGGTGACTGACTACAGTCCAGCAAGGGCAACCAGCCTTAGTGATGCTGAATGTATTTGCATTACTGACTGCAACCTCAAACCCCACTCGGTTGTGAATACTGTGCATGATTCCACAGGGTAAGCAGCTGGCTGTGTGCTAAGAGTCTGCTTCTGCACAAAAAAAATAGTTCCCCCTTTCCTACTAATGCAACTGTAAAATTACCAGAGCAATACGCAATAAATCTCTGCCTGTAATTCCTCTTTGCACACAGAGTCATGTTTTCATATTAGTCAGAAAACGAAATTTCTTTGCCAATTTGAAAGCACACTTACTACTCTTTTTTTTGGCAAGTGATAAGTACTTTTAAAGTCTGACACATTGTGAATCCACTTTTCAGATTCTTAAAAAAGCACATGTCCAAACAGCTTTTTGAGACCACCAACATCTGTAACCTGGGTGACTGACTACACTCCAGCAAGGGCAACCAGCCTTAGTGATGCTGAATGTATTTGCATTACTGACTGCAACCTCAAACCCCACTCGGTTGTGAATACTGTGCATGATTCCACCAGGTAAGCAGCTGGCTGTGTGCTAAGACTCTGCTTCTGCACAAAAAAAATAGTTCCCCCTTTCCTACTAATGCAACTGTAAAATTACCAGAGCAATACGCAATAAATCTCTGCCTGTAATTCCTCTTTGCACACAGAGTCATGTTTTCATATTAGTCAGAAAACGAAATTTCTTTGCCAATTTGAAAGCACACTTACTACTCTTTTTTTTGGCAAGTGATAAGTACTTTTAAAGTCTGACACATTTTGAATCCACTTTTCAGATTCTTAAAAAAGCACATGTCCAAACAGCTTTTTGAGACCACCAACATCTGTAACCTGGGTGACTGACTACACTCCAGCAAGGGCAACCAGCCTTAGTGATGCTGAATGTATTTGCATTACTGACTGCAACCTCAAACCCCACTCGGTTGTGAATACTGTGCATGATTCCACAGGATAAGCAGCTGGCTGTGTGCTAAGACTCTGCTTCTGCACAAAAAAATAGCTCCCCCTTTCCTACTAATGCAACTGTAAAATTACCAAAGCAATACACAATAAATCTCTGCCTGTAATTCCTCTTTGCACACAGAGTCATGTTTTCATATTAGTCAGAAAACGAAATTTCTTTGCCAATTTGAAAGCACACTTACTACTCTTTTTTTTGCCAATTGATAAGTACTTTTACAGTCTGACACATTTTGAATCCACTTTTCAGATTCTTAAAAAAGCACATGTCCAAACAGCTTTTTGAGACCAGCAACATCTGTAACCTGGGTGACTGACTACACTCCAGCAAGGGCAACCAGCCTTAGTGATGCTGAATGTATTTGCATTACTGACTGCAACCTCAAACCCCACTCGGTTGTGAATACTGTGCATGATTCCACAGGATAAGCAGCTGGCTGTGTGCTAAGAGTCTGCTTCTGCATAAAAAAATAGCTCCCCCTTTCCATCTAATGCAAATGTAAAATCACCAGAGCAATACCAAACAGCTTTCTGAGACCAGCAACATGTGTAACCTGGGTGACTGACTACACTCCAGCAAGGGCAACCAGCCTTAGTGATGCTGAATGTATTTGCAATACTGACTGCAACCTCAAACCCCACTCGGTTGTGAATACTGTGCATGATTCCACAGGATAAGCAGCTGGCTGTGTGCTAAGACTCTGCTTCTGCACAAAAAAATAGCTCCCCCTTTCCTACTAATGCAACTGTAAAATTACCAAAGCAATACACAATAAATCTCTGCCTGTAATTCCTCTTTGCACACAGAGTCATGTTTTCATATTAGTCAGAAAACGAAATTTCTTTGCCAATTTGAAAGCACACTTACTACTCTTTTTTTTGCCAATTGATAAGTACTTTTACAGTCTGACACATTTTGAATCCACTTTTCAGATTCTTAAAAAAGCACATGTCCAAACAGCATTTTGAGACCAGCAACATCTGTAACCTGGGTGACTGACTACACTCCAGCAAGGGCAACCAGCCTTAGTGATGCTGAATGTATTTGCATTACTGACTGCAACTTCAAACCCCACTCGGTTGTGAATACTGTGCATGATTCCACAGGATAAGCAGCTGGCTGTGCGCTAAGAGTCTGCTTCTGCATAAAAAAATAGCTCCCCCTTTCCATCTAATGCAAATGTAAAATCACCAGAGCAATACCAAACAGCTTTCTGAGACCAGCAACATGTGTAACCTGGGTGACTGACTACACTCCAGCAAGGGCAACCAGCCTTAGTGATGCTGAATGTATTTGCATTACTGACTGGAACCTCAAACCCTAAAAGTATTCCTTATTTATACCAGTACACCTTAATTTATGGTGAAAACATAGTCCATATTATTTTACATGTTCGTCACATTTAAATTTCTCCCAAAACACAAAATGATAAACACAACTTCAACAAAAGGAATTCCAATGCTATTATTCATTTCTTAATTTACCATATACATCCCCTCTCAAACTCTTAACTCACCTTTAAAATTAGTTAGTTGTGAAAGAAATGTGGCACTCAAACAGCAGATTATCAGAGCCAGGATCTCTGTTCTGTACACCTCTCTCCTCTCAGCAGAACCAGATAATGGCAAAGTTTCCCTCTCTTTTTCCACACATATACATGTTAGGTTCAAATCTCAGTGCTTCCCCCTTTTTTTCAAATGTAATCACACATTTCTATTGGATGAAAACCAACACTTTTCCAACTGTACCCTTCCCCCAACTTGACTTCAGCCTAGTACCCTTCCCCCAACTTGACTTCTGCCTGCTACCATAGCAACAGCTCATAGAACACTGCTGTCTACAGTCAGGTCAGAAGTTCACCACGCAATGTTTCATTTTCAATGAGCAAGAGTGCTTGACTTTTCTAACCTAACAGCAAATCCATACTAATGTTCTTTGGTAACACATTTTTCTGTACCAATACAAAACATGCTTCTATAAATTGACACACACAGCCTAGTTTTTAGTGTAGAATGGTATGAAACAGCCAATGAGTTCATTTTATTTTAAAGAAATATGTATGCCTCCATTTCCAAACTGTCTTTCATTTCATTTTCCCATTCTACTGAAATACACCTCCTGAGTGCATCCAGATCTCCTTTGAAGATGTTCACAGTGTGGATTGTAGGGCACAGCTATGTTTTCTGGAGTGAAAAGTTTGCAGAGAAAACAGGTATGGTGAGAAACCTTGCTTTGCCAAATGTAGACATTAAATGGATTGGTCAGAGAGGGTTAAAGTGGCACCAATTAATGCCATTGGTGAAATCCTTCATGCAAATCCAACACCCTGACCTCATAATAGTGCACTGTGGTGGCAATGACCTAGGCACTTTGACTGGGGTAGGTCTGGAAATGCTTATGAAGGAGACCTTTGCACAACTGTTTTCACTTTTCCCTAAAACTGCCTTTGTGTTTTCTAACATATGCCAAAGGCAAAAATGGAACTGGTCCAATCATTTTTGTCCACAGATTGACAAAGCAAGAAAGCACGTCAACAAATCTGTTTCTGCTTTCCTCCGTGACTATGGTATGGGTTCCATTTACCACAACAACTTGCGTTACGACATGCAAGACATTTATAGAGGAGATGGTGTACACTTCACTGATGAAGGGAACAGAGTCTTCCTCTTGAACCTTAGACTCTGCATCGGTACTTACTTGTAGGTACCGAAAAACACTTCATAAACACAATGGCTCTTTTTAGAGCCCCCTAATATCTAAACACTTAAATCTGAATTTTATTTCTTTTTTTATTTTTTTTCTACCGTACGCGTACGGTAAGCTTACCGTACGCGTACCCCGCGATTTTTTTTAAAATTAATAAATGTTTTTTTTGTACTTTTCTGTCCTTCTTTGACCCCCTTTCAAATGTTAGGGGGTCTGTAACTCTCTTCCTTGCCCCCTTTTCAAGTTATCTCCCTTTTTTTTCTGAGTGAAACACACGAAATGGCGGCCGCCGCTTCTTGGTTTCGACCGATTCGAATGTTTACTAAGATCTTACAGCCAATCAGAAGCGCGCTCGCGCACGTCACCGTACGCGTACGGTAAGCGCACCGTAAGCTGGCTCAGATATATATATTGATTTAAAGGCTATTTTCTCTGAAACTACTGAACAGATTTACACCAGACCTACAAAAGGCACTTCCTTGACCTGAGGACTACCTCTCTGCCAAATTTCAAGTAACTCTGTTCAGCCGTTCGGGCTGTAGCTGTGTCTGAAGGTCCTATGGAAAAATGCATGGGAAAAACGCGTTTTGGGACCCCCCTTTTATCTCAGCCCCCGCTTGACGAATCCCCCCGAGACTTTCAGGGTAGGAGCGGAGCGTAGCGCCCCACCTATTTTGAAAATTTCGCGAGGATTCGTGGACCGGCGCCAAAGTTATTCCAAATAGAATGTTGCGGATTTCCTATGGAAACCTGGTCCTAACTATAACTACCTACTGGCGACCGCCAGTAGGTAATATATATATATATATATATTCACTGAAAAAACCATAGGTTTCACACATGTTATAGTTAGCGGAAATTTTACTGATAAAAAACCAATGAAATTGCCCCGTTATAGTTAGTGCTGGCAACTATAACTCACGCGACCGCAATCCTCTGCTGATGCTAATACTGTATTTAGACACTTATTTGCCCATGTCTTCTTCCATACATTTTTAGCTATACATATATTACAAATATTTTTTTTTCATAAAGACACATATGTCATCAGCAGAAGATTGCGGTCGCGTGAGTTATAGTTGCCAGCACTAACTATAACGGGGCAATTTCATTGGTTTTTTATCAGTAAAATTTCCGCTAACTATAACATGTGTGAAACCTATGGTTTTTTCAGTGAATTTGCAAGGTTTTTTAAATGCTAATTCCTAACTATAACGTGTGTGAAACCTATGGTTTTTTCAGTGAATTTGTACGGTTTTTTAAATGCTAAGTGACTTTACGCCATTCGTGGCGTGCGCGCCCACTTAACGCAGTTCGTTCCGTGCGCGCACGGTGCGCTTCGCGCACCGTGCGCGCACAGTGAGCACGCGGTGCGCTTCGCGCACCGCGCACCCACTTTACGCAGTTAGTGCCGTGCCCACGTTACGCTAGATGGGCCATGTACGCACGATGCGCTTCGCGCACCGTGCGCACATGGAGGACATATTATGCGCTTCCTTGTGATAGGTAATCTGTTGAAATTTTTTGGGAAATTTCTGTGCTCTGATAAGCCATGCACAAATGGTGGCCTTCGGCCACCATTTGCACAAGGGGTGGAGAAAGTGTGGATAGTGTTTTTTTTATTTTTATTTTTTTACCGTACGCTTACGGTAAGCGTACGGTAAGCGTACCCCGCGAAATTGCCGAAAAAAAAATAATGCCGTTTTTGCTCTTGGGGGATGTTTGGGGACTCCCTCAACATGACTATGTGAGAGGGAGTTGTCAAAACATCCCCGTAACATGTTTTTGGCCATCATGTTTGATACATAACACTCAGTGCGGTAGACAAAATGGCGGACGCCGCTTCCTGGTTTCTGCCGATTCGAATGTTTACTAAGATCTAAGAGCCAATCAGAATCGCGCTCGCGCACGCCACCGTACGCTTACCGTAAGCGTACGGTAAGCGTACCGTAAGCGGGCTCAGATATATATATTGATTTAAAGGCTATTTTCTCAGAATCTACTGAACAGATTTACACCAAACCTACAAAAGGCACTTCCTTGACCTAGGGACTACCTCTCTGCCAAATTTCTAGTAATTCTGTTCAGCCGTTCGGGCTGTAGCTCGTTCTAAAGGTCCTATGGAAAAATGCATGGGAAAAACGCGTTTTGGGACCCCCCTTTTATCTCAGCCCCCGCTTGACGAATCCCCCCGAGACTTTCAGGGTAGGAGCGGAGCGTAGCGCCCCACCTATTTTGAGAAATTCGCGAGGATTCGTCGACCGGCGCCAAAGTTATTCAAAATAGAATGTTGAGGTTTTCCTATGGAAACGTGGTCCTAACTATAACTACCTACTGGCGACCGCCAGTAGGTAATATATACATATATATATATATATATATATATATATATATATATATATATATATATATATATATATATATATATATAGATATATAGATATATATTATCTACTGGTGGTTGCCAGTAGACAGTTATAGTTAGGACCGTGTTTCCATAGGAAATCTGAAAATTCTATTTTGAATAACTTTGGCGCCGGTTGACGAATCCTCGCGAATTTTTCAAAATAGGTGGGGCGCTCCGCTCCGCTCCTACCCTGAAAGTCTCGGGGTGATTAGTCAAGCGGGGGCCGAGAAAAAAGGGGGGTCCCAAAACGCGTTTTCCCCATGCATTTTTCCATAGGGACCTTTAGTCCAAGGTACAGCCCGAACGGCTGAACAGAATTATTTGAAATTTGGGAAAGAGGTAGTCCTCAAGTCAGGGATGTGCCTTTTGAATATCTGGAGTCAATCTGTTCAGTAGTTCCTGAGAAACTTTCAGTTAAATGTACATATATATCTATAGGCGCGCACCGTGCGCGTTCGGTAAGCATACCGTACACGCACGCTGCCATGCACGAGCGTAATTCTGATTGGTGGTTACATGACAGTAAACATTCCAGTCGGTCGAAATCAGGAAGTGTCGGCCGCCATTTTGTGTGTCTCACACTAAAAAACAAAGGTGGAGAACCTGAAGAGGGGGCAAGGTAGAGAGTTGCAGATCCCCTAGCCTTTGTCAGGGGGTCCAAAAAGGACCCAGAAGTGTGAAACAGACATTTTTTTTTTAAATCGCGGCATACGCGTACCGTGCGCGTATGGTACGCGTACGGCGGTAAAAAAAAAAATAGAATTAAAAATCAAAATGAAATGTTTGGATGTTGGTTGGCTCTAAAAAGAGCCGTTGTGTTCATTGAGTGTTTTTTTGTACCTACAAGTAAGTACCGATGCAGAGTCTAAAGTTCAAGAGGAAGACTCTGTTCCCTTCATCATTGAAATGTACACCGTCTCCTCTATAAATGACTTGCATGTTGTAACGCAAGTTGTTGTGGTATACAGAACCCATACCATAGTCTCTGAGGAAAGCAGAAACAGAGTTATTGACGTGCTTTCTTGCTTTGTCAATCTGCGGACAAAATTGATTGGACCAGTTCCACTTTTGCCTTTGGCATATATTAGAATATACAAAGGCGGTTTGTGGAAAAAGTGACATCAATTGCACAAAGGTGTCCTTAATAAGCATTTCCAGACCTACCCCAGTTAAAGTGCCTAGGTCATTTCCACCACAGTGCACAATAATAAGGTTAGGCTGTGGGAGATGTAGAAAGGTTTTCACCAAAGGCATTAATTGGTGCCACTTTAACCCTCTCTGACCAATCCATTTAATGTCTACATTTGGCAAAGCAAGGTCTTTCACAATACCTCTTTTTTCTGCACACTTTTCACTCCAGAAGACATAGCTGTGACCTACAATCCACACTCTGAACATCTTTCAAGGAGATCTGGATGCACTCAGAAGGTGTCTTTCAGTAGAATGGCAATATGAAAAGAAAGATAGTTGTAAAATGGAGGCTAACATACTTTTTTAAAAAACAAAAAAGAACTGATTGGCTGATTCAAACCATTTTACAGTTAAAACTAGGCTGTATGTTTAGATTTTTACAATCATGTTTTGTATTGGCTCAGAAAAATGTGTACCCACAGAACATTACTTTGGATTTGCTGTTAGGTTTGAAAAGTCAAGAAATCTTGCTCTTTGGATTAGAAACATTGTGTACTGAAATTCTGACCTCTCTGCTCACACCAGTGTTCCATGATCTGTTGCTATGGTAGCAGTCAGAAGTCATGTTGGGGGAAGGGATCATTTGGAAAGGGTTGAAATTTGCAACCAATAGAAATATGTGTTTCCATTTGAAAAAATTGTGGGAAGCACTGTGATTTGGAGTTAACATGTATATGTGTGGAAAAAGAGAGGGAAACATTGCCATTAACTGGTTCTGGTGAGAGGAGAGAGGTGTACAGCTCAGAGATTTTGGCTCTGATAATCTGCTGTTTAAGTGCCACATTTATTTCTGAACTAACTACTTTTAAAGGTGAGTTATGAATTTGAGAGGGAATGTATGTGGAGCATTTTGATATAAATAATAGAAATGTGATTCTTCTTTTAAAGTTGTTTTTCACATTTTGGGCCATATGTAGGTAGCTAAATACCGGTCGGTAACGGCCGAAATTCGGTAAATATGCTGTTACCGACCGGTATTTAGTCAAGTGAGATGTAGGAGGCCAAAAACCAGTTTTCGGTAAATATGAAGCGGTAAATACCGATTCATATTTACCGAATAGAGATTTACCGAATCGGTAAATATGAAGTGGTAAATATGAAGTGGAAAATATGAAGTGGTAAATATGAAGTGGTAAAACTGAAAAAGACATGTAGGTAAATTCGGTAATTAAGAAATCCATGAAATTCGGTAATTAAGAGTCGGTAATTAACACGGATTGAAAGCAGGTGGTAAGCATCAACAGTGCATATAAGCAATCCCAAAATGCAACAGCGTGGACAACATGGCCGCTCTGTATGTCATTGCAAGGCGCCTACGTCTACAGGCAGCAGGTCTGAGGATTTGGAGACGGGAGGAACGCATCTACAGACAGCGCATCACACTCTTTCAACAGACTGACGCAGAGATACATGAAAGGGACAGGCTACACCCACAAACCATCATGGACCTGATCAGGGACCTGCACCCACTCCTGGACCAGCCAACAAGAAGGGCGCATGCCATACCACCACATGTGCAGGTGCTCTGCAGCCTACATCTACTCGCATCTGGCAGTTACCAGGGGGTGATAGCTGCGGTGGGCGGTGTATCCCAGAGTTGCCTGTCCCGTTTCTTCAGGAAGTTCCTGGATGCCATGATGCAGAGAATGCACCACTACATCAGCTTCCCAAACACACAGGCTGAACTGCAGAAAACTAAAACTGACTTTTATCACATGGCACAGTTCCCCCATCTCATTGGCTGTATTGATGGCACACACATCCCAATCTGCCCACCAGCTGCCACTGAGCACATCTACAGGAACAGAAAGTCCACCCACTCCATCAATGTGCAGGTAATCTGCGATGCAGGGAACATCATCACTGATATTGTAGCGAAGTTTCCTGGGAGCACCCACGACTCCTACATCTTCCAGAACAGTGGGATCTACACACGACTGCTTGCTGGAGAATTTGGAGACGGATACCTGCTAGGTAAGTTACAGTGACGCCCCATGAGACTTGCAAATCATAGTGTATTGAGACATGTGACTGATGGTTCACTTTCACTCACCTAGGCGACAGTGCATATGCCGTGCGGTCATTCATCCTCACTCCCTACCTACACCCATCAACCCAGAGTGAGAGACGATATAACGTGGCACACAAATCTACACGCAACGTGGTGGAGCGCATGTTTGGACTATTGAAAAGCAGGTTCCGCTGCCTCCACAAAAGCGGAGGCGCACGCCAGTACACACCCATCATCTGTTGCAAGATCATTGCCACTTGTGCAATGCTGCACAACCTTGCCACAAAGAGAGGTACAGAGGTGGAACTAACAGATTTTGAGGACAATGACGATGATTCAGGTCAGCCAGAGGACAACGCTGCTGGAGTGCCAACAGCAACAGAAGGGAGAGAGAG
The DNA here is from genome assembly GCF_964204655.1 of Triturus cristatus. Lineage (NCBI taxonomy): Eukaryota > Metazoa > Chordata > Amphibia > Caudata > Salamandridae > Triturus > Triturus cristatus. The sequence goes on from NC_140594.1 coordinate 830,802,312, forward strand.
ACGGGCAGAGATCACATGCAACTATTTCTGAGTAAGTAAGGGGACACAGCCAGTTGTTGTATGTCATGACGTAGTTTAATAATGCGGCACTACGCCACGAAACCAAGATTATGCCATTCTGGCAACATTGCGTATTGACAAGTTTGAAGTCCAGGGTTACGTCACCCAATTGTCTTTTGCTACGCGGTGCAGCATCAATGTTTGCGGCCACGCGCTACAGTGTGGGATGGCATGGATTCAGCCTCCTCACTGGTGCCAGCCCCATGCCGCCTGCTGCTCCTGTGTGTTTCTGGGACCGGGGGTGTTATGCTGCTCCTGCTGCTGGTGTCGATGCTTTCAGCAGCATCCCCTGCACCACTTGTGGCCGCCTGACTGGTCAATAGCACCTCCAGGGCACTGGTGACCTGCACCATCCCCCTAGTAACGTCGCTGCTGCAGTGTGTCAGGCCCTCCTGCATTTTCACTGAGCGCCGGCAGAGTAGTGAAGTTGCAGTTGCCAGGCGGTTGAGTGCCCTGGTGTGCCTGTCTCCCCTCTGCCGTTCCCGGTGCCTTGCAGCTCTATCTACGTCTAACTTGCTGCACAACAGCTTCATGGACTGTGACACGTCCCGCAGGCCCGCTGCCATGTCAGTAATCCCCGCCGCCATTGCGCTGATGTTCCTGTTCATGTTTTTGAATGTGGTTCTCAGTCCCCGCACATGCCGCTGAACTGACATGACTGCCTTTGTTTGTAGGCGCTGCTGCTTGAGCATGTTGCCCTCGAGTCCCGCAAAGACCCCATGGCTGTCACCGTCTGCTGGTGGACTCTGAACCCGCGACCTGCGGCGCCGTCTTGCACCCGTGTGTGCTCCCTGTGAGGTGGAGGGCACAGTGGCATAGCTCCCATCCTGGGGCATTGTGTTTGGCTCCGGGCCCCTGCTGTCGTCGGATGAGGTCTCTAACGCTGCCAACCTGCCAGCAGCACGCCTCCTCGGCATCACAATTGCAAGTGGTGATGTGGGTGGTGACTCATGCATGAGTGGTGATGCGGGCTGTGGTGGTGGTGATGCAGGCTGTGCTGGTGGTGATGCAGGCTGTGGTGGTGGTGATGCTGGCTGTGCAGTACTCGTGCTGGCCAGAGCTGACCTGTCTTGCCGGTGTGCCCTCTCTCCTGTACCATGTGCAGTCCTGCATGATGTTACATCTGTGGACAGAAATGCAACATCAGCTCAGTGTACCTGAAGGGCTGCATTGCAAGCATCACAATAAATTCATGTAACACTCTCACATTGTCCTTTGCCTGCTTTTGGCTAATGTGTGTACCATGCATTGTTGTCCTGTGCTATTCACTTCATGGTTGGGGGTTCCCTGACTACATATCCCATAATGCATTGCCTGTCTGCACTAACACATGGACTGGAGTGGGATACTCATTTCACAATGGGGGATGTGGGATAGGGGTAGGAGGGGCTACATTGCTGTGCATTCGTCTTACCTTGTTGGGTGGCGGCTCTGGCAGAGCTGTCGGCATCTCCATGCCCCACGACGCTCTCGTGCTCTATTGTGGCCTCCACCAGCTCCTCCAGTTCGGTGAGGGCAGGTGCCCTGTTGATTCCACCTCCAGTCTGGCTGGCCTCCTTCTGGATTTCCCCCATCTTCCTCTTTGTCACAATCCTCAGGTCATACCAGCGCTTTTTGAGTACCTCAATGTCCCTGTGGGTCACTCCCACAGCATTGACCTGCGCCTGGATACCCAGCCATATAGTGCGCTTCTCAGACTCCGGCACTTGCAGGGACTGCCTCCCAAACAGCTTCTGGTGCTGCTTCACCACCTCCTCCACTAGCACCTGGAGTTCCTTGGGGCTGAATTTCATCTTCCTCCTCCTTTCCCCTCCATCTCTCTGTGTCCTCTGGCTGGACATGATGATTTTGAGCTGCACAAACAGGCACTGGCTCCCTGCCTCTCCTCTGCACTCCAAGCCTCTCCAGAGTCTGTTGATTGTGTGCACCTGCCTGGGTGTGGCCACTTCCTGGTTGGGTGGGGTGTGGTTGCACAGGATTGGCTGTTTCATCCAGTCATGTAATTTTCTTTTCCCGATTCGGTAAATACCGATTCGGTATTTACCGAATCGGTAAATACCACCTCTGTATTTACTGATTCGGTAAATACCACCGCGGTATTTACCGATTCGGTAAATTCCGATTCTTGAATACCGAATGTTACCGATTCGGTAAATATTACCGAATTATTACCTACATATAACTTACCGATTCTTAAATACCGATTCGGTACGGTTCGGTATTTAAGAATCGGTAAATTTTATTTACCTACATGAGGCCCTTTGTGTTTTGGGAGATATTTAACTGTCTTGAAGTTGTGAGATATTATTGAGTATGTCTTCACCATAAGTTAAGGTGTACTGGTATCACCCAGGAATAATGTTTTCTGCCTAGAATCACACCATGAGTGTGTGTGCACACAGGAATTGTTATCAGAGATTTAATTTGTGTTGCTCTTGCTCTGTTAGCCTTGCACTCGCAGGAAAGGGGCAGTTTGTTTTCTTGAAGTGTGATGGTTAGCATTCAGTAGAAATCACTTTCTCACAAATGAGAGGCAAATGCAAACACATTTGAAAATAGCATGGTACATTTTCCTACCACTTTAAAAGTTGTGTTTTACATTTTATGTTAAGGAAGATATTTAAGTGCCTTGAACATGTTAGATATTATGGAGTATGTCTTCACCATAAGTTAAGGTGTAGTGGTATCACCCAGGAATACTGTTTTCTGCCTAGAATCACACCATGAGACAGTGTGCACACAGGAATTGTTATCAGAGATTTAATTTGTGTTGCTCTTGCTCTGTTAGCCTTGCACTCGCAGGAAAGGGGCAGCTTGTTTTTTGGAACTGTGATGGTTTGTATTCAGCATAAAAAAGCTGTTTGGGCATGTGCTATTTTCTGTTTCTGAAAAATAAAATGAAAATGTGTCAGACTGTTAGAGTAATTATCACTTGCTCTACCACAGTAGTAAGTGTGCTTTCAAATTGCAAATTAAATTTCGTTTTCTGCCTAGAATCACACCATGAGTCTGTGCGCACACAGGAATTGTTCTCAGAGATTCAATTCGTGTTACTCTGGTTCTTTCAGAATTGCATTCGTAGGAAAGGGGCAGCTTGTTTTATTGAACTGTGATGGCTAGCATTGAGTCCAAATTAATATGTCACAAATGAGAGGGCAATGCAAACACATTTGACATCAACATGGTAGATTTTCCTTCCACTCCTGCAATGGGTCATGTAGTTTGTACATGTTCAAAAGTCCAATTAACCCTTACCACATATCTAGTGTTACATACATGTCTCCAATGTTTATGCAGTTGCGCAAGGATCAATGCAGATCTCTTTTGCACTTGACAGTAGACAGTCTCCAGAAGCACACTCTTAGCAGAGAGCAAGCTGTTTCTCATGTACAGTCAAGCTTACTATTCAGTGCTGTGTGGTGTTTCAGATAGCAGTGAGTAACGCTAATACATTGAACCTCACCAAAGCTCATTTACTTTGCTAGAGTGTAGTATGTCATTCAGGTTGCACATGTTCATGGTCTCAAATAGCAGTTTGGGCATATGCTGTTTTCTGTTTCTGAAAAATATAATGAAAATGTGTCAGACTGTTACAGTAATTATCACTTGCTCTACCACAGTCGTAAGTGTGCTTTCAAATTGCAAATCAAATTTCATTTTCTGCCTAGAATCACACCATGAGTCTGTGCGCACACAGGAATTGTTCTCAGAGATTCAATTCGTGTTACTCTGGTTCTTTCAGAATTGTATTCGTAGGAAAGGGGAAGCTTGTTTTATTGAACTGTGATGGCTACCATTGAGCCCAAATTAATATGTCACAAATGAGAGGGCAATGCAAACACATTTGACATCAACATGGTAGATTTTCCTTCCACTCCTGCAATGGGTCATGTAGTTTGTACATGTTCAAAAGTCCAATTAACTTTTACCACACATGTAGTGTTACATACATGTCTCCAATGTTTATGCAGTTGTGCAAGCGTCCATGCAGATCTCTTTTGCACCTGACAGTAGACAGTCTCCAGAAGGACAATCTTAGCAGAGAGCAAGCTGTTTCTCATGTACAGTCATGCTTACTATTCAGCGCTGTGTAATGTTTCAGATAGCAGTGAGTAACGCTAATACATTGAACATCACCAAGGCACATTTCCTTTGGTAGAGTGTAGTATGTCATTCAGGTTGCACATGTTCATGGTCTCAAAAAGCAGTTTGGGCATGTGCTGTTTTCTGTTTCTGAAAAATATAATGAAAATGTGTCAGACTGTTACAGTAATTATCACTTGCTCTACCACAGTCGTAAGTGTGCTTTCAAATTGCAAATCAAATTTTGTTTTCTGCCTAGAATCACACCATGAGTCTGTGCGCACACAGGAATTGTTGTCGGAGTTTTAATTTGTGGTATTCTGGTTCTTTTAGAATTACATTCGTAGGAAAGGGGAAGCTTTAATTCGTGATGGTTTTATTGTGTTTTTCACTTGTAGGAAAGGGGTAGATAGTTTTATAAGATTTGAAAAGCACAAAAAAAATATAGTAATAAATTTAAATTACATAAAGGTATTTTTTTTTTAGTTTCTTTCAGGTATTGCTGAACAACAGTGAAATAAGTTAAAGATGCCTATAAAATCAAGAAAGAGAAAAGAACAGAAAAAACATTTATATTTGAAGACAACTGGAGGACCCAAATTAGTTGAAGATCCTCATGTTGGAAAAAAGAAAAAGTCTTCTGGTAAGCAAACCAAGGATTTTTAAAAAAATATCTTCAAAAAAAGAACAAATTTGAAAAATGTCCCCACTGCAAATAGAATTTCAAGTAGAAAACAACAGGACAAAAGTGAGAAATTACAAAATGCTAATGTACAATTAGAAGCAATAAAGATTGACTTAAAAAGAAAAACAGCATTTAAAGACATTCGTAGAAAAATGTTTCAGAGAAGAGTGATGTCCAATTTGCTAAAGGATGTGAAAAAATATAAGAAGAAAGCGAAATTTTATAAGAGAAAAAAAGATATTGAATCAATTGTAGCTAAGTCTTTAGATTTAAAAAGAAAACTATTCATTTTAATTTTGAACAGGATCCGTACATTAGATAAAATGGTTAATGTAATGAAGTCACAAAGCAAAACGAAAAGAGTAGTGAAAAGAAATAACTTTTGTAAAGTGTTTTTAGGAGAATGGATGCATAGTTCAAGTACTGAACCATTTTTTAATGAAGAGAGTTATCTTCAAAGTAATAGTTTGCTGCATGCAGTTGACACCAGAGGTTGTGCTTATGAAGTGAAAGATGGTTGTATAATGGAAAAGGAGAAAATGGTTCCAAGAAATGAGGAAGAAGTGATAGCTGATGAGGTTATGGGGAGACATCCTAAAGCCCCAGTGTACACTTGGAATTGTAGTAGTATTTGTACTGTACGACAGGAATCTATTGATAAATTACGTGAATTTCTAAGAGAATATAGTAAAAAGAGTGTTAAACAGAAGATTAAGGTGCTTCAAAGACTAGATCCATGTAGAGTGAGAGAGAATACTGGTTTGCAAGGACATTCTCTGGCTTGTATTTCTAGGAAAGTTTGCCAAAGTGTTTTTCACCATTTTAGGATGCTGGCAGTTCATGATACTGAAATGAGAAAGTTTGTGAGAAGATTGTAAAAGTCCAGCACTAAAGTTAAATGAGTTGAATAGGGCTCTGTTCCGTGGATCTGTATCAGATGTAGAGAAGGTTACTGATGAAATTCAGTTTTGTTACTTTGGTCCGGAACAAGAAAGTGCAGATAATGACACAGTAATTGAAGAAAATGTGGAAGAGAATGTAGAACCTACTATTAGTAAAAATGTTGAAGATCAAATGACAAAATTTACCATCATCTCTAATGAAAGACCAAATATTACTTGTATTTGTTGCCGGAGAAGCCATTATAAAAATCAAACAAGGTATGTTGATCTCTATAAAAAAAGTGAAAAAGAAAATAATACTAAGTGGTTGGATTTTGCTACATATTTATTTCTGGAAAATTGTTTTGATTTGGGTGAATATCACCGTATTTGTAAATACTGTTGTATCAAGTTAGAAGAAAATAAAATGCCAGCAAGAGCTGTACATAATAATTTAGAATTGGTTGAAATTCCTGCAGAACTTAGTGATTTAAATACGTATGAGTCTATACTCATTCAATGTGTCCATCCTTTTCAGACTATAGTTCGTATGGAGCCCAAAACAGGCAAATTACCTCCTTCGGATTTACAAAGAGGTTTAAAAGGAAGAGTTGTCTATTTGTCATTGGATTTGAAAAAAAATATGGAAACTATTGATGCAGATAGATTGGAAACTGAACCATTAGTTATTTTGGTTAATGGAGTACCAACAAAGAACAAGAAAATTTGGCAGGAGCTGGTAGATGTACGAAAAATACAAAGAGCAAATTTATATTTGAAAAGAAATAATAAATGGTATGAAACAATTTATATGGATAAAGATGAAGAAGTTTTACTACCAGACTCAGGAATACCAGCTGGGCAAATTGAAAAAGTGGATAAGTCAAAAGAAGAAGAAATTTATGAATATTTCAGCATACATCCTCTTCATTCAAAAGAAGTTATGGCAAACACTATTGATCTGTTTCAGATGAAAAAAGCACAAGGAACTCCCGTGAGTGTATGGGAGGAGAGCTTGGAAGCTCGTTGTTTTCCCCAGCTGTTTCCTACAGGAAAAGGTGGACGATATGATGAACGTCCAGTACAGATTCCTGCTTCTGAGTATCGGACTACAAGATTATATGCAGAAGATCCCGGATTTCGTCAAAGTATTCCTTATTTGTTCCATCTTTTATTTGAAAGTGACTTGTCAGCACTATCCTTTGCAGTAAATCACATTTTGAAAACTGGAGTACATCTACGTAATGTGTCTGCAAAGGATTTCATGAACAAAGTGCAACAGCGAGATGATCATTTGGAACCTCAATTGATTAATCTAACGGCTTGTCAGCGTGGGACAAATGAATATTGGTACCGACGCCATGGAGAATTGAAGTGTATGTTACGGAATTTAGGAACTCCTACATGGTTTCTCACCCTAAGCTGTGCTGAGTACGCTTGGGATGATCGTCTGGATTTTCTTCGAGAGGCAAATTCAAATATTGAAAACATCCAATACAAGACAGCAGGAGAATTGTGCTCATTGGATCCGGTTAATGTTTGCAGATATTTCAATCATAGATTTGAGGCTATGACGTCCTTCATCTGCAATAAACAAAATCCACCTCTTGGAGAAGTTGTGGATTTGTTTTGGAGAAAAGAGTACCAAGCAAGAGGTACTCCTCATATTCATATGCTGTTGTGGATCAAGGATGCCCCAAAATTTGGAACAGATTCTGATGATGCAGTTTTAAGTTTCATCGAAGGATATGCAACATGTGCTATAACTAAAAGCACAGAAGAGAAACACTTAAAAGAGCAAGTTTTACGTTTCCAAAGTCATCGGTGTGGAAAATACTGTCGACGAAAGCACAAGAGTAAAGAAAAATTCTACACAAAATGTCGATTTGGATTTCCACGACCTGTTCTTTCAAAAGGAAGAGTCAACAGTTTTATGTCAGCTGTGCGACATACCATTACAAGAAAATCGCCTAAAAATACCTACAACCTAAGAAGAAAAGAAGAGTCAAAATATATAAATGACTACAACCCAGTCATTTTATCCATGTGGAATGCTAACATGGATATTCAGTATGTAGCTGACAATTCTATTGCTGTTGCTCGGTATGTCACATCTTACATCACTAAATCTGAGAAAACGGAATTGAAGGAAATGTGGGAAGAGATTTCTCACGAGAAGACTGTCAGTAAAAAGCTATACAGTTTCAGTTTAAAGATGTTATCGCATCGAGAAATTGGATCCTACGAATGCTCAGATAGGTTATCATCTGCAAGTCTGTACTCCAAATCCAGAAGAATAATTTGGGTAAGTTTAGGCCTTGCAGGAATGCGAAATCGGGTACTGAAATCTGTTGGAGAAATTGAATATTTGGCAGAGAATGACCCGGAAAGTACAGAAATTTTGAAATCAAACATGTTGGACACATATTACCCAAAAAGAAGTCGTCATCTTGAGAACATGTGTCTCTATGAAGTGCTGCAGAACTACATTTTTACACGGAAAGCCACAGAAGACATCAACAATGGAAAATATAAAGTCATTGGTGAGGAAGGATGTTTGGTGAAGCAAACAAAAGGAAGCTTGATTAATCACAGGAAGCTGAGTTGCGACACTCCTGACAAAAAGGAATTTTACTACTTAGCACTTTTACAGCTGTTTAAACCGTGGTGTTCAGAGGATGAATTACTTGGAGATTTTCACAGCTATGAAGATTCCTTTAATGAATGTAAAGATACGATTGAATGCAGTACTTTCACAAATTATGTGCAAATGTTAAATGAAGAAATTGAACAGGAAGCTACAATTGCAGCTGAAGTAGCTAGAGACATTTCTCAAGACAGCCAAACTTCTGGAACACTCAATCAAGATCCCCTAGGACAACCAATCGTAGAAAATGAAGCTGCAATAGCAATGACTGAAGTGGAAACAGCTATGAATCAAGCTCAGGAAGATTTAGTAGACTTAACAGCAACTGAATAAAGAAGTCACAAAAAAAATTGATCATGGATTACTACATGAAAAGAAAGAGTGCTCATGTGCATCATTTGAACCAATCAGGATGTATGTGAGTGGACAAGCTGGAACTGGAAAAAGTTTCTTAATTAAAGTCATCCGAAGCTATCTACAGCAAAAAACAGATTCAACTTTGTCTTGTGTTGTTACTGCTCCAACTGGGTTAGCAGCATATAACATAAAAGGAATTACCTTACATCGCTTGCTAATGTTACCAGTGGAGCATGAGAACAAAATAGAATATCACAAGTTAACAGGAGAAGCATGCTTCGAAGTTTCAAGAGTGTTGAAGAAGATGCAAGTTCTCATTATTGATGAGGTAAGCATGGTATCAAACTTAATGCTTGCCTTTGTGCATTTAAGAATGCAGCAAATTCTAAAGAGAGACTATGACGTGTTATTTGAAGGAAAACATGTTATAGTTTTTGGGGATCTTCTGCAGCTCACTCCAGTTAAAGGACAACCAGTGTTTAATACTGTGACACATGAAGACACAAAGAAGTCATTAGGAAGTATTGGTAATGCGAATATTTGGTCATTCTTTGAGTACAAAGAACTCACTACCAATATGAGGCAAGCAAACGATGAAGATTATGCAAGTATTCTGAAAGATATCAGAATTGGACTACTTACAGAAGTTGGCAGAGAAGCATTACAGAGTCGGATGCTACATAATTTATTTCCAAATGAAGAAATAGTTGCAGAGAAAATATACCAGAACATTGCAGAAAAAAATACTGTAATCTGCTTAATGCCAACACTACGTGAATGCTCGATATTCAATGAGGAACTTTTGAAATTGGAAAAGGAAGAGATTAAGAAAATGGAAGCAGTGGACAAAATTCAGCATGAAGGAATTACTATTACATTAACAGGCAAACTGAAAAATAAATTGGATTCTATAGAGAAGAACATTTCGAAAACAGCTGGATTAGAAAAAAATCTTTATGTTTGTATGAACTGTCGAGTATTTTTAAGAAGAAATTTGGATGTAGAAAAAGGTTTAGTGAATGGAGCTATGGGTAAAGTTGTGGGTTTTGTGAAATACCAGAAAAAAGATGGAATTGAATTTTTAAAAATAAAATTTGATCAGATTGAAGAGGTTAAAGACATTTGTCGTTGTTCAGTTCGTTTCTTGCTTCTGAAAGACGTATATGTACGTAGGAAGCAATTTCCGTTTTCTCTAGCATATGCTGTAGCTATTCACAAATCTCAAGGATTAACTGTAGATAGTGCTTTTGTAAACATTGGTTCAACTGTGTTCAAAGAAGGTATGGCATATGTTGCTTTGTCACGAGTGAAAACATTATCTGGTCTATTCATGATAGACTTTGATGACTCAAAAGTTAGTGCTGATGCAAACTGTGTAAAGGAATATAATAGATTAAGAAGAAGTTATGCTCCTCATTTAGGTCAGTATCCTGTGTTTGAAAAACGTGTTGTTTGTCGGAAAAGGAGAATTGAGAATATCTGTAATGAGGATGTACAGAAGAGAAAACAAAAGGAGAGTGATGTGATTGCAAGCAAAAAGAAAAAGGACAATGCTGAAGAGGTTGTTGGTTGTCATTTTGAAAATAGCTCTGGTGTCAACTGCTACGCTAATGTAGTGCTGAATGTTGTATTTTATCTTGAAAGTTTGCAAGAGCAGATAATACTAAATCATGAAAAAAGATTCTGTTCTCTGCTGAGTTTTCTTTTTGAGAAGCTGAGTAATGATATTAACTAAAATAGAAAGTGCTTCTGATGTTAGAAAACTTTTAGATGTATGTTCAGGTAGTACACAGTTTACTCAAAATGTCCAGCAAGATGCACAGGAATTCTTGATGTATATTCTTATGGTACTGGAAGAAGAAGGGGTAGAAATAGAAAATATGTTTGGTCTCTCTTATAAATGGGAACATAGTTGTGAAAACTGTTTCAACACATGCAGCTCTAATGTTGATTCTGAAAGGTTAATATATTTAACATTACCAGAGGGTCAATCAGTCACTTTTAGTAAATTAGTTAAAGATGCCAATCACAGCATGGAATGTTCTAAATGTAAATCAGACATGTTTTCAACGTTATTTTTAAAGAAATATGGACAGTATGTAATTTTAATGATGCAATGTTGTAGAGCTAATGGAACAAAATTGGACACTTCTATAAAGAAGTTTGCAGGAAAATAAGTATCAATATCAGGAAAAACTTTTGTTGCAGTTGCAATAATTTTCCATGATGGACCTTCGATAACTTCTGGTCATTACACAGTTTATCTTAAATTTGAAAAAGGCTGGACACTGTGTAATGATTCTCAATTGATTTTCAAGCAACGTTTGCCTGCAGAATTACCAAATTCCTATTTATTTTTTCTAAAACCAAAATTTTAGATACAAATTGCAACATCTGAACAAATCATTTTTTGCGATTTTATTGGATTACCTTTGGATATTTCATCCAAAAAGAATTTAAAAATTACCATTTGGCCTCATGGAAAGGTAAAAATTTCTCTTGTGGACTTCTTTGACAGATATTATTTGGGTGTATGAGCTTAAGCAACAAGATTTACAGACATTATTTATTACAAATAGTTATTGTTGTTAGATGATATTTTTATTATATATATTATATTTCTATCAAGGTATGTTTTACTGAGAAGAGATTCAGGGCTTTTTTTAAACAATCTTTCAGATTGTTAATTTTTTTGCCCGCTGTTAAGTGATGAATGCAATTGGTTTCACAATTTGCAGTGAAATTCAATATATTCTGAAAACAGCAAAAAAAGGGCAAAACATGTCTTTGTTAAATATGAAAATATGTGTACTGTATTCTAAAATGTAGTGTTAAATATTAATATTTTTTTTCTGTTGTTACAGATTGAGAAGGAAATTTTAGGAAAATTAATCCTTTTTTCTAGCAATTAAAAAAACCATTTAATGATAATTAAGTTGGTCAGGTAAGTTTGAAATATCTGTATTTATCACACATTTACTTTCGTAGTCCCTTGTTTTCACTTCTCCTCACTCTGCTTTTGTCATTTCCCTTGTGGTCCCTCAAGTACATTGAAGGGTGAAATAAAGATATTTTTTTTTTTAAAAAGGTGCGCGCACGGTAAAAAATCTTTTTTTTTGAAACTGATAAAATAAATTTTAAAAAAATTGTGAGGTAGGGTGGCTCTTAAAAGAGCCCTTGTGTTAATACAGGGACAGAGGAAAGAAAGAATGGGAATATTAAAAGGGACCGCACCTGTGCTGCTCAATCTTATTGTCTAGTAGAGGAATACTAGATTCCCCCATAGCAATAAGAGAGTAACAAGTGTTGCACCTTATATGTACTCTCTGAAACCGAGGGTACATGTCCAGAGGAGCAGAAGAGGGTGATGCTCCCACCGCAGAGGAAGTGCTCGGCTGAGCTGCCGAAGATGTACTCGGCTGAGCTTCTGCGGATGTGCTCGGGTGACTTACTGGAGGGTTTTTTTCAGTATGTCGAGCAAAAGTCCTGGGATGTACTTCCCTAATGTGTCTAAACATAGAGAAATTTCCAAAGGAATACTTCTTCCTTGGATTACCTCTAGATAAGACACGCCCACAAAGTGAGCAGGTGACTAATGGAGCATTGACCTTTTTCTGCCCCTCTGGAAATGTGAAATATTCCCAGACAAAAGAATTCTTCTGTTTCCTCCTTCTCTGACTAATAATGCTCTCCTGCTCACTCCCAGAAGAGGACTGCTGCTCTGCCATTGTATCCCAAAGACAATTCAGCTCCTTCTCCTAGGGAATCACAAGCAGTAATGAGGGGAATGGGTGTGGTGTTGGAAGTTTCTGGATATAAAACAAGTTTAAACCAATGAAAAGTGTTGTTTCTGGATCACATGACCTACCCTGCGCGCTCCGTACGCTTACCGTACGCGCACGGTAAAAGTACGCATGCGCGTACGTAAGACACGCGCACGCGCGCATACGCATTAGAGGCACACACGCACGTACGGCGGTTCCGCGTAACGTGCGCACGCAGGTGCGCGTATGGAGCAAGCGCTTACGCATCGCACAGGAAGTACGGACGCGTACGGAAATCGCGTACACATGCGCACACGGAGCATAAACATTACGTACGCGCACCGTACATAAAGCGTACCGTGCGCGTACGGTAAGCTTACCGTACGCGCATGGTAAAAAATCCTAAAAATAAAAAAAAAAGGTTTGTAGAAGATATTAACTATGTTATTCAACTATATCTAACCATTTATTTAAAAAAAGGTGAACCTTTCTATATTGCAGGATACAGTAAATCAATGATTATATACATAGGTAGCATATTGTTAAAAAAACAAATCTCAAAAAAAATAATAAATTCAAAAATTAGCATTTAGAAAACCTTGCAAATTCACTGAAAAAACCATAGGTTTCACACACGTTAAAGTTAGGAATTAGCATTTAAAAAACCTTGCAAATTCACTGAAAAAACCAGAATAAAGTGCTCTTTGCTTCGGAACTAGGCTTGGCTAATCCTTTTTTGTGATATATATATATATATTCACTGAAAAAACCATAGGTTTCACACATGTTATAGTTATAGTTAGCTGGACATTTCACTCGTATAAAACCATTGAAATTCCCCCGTTATAGTTAGTTCAGCTAACTATAACTCGCGCGACCGCAACCCACTGCTGATGACGTCACATATTACATCACTGTATTCACTAAGATACTGTTAAAAAGTCAGTTATACAATTAATTTTACAAAAAAAACCATCCATTTAGACACTGATTTACCCATTTATTCTTCCATTAACCTTTAGATATACATACATGAAAAATATTTATTTTTTAGAAAGCCACCATATTCACTGGATGATGTCATCAGTGATGTCATTTGAGATGTCATCAGTGATGTCATGAGTGATGTCACTGACCATGTCATGAGTGATGTAATATGTGATGTCATCAGCAGTGGATTACGGTTGCGCGAGTTATAGTTAGCTGAACTAACTATAACGGGGGAATTTCAATGGTTTTATACGAGTGAAATGTCCAGCTAACTATAACTATAACATGTGTGAAACCTATGGTTTTTTCAGTGAATTTGCAAGGTTTTTTAAATGTAAATGTCAAGGTACTTATAGAGCGCACTGTCACCAGACGGCCACCTTGCGGTGTCGCCTTTGCGGTTTCCTGGCGCTGATACTCATACCGCTGTGGAACCCCTCCTGGCTTTCCCTGTGAAGTGTCCACTCCTGGGCACCCCCAGGGTGAAGCCAGGCATCCTTAGCGCTGTTGGGGCCGGTGTGGAGGCTAAGCAAGCTATTGCCCAGAGTTACAGCGTAGGGCCCGTGATTAGAATAGGCACCGAGGCGAGAATAGACAGGTCCGAGGAAATTGAGCCCGAGCCCCGCCGAGGCGGGAATCGAACCCTGGTCCCTGGCCAGAACTCTGCTTCAGGGTCTGCCGCTCTAACCATTGAGTCACACTCCTCCACCTTATTTTAAATGCTAATTCCTAACTATAACGTGTGTGAAACCTATGGTTTTTTAAGTGAATTTTCAAGGTTTTTTAAATGCTAATTTCTAACTATAACGTGTGTGAAACCTATGGTTTTGTAAGTGAATTTGTAAGGTTTTTTAAATGCTAATTTATGTATGTATTATTATATTTTTTATATATTTATTTTACAATAAACTACCTATGTAAATAGTTATAGATTGACTGTATCCTGTAATATGGAATGGCTCAGCTCTTTTTTTATTTATTTGGATAAAGTTGAACAGCATAGTTAATATCTTCTATAAACTTATAAACAGTTTAAAATGTTATTATTTTTTTTTTAAGGGTTTTTCACCGTGTGTGCACGGCGCGCGCACTCCGCGATTTTTTGAAAAAAAATAAAATGTTTTTTTCACCCTTCGGGGTCCTTCAGGGACCCCCTGACAAAGGCTAGAGGGTCAGGAACTCTCTACCCTGCCCCCTTTTCACGTTCTCCACCTTTCTTTTTCACTGTCACACATAAAATGGTGTCCGACACTTCCTGATTTCGACTGATTCGAATGTTGACTGACATCTAATCATCAATCAGAATTACGCTCGCGGACATTTGGTGCACGCACCGTGCGCGCATATAGATATTTATGTACTTTTAACTGCAATTTTCTCAGGAACTACTGAACAGATTGACACCATGTATGCAAAAGGCACATGCCTGACCTGAGGACTACCTCTTTGCCAAATTTCAAGTAATTCTGTTCAGCCGTTCGGGCTGTACCTTCCACTAAAGGTCCTATGGGAAAATGCATGGGGAAAACGCGTTGTGGGACCCCCCTTTTTTCTCAGCCCCCGCTTGACGAATCAACCCGAGACTTTCAGGATAGGAGCTGAGTGGAGTGCCCCATTAGTTTTGAAAGTTTCACGAAGATAATTCAACCTGCGCCAAAGTTATTCAAAATAGAATTTTCAGATTTCCTATGGGAACTCGGTCCTAACTATAACTATCTACTGGCGACCGCCAGTAGATAATAAATATATATATATATATATATATGAGGCGATCTTGGACACTTGTATTATGGGACACACTCAGCAGCCATAAAGCCCTCTCCCCCCTTTGCCAGGCACAACAGCGCTCACAGTGGCACAACGTGGTTCCGCTTTTTCCACTCACCGGAAAGATGTATGCTGGGATATGCAGTCACTACCAGAGGGCTGCAGCTGCATTCAATAATGGGCGGAACCAGCTACACTCCAGCCAATGGGAGGGCCTTTGAAGATTCAAAGGAGGGAGCGAGTGTTACCCAGTGTGAAAGGCATCTGAGGAAGGCACACGCCGAAATGCATTATGCCTTGCAACAGTGAATAAAGGGTCGCTGCAAAATTCCCCGCTGTGTCCTCTGGTCTCTTCCTTGAAGTGATCTCCTGTGCATGTTTTCACGCGTTGGCCAGTTAGGCGTGTCTGAGGACCCGTCTTACAAAGAGGCTTGCGAACAACATTGGCATCGTAGCATATTTCTCCAAGGGATTGGATTTTGCAAGCACACCCCAGATACAGAACAAGCAAGCGGCCGCGGCAACCAGCAGTCCGTGACTGCACGGGGACTCGTGATCACTGCATCTACGCGTCACGACCCGGTTTGTTACCTGGATTTGGGGTTGAGGCGTTGGGGACTTGAGGCGATCTTGGACACTTGTATTATGGGACACACTCAGCAGCCATAAAGCCCTCTCCCCACTTTGCCAGGCACAACAGCGCTCACAGTGGCACAACGTGGTAACGCTTTTTCCACTCACCGGAAAGATGTATGCTGGGATATGCAGTCACTACCAGAGGGCTGCAGCTGCATTCAATAATGGGCGGAACCAGCTACACTCCAGCCAATGGGAGGGCCTTTGAAGATTCAAAGGAGGGAGCGAGTGTTACCCAGTGTGAAAGGCATCTGAGGAAGGCACACGCCGAAATGCATTATGCCTTGCAACAGTGAATAAAGGGTCGCTGCAAAATTCCCCGCTGTGTCCTCTGGTCTCTTCCTTGAAGTGATCTCCTGTGCATATATATATTCCCCCGTTATAGTTAGTGCAGGCAACTATAACTCACGCGACCGCAATCATCTGCTGATGCTAATACTGTATTTAGACACTTATTTGCCCATGTCTTCTTCCATTAAATTTTTAGCTATACATATACTACAAATATTTTTTTTTCATAAAGACACATATGTCATCAGCAGAGGATTGCGGTCGCGTGAGTTATAGTTGCCTGCACTAACTATAACGGGGGAATTTCATAGGTTTTTTATCAGTAAAATGTCCTGCTAACTATAACATGTGTGAAACCTATGGTTTTTTCAGTGAATTTGCAAGGTTTTTTAAATGCTAATTCCTAACTATAACGTGTGTGAAACCTATGGTTTTTTCAGTGAATTTGTACGGTTTTTTAAATGCTAAGTTACTTTACGCCATTCGTGGCGTGCGCGCCCACTTAACGCAGTTCGTTCTGTGCGCGCACTGTGCGCTTCGCGCACCGTGCGCGCACAGTGAGCACGCGGTGCGCTTCGCGCACCGCGCGCCCACTTTACGCACCACGCGCCCACTTTACGCAGTTAGTACCGCGCTACGCGCACCGCGTGCCCACGTTACGCTGGATGGGCCATGTACGCACGATGCGCTTCGCGCACCGTGCGCACATGGAGGGCATATTATGCGCTTCGTTGTGCAAGGTAAACTTTTACATTTTAATTGCATACATATGCCATGCACAAATGGTGCCCTTCGTGCAC
Source organism: Triturus cristatus (assembly GCF_964204655.1). Taxonomy (NCBI): domain Eukaryota; kingdom Metazoa; phylum Chordata; class Amphibia; order Caudata; family Salamandridae; genus Triturus; species Triturus cristatus. Next base: position 830,819,273 of record NC_140594.1, read on the forward strand.
CATTGGCAGACGGGGTGGGGAGAGTATGGTTAATTTTTTTTTTTTAAACATTTATATTTCATTAGAGTAATTGGCCATGCTCAAATGGTGCCCTTTGGGCACCATTTGCACATGGGGTGGGGAGAGTATGGATAATTATTTTTTAAAAAATTTTTTTACCGTACGCGTACGGTAAGCGTAATCGGCGATTTTTCGAAATACAAAATTATTGAGTTTTTGACCTTGGGGGTTCTTTGGGGAACCATTCAACAAGGTTAGGTGGTTAAGAGCTGTCTAAACAGCCCCTTTACATGTTTTTTGCCTTTGTTTTTCGTCCCCCCCTCAGAGTGCGAGTGAGAAAATGGCGGCCGACACTTCCTGGTTTCGACCGATTCGAATGTTTACTAAGATCTAACAGCCAATCAGAATCGCGCTCGCGCACGTCACCGTACGCGTACGGTAAGCTTACCGTAAGCGCACGGTAAGCGCACCGTAAGCTGCCACAGATATATATATTGATTTAAATGCTATTTTCTCAGGAACTACTGAACAGATTTACACCAGACCTACAAAAGGCACTTCCTTGACCTGAGGACTACCTCTCTGCCAAATTTCAAGTAACTCTGTTCAGCCGTTCGGGCTGTAGCTGTGTCTAAAGGTCCTATGGAAAAATGCATGGGAAAAACGCGTTTTGGGACCCCCTTTTTTCTCAGCCCCCGCTTGACGAATCCCCCCGAGACTTTCAGGGTAGGAGCGGACCATAGCGCCCCACCTATTTTGGAAATTTCGCGAGGATTCGTCAACCGGCGCCAAAGTTATTCAAAATAGAATGTTGCGGATTTCCTATGGTAAGAGGGTCCTAACTATAACTACCTACTGGCGACCGCCAGTAGGTAATATATATATATATATATATATATATATATATATATATATATATATATATATATATATATATATATTCACTGAAAATACCAGAGGTTTCACACATGTTATAGTTAGCTGGACATTTCACTCGTACAAAACCATTGAAATTTCCCCGTTATAGTTAGTTCAGCTAACTATAACTCGCGCGCCCACAATCCACTGCTGATGATGTCACATATTACATCACTCATGACATGGTCAGTGACATCACTCATGACATCACTGATGACATCACTGATGACATCATCCATGTGATAAATTACCACATCTTCTCACACCCTAATATAACCTTTGATACACCGACTCAAAATTAAGAGTTCCATTCTCAAAACCATACATACTGCAATACCAATAACTACATACCCACTTATTAACTCTTAGGTCTTCATACACCTCCACTCACTCACCTGTACAGTCACTCATACTTACAGTCACTCCATACAAAACTATCATATACATTTATACACTTATATAGACACTCACACACTAACAAGTATCCATAGAGCTACTCTTACACCTATGCAAATAATCACACTCCCATTTACTCACCTATGCGGTTATACACACTCAAGTTCACTTACTCATAAAAATAGTATCACATTCTTACACTCTCATAGAATCATTGATACAAGCACACACACATCCATACAGTCACTTTCACAATCACACACTCTCACATCTACCCACTTATATACTCTTACACGCACATATACTGCCTTTCACATATGTAGTTAGTCACAAATGTACAACTGAGATATACATTCAATCCCTAACACACCCATACATACACTCACTCAACCATACAGTCCATCACAGATGCACTCTTAAAACCATGCACCCATAGAATCACCCACTCACACATCTATGCATAGAGTCACACACACCCTACCCACACAAACACTCAGGAACCCATACAGATACTGAGACAAGCAATCAATAACTTATATAGACACTCATATAGCTATTCACAAAACCATGCAGCCACTTATACACCAACATACAGACACATACAGACATTTACACAGTTTAGTTACTAGTCTGCAGTAAGATACATTTAATGACTCACTTATAGAATCATGTTACGCACCACAGAAAATCATCCATTTACACACTTGTACACCCACTCATTCTTCAACAGGCCTTTCCCTATATATATTAAACATATTAAAATTGTTCAGAAACACATACTCAATGGATGACGTCATCAGTGATGTCATCAGTGTTGTCATTTGAGATGTCATCAGTGATGTCATGAGTGATGTCACTGACCATGTCATGAGTGATGTAATATGTGACGTCATCAGCAGTGGATTGCGGGCACGCGAGTTATAGTTAGCTGAACTAACTATAACGGGGAAATTTCAATGGTTTTGTACGAGTGAAATGTCCAGCTAACTATAACATGTGTAAAACCTCTGGTTTTTTCAGTGAATATATATATATATATATTCACTGAAAAAACCATAGGTTTCACACACGTTATAGTTAGGAATTAGCATTTAAAAAACCTTGCAAATTCACTGAAAAAACCATAGGTTTCACACATGTTATAGTTAGCTGGACATTTCACTCGTAAAAAACCAATGAAATTCCCCCGTTATAGTTAGTGCAGGCAACTATAACTCACGCGACCGCAATCCTCTGTGGATGCTAATACTGTATCTTTAGCTATACATATATTACAAATATTTATATTTCATAAAGACACATATGTCATCAGTGATGTAATATCAGACATCATCAGCAGAGGATTGCGGTCGCGTGAGTTATAGTTGCCTGCACTAACTATAACGGGGGAATTTCATTGGTTTTTTACGAGTGAAATGTCCAGCTAAATATAACATGTGTAAAACCTATGGTTTTTTCAGTGAATTTGTACGGTTTTTTAAATGCAAATTTTTTTTTGAGACTTTTGGTAAACCTATGTATAAAATAATATATGTACTATATCCTGCATTATGGCATGGTTATTTTTTTTTTTTATGCATTTTTTTCCGTGTGCGTACGGTAAGCTGATGCTACGCGCTCCGTACGTCATAAGTACGGTGCGCTTACGTGATACGATGCACGTACGGAAAGCTGACGCTACGCGCTCCGTACGTCATAAGTACAGCGCGCTTACGTGATACATACGTGACGTACGCGTACATGCGGAAGCAACGTTGCGGTTACGCAGGGGCGTGTAATGCGCATGCGCGAGTGCGTCTTACGTACGCGCTCCGTAAGCGCTCCGTAAGCGTCACGTTCGCGCATGCGTACTTGTTTCCGAGCGCGTACCGTAAGCTTACGGAGCGCGCACGGTAGGTCATGTGATCCACAAAGAACACTTTTCATTGGTTGAAACTACTTTCAGTTCCAGAAACTTCCCACACCACACCCATTCCCCTCATTACTGCTTGAGATCCCCTAGGAGAAGGAGCTGAATTGACATTGAGATACAATGGCAGAACAGCAGACCTCTTCTGAGAGTGAGGCTAGCAGCACCACCATCATCCAGAGAAGGAGGAAACAAAAGAATTCTTTTGTATGGGAGTATTTTACTTTTCCAGAGGGGCAGAAAAAGGTCAATGCTCCATTGGTCACTTGCACACTTTGTGACCGTGTTTTATCTAGAGGAAATCCAAGGAAGAAGTATTCCTTTGGAAATCACTCTATGATGAGACACCTTAGGGATAAACATCCCAGGACCTTTGCTCGACATACTGGAGAAAACTCTTCAGTAAGTCACCAGAGCCCAACCTCAGAAGCTCAGCCGAGTACATCATCGGCAGCTCAGCTGATCCCTTCCTCTGAGGTGGGAGCATCACCTTCTTCTGCTCCTCTGGACGTTAACCCTAGATTTGGGAGGGTTGCAATGAGGTGTACAACGTGTTGTGGTCTTATTGTTTTTGAGGAGACCAGTGTTTCCCTTATTAACAATAAGATAGACCAGCACATTTGTAAACGCTCATAATATTCCCATTCTTTCTTTCCTCCATCCCTGTATTAACCCAACGGCTCTTTTAAGAGCCAACCTTACCTCACAATTTTTTTTATTTTTTTTTAAGCTTTCCTTTTTGATATTTTTTTTTTGCCGTGCGCGCACGGTACGCGTAATAGTTACGCGAAGTTCGCGGAATTTCTCCGTTTACGCTGTGCGCGTACGCTGCGCGCATTCGGCGATTTTTTGAAAAAAAATTACAATTAATTTTTGCCCTTGGGGGTCCTTCTGGGACCCCCTGACAAAGGCTAGGGGGTCAGGAACTGTCCAGCCTGCCCCCTTTTCACGTTATCCACCTTTGTTTTTCACTCCCTCAGACTGCGAGAGACAAAATGGCGGCCGACACTTCCTGGTTTCGACCGATTCGAATGTTTACTGAGATCTAACAACCAATCAGAATCGCGCTCGCGCACGGCGGCGTGCGCGTACGGTAAGCTTACGGTACGCGCTCGGAGCGCGCCCATAGATATATATATTGATTTAAATGCTATTTTCTCAGGAAATCCTGAACAGATTTACACGAGACCTTCAAAAGGCACATCCCTGACCTGAGGGCTACCTCTCTGCCAAATTTCAAGTAATTCTGTTCAGCCGTTCGGGCTGTAGCTAACAGGTCCTATGGAAAAATGCATGGTGAAAACGCGTTTTGGGACCCCCCCTTTTTCTCAGCCTCCCGCTTGACGAATCCCCCCGAGACTTTCAGGGTAGGAGCGGAGCGGAGCGCCCCACCTATTTTGAGAATTTCGCGAGGATTCGTCAATCGGCGCCAAAGTTATTCCAAATAAAATGTTGCGGATTTCCTATGGAAACACGGTCCTAACTATCTACTGGCGACCGCCAGTAGATTATATATATATATATATATATATATATATATATATATATATATATATATATCACAAAAAAGGATTAGCCAAGCCTAGTTCCGAAGCAAAGAGCACTTTATTTCCGCTCTGCCACACATATCCTTACGCGTTTCAGCTTGTAAAGCCTTGTTCACAGGTGGGTGACATAAAATACGATTGCAAGTGCTCAATTAAATCATGTGACTTTGTAACTTGCACTACACATTCCAGAATGCACCAGTATTGCTTTAAGCGCACGTAGGCATGTAACATCTTGCTGCATAGCGTTCTTGGCCTTCGTTGCACTGATGAAATAGCATCCGGGAATAAAGTAACGAGTGCAATGAAAAAATATGTCCCCAAGTGGAAAAAATAGCTTTGTAAGGGCAAATTGTTTGCAGAACTGTCCAAGTGAGGTGTACCCTCACTCGTCTCCCTTTCTCACCTCTGCTGCCAGAAATACCAACGGAAATCCAAATGATCTGGTGCAGGGTGAGTGAGTCATGCCCCCACGATGTAGACGCACCACATAGCAAAACAAACTCCATGCTGGGGGCCCCCAACTCTGCAGGGCAGCTACGGCAACAACGGGTATGGAGAGTCCCGTCAATTCAATGTCACAAAAAAGGATTAGCCAAGCCTAGTTCCGAAGCAAAGAGCACTTTATTTCCACTCTGCCACACATATCCTTACGCGTTTCAGCTTGTAAAGCCTTGTTCACAGGTGGGTGACATAAAATACGATTGCAAGTGCTCAATTAAATCATGTGACTTTGTAACTTGCACTACACATTCCAGAATGCACCAGTATTGCTTTAAGCGCACGTAGGCATGTAACATCTTGCTGCATAGCGTTCTTGGCCTTCGTTGCACTGATGAAATAGCATCCGGGAATAAAGTAACGAGTGCAATGAAAAAATATGTCCCCAAGTGGCAAAAATAGCTTTGTAAGGGCAAATTGTTTGCAGAACTGTCCAAGTGAGGTGTACCCTCACTCGTCTCCCTTTCTCACCTCTGCTGCCAGAAATACCAACGGAAATCCAAATGATCTGGCGCAGGGTGAGCGAGTCATGCCCCCACGATGTAGACGCACCACATAGCAAAACAAACTCCATGCTGGGGGCCCCCACCTCTGCAGGGCGGCTACGGCAACAACGGGTATGGAGAGTCCCGTCAATTCAATGTCACAAAAAAGGATTAGCCAAGCCTAGTTCCGAAGCAAAGAGCACTTTATTTCCGCTCTGCCACACATATCCTTACGCGTTTCAGCTTGTAAAGCCTTGTTCACAGGTGGGTGACATGAAATACCATTGCAAGTGCTCAATTAAATCATGTGACTTTGTAACTTGCACTACACATTCCAGAATGCACCAGTATTGCTTTAAGCGCACGTAGGCATGTAACATCTTGCTGCATAGCGTTCTTGGCCTTCGTTGCACTGATGAAATAGCATCAGGGAATAAAGTAACGAGTGCAATGAAAAAATATGTCCCCAAGTGGCAAAAATAGCTTTGTAAGGGCAAATTGTTTGCAGAACTGTCCAAGTGAGGTGTACCCTCACTCGTCTCCCTTTCTCACCTCTGCTGCCAGAAATACCAACGGAAATCCAAATGATCTGGCGCAGGGTGAGCGAGTCATGCCCCCATGATGTAGACGCACCACATAGCAAAACAAACTCCATGCTGGGGGCCCCCAACACTGCAGGGCGGCTACGGCAACAACGGGTATGGAGAGTCCCGTCAATTCAATGTCACAAAAAAGGATTGGCCAAGCCTAGTTCCGAAGCAAAGAGCACTTTATTTCCGCTCTGCCACACATATCCTTACGCGTTTCAGCTTGTAAAGCCTTGTTCACAGGTGGGTGACATAAAATACGATTGCAAGTGCTCAATTAAATCATGTGACTTTGTAACTTGCACCACACATTCCAGAATGCACCAGTATTGCTTTAAGCGCACGTAGGCATGTAACATCTTGCTGCATAGCGTTCTTGGCCTTCGTTGCACTGATGAAATAGCATCCGGGAATAAAGTAACGAGTGCAATGAAAAAATATGTCCCCAAGTAGCAAAAATAGCTTTGTAAGGGCAAATTGTTTGCAGAACTGTCCAAGTGAGGTGTACCCTCACTCGTCTCCCTTTCTCACCTCTGCTGCCAGAAATACCAACGGAAATCCAAATGATCTGGCGCAGGGTGAGCGAGTCATGCCCCCACGATGTAGACGCACCACTTAGCAAAACAAACTCCATGCTGGGGGCCCCCAACTCTGCAGGGCGGCTACGGCAACAACGGGTATGGAGAGTCTCGTCAATTCAATGTCACAAAAAAGGATTAGCCAAGCCTAGTTCCGAAGCAAAGAGCACTTTATTTCCGCTCTGCCACACATATCCTTACGCGTTTCAGCTTGTAAAGCCTTGTTCACAGGTGGGTGACATAAAATACGATTGCAAGTGCTCAATTAAATCATGTGACTTTGTAACTTGCACTACACATTCCAGAATGCACCAGTATTGCTTTAAGCACACGTAGGCATGTAACATCTTGCTGCATAGCGTTCTTGGCCTTCGTTGCACTGATGAAATAGCATCCGGGAATAAAGTAACGAGTGCAATGAAAAAATATGTCCCCAAGTGGCAAAAATAGCTTTGTAAGGGCAAATTGTTTGCAGAACTGTCCAAGTGAGGTGTACCCTCACTCGTCTCCCTTTCTCAACTCTGCTGCCAGAAATACCAACGGAAATCCAAATGATCTGGCGCAGGGTGAGTGAGTCATGCCCCCACGATGTAGACGCACCACATAGCAAAACAAACTCCATGCTGGGGGCCCCCAACTCTGCAGGGCAGCTACGGCAACAACGGGTATGGAGAGTCCCGTCAATTCAATGTCACAAAAAAGGATTAGCCAAGCCTAGTTCCGAAGCAAAGAGCACTTTATTTCCGATCTGCCACACATATCCTTATGCGTTTTAGCTTGTAAAGCCTTGTTCACAGGTGGGTGACATAAAATACGATTGCAAGTGCTCAATTAAATCATGTGACTTTGTAACTTGCACTACACATTCCAGAATGCACCAGTATTGCTTTAAGCACACGTAGGCATGTAACATCTTGCTGCATAGCGTTCTTGGCCTTCGTTGCACTGATGAAATAGCATCCGGGAATAAAGTAACGAGTGCAATGAAAAAATATGTCCCCAAGTGGCAAAAATAGCTTGGTAAGGGCAAATTGTTTGCAGAACTGTCCAAGTGAGGTGTACCCTCACTCGTCTCCCTTTCTCACCTCTGCTGCCAGAAATACCAACGGAAATCCAAATGATCTGGCGCAGGGTGAGCGAGTCATGCCCCCACGATGTAGACGCACCACATAGCAAAACAAACTCCATGCTGGGGGCCCCCAACTCTGCAGGGCGGCTACGGCAACAACGGGTATGGAGAGTCCCGTCAATTCAATGTCACAAAAAACGATTAGCCAAGCCTAGTTCCGAAGCAAAGAGCACTTTATTTCCGCTCTGCCACACATATCCTTACGCGTTTCAGCTTGTAAAGCCTTGTTCACAGGTGGGTGACATAAAATACGATTGCAAGTGCTCAATTAAATCATGTGACTTTGTAACTTGCACTACACATTCCAGAATGCACCAGTATTGCTTTAAGCGCACGTAGGCATGTAACATCTTGCTGCATAGCATTCTTGGCCTTAGTTGCACTGATGAAATAGCATCCGGGAATAAAGTAACGAGTGCAATGAAAAAATATGTCCCCAAGTGGCAAAAATAGCTTTGTAAGGGCAAATTGTTTGCAGAACTGTCAAGTGAGGTGTACCCTCACTCGTCTCCCTTTCTCACCTCTGCTGCCAGAAATACCAACGGAAATCCAAATGATCTGGCGCAGGGTGAGCGAGTCATGCCCCCGCGATGTAGACGCACCACTTAGCAAAACAAACTCCATGCTGGGGGCCCCCAACTCTGCAGGGCGGCTACGGCAACAACGGGTATGGAGAGTCCCGTCAAGTCAATGTCACAAAAAAGGATTAGCCAAGCCTAGTTCCGAAGCAAAGAGCACTTTATTTCCGCTCTGCCACACATATCCTTACGCGTTTCAGCTTGTAAAGCCTTGTTCACAGGTGGGTGACATAAAATACGATTGCAAGTGCTCAATTAAATCATGTGACTTTGTAACTTGCACTACACATTCCAGAATGCACCAGTATTGCTTTAAGCGCACGTAGGCATGTAACATCTTGCTGCATAGCATTCTTGGCCTTAGTTGCACTGATGAAATAGCATCCGGGAATAAAGTAACGAGTGCAATGAAAAAATATGTCCCCAAGTGGCAAAAATAGCTTTGTAAGGGCAAATTGTTTGCAGAACTGTCCAAGTGAGGTGTACCCTCACTCGTCTCCCTTTCTCACCTCTGCTGCCAGAAAAACCAACGGAAATCCAAATGATCTGGCGCAGGGTGAGCGAGTCATGCCCCCACGATGTAGACGCACCACATAGCAAAACAAACTCCATGCTGGGGGCCCCCAACTCTGCAGGGCGGCTACGGCAACAACGGGTATGGAGAGTCCCGTCAATTCAATGTCACAAAAAAGGATTAGCCAAGCCTAGTTCCGAAGCAAAGAGCACTTTATTTCCGCTCTGCCACACATATCCTTACGCATTTCAGCTTGTAAAGCCTTGTTCACAGGTGGGTGACATAAAATACGATTGCAAGTGCTCAATTAAATCATGTGACTTTGTAACTTGCACTACACATTCCAGAATGCACCAGTATTGCTTTAAGCGCACGTAGGCATGTAACATCTTGCTGCATAGCGTTCTTGGCCTTCGTTGCACTGATGAAATAGCATCCGGGAATAAAGTAACGAGTGCAATGAAAAAATATGTCCCCAAGTGGCAAAAATAGCTTTGTAAGGGCAAATTGTTTGCAGAACTGTCCAAGTGAGGTGTACCCTCACTCGTCTCCCTTTCTCACCTCTGCTGCCAGAAATACCAACGGAAATCCAAATGATCTGGCGCAGGGTGAGCGAGTCATGCCCCCACGATGTAGACGCACCACATAGCAAAACAAACTCCATGCTGGGGGCCCCCAACTCTGCAGGGCGGCTACGGCAACAACGGGTATGGAGAGTCCCGTCAATTCAATGTCAAAAAAAACGATTAGCCAAGCCTAGTTCCGAAGCTAAGAGCACTTTATTTCCGCTCTGTCACACATATCCTTACACGTTTCAGCTTGTAAAGCCTTGTTCACAGGTGGGTGACATAAAATACGATTGCAAGTGCTCAATTAAATCATGTGACTTTGTAACTTGCACTACACATTCCAGAATGCACCAGTATTGCTTTAAGCGCACGTAGGCATGTAACATCTTGCTGCATAGCGTTCTTGGCCTTCGTTGCACTGATGAAATAGCATCCGGGAATAAAGTAACGAGTGCAATGAAAAAATATGTCCCCAAGTGGCAAAAATAGCTTTGTAAGGGCAAATTGTTTGCAGAACTGTCAAGTGAGGTGTACCCTCACTCGTCTCCCTTTCTCACCTCTGCTGCCAGAAATACCAACGGAAATCCAAATGATCTGGCGCAGGGTGAGCGAGTCATGCCCCCACGATGTAGACGCACCACATAGCAAAACAAACTCCATGCTGGGGGCCCCCAACTCTGCAGGGCGGCTACGGCAACAACGGGTATGGAGAGTCCCGTCAATTCATTGTCACAAAAAAGGATTAGCCAAGCCTAGTTCCGAAGCAAAGAGCACTTTTTTTCCGCTCTGCCACACATATCCTTACGCGTTTCAGCTTGTAAAGCCTTGTTCACAGGTGGGTGACATAAAATACGATTGCAAGTGCTCAATTAAATCATGTGACTTTGTAACTTGCACTACACATTCCAGAATGCACCAGTATTGCTTTAAGCGCACGTAGGCATGTAACATCTTGCTGCATAGCGTTCTTGGCCTTCGTTGCACTGATGAAATAGCATCCGGGAATAAAGTAACGAGTGCAATGAAAAAATATGTCCCCAAGTGGCAAAAATAGCTTTGTAAGGGCAAATTGTTTGCAGAACTGTCCAAGTGAGGTGTACCCTCACTCGTCTCCCTTTCTCACCTCTGCTGCCAGAAATTCCAACGGAAATTCAAATGATCTGGCGCAGGGTGAGCGAGTCATGCCCCCACGATGTAGACGCACCACATAGCAAAACAAACTCCATGCTGGGGGCCCCCAACTCTGCAGGGCGGCTACGGCAACAAAGGGTATGGAGATATATATAGATATATATTATCTACTGGCGGTCGCCAGTAGCTAGTTATAGTTAGGACCGTGTTTCCATAGGAAATCCGCACCATTCTATTTGGAATAACTTTGGCGCCGGTTGACGAATCCTCGCGAAATGTTTAAAATAGGTGGGGCGCTCCGCTCCGCTCCTACCCTGAAAGTCTCGGGGGGATTCGTCAAGCGGGGGCTGAGAAAAAAGGGGGGTCCCAAAACGCGTTTTTCCCATGCAATTTTCTATAGGGACCTTTAGTCCAAGGTACAGCCCGAACGGCTGAACAGAATTACTTGAAATTTGGCAGAGAGGTAGTCCTCAGCTCAGGGATGTGCCGTTTGCATATATTGAGTCAATCTGTTCAGTAGTTCCTGAGAAAATTACAGTTAAAAGCACATACATATCTATAGCCGCGCACCGTGCGAGCACCGTGCGCGCACCGTGCGAGCACCCTAACGTGCGCGAGCATAATTCTGATTGGTGGTTACACGTTAGTCAACGTTCGAATCGGTCGAAATCAGGAAGTGTCGGCCGCCATTTTGTTTGTTTTCAGTGCGAGAGTGAAAAAGGAAGGTGGCGAACATGAAAAGGGGGCAGGGTAGAGAGTTCCTGACCCCCTAGCCTTTGTCAGGGGGTCCCTGAAGGACCCCGAAGGCAGAAAAAAACATTTTAATATTTTTTGAAAAAAATCGCGGGGGTGCGCGCACCGTAAAAAAACCAAAAAAATAAAACAATTGAATTTTTTTTTAATACGTAGTTTATTGTAAAATAAATATATAAAAAAAGAATAATACATACATAACTTAGCATTTAAAAAACCGTACAAATTCACTGAAAAAACCATATGTTTCACACACGTTATAGTTAGGAATTAGCATTTAAAAAACCTTGCAAATTCACTTAAAAAACCATACGTTTCACACATGTTATAGTTAGGTGGATATTTCATTCGTAAAAAAACAATGAAATTCCCCTGTTATAGTTAGTTCAGATAATTATAACTCGCGCGGCCGCCACTCTATCACAAGGATGATGTCATCAGTGATGTCATGAGTGATGCCACTGACCATGTCATGAGTGATGTAATATGTGACGTCATCAGCAGTGGATTGCGGGCGCGCGAGTTATAGTTATCTGAACGAACTATAACAGGGGAATTTCATTGGTTTTTTACGAGTGAAATATCCACCTAACTATAACATGTGTGAAACCTATGGTTTTTTACGTGAATATATATATATATATATATATATGTATATATATATTATTGTTTTTTAATTTAAGGGAAGGGGGCCAAATGGCCCCCTACCCAGTCCGATTTTGGCCCTGGTGAACCGATCCCGCGGGCCCGGCCATTTCTTTTTTTTCTATGTAAAAGGTAGGGGAACCGAGTGGCCCTCCTTCTGGGACTTTTTCAGCCCCGGGGACCCCATCCCCCAGGGCAAGGCCACCACACTGGGGTCTGCGGGGAAAGCCTCAAGGCCCTGAGGTCTCTGTCCCAGGGTGGGCACCTCAGGACTTTGCTGGTGCTGGCCCTGGGGGGGGGGTGATGGTCCCCAGTGCCATCCAGGGCTCCTGGAGGGTCCGCGCAGCCCCCTCCTATATTCAAATGTAAATCAGGGAGGTGGCAGTCCACGAGGCCCTCCCCATAATATTGAAATTAACCCCAGGCATGTGGCGGTCCCCCGGGGCGGGGTGGGGTCTGCGAGGCCCCCCCTAACTTAATTGAAAATAACCTGAGGGAGGTGGCGGTCCCCTGGGCTTTGATAAGCCCTAGAAGGAGGCCCCATGTGACCCCTCCTATATCTATTACATGCCCCCAGGACCTGGCCCACCCGGGTTTTTTATACAAGCAAGTGCTGGAGCCCGTGCTTCCTTTTTGTTTTATTTTCTGCCGTGAATTTGCGAATAACACGATTTCGGAGCAATTTTTTTTTTAATGCTTATATGCCATGACGGGGTTCCAGGGTGACCCCAAGACCATGGCTTGGTGGTGAGGGTATTCCTACACTGCCCCTTTTTCTTTATTTTCACTTATTGTTTTGCGGACTCAGTGATTCATACATTCCTAGACCTTCGGCCTCAACTGAGATTTATGAATACTCTCTATAGCTTAATTTATCTTTGTTATTTTAAAGTCACATACAAAGATAAGTCTAGTACAGTTGAATATCCAGACAAATTGCACAACTTTATGCACTTGCATAAAGGAGAGGCCAAGGATGTTGCTAAAACTTAATAACTGGGTTATTTCATGCTCATGTCATGTTGTTAATTTGCTTCTTCTTCTTTTACTATTTTCTTGTTGTGGTTACCCATATTGTTAAGATGTGTACCCTTATTGGGTTTCTCTTTTTTAGATCACATTCACCATGTATTACCCTTGGACTAGTTTCCCCTGTTTGTGCATTCTGCCTTCTCTGCATATTGGTTCCTTCAGAGACAGCATCATCTCTCCTTCCAACCTGTTGGGTGAGTGTCCTTCTGAGATGCCTAATGTTTCCATGTTCTGGCGGCTTTCTTAAGTGTTAGATTACTTTCTCTCTCTGTTTATTTGTTTCAATACCCATTTAGTATTTTTCTAATTTTCATCTCCGTGTGAGAGACTTCAGATTATTATTGATCATTCATTTCTGGGGCTCACCTCTCTCGATCTTCCTTTAATTACTCTACTCTTAAACGCTTCCTTATGGTCAAGATATTCTTTTATGACCTTACACCATAATATTTATTTTCATTTTAGGAGATTATTTTTTACTTCCCCTATTTCTGTCCCTTTTTCCTTTCCCTTCCTTTTTGTTATGTAGGACTTCCTTGTGATTCTCTGTTTTCAAACTCTGATCTTCTCTATATTCATATTGTATGTAAGTATCAAGCCATATCCCTCTTTGCTTCATTTGTCCTCTATTTTAACCTAATTCATGTCTGCCATGTGTGTTATTTCCTGGGATGTTAAAGGCCTCGCAATCCTAATAATGGGCATTGAGTTATTAAACACTTGTCAGAATTGAAATGTCAAATTGCTTTGCTTGTCAAGATTGAAATTTGAAATTGTTTTGCTTAGGAAACATAGAGGCTCATATATTAAAATAGAACTAGATTGGTTCTGTTTTCTTCTCTTCTGCGATCCTCAACAAAAACAGTGAATTGTTCTCTTTCACACAAGTTTAAACTTAGAGTTATCAAACAAGAAAATGGTTATTTCTGGACTCAAAGACAAATGATCTACCCTTTTCTGTTTTCAATTTGTCACGTGGCTGTTAGGGCCCTTGTCAACATCGCTAAGTTAGCATGGCTAGTGCTGCCATGATGCTGCTTTTGCCTACATTACTACATAACTTTATTTTTGCAAGACTCTGTTTATGCCTTTCACATGAGAACTGTCTGCTGTGTTCATTATTTGCCATTTATTGAAGTTTAGTCTGAACACTGTGAGCAAGGTCGATAAAAAAGGCCCCTTGTTATTCTGTTCTGGTCAGGCCCTAGAACCTAGACAAAACATACCACTACAGTAGCGGCTGGAGACTCGTGTTTTGATATTACAGAGATGCAGGTTTTGGGGAACAGACACTTGGAGAGGGACCTTTCCAGGGAGAAGAGCAACACACAGCTTTGATGTAGAAATCTCATCTATGCTCCACGGTATGGGGGCTGCTAACAAAACCCAGAGATCTTCTATTATATAATAATATATATTATAGTCAATATAAGGGAGTTTAGGCACCATAGTTCTTTTCTCCATTGTCTTTATGCGATGGCATCTCCCTTCATATTGTATGGACTAACTGCGATGCTAACTGTATTATTGTTATACATTTTTCTGCTTGTTGTGGCATGTATACTTCATGTTAGGGCATGTTAGTTAAAATAAACTTTTTAAACTATATTCGTGTCTCGGTCAAATCGTAGTGTAGACTGATGCGACAGTGTGAGCGAAAAGGTGAGTCTTGTCACCACGATACCTAAGAGAGTGTTGTGTTCTGGGTTGTCTGATCATTTGCTTCTCTGTATTTGAGTGCGAGGGAAACACTCTAGCTAGTCGGTCCTGGGCCTGTGAGTACTAGGTTGGTGGGAAGGCATAGCCCCTATACACCGAGGTCCCTTATTCCTGTGCATAGTTCTGTGTATGTGCAGAATCCGTGCAACAAATTTATATATTCCTAATGATATTGATGCACATTTTAGGTAAGGTATTGCATACAAATTATTGTCAATTTCCAATTTTAACCTTATTATGGGAGGTGATTGTAATCAATTTATGAACCCATTCACTGATCGAAGTTCAAAATCTTAATATATTCCTAATAGAATGCCAAATGTTTTCTGAAAAGCCATTCATTCTAGAAGTTTAATTGATGCATTGAGGTTATGTAACCCAGATATTTTAGAATACACAGTCTATTCTTCTGGTCATCAGACCAGATCCAGAATAGACTATATTATCTTAATTAAAAATATCACTCAATCCCTTATAAATTCTGAAACAGATACCATTTTGATTTCTGAATATGCTCCAGTGATGCCTATCTTCTCATTCTAATAGGGAGATGCAATAATTTCTTATTGCAAGATAGCATTTTTACTGACAACTTTGTTACATTTACAACATAATTTGTTAACATCAACAAACTTTTTATTTATTCATGATTCCTTTAGAGCCCCTGCTAAAAGCTTAATTCTTAACAATGTAAAAAGTAGCTACTAAAAGGTCGCTGCAACTATTAAGGTGTAGTAAAAGTTTAGAGGATGAATATATCTTTTCCAGTCATAAAGATTCCCGTGCTCGATTCAGTCAGACGAAATTGTAAGTCAATAAATAATCTGCCAATGAAGCACACTGATATGTACAAAATATGTTTGTGGCTGGAAATGGCCGGGTCTGGCCAATTCCAACCGCAAAAATGCTTTTTGGTATGTACACATGCCAAATTATGATTTGGTAAATTTGGTTTAGCAATTCAGTATTTGGAAGGGGAGTGTTTAGGGTGTCCCTTCCAAATGCCGAATTGCAGTTTCTATGTATGAATTTTTTGCAAACAAATTACTGTAGCAAACATTAATTTTTTTACCAACTACTAAATGATAGTGGTAACCATTCACAAATAGGAAGGAGTTCCCAGGGGACCTCTTTACCTTTGAAAATGTAAAAAACATTTACTTCAAAGTTTAATTTTCTCTTTTTAAATGCATCTTGTTTTCCTTTTAGGAAAATGTACTGCAAAAAAAAAATACCTTATTAAAAAACATTCATAGATGTGGTGATATGCAGAGTCCAGTAGGTCACCATCACTCTGTTGGCTGTCACTCCTAAGGGGCATAAATTGCAACCTACCTCATTAATATTCATGAGGTAGGTCAATCCGTGACCCATTCATGATTGCCATTAAAAACGTTTATGTTTAGTGAGAATCACAATTAGGAAATCACAATTCCTGAATTTTGTACATGTGGCCCTTAAAGAGTTACACACACCACCATGGTGGACACAATTAAGCTGGCAAAATGGTATGCCATAAATCAGAAAACAAAAATAAAAAATGAATGATACTAAGGGTAACACATTTTATAAAGTTTCTGATCATCAATTGATCAAGTTTTCTACACTGCACCTAATAAAGGAATACAGCTATTTGATTCCTCTTCTTTAGAAGCAAATATTACCATTGATGATATTACAAATGCTATTTCAATCCTTCCTAAAGACAAAGCGCAGAAACCTGATGGTTTTTCCGTTGAATTTATCTCATATTTTTCAGGGATTCTTATTCCTAAATTATTATTATTTTTTCAACACTTTCATTTTAAGGGCACTGCCTATGGTTCTTTTCTAGAAGCAATGCTTTGCTTGATACCAAAGAAGGATCAGGATTTCTCTGAATGTACACATTATAGACCTATTTTGTTTATATCCTGATTTCAAGATCTATGCCAAAATATTAGCCATGAGTAATAAAGAGTTTAGCCATTCTTTGCTGGGGCAATAACAATTTTGTTTAATTACAAATAGGTATATTACTGATAATCCCAGGACATGTTTAAATATAATTCATGGTACAACAAAATTATTAGATCCGGTCACTGCAATCACTTTAGAAGCTTTTTAAAGCCCTGCAATGGTGTGGTTTTGGCCCCAAATCCATAAAGTATAGGGTACAATTTTATAGCTCCTTGTAATGTAATGCAATGTTTCTTGAATGCATCTTATAAAAGTATGTTCAACAGCACACGCTATGTTTACAGCGCGTGCTGTCTTTGTGCAAGCACTCGGGATATCATTGTAGAGCGCCAAATTTGTATTTGAAACTGCACTTGTTATTATTACAGTATATAGTGTGCAACAATGTCTCAACAGGTATGATTTAGTTGACAGTTTTACTTATAAAGAATCATGCACATAGCAAGTTGGAAGGGAGAGGGAAAAAAGAGACAGAGAGACAAAAAAACTAAAGGTCAATAAAGGCAAAAATTATTTTCATGTATTTGGTCAAAAGACAAGAAAGCAGCACTCTGTTACATTAAATTTCACGTAACCTGTGCAAAACTGTGCACAAGTGCTCGTGGAAATGGTGAACGGCGCAAGTGACCAGTGAAGGATAATATACAGCAAGAAAACGGCCCAAAAAAAGAACAGCAATATATACAGTGAACTCCTACTGGCTCCCATACATTAATAAAGTAATGAGTACAGTTAATTTTGTGGGAACCATGAGGATGGCGCCATAGATTGCGCTGCAGTATCCGCTCATTTGAGTACCATCAGAGAGTACTCGCTCGCAACCCAGGAAGATATACAGCAACCGTACTGAAACAAGGTACGCCGAAAAAACAGAATAACTTTTAGCCGAGATAACGACACACAAGTTTCTTAAGAGCAGGAAACTGACTCGACATATATCATTTTGGGGAACACGGACGGAAGTAGAACCGGCAGAAAGAAATATCGACCCGAAGAAAGAACCAGCCCTGAGGAAGTTGCGGGATTGATTCCCTTGACGGCGAAACACATGTTGGCTAAAGGCTAAAGATCTAGGAACAAATTAAAGCATACAAGAATGACAGAAGCTTTGAGAAGATGTTACTTGATTACGACCTTGTATGTCGATATTAGCTTGTTCTGGAGGATCAAAACTCAGTACAACTGTTGACCTTGGTCACCTAATTAGGGAGTGGGGTGATCTCCCTACCTCAGAGCACTGCAAGTTACAACAGGATAGAATAACAAATGTGCACAGAACTTAGAGTGCCACATCCCTTCATTTGTTTCACCCATTCTAGTACTGCATAAGGTATCCAACAACCTACTTAAATTTCCAAGTTTTCAGAGGACCCCTCAGTTGTGATAAGTAGTGGATGCCTTGACCCATTGTTGGATCCAGAATCTCTGAGATCTTCACTGACCAAGGTATAAAGTAGGATTCAGAGGAGAACATTTCACAGATTGCACTTTTGCCATTGTCTTGACCTCTGCTTATTTGTTTTTCCAACCCCCATATCGTGCAGGGTAGTTGACAGGGGACTTGGTAGTCTGAGCTGGGGACCCTGCTAAAGGTAACCCTCCAAACATGTGACCTGGCATGTTTCCACCCAGCAAACTTTGAAGAACAAAGGCTATGGTCATATGCGTTACCCAGTAGCCCAGGAGGTACTAAAGACATCCTAGTCACTCATTAATGGCATATCAACTATCACTATCTTTAGAAAACTCTTCTTTCTTCAATGTGTATCTTTCATAGATACATTCTACCCACGTACTATTAATCAGTCACCTGGCCAATAGGAGCACAGGTACTATGGTCAAAAATGCATCTTGAACTGGGCTGTATATCCGAATATTGTATAAAAAATATCGTCTGACATAAATATTGTATCCTAAATATAATTTAGACATTTCTTTTCGCATTTGGTGTAGATGTTCTATAAATGTGTCCAAGGCAGTGATATTTTTCAAAACAGTGTTTTGGACTCCATATGTATGTCAGAGAATATACAGGTAACACATTCCTGACCAGACGTAGGGCTGCAGTTCTCTGAGCCTATTTGTGAGGTACAGCAAACCACACGGCAAACTAAAGAAGACTATTGTGCTTCACTTATTGATCAAATACGGTTTGGTATTGTTATCGTTAATAAGCTAAACGTGGGGGCAAAAAATATCTGATGATGTTTCAGTGTATCTTAGCATCTTAACGCTGACCATTCATAGCCACGATGGTAGTAAATGTTCTTGGCCAGAAATGTGCATTGTTTTACACAGAACTGTCAAACATATGTTAGGAATGCTCCTTTATGATTTCCTCAAATATATAAACTGTACTCAGGAAAATCACTTTGTGAGATAGAGAAATACATTTTATAAAGATTGTCAATGAAATTTAATTTTGAAATTCTTCAAAAACATATTTCTTGCTTCAGGGAAAAGCCAGGTTTCAAATTGTTAGGCTTTGTGCAGCGTTACCTCTGTTGTTTAGAAACTCTGTTCTCAGATCACCTTGTTTCCATTCTTCTTTTCAAACATGACATCAAACAGGCATCTGTCAAAAACTGTAGCTTGACCTAAAAGAATGTAGATACTTTGTGATGTTTTCTAGGGCACATGGACACCAGCAATCTGGTTCCAGGGGCTATTTTATAACATGTGTAATCTGTGGCAGTGCATGTCAGGCACTAACAAAGATAGAATAATAGGACTCTCAAGCCAGTGGTCATCTGCCCTTCCAATCAAGCAATCACCCTATTACCCCTGGATAGCTGAGTAATACCTTTCAACAAAGTTCCATTATTCAGAGAATTACAAATGAATACGTTTGTAGGCTTTCAGTCTGGATGTTTTCACAGAAGAGGAGATGGTCGAGCCCAACATTTGAAATAAATTGTTTGCAAAACGTAAGTATCTTACAACTAGGTATGGGCAGGATTTCTGTTTTGTCAGCATAATCTAGTGTGAATTTGAGAATTTAGCATTTCGCTTTTTATGCATAATTCCTGAAATTATGCTACTATGCCACATCATATAATTGTGTGACATTCACAGCTAAAATGTAGCTCAAGCACACAGGAATAATGTGAACAACCAGAGGGCTAGTGAATGATGTTTGTGGCGCTTGGGTTTTTTGCCCTTGTTTTAGTGGGAAAAGCACACCCAAAATGGACACAAAGATGCATTTCATGCTAAAAAATGGTGGCGAATGGTGGTTTTTCATTTTCAGTAATAATGTATAATTTCACATCATGTTTACAAAATTTCTCGTAATTTTGGAGATACAAATTACATGAATCCACACCTAATTACAATGTTGGTATCTTTTATCACATTTCCCCATCACTTTCCATCGCCTTAAATACATGACTAGAAGATTGAAACTATATATAGCACTGCTTGATATCTTTTACTCACTGGGCCTTTTTGCGGCATCCATATATAGTTTCCTGAAAAAGAAATTTGCAGTGATCAATACATTACTATTTTCATAGTGTTCTAGGTATTAGCAGCCAGAATCACTAATAGCCAACATGGAGGCACTGAAAATGTGCCCGGGTGATGAACACATGTTTTTAACCTGGACACAGAGATACTGAAGCCCTGATTCATAAACTGCACTTTTCAGTAAATTTACATTTTGAGCAACTTTTACTTTTAAGAATTCACGAACTGCACTTTTGTAGTAACTTGCACTTTTGTAGTAACTTACACTTTTGTAGTAAGTCCAGAACTACACATGGCCAACTGCTGGTACTGCAACAAAGTCTCATAGAAAATACTAGAAGTAGGGATTAAAAAATATGAATCCATAGGAAATTATTAAACAAAATCATATAAAATTGTTAAAAATATAAATACAAAAAAGTTAATGTTAAAATATATATATTATATATACATACATATTGTAGGCATTATTTTTATATTTTTTACACTCTACAATTTATATTTATCTTTTAACAATTTTAAATAATTTGATTCAATTGAACATTATTTCCTATGGGGTTTCCTTTTAAGTCACTACCTTCATTATTTTCTATGGTAGGTAATTGCAGTACTATTGTTGGCCATGTGTAGCGCTGGATCTACCACAAAAGTGTAAGTTACTACAAATGTGCAGTTTGTAAACACCAAAAAAGTAGTAAACTTACTCAAAAGTGCAAACTTAATCAAAAGTGTAAGTTAACTTTCTGAACCAGGCCCTGGGAACACACTCACTGATGTTGGGTCTTGTAGACACAGACACTAACACTATAGCAGGGAGACAGACATAGGGGCAATGCCACAGAGAAACACAACCTCTGACTTTCGCTCATTTAGCCACAGACACTGACTCTAGGGCAAGGAGATAAAAAAATGGGCAGCAAGAGAAACATGTACACTGACACCAAAATGTGGATGCAAGGATCTGGGACAAGGAGTCACCATCATTGGCACTGGAGCAGGTCCACATAATCACTGACATTAGATTAGTGGAATACACTCACACTGGCAAATGGAAACAGCAATACAGGGACAGAAAAGACACAAGCACTGACACTGAGACAGAGAGACACATGCACCAACACTAGGTCAAAAATAGTGGCCGAGAGTCATAAATTCTGTCACTGACTCAAAGAT
This sequence comes from Triturus cristatus, assembly GCF_964204655.1. Lineage (NCBI taxonomy): Eukaryota > Metazoa > Chordata > Amphibia > Caudata > Salamandridae > Triturus > Triturus cristatus. The sequence continues at coordinate 830,840,864 of NC_140594.1, forward strand.
ACTAAACAAAGAATAACATTTCCCTTAGTTTGCACTGTGATTAATCCACGTACAATATATAACCTTGTGAAATTGATTCCTCCCTAAGTTATTAATACTAAATATTTATTCTGTAAAATCTTATGTTTATTGACAGATCTCTTTGCCCCTTTGCTATGGCTTACAGCTGTAGGATTTTCACTCTGTTCTTGGTTTAAGCATCCCCAGAGGATACAGGCACCTGATACAGATTTGTTGAATTATTGACTAACACAATATTAATCTGCAACAATATCAGATGCATAATATTGATTAGCTCATTATTGTCAACATAGGTATATAGAGGGAAGTATAGATTGACTGCTCTTTAAAGGCGACCCAGTAAATGATTTCAGAATAGATCACAAAACCCCATCAAAAACCCACACATTCTGCAATGCCTGTTGTTGGTGATTGCTTGAGATGTAAGACTGGGTAAAGAGAACCATTTTCTCTAAATAGGATGATCTCTTTACCTCCAAATCTACTTCTATATAGTGGGTGTCAATATTTTGGACTCAACATTGTTGCAGTGTGGTATTTGGACCCCCAAAAGGTGATCTTTCACTTAAACATTAGAAATAATTTCTAGTCTCAGGTCAAAAGAATTTTTGGGTTGCTATGCATTTTTTAACAATCTGTACCAAAATAAACATTATTCTCTTTCAATAAATATTCAATGTAAAGTAATTCAGGCAACAACCACTTCAGGCCTGATGGAAAATGCTTAACTCCTAAAAAATACGGCAATGCTCATCTGCAGTCAAACTGTATTCACAGAACTTTGAGTGGAAGCTTTACCTTCCTGAAGAGAACTCAGCCACAAAATTACCATGCAAATGTTTCTGGAGAATATCACATAAAGCTTTATGATCTTATTCCCCCTCATACAGGAAGATCAATTTTATTGAATTAAAATTAGAATTTCCTTCAAATAATATTGTAAATGCATGACTTAACAATCAATTGTTAAGAATGTATTATTCATTATCCCCCCTAGCAGAAAATAGTTTTGGATGTATCTTTCGAAGACTAGCAATGAGACTCTCCTAATTTAGAATGGGCTTCAATCACAACATTCTTGTATTACTAAGCAGAATTTTAAAATTGGTTTGGTGAGCGATAGTGTGATCATGCCAAAGACAAGCAAACACAATAAACCCTCATGTTTTTTTATTCAAATATAGGTGTGTTTCTTAACCTGAAATCAAACACATATATAGTCCTATGAAATACAGCAGAGTATGTCCGAACAACTGGGAAGAACAAGAGAAGATCATCAAATGTCACAGGTATGACGATGAAGAAGTTCTTCTAAGACAAAATGATTACACTCATGTAGGACTCATTTATGAAAAATTTTCTATGCTAACACACAAACATACTAAATGTACTCATGCCTATAATCAACCAAAAGATAATCCACAGGAGTAAATTTAGTGGGCGATACACATGGAAGCCTACAATTTGCATAGATTTTCATTTTTTTATTCCACAGAAAGATAGAAATACTTACAAAACATTTGTATCTTTCTATAAAACATGGGTAATTCAAAATTTCCACCATTTGTTTTTTCAGGGCAGAATTGAGGATGGTGATGCTTCAGGGCTGAGGAAAGTAGGTAATCAACAGTACTTAGAGGCCTTAGAAAATGGGTGCAGTTGGAAACAGAAGTGCAGACAGGCAGAGAATGTTCAAGTGCAAACTATAATAACATAAAGTGTAACAAATAAGAATGTAAATTAAGTAGCATGAAAAGATGTTCAAACTACAAACTATTAATACAAAGATTTTGCTGTAACTAACTCATGCAGTACCTTTGGCTCACTCCTGAATTCTAGGAGGGTAGTAAACTAGGAGTGCTCTTAGCTTACTCCTGGAATTCATAAATGAGCTAAGAGTGCTACAATAAAAAGTCACACCTATTCATAGTAAAATGTGTGTGAATTAAACTCAATAATTGTATTTCAACAATACAACAAACAAATATGTTTTGTGATTAGTAAGTCAGGGCTAATGATCGACCAAGAAATGTTCACTAGAATACCCTGGAATACCAACTCCAAATGTGATGTTCAGAGAGACATGGTGCATAATATATTTCTCAATACTTTGTGATGTAGGAGACAGGTAACTAAAATGCATGTGGCAATTTTAGAACTTAACTATGTGAACCTCAAACTATTAGTCGCAGATCGAATGAAAACAAGAACATGTAGATGACAGTCCATAGGGAACTTATTAATTGAAGATCAAACACTTTTTAACAACAACATTGCAGAACAAGATATACATCTACAGATCTTGACTACACAAATAACATTAAGGGTCCCAAGAAAATATCTGCTGCCGGCATACACCTGAAGGCAGCCTCATTAATGGTAAAAGGAATACTTGTATTTGCTCTAATACATGCAATGCAAAAAAGAAGACAATAATGTCACATCATGCAAACCAGGAACAAGTCAACCCAATGAGCTTTCCTTGTCATGAAATACCTACTTTTACCTTGAGGTTTTTCTGCAAACACATGTCTAGATTCACAAATGTTTCCAGGAAAAAATCTGAAATTTAGATTACATTTCTAATCTTTTTTAAATTCACTGAAAATTCCAGAATTAATCTTGGAAAATCCGTCATAATAGCATATTTCTATGAGAATTCCAATGTGAAGAAAAAATTGAGGTGCAGGTGTGCTGAAATGTAAGATGGAGTCATGAACACCAGTGCAATCTTCCCTCTTTTCTACTTATCCAAAATGTATTAGGAAAGGAAATGTGCTTCAGAACACAATATTACAGTGTTTCAAACTAGTATTCTAGCAAGTGGAGCCAGTGATGTACATTTAACCCTGTTAATTACTTTCGCCAGACCACAGTTTGCTGGACCCTGCGTGAAATAAGACATTTGGAGAACTGTAAATTAATAAAATATGAATCTTCTAATAAATTGATAGAGTAATAGATTCTACACATTCCAGCGAGGGCTGATCCAGGTGGGTTATTTTCTTCACCGTCATAATAAGAGTAATCAATGTCCAAGTTCAGCAACGTAACTACAGAAACAGCTTGTGGGCATCAAAAAGAAAATTATTTTTCCTATGTGAAATCTCATGCAACTGAGTATGCTATCTTCAGCAGTGTTACCTCCCTTCCGTTTACAAAAGTGAAGTTGTGAGAGATTCTTAAAAAACGAAGGCCATTGGTTAATATGACGTTTTGGTGGAAATATGTAGAGCTGAACTAAGAATTACAGAAATATTCTTGTTCTGACGTTTTTTTAAGGGAAGGTGGGAAAACAATGTGGAAAACCAAAGGTGAGCCCAGAAAGCTGTACAGTTCTCATAACTCGATAACATTTGAAATTAAGCAACGTGTATGTTAGTAGATGGCTCAAACATTTACCAATGAAACTAATATTTGAAAAAAATGATAACATAAGTGGAAGCAACCTAATGCACTGTAGTCCAATCTACAAATCAGTAGCTCAGACGTACAGTGTTTGTAGTTTGTCAGAAACCCACGATATCCAGGGCCAATAAGTACGATTTGCCTTCCAATGACTTTTATTGTGAAAGCATCACTTAATAATGAAAAATGTAATTAATAAGAAATAAATCTGAGTCTGAGGACAGATCTCATTCGATTCACACTGACTTTATTTCAAATAATTTTTATTGTAAATGTTTGAAAAGTAAAACAGAAAGCACAACCAATGCACCTAAGTAGTACAAAGTACAAGGTACATAATTAACACAGAGTGCATTAGTAACAAAATGATTAATGAATGGACAAGTACAGTAAAATAAAATAGAAGTAAAATACTATAAATAAAATAAAATATAAAATATAAGCCACTGACTCACAGTATTGTTACATGGATGGGCACATTAAAAGAGACTTCTGTAATATATGTTCAAGGTCGGTCTGTAAAGTTAGGCATTATGTGTCTCGAGAAGTTCTAATTTCAAGGGGGGTCATGGAGGGTCATAGATGAAAGAGGAAACATCCATGGCATTCCACATTTTTCTAGGTGTCGAGCGCTGTGTAGAGAGCTGTAGGACCGTGTGATCTGCACCTCTCAGGAAAATTAGCCACTCCTGCCACTTCTTAAAGATGACTTGTTTGAAGTCCTTCCAGTTGCCCAATATTATTTAGCATGCTAGTGTAAGCATTAAGTCCAGGAGGTCTTGTTCATTATCTTGGTGTACTTGTGGGTCAAGGATTCCTAGCAGGATATATGAAAATTCTCTAATTGGAGTGATATGAAGTGTGTGTGTTATGTAATCATGGATCTTGTCCCAGAATGGTTGTAGAATTGGGCAATAAAATAGCATGTGTGGGAGGTCTCCTATGTGGGATTCACAGCTCCAGCATAATGGCGATTGGATGAGGTTGAGTTTGTGTAGCGTGGCAGGAGTCCAATAAGCTCTGTTTATGATCATGTATTTCGGTTGAGAGAGTATGGGAGAGATTTTGTTTTTAAAGGGAGTAATGTGTATGCGTTCCCAGTTAAATTCTATAAATGCGGGGTTGGCTTCTGTTTCTCATTTCTTTTCATTTTCTGTTATGTTCTTTCCTGGCTTGGAGAGGAGTCATTTATATAAATTTGATACTGCGTGGACAGTTTTGAGGAGTTGTGTCAATGTGCTTGGAAGGGAGGGGTCTGCTAGGCTTATCGGATGTTTAGATATTTGGACTTTAAGTTTCAGAAACTAGTTTAGGTCCATGTTAGATAGGTCCTTCTCGGTTTGTAATACAGAGAATGCCTTCGGCGAGGAGTCCCTATACAGATCTTGGATCATGTTAATACCTTTTTGAGACCAGTCTTGCCAGAAGGTTAGGTTGTTATCTATTCTGAATTTAGGGTTAAACCAAATTGCAGTCATATTGGAGTCACTAAGTTTGATGGTGGAATGTTTCTCTAAGCATAGAAGTGCCTGTTTCGTGTTCTGAATGATATACTTGGAATGTTGTAAGAAGGATGTACTCATTGACATGATAGCCGGGAGGGGATATTCTTAGCTAGGTATTTTTCCACTTCCAAACATACAGGGCGGTAGTGTGGGTTCTCAATAACCCATGCTGCTCCTTGTTTACGCAGGAAGGCTGTTTGATAGTGTCTAAAGTTGGGAAGACCTATACCTCCTCTCTTTTTTGTCTGTTTGAGTTTTACCAGTGCTATTCTGGATTTCTTAACTTGCCATATAAACTCGGTGAATGCCTTATCCGTCTTCCTCAAGAAGTCTTTGGTTAGAGTCATTGGGAGCATACTAATGAGATAATTAACTAAAGGCGCTATCATCTTTTTAATTGTCTTTATCCTTCCCCACCTTGATAGACATTTTGGTGACCATCCCTCTAGTAGGTTTGATATCTTCTTAAATGTGGACTTTTCGTTCTCATGGAGTGTGGTAATTAGGTCATTGGCAAATAGTGGGCCTAGGTATGTAATTGGTCCCGATTGCCATGCCAAACCTGTGTCCCCCAGAATTCCCTTACCTCCCAGGGAATTTAGAAGCTTGACCTCTGTTTTGTCTTTATGAAGCGTGTAGCCTGAGATTTCCGAGATTTCCTGGATTGTGTTCATAATGCATAATGGCCGGTATTGCAGTTTCTGCCTCTCTAGTGATGATCAGTACGTTGTCCGCGTAAGCGGCCACTTTAAAGATAGTTTTGCCAAATTGTAAACCCGGAATCTTTATGTTTTCCCTCAAATGTTGGAGGGACGGCTCTATAGCCAACAGGAAAAGTGAGGGGGAGAGAGGACACCCTTGTCTAGTTCCTTGTTTTAGAGGTAGAGAGTGGGAGATCGCTCCCCCTGCTCTTACCTTGGCTTTGAGCTCATGATATAAGGCCATGATCATTTGTATCAATTGCTTCCCCAAGTTGAATTTTTCTAGTATCGCTTGCAGAAAAGCCCAATCCACTTTATCAGATGCTTTTTCCGTGTCTATTGTGATAGCTACAGTGGGGGAGTCGGTCTGTTCAGCTTTTTCGATTGCATGGCAAAACATCCTGGTGTTATCACTGGAGAGCATATGTCTGAGGAAGCCTACTTGTGAAGGATGTATGAGTTTGCTAATATGTTTTTGTAAGCAAATAGACAATATCATGGCGTATAACTTGCAGTTCAGATTTAATAGTGAGATCGACCTATAGTTTTTTGTGACTAGTGGGTCTTTATTTTCTTTCGGGATAACTGCTATAATTGCTTCTGCTGGGGTACCTGTGATTTTGCCTGTGTATGCAAATTATTGGAATAGATTCAAGAGGGGTTGCCATAATTGGGGTATAAATGTTTTAAAGAAAAGAGCATTGAAGCCATCCGGACCCGGGGCTTTACCTACTTTTAGTTTTTTAACAGCGGTGTCTACTTCTTGGTGGGTAATGGGGCCATTGATGGAGCTCATTTCCTCTTCGGTTAAGGAGTTGAGTGAGATTCTGTCTAGAAAGTCTTTAGTCTTCGCAGGTTTCAATTCTGTGTTCGCATCATATAGCTTCTGGTAAAACCTCCTAAAAGTTTTGGAGATCTCTAGTGGGTTAGCGTGGATAGAGCCGTTATCGTCTTTGATGACATTGATGCTATTTTCCTGTAATTTAAATTTTAGGTATGAGGCAAGGGATTTCCCAGCCTTGTTAGCCTCACAGAGACGCAGGCTTTTATGCTTATTAACCCATACCCCTGCCCTGGTGCTTACAATCTTGTTGTATTCGTATTTTTTATTTAGAATTTTGATTAGTGTTGATGGGTCCTTATTAATGATATGGTTTTTCTTCTCTAGCTCTGAGATTTCTTTTTCCAATGTGAGTAGATTTGCATTGCTCTCTCTATTTATGTTTGATTTAATTTTAATTATGACTCCCCTTAGTGTGGTGATGCAGCGCGGAATGCAAAATCCCTCCCTTCGTCTCAGATCATAGATCACACTCAATCACTACATTCGCTGGTGGGGCCCATAACACTAACATTCATCTTCTATTAACCTGTTTCCAAGGAGGCGATTGTTCCACTCGCTGTAATGGAAGGAAGTACTCATTTATCCCCAATGAACAATAGATTTCCCTACCTATCTCTATTTATTAAGGCCTAAACTTCACCTTTTAGTACTCCTCCCATGAATAGGCCATGACTCAGCTAGCTGCTGGTTGAAGTGAAAACGAAATCTATAACTTATTTACATAAATACATTTTTCATAATAACGACCCAACAGAGTTCTTGTAATAAATCTTAAATTTTATCTAAATAATTGAAAATCGAGTCTTTTGTTTAATTAATCAGTAGACCATCATATTTACCTATTCTGGCTAAAAGTCGTCCTCTAAGTCAAAATCTTGGTCATCAGTTCATACTATCAGAGTCTTAGGAAACAGCTGTCCTGCAGTGTCACCGTCCTCTCCGTCAGCATAACGTCAGGAAATCGAAAATCTTCTGAAGGGTCTCGCTCTAACCTCTCTATTCTACCATCTTTTATAGTAAAATTACATTCCAAAAAGTAACGAGTAATATTTTGAATATTCGTGATTGGTTGATGAGATCAGTTCCACCAAGTTCTCACACAGAAAATGTTTCTTTAGATATAGTTCATAATTTCATGTTGAAGTAACTTTTATTGTTTCTTTTCGTGGCAGCTGGCTGTTAGCCCAGAATGTCCTTGGTGGGTACAGTTGAGTTTAGGGTCGTGTAGAGGCCACTGCTGCTGATGGTGACGCATGTGCACTTCACCCAGAGACGTTCACAAATGAAGTCAGTTCGTCTGATAGAGATGTCAGCCATTTTGTGGCCACTTCAAATGGTCAACTTAAGCAAAGAAACACAAAATGTAATTAATACATGGAAATGACTAATAAAATGTTATTCCCTCACTAAACCCTTTATGTGTGTGTATTTATCTAGCAGAAAGCAACACTTAATGCGGATTATATTCACAAAGATAAAGCACGAATCCCGAATACATCATGAAAGCAACATATAAGCATGCAAATTCTATTGTCTATCATTAGTAAGCGTACAGAAATTAGTTTACGTATTAGTTAGGCCATGCAAATGCAATTCCCACGTGTATTCTTATTAGTAAGGTTGGTTAAATTCCACAGCAGTCCAATTAATACAATTACGATTAGTTAATTATTCTTATTAATAGAAACATGCAAAATGGAGAGGGTATACAACATTTTTTTAAATAAAACCCACTCCAGCAGTGGCTTTCAGTGCCTCCCATCTTGGAAGGTGTGATGCCTCGTTTTCTTTATTTTCTTCTAAGTAGTGCGTGATTGCTTCTTCTATAATTGCTTTGTTTTGAGGTGTGGATAAGACGTCATCATTAAATCTCCATAAGGAATCTTTAAGCGGGGGCGTTGGATCTGTGATGGATAATGTTCTACATGATTAGTCTGAGATTACTCTTGGTTCTATGGTAGTTTGATCAATTCTGTTAGTTGAGTTCCCTGAAATCAGGAGATAGTCAATGCGGGAGTATGAATTATGAGGATGGGAATAGAATGTATAATCCCTTTCTGTTGGATTTTGTAGTCTCCAAGTGTCTATCATATTAAATTTGCAACACAACTTCTTGAGTGTTTTATGCGCCTTACTTGGTCTGAAGTTACAACTCGAGTTCCTATCAAGTTCTGGGTCCAGAGGGAGATTACAATCACCTCCTATTATGGTTGTTGCTGAGTCTGGTATCTGATTAATCTGTTCTCCAATTTCCTCCGAAAATTCTGGGTTGTCATTTGTCAGGGCATATATGTTAACAATATAAAGGTCTTCGTTGTTTCTAGACAATTTAGTTACAACCCATCTGCCTTGTTTGTCCGTGGTATGTGAGGATATGTCTATTCTCGCTGTCCTAGCTATCAGTGTTAAGACACCATTCTTTTTGCTGATCGATGCAGAGCCCACTACATCTATAAATTGGTGTCCCCTCAAAGAGTTGATCGTGTTGTTGTCTATCTTAGTTTCCTGTAGTAGGATTATGTCTGCGTTTTGTTTCTGTATGTAGTCAAAGATCTTTCTCCTCTTTACCGGGAGGTTGAGGCCTTTAACATTTAGTGATAGTATTTTTGTCGTTTGTTGCGTTGTGGGTGTCATCTTATCATGAGTTGAGTGTATGGTGTATACTCAAATTCGTGTTCAGCAGGTATGGCTGGTGTCATTGTTTTGACTGTAACCTATATCCCATTTTGTGTATTTAGGATCCGATGGTCTAGGTGGATGAGCATTAGACACCAATGTTGCCCCTAATATTTTGACCTGATGTTCTTTGAGTTAACGTATGATTATAATAAGGAGACACTATTGATGTGCAGATTACTATAAGCATATCCACTATATCTCATTTAATCAGTTATTATTGCAAATCTAGCACTCAATCACCTTTAGAAGTAGGAAGAAATAATTTTAGAATACACAAAGAAAATAGTATCAAGAAAGGATATAAAGATATAAAAATAAGGTTGATAACATTTTGAACAAATAGGAGCTAATTAAGAATCTCTGTATCAATTCATTGAGGTTTTGATTAAATCAGGCTGATTACTATTACGCTAAAACAGACATGACTACCTTTGATGACAATAGGGATGCCCTATTGGAGGATCTTTTCAATGTAAATTCTGCACGAAGCGTGACCAATTAAAAAACATCAGCCAAAGAGGGATTACGCCAAAAATTTGTGAGGCTTGAAAAGTTAAAAAAACAGGAACTTTCCCGTTGGTGGGATGCCACGGTTTTACGTAAATATATAAATAAAGAACAGATTCCTAGAGGGCTTCGAGTATTAATCTTTCCATCATTTGAAGACCTAGATAGAGGACATCTAAAAGAGTTGGAAAAGTTGTTATTGAATTCCTCTCTGGGTATGATGGATATTCTAATAAGAGATGCGGAATTAAAAAGAGAGAAGCTTCTCCTGGAAATTGCTATCTTGGAAAAGTAGATACAGGATCTTAACTTACCGGAGGTAACTGAACGTAATCTGGCCATCCTAAAGGATGAATTACAAAAACATCAAATGTATTTACGAGAAAAGAAATCCCAAAAAATACAACGTGATGACAGGGATTATCGTAATGGCAGAGTATATACTTTTGCTAGAAAATTTGATAATATTAAACCACAACTAAATAAGGAAATTCCAGACTGCAATCACAGTCTACTGAAGCAACCAATATGTCAGATATATCTAGTAATAGTAGAGTGACAAGTGAAGATTCATCAAAAGCGCACAGTTGTGCAATGAGCATGAGCCATGATCCCTTTTTTTTAGAAGTTCAAAGATACAGAAAGGGCAACAAACAAGTATTCAGAAAGGATACGAACACAAGAGAACGCGGAGGGGTAGATCTAGAGCAAGCTCCAAAAGAAAAAATAGGAGTGACAACAAGAGCAGGGGCACGCAATCAGAAAGTATAGAAAATTCACATGCTGACTATGTATCCAAAGAAATTAATATTGTTATCCTCTCTGAACATGTACTATCTGATACTGAAATAAAGATTTTGAGCAAGGGTTTGGGGTTTTGTCCTAGTTTAACACCCGATTTTGCACTATATCATATTAGTTGCTTCCAAATTGTAAGAAATGTCAAATTATTCAAACATTTCCAAGATAGGCCCGATACACACGCTGCAATTATAAGTTCACACATAGGAGAAACAAATCCATCTATTAGAGAAATGAAGGATGTGCAATTATTGCTCAGTTTGGAGGAACAGGAGGATGGTCCAACAATACAAACCGTGGCTGCGGATTTAAACTTAGACACACACAAACAAATTGAAAGTGGGTTTAAAGTTAAATCCAGATTTATTCCCCAAATGCAAGGTGGTAATAACATCGACAAATTCCAACAGAATGTCATGTGGGACCTATATAAAATGGAGGACAAATTTTATTCCAAATGGAAATTCCATAAAAACAACATTACCATACAGGAAAGAAAAGCATTGGATAATTTAAAGATAAATGACTCCCTTGTCATCCGAGAGGCGGACAAGGGAGGAAATATTGTCCTCATGAATCATCAGGACTATATGTCTGAAATAGACAGACAATTAAATGATCCAACCACCTCCATCAAGCTAAGTGGTAATCCCATTAATCAGATCAGAGAATTAATACATGGACAGTTAAAGCATTGGAATGAGCAATGTTTAATCACAGATCTAGAAATGAAATACCTGTACAATGATACACCAACGTACCCATGCATCTATTGCCTGCCTAAAATACATAAGGGAGGGGAGTTTCCTCCTGGGAGACCCATCATATCTGGTATTGGGTCTCCCACGGAAAAAATATCAGAATACATAGATCTATTCTTACAACCGTTGGTTACTAATCTCCTCTCATTTATTCAAGATACAAGGGATGTCTTAAATAAAATCAGTGATGTTGATTGGGCATACGGACACTACCTGGTAACAATGGACGTATGTTCTTTATATATGAGTATTCCAGGCAAGTTGGGCATTGATGCAGTACAACACTTTCTTGATACCAAAGCGATAGAAACCTACAAGCATTCATTAATGCTATTAGAGATGATTGACCTTGTTCTGAATAACAATGTTTTTTACACAATGGTGGTTGGTTTCGTCAAATAAGAGGGGTGGCCATGGGGGCGAAATTTTCGCCGTCTTTGGCCAACCTCTATATGGGTTATTATGAATTGATACATCTGTGGCGAAAAGGTCCCTCTAATCTGACGAACAACATTCTATACCTAGGGAGATATATAGATGAAATCTTACTTTTCTGGTCTGGCACCATTGAGGAGATAGATGAGCTGTTCTTATACATGAATGATAACCCTTTTAATTTGAGCTTCACGAAAGAACTAAGTATCACGAGCATTCATTTTTTAGATGTCACCATTGTGGTTGACAATGACAAATTATTGTCGATACCTTTCAGAAAACCTACCGCGTGTAATGCATTATTACATGCGGAAAGTGCACATCCAATTTCACAAATTAAATCCATTCCATTTGGTGAGATGATCAGAATTAAAAGAAACTGCAGTGATGCTACCGAATTGGACAACAAACTTTCCAAAGTTGAAAAAAGATTTTAGGCTAGGGGGTACAGTACCGATATAATTGATAAAGCACGGTACAAAACGGATAAGAGAGATAGAAATACACTTCTCTCTAAAAGTAGAAAAAATGCCTCCCATAACAATAAAATCAGATTCATCACACCCTATTCCCCGGTTAGCACAGAGTTATACAAGGTATTAAACAAACATTGGCACTTGCTATTAGAAGATCAGAACCTGCATGAAAAGATTGGTAAGAAAGCCACTATTACATTCAAAAGGGGGAAAACCCTTAGACAACAGTTATGCCCAAGTTATATTCCACCCAAGATAACAAATACATGGTTACCCACTGCTCCGAAAGGCATTTATAAATGTGGTGTGTGCAACATTTGTTGCTTTGCAATGAACAAAAGAATCAAATTTCAATATAATACCACAAAGACATATCTGATAAATCATTTTATTAATTGCAACACAACACATACAGTGTACTGCATCAAATGTATATGTAACAAAATATACATTGGAAGTACTGTAAGGCCTCTCAAAGAGAGAATCCAGGAACACATAAGGGCCATACGCAACAATAACACACAATATCCACTTGCGGTACATTTTAACACCATACATGGCAATAAAGAGATCATAAATATAGGATTCCATGGCATAGATGTGGCACAAATAGGTCAGAGAGGTGGAAACAGAAAATCTAAATTACGCCAAATTGAAAGCAGATGGATTGTGACCTTGCCAGCTGTGGAAATGGGGATTAACATAGATAAGGAACTGTTTGAGTTTCTCTGAGGGACATATGCAAATGAGGAAAAGTATCTGGCACATGCTGAAGTGTACAGACACAACAACTATATGCCTTGCAAAGTAGAAATCAAATGGTCTGGGTACTCCAACCACATGACTGTAGGTCAATACAGTCTGGGAGCAAAATAGATATGTATAATCTGCGAAGTTGAATTTTCAAAGATGACTTCAAGTCAAGTCAATTAATCTTTATTCGGGTATAAAAATATCCACAAAAGAACATGACATTTGACAAATTTCAACATTACATGAACATAACATAAATAAAATGTTTAAAATATTTTATACCTTCACGGTGTGACCAGAGCAACAGCATTAGAACATAGAAATCAAAAGATGACTTAATAGCAGAATACCTCTAAAATAGCAGCGAAGATAAGGTGTTATAAAGTGCAGGGATTAAACCAATTTGGTACAGGGAGCACCAACGATATAAGGTTAAAAATACGGGATTATAGCCGATTTAAGACAGGGGGTTAAAATGTTAACTATGTCTTTTAAAAACATCATAACACTTCCCAAATACAATATACCAGTCCTTTCATAAATTGATTAAATCCTTGGCTAAAACTACAGTAGGGTGAAAATAGGCATAACAATCTCAAAAAAGCAGCTTTATTTACGATACCCGACCCTCCCTACCCTCTAAGACAAAGTTGTCTACACCTCATGTCTAGTTTTCCTTAGTTTTGCGGCTAATCTTAGAAAGTTCACGGTGCAGAACAACGTAAAAGGATCGGAAGAAAGTTTCAGATACAGGAGTGCCACCCTTACCTGGGTAAATGTATTTTTTCTTAAAATATTTTTTAAAAATAGTACCCGTGGGTACTCGTAAAAGGGACAGAAAAATACAAAATGTAGGGTATCCTGCGGGGATCCCAGATCGCAGCCGCAAGGACCCTTTGATGCAACATCTCTTGTGTACCCTGCGGGGACGGATAAAATATGATGTAAAAGATCCAGTCTGAATCTAGTCATTAAAAATCTATCATTTTTGTTATAGATACACGCCAGGTAGGGTTCTAAGCCTGATAAAGACTTCGTTAATATGTGGGCTCTCACTGAAACTTTTGATATTTCACTGTCTTCCCTTGCACAAGCTAGGCGCCGGAGGTGTTCAGACTTTATGACAACTTTTACTTGAGGTGTCAGGGTCGTGGGCTCATCAAAATAATTTGCAAATCCCAGCCACTTCAGGGTGTCCTTTATGTATTTAATCCAGGGTATCCGATAGCCTTTATCTCTGTTAATGCAGTCCTTAATTATTTGTCTACTTAGGCTAGCCTCAGGGGTGGTCCAAATTTTGATCCAACACATTATCGGTTTGATACTTAGCATGTCACTAATATAAGGAAGCCCTAGCTCCTCATGGACAATGTGGGCAGGCGTGCTTTGAGGTACTTGCAGAAGCCTTCTGAGGAACTTATTTTCCTCCAACTGTATCATAGAGGTATTTCTGAAACCCCATACCTCACTCCCATATAGGGTTTTTGAACAACATATTGAATTATACAAATGCAATATTTCGTTCGGTGACCAACGACCTAATCTCGTGGCACGATTCATTATTGAACCCATCATGCTCGTTTGTTGATTACATTTATCTGAGATAAGTGTTTTAAAATTGAGGTGTTTGTCAAATATTATCCCTAAATAATTAAAAACCTCGACCTTCTCTAATTTTAAAGATAAAGTTCTTTGTCTGTCTTTTCCCTGCTTCCATTATATATGATTTTGTAAGATTGGGAGATAGATCTAAATCTGCCATAAACCTACTAAAACCGTCTATAAGAGACTGAAGTCCCCTCCCTGTACGGGACAAAAGGACCGCATCGTCCGCGTATAGGAGGACGGGTATACTTCTCTTACCAACTCTTGGACAGTCTACCCCTAACTCTACAAGAGCTTTATCCAAACCATTTATATATAATGTGAATAAAAAAGGCGCCAAAATGCGCCAAAATGCAGCCTTGTCTTACACCCCTGGTACATGAGAAATGTTCAGTAAGATTCCCCTCATTACTATATCTAACCTGAGCGGTTGTATTCAGGTGTAGTGTTTTTAGGATATATATCAAACCTGAATCAACCCCGAGCAGCTCCAGGATCTCCCACAGCTTCTCACGGTTTACCCGGTCAAAAGCCGCGGTCAGATCCATAAAGGCCAAATAAAACGTCCCCTCGCCTGCCACGGTATACTTTGCCACCAAATTATAAAGATTAAGGCACTGGTCCGTTGTGGAACGGCCAATTCTAAAACTGTACTGAGAGTCAGTAATAATCTCATTTTCCTCGGATGAGTTGAATGATAATAAGATTGAGAAATAGGTCTGTGATTGGAGACATACCTTATAAATCTTGATTATAAACTTGCTTATACCATATGGAATGGAATGACTATAATATACTAATAATTCTATTTGGATAACAAGTGACTATGTTTGGGTTACTTTTTGGCTGGTGTAGATGCACTCAGGTGATGATAAAAGGCGCATATTAATAGACTTGATATACTTTATATATCTATTGCAATATATAACATGTTTTCGGATTTCAAATACAACCTGTGGAAACTTTCACAAGCTATGGATATTTAAAGATGGCCGCCAGAATGTTTTTTGATAAGAATGCAAGCACATATAATGTCCTCTTTCTATTTCCACTTTTTGATGTCGCACATAGTTTTTTAATCCGCTGGGAGGCGCAGAACGCGAGGCAATTGGGACTCGCTGTTTGACTCATGAGAACCCACTGACTCAAAAAATGCCCGGGTAAGTGGAAATGATATCGCAGGCAGGGCTGCCGCAGTGCAAATTCTCGATTAGGAGAGATCACTATTGATTTGAGCACAGTACGCTGTTTTTTAAAAATGTTTGGATATGGGATCAGTTATTTTATAAAATACGGGTTATACGTAACGTGTGTGTGAGCTTTAGAATACAGATTCCTTTTCGGGTAAACTAAATATGGTAATTCAACGGACATGACATCGCGTTTAGACATCGTCTAAATGTTCTTGGATCAACAAAATTAAACGACAAGATACTTTTATCATTTGTTTCATTTACATTTCGGAGGGGAATGATAAAATTTGGATGAGACAGATGTAGGGTGTGTGCCTTGACCGATATAAATGCACACATCAATACTTCCCTCTTTTCCTTTTACGATAGATGGAACTTATCATGGCTCCAAATCCTTTGAAGTGATTATTTTGAGAATTAGAAGAAGCTGTTGTCCAAGAATTATTGTGAGAAATATAGTGCACGGATACAAATATTAGGTAAGAGGTGGCCAATATGTTTCCGCAGTGCTGAATATACTTAACGACCTATATTTTATGGATCTGGTTGATTGCTAGACACACAGATCATATGACAATTGTATTCTAATATTTATTTCACAGTTTTTTCTGGATTTCGAGATTGTATATTGATCAAAAATAGGAAAAATCCATTATGTTGATCGATTATATATGAGCCATACAGGACGATTATAGAGGTGAGAACTTGGAGATATCTCGCTCTTTCTCTGTCGTGCGTGTGATATTTTGGGCCTATAAGTGGGCCTCCTCTTTTTGACTCTATAAAAAAACAGGGTTTGCGCAGTCAGGACATATTGTGTATTGATACTGCACAGACAGTCGGCAGCCTTTATATCCTCTCACTGGGTACATCACCACCACTTTCACCTTTTTTTACCTTTTTTTCGGTGTCTCTTTTAGAAATAAATGAAAGTAATACTGGGGCTTCTTGGTTTTATGGGACACTTGTTGGCCTTACATGGTGGTCATGTTTTATGTTGAAATCAGAGACCATTAGTTATATTTTTCAGACCATAGGTATATCTAAAAATCAATATAACAAACATGGCGATGTTGGTTTTTAAGAAGCTGTCTTTGTCTGTATATATGTGATGTATATCCATGGTGGTTACGATCTATATTGAAGTTGGAAATCACTACCTTAATGGGATAAATATTGTCATGTCTGTTTCTAGAAACTGTCTTTGTTTGTATATGTATGTGGTACATGTTCCAATATATGTATTTTATATGTTATTTACAGCCTTGAGGAAGCCCTTTTGGGGCGAAACGCGCGTCGGCTGTTGTATTTGGAAAAAGAAAATAATAAATTGGAACGATCCACAGCTGCATTTGCCGTCCAATGATGTTGAACCATCTATGTTTGTTGTAATACATTAGAGGATGAAAGTAACATATATATGTTGTGCTCTGGTGTCATTGTTATGGCTGAATTTGTCGTTCAGTATCTGGAAGGCCTATTATAGGTGTCCTACCTACCTGCCTTTGTACAAGTCTGTTTGTCTTTCTAGTTTGAATGTGCAATGATCTTCTTGAGTCAGTGCACAGCCAAAAACAAAAGTTGAATAAATGCAATAAATCGTGAAATAAATAAATGTGAAACTGGTATCCTGGAATACTTATAATGCAAGGTGATATAGAAAGATTAAAATAAAGTCAGGATATCAGTTTCACATGCTACCAGGCAATCAGCAGGGTAACATGCCCTCTGCCAGGCAGGGGAAATTCCCCACCGCATAGGATGTCACCAAAAACGTCATTGCCATGGGAAATACTTATGATCCCGTATTTACATCTATAATGTGCTAGAGATGGTGGCCTACTCAATGAAAGCTTATCTTGCTGTAGAAAAATCAAGGCGCACTAGAGAGGAATTACACTAAAATGTACTTTAAGATTTGAACTCTGAATTGCCTATGGCCTGTGTACATATCCTGCATTCTTTTCATGCACATTACCCTCCCCTACAATTGAAACTTCAATGGGGCCAGCATTAAACACTGGTGTGCTGGGAAACCCTACAGGTAGGATGCACACAAGACCTATCAGAGAAGAATACTGCCTTGTGACTTTTGTAATTATTACTGTGAGCCAAGATTTAAGGGTGAACAACAGAAGACAGCAGCTCCAGCATTTCAGAATCTTTTAGTTTTAAAATTGTGCATTGTTTACCACATATGGTTCGTCACATTGTTCAGATTATGTAGTTGCAGCCCTTACTTTATGCCTCCAATCTCGGAGCTGACACTTATTCTTGATGAAGCGGTGGTCTAGTGTTTGCCTATAAGAGCACAAACTGTTTGTCTGATGCCAGTGCCAGTCAAAAGTTGGTAATATTGCACTATTTTAAATGCAAATAATGGTTTTTTTCTACAGTTGTGTACCCTTAGAACTCCTGCTATCTGAAAAAGCCTCCTCTAAAACCCTGCATGAAAAGTAGACACCTACTTTAAACTTTCGACTGTTTTCCCTCTCATTTTTTTCTTTAAATAACCATCACCTTACTTTCAGTCCTCTTCATACCTCTTTTCTCTGGGAACAGCTCACTGTAAGTGATTTGCATGTATGCCTTGCTCTCTATTATCCTGTTTTTAAAAAATTGCGCGCACTTCATTTCAAAGGTTACAATCTCTGCTTCTTGAGTCATTTCCTGCAAAGTCACAATATTTAATTTCCTCCAACCTATCTCTTAATCCAGGACTTTAATTGGGCCGGGTCTCACCGGGTATGAGCACCGGCAGTTTTTAAAAGGTGGCCCCGAAACGGGTCTCTATCGGGCTCTGTTTTGGACCCTGGCACTTTTTTTCCGGACTGCAGTGACAGCCTGTGTCAGGGCAGAAAACAGAGCCCGACAGAGACCCGTTTCGAGACAGCAGGCACATTGATGTGCGCTGCTCACTCTGCTGCTCACTTCTCACTAGTGTGTGCGTGCTCACACAGCTCACTTCTCACTAGTGGAGAGGTTAAAGCATGACGTCATGCTAGCTGTAGGGGATGGGAAATCCTTTAAAGAGAGTCATTTTCTCTCTGGATTTCCCTTCTCTTTTTGAAACTCAGGAGCAGCAACATTGTCGTAGTGTCACCAGGGCTTTACGTGGAAGCTTTTTCAATATTATATACAGGCCATAGTTGCTGCTTTTTATCTTATGCAACTAACAACCATTGACAAAGCCAATTGTCCTGACTTGTTGTATGTGTAATGTTACTTGTTGTATCATATACCTGGATGCAATGACAGAAACAGCAAAATACAAGTCGGGCGGCACACTATGCTGACCACAGATTTTTAGCTTACTTGTTTTTAAGCCACACCCTTAATTACATTGGCCACGCCCCTTTGGGAGACCCTCCCCAGTTTTTTCACCCCATTTAAAGCCCTGTCTTAATCCCACCGGTCTTTTCCGAGAATTTGCACAGCCTCCACTGATAATCTCACAAACCCTCTTTTTATCCAATCTACCACAAAGAAACTGGAGCAAATGCATGAGATGGTTTATTTGAGAGCACATGACTAATCCCAATAACTACTAATAACCAATACCCAACAGTAACAGGTGGATTGAAGACTAACCTGGGCTATGGAGGAGTGTGCTTCTCGGCATAAACTGCTTCAAGGCCCCACCAGAGGTATTAGGTGCTATGGAAATGCAATTACGACTAGGTGCAATTGCAATTCTGTGCGAGATTTTGGGGGCACTCACAATAGTAAGTTAAAAATATGAAGAAATTCAATCTAAAATAGCAAATGTTCTACTCCGTAGCATTATCATAGTTCTCCTAATAAAATGCAATGCTTACATGTGTGGATGTTGCTATCGCCTCAAACAGAACTGTGCGGCCATGTAAAAGGTACTCCAGCTCCATTGAAAAGGTTGCTTTTTGTTATGTGTGTAGCTGCAGTACAAGAGCCCAGGGTTAGAAGGCACCCAGGGGACCCTACTAAAACTAGGGATTTCTGAAAACTAGAGACAGTGAAGTTCAGGGCAGTGAATCTTGCATTGATCCCTTCTCTATTTTCTTATTCAGAATGCTTTTCAAACATTAAGCTGTATGTGTACATTATCATTTCCTACCACTCTGCAATCCCATACTTCTTCGGAAAAAAGCAGTACTCAACATGTGTAGGACAGAGGGGGGCAAAAGTATGCTCATGGAGAGTAAAGGAAAGTTACTTTAAAAAATGTTGTTTTCTTGGGATGTGGATGGCTGCTGTATTTAGGTCCAAGGCCAGTTAGCATCCCGGGAAACATTCTAACGTCTGTCAATTTCTAAGTCTTCGGTCTTTAGTTCTCATGCTTTGGGTAGGAATGCTATCTGGGGTGCCAGCTGACCCAGACCCAAATACTGTTCAACGCTTTCGTGTGAACTGTAAGGCCTTAGGAACCCTTAGGGTACCTCAAACCTAAGGTCTATATGAGGATGCTGTCATATGTGGTACATAAACCATACCAAACCATTAAAAAGTATCCTCCAAGGGAGGCAGGAGCATAAAGGTGGATTGGAGGAATAAGGTGAGCCAGGACAGATGTGGAACACAGTGTACTTTGTGTGATGTTGCCATGTCATCTTCCCTTTGGCACAGATTCGACAAAACACTGTAAGAAAAGATAAGTACAATTTAATAAAGATTCAAGGTGAACATAATTCAAATGCCTACCCTATGATTGTTGCATGAAGGCTTTAGCTGTTGATCATGTCAAGAGCAACACATCACTGGTTGAGTTGTGCCAGACGTTTGTATTTTTAATGCATTTCTAGCACATTATGCATAACAAAGGACACTGTTAATCTAATCTAAATTTCAGACGGGATTATCCAAGTCAACACATCCATAGTTGCCTCTTTCTCTGATCCTTTCCCTGACTTCTTTTATAAGAATTTTCCACCTGTACCTCTGTTTTCAGGATATTTCCCATGATTTTTCTTACCAGGTCACTTACATGACCAAACCTAGCCTGACTGCTTCTGTGCATAAACTACCAGTGATAGTCATGCACTGGTTAGCGCACAGGATTCAATTTTGTGGCATCGGTGTGTGAACGAATGAAGATAGTTCATTTGCTATTTGATCTGAATTCCAAGGTGCATTACTTCTTAAATGCGAGGAAATAGTGCTTTTCTACAATAGATGATCTACAACGGCCAGCTGTATTTGCCTGTTTTTCTCCATTGTGTGTAACCTTCTACACATATGGTCTCATTGTGACAGTCAGGATTGGGAGGCCTGAATAAGGAGGGACAAGGGAGTTAGTCACTATACCAAGAATACAGGTCCTTTTCATTTACCTGTAAACATACCCTTTTCCTTGTAATTAGTGGGTCTTAGCTTTCCTAGGTTGCCTTATAAGGAAGAGGTCCTTTGACCTGCCTCTCCCAGCAACTGAAATGAAAATGATGTGAAGAGGACAGAGAAAGATATGGATTGCATAAGCGTTTCTGGCTACCAACTCAGTTTCTGTATTTTGATTTGGCAACAAATTGGGGAACTCACATTCTCAAATTGCATTCCCAAGGTGCTAAATTGCACATGGTATGTAGATGTCTGAGAGATATATGCTTTTTGTCAGGATGCCAGACTCTCCACTCTACTTAACATTTTTCGGCTGACATAACAATATGACTTGGATTTAGAGGCACTTAAAGTCCTATGAAAGGTGGAGATCGGGAGCTAACACCATTATCTGCTCCCCTACCATAGCTGAAATGCAGATATTGTGTAGAGGCCATAGACTGGCAAGGCATACAACTTGTTATTCTATTACGTTTGTTTTTTGGTTGACAAAACATTCTCTCTGGTGTGTAAAAGGAATTTCAGGTCTCGCCATGTGGGAAAATACATGCATAACCCCTCATGTATGGTAGCTGAAATACATGTAATATGTAGAGGCCAGAGATAAATATACCTGGTGGCAGCATGCCCGTCTCTCCATTCTTTGCTGGATCACGAGTGGACATTATTTCTGGACGTTATGAAGTGTTATTTCTGTGAGAGATACTGTATTTGGGAAAAGACTTGGGTAAACAGGTGCGAGTAGTCGCTGCCTACATGTTATTCCCCATTACCTGTGTTATGGCACATTATTGGCAGAGAGATAGCTCAAGAAATGCAGTGTCTTATCCCTGCAGTACTATGCCTGTCATAGCCGGACTGTGTGTATCTATTTTTTCTATTAACAAAAACACCTTACTGGTGTCCGGGGGTATTCCAGGTACCCTGAGAGGGAGGGACCAATATAGGACTACCAAATCCCATCTGTAGATTAGCTGAAATGCAGCTGGGGGTAGAGGCTAGAGAAAAGCCATGCCTTGAATTAGAATAAACAGGTCCTGACTGTTTGTATTTTTACTTGAAAATGATTCCTGGAATCCAGAGTGCAATACATGCCCCAATGTGTGGGGTGGTTGATCAGAGGTTCTAATCCCCAACTCGTCCCCTGGGTAGCTGAAATTGAGATAGCAGGTTGGAGCTAGAGAGACACATGACTTATTTCTACAGTCTCCCTACTCTATTTCTATTAGTTCACTTGCCATAAAATATCCCTCTGTTTCCTGACGGTAATTTAGGCCTCCTAGGAGAGAAGGTCAGGAGTTCCTACTGATCATCCATTCCTCCGGAATAATTGAACTGCAGATAAGAGACCCCACTCAATAAATATATCACACCTTCTTTCTATTGTGTTGTGGTGTGTTCTGCCTCTCTAACACTGTCTGTTTGGAGATAAACTGCCTAATATGTCCCCAGAACTGTCAGAAGACTGGCTGCCAGTGCGGTGGGTGGGTCCAGCCCGATATCAAGAGTGGCTGTCCCCTCCTGTCATCCATCAAATTTATAGCTCACCGGTGTGTAGTGGTGGTTGGGACCCTCTTAAAAGGCATTAGTTCAAATTGGCATGTCTTGTTAGGCTTTGCATTGGCTTGAGTCTCCTTAAAGGTTGGTTTGATTGCTTGGGAGAGTAACACTACCCCACAAAGATCTTCTACCATACATACCATGCAAATGATTACTTGGATGTCTATAATGAACAGAGCTACTCAGTAATGTACACTTAATCTACAAAATCAAAGAAAAATATTTTAAATTGCAATAGTTAAGAAATTCACATTGTGTATCTGTTTAACCTAATCTACTAGTACACTAAAATAAGCAACTACCTTAAAAAGACCTTTTATTGTCTTATAGTGTCATGGTCAATGACAAGAAGCACTGATGGCAGACAGAACCACAACAATGAACTTGAAGATCTGAATAGCCCATAAACCTGCTAAAATCGACAAATCTTAAACCAAGAAGAATCACAAAATAAACATTAACAACAATGTCACTGTTATGTTTGAAACTAATGAAATTAACCAAAGTTAAATGTACTAGGTGGTATGGCAAGGGTATGGCAGTGATGTGCTCCTGCACCTATTTTATTTATTTTGCACATTAAAGATCTAGGTTCTTTTTTTATTCTGGGCAGGATGATCCGGAAGAGGACTCTAGGTAAGTCCCCGCTCTCCTATATGCAGATGATGCAGTTTTACTGACCCGTACCCTGGTGGGTTGAAAGTATTGGTTGATACTTTTGTGGGCTATAGGGATGACCTTGACCTACTGACAAATTTCTCTAAATCGCAAGTATTTTCTTGTGGTCTCAACAGAACAATGGTAAAAACAGTATTTGTCAAGGGCAAATCACTGTAGAAAGTGCATCAGTATTCTTATCTAGGGGGTCACATTTGATATCCTAGATTCATGGTCTCTGTGTCTGGCAGCCAGACGCCTACAATTTTCATAGTTAATTGTTGCTGTATTTAATATTTTTATTGAGGTTGGTAGTTGACTTAAAGCCCTTCTATTGGAGATTTACAATATGTGTTGTATTTTTATACTTATTTATGCTGCTTGAATGTGGAGGTGCACCAACATCAAGAGTCTCCAGGTTTTCCGAACAAACCTTATCACATTTTATGTTTTTTTGTGTTTCTTACCAAAAGAATTTTAATTACGGTTTTGAAAAGGATTAACATGTGATGCCATAGAAATGCATTGTGTTTCCTTCAAATTTGTCTGATTTTGAAATTTGTTTTGCTGTTTTGGCCTTTTTTAAATCTTTGTGCTGCATCACAACATTCCAATGTTTTATTATTAGGTATGTATTTGTTGAGCTGTCGCTTTTATGTTTATATATTTATAATCAAATAAAGTGTCTTTGACTGACTAACTAGGTCATTAAAATGAATGGGATTCTAATCTGTTGCCCTTTGCCTACCCATAAAATAATATTAGACAACGGTGAGGATGTTGCAGAATCTATCCATCCCCGCATTAATATTACACAGTCTAAACACCCGAGTAGAGACAGAATCCTATGATCACCTCAGGCTTTTTACATCACACACTAAACATGTAGGGGCCCGATCCACAAAGGAAAACTGAGACGAGAGTCTAAGATTACAAATTTTAGTATTCACAAAGGGCATTTACAAGTGGTAAAGTTAGACTTTTGTCGCAGTTTAACTTAGGTTTTGGACTCAGTTAAACTTAAGACCAAAACTTAAGTTAAACTAAGACAAAAGTCTAACTTTACTACTTGCAAATGCCCTTTGTGAATACCAAAAGTCGTAAAGTTAGACTTTCGTCCCAGTTTACCTTTGTGAATCGGGCCCATAGTTCATTCACCTCAGTCTGTCTCAAAGGGATTCTTTTGATGATGTTCTCTTAGTGTTGCAAATCCTGGGTTGATTCCGCCTCTCCAGATTAGGCATGACTGCCAATTAGGTGGCTTATGTTAGCCTGCAAGTCAAACAGAGACACTGGTAACCTCCCAAAGCTGTCAAAAGAGCGAAAATGTCTTTCTTCAGTACACAAATTAACAAGACAGTAAATAAATCATTTGAGATCTTCAGCATATATTTCGAACTGCCCACCAAATATATCCTAAAGAAAATGCTCAACCAACATAGAGACAATGGATGTAACTCCTTTTGTCCTTTATATACAACATAATTACAATATGTGAGACTATACTAAACAAAATGAAATCATCATCATGCCTAACCTCAATATTTATCCCTGTGTTCAAGTATAGTTCATTATATACAAACCAAATGAAAAGCAAGAGCATATAAGGCTTGGTAAAAAAGCTAAACATCGAAGTAGCCACTGGGGCTTTGCACAGCTTATTGCATGATACAACCTAACACTTACTTTCAACATCCTATGAATGTTAAAATACCCCATCGCCTTTGGGATATTTAATCATAACACCCCAGTTGTAGAAGACAACAGTAGATACATCAATGGTAGGCAATTACCCTACACATCGAAGTAAATTCCTTGAAAAAGAGGGGCTGCAATGGCTGCATGTATATTTGGAAAATGCTATCCAGTTTAACAAAAAGCATGAACCTTCAGGCCCCTGTAAGTTACAGAAACTCTGTTGAAAGAGCACACTCATTGCCCTTGTTGAAGATAGGGTTGGCGGTTCTAATGCTGTGGAGTTACATGAAAAATCTGTGAGATTCCGAGGAGTTGAGCAAGTGGGTGAAATTTGGTACGTTGCGCTGCTCATGCTGAATTTTAGCATCAGAAGCTTGTTCGACGCTGTAAAATCAGCACAAATAGCACCACACAGCATGTCAGAGAGTGCTGCTTCTTTTGCCCCTCAAGAAGATTTGCTACTCAAGCTGCAGCTTTCCCAACGTGAACGGTCATGACCTGCTGCCACTGTCCACTTTGAGAAATCTCACCGGGAGAGGTTCTAGCACCCAAAAATCAAACTTGGGGACAAAAGTACTCGCTCAATAAAAAACTCTGCCATGCAGTGGTTGACAATGTTTTTGTCCACCCCTGGTTGAAGGTCAACAATCCACCTTCATCCTATAGGAACTCTTGACCACTTGTGCCAATGATGATTAAGGAGTATTCCTGAAAAGACTATAAAAATTAGCAGATGCAATTGAGCTAGGTTAGATTCATACATTCCTCCTGAGCCAAAGCCAGAAAGCATGAATGGGATCTTTTGTTAACAAGTTCCTATCCTCAGTTTTGAATAGCTTCATTCACCAACTGGTGCAAATTGTGTCTCTATAATAGGCGGAATTCCCAAATGTACATCAAATGTATGTTTATAACAATCAATTTTGGACTCAAATGAATAACAAGTGAGGAAACCATCAAATATCACCAATTTTCTGGACAATGTACTTTATTGGAGGAAGGGCTGGTTCTTTCATTTGAATGAATGACTGAGGGGCAAATTTACAATGAAATGGCGGAGCGTGGTGTTAAGCACAAAATACTAACACCAAGCTCCGACCTTTCTAAAAACACAGGTATGTGCTGTATTTCTTTAAAAATATGACACATCCCTGTGTTTTCCCTGGCCCTGGCACCATAGTGCAAGGGTGCCTGAATTAGAGGGAATGATTGTTTATGTGCAGGAACGTGTCCCTTTGCATTGTGCAGCACACATTGAAGTTGCAAATCATCATTTTTTCAATGATTGTTTTTGTGCAGAAAGGAACACCTTTCTGCACATAAGCAGCCAGTCACATCATTTTGCTGTTTCTATGTGTGCTGCACAATGCAGCACACATAAAAACAGCAAAAACACAGCAAAATATAGCATTTCTCTTCGTTTCATGTTAAGACCAAGTTTCCATGGTCTTAATTTTGGCACTGCCTCCTTTTTACACCACCCTTCTAAATAGGGGGCAGTGTCAAAATCAATGGGTATTGCAGTGGAACATCCACCGCAACACACACTGCCCACCCCTTTCACGCTAAATATAGCGTGAAAGGGTGCCTTATTTACAAGACGGTGTTAAGCTACGTTAAGTGGGTTAACACCGCCTTGTGAATAAGGCGAAGCCGTATCGCCACAGGAATAGAGTTTGGCAGTGCAGTATACCTCCTTAGAGTGGTGGCTTCCAAACTTGGGTTTCTTAGCTCCATTCAGTGTTGAGGAAACTGTTGTTGAAATCACTTGAACTATAGTCTTGTTGTCCACTAGACCAGGATTCTCCAAAGTCGGTCCTAGAGGGCCGGATCCATGCCAGATTTTTAAGACATTTATCTAAATGGGGATATCCAAACAATCTGGCATGGATCCGGCCCTCCAGGACAGACTTTTGAGAACCCTGCACTAGACCACCATCTCACCCTATTTTGGTCTGTTGTTTGTCACTAGATTTTTGTGTCTGGGATTGTCGAGTGAGAGTAATCCATAGAAGGTCCCAACGAGCTGGAAAAAATTGCTGGCATATCAATGCCATTAATTATTTAGTTTTGTCATGGGTGTATAATAAACATGGCAGCCACCTGGCTAACTATTCATACTTCAGAGCAATCACAACAGTGTCAGTTTCTCTGAAGACTGAGAGATGCTCAAAAGTCAGACCCACATCTCTAAATCTGATGGGAAGTTCTCAACCAGGAGAGCAGAGACCATAGTCTCATTGGCATTGGAAGGAGCCCATAACCCTCTAGTTGAGGACTTTGGCCTTGTAACATATGTTCCATCAATTATCCTTTATGTGGACAGGCTGCAGATTATGGGTGGGGAAGGGTCAGTGTCTGGATTGCATATTGAAAAAGGAACCATTTATGCAGACATTCCTCTGAAATCCCATATCGCATGTGGTAACTAATAAGGAATATCAGTTAGGAGTCTAACAGCTCGTGATAACATTTGTGAATTAGTTACCATAGTGTTCAATAAACCACTAAAAACAGGGCAGCTGGCCTTTTCCATCTAAGCACTGGGGATCTGGAACAAAAATCCCACATCCATCAGAACCACTCAATGCTTCTCCAATTTAGGAAAGAGTTGAAGATGCACCTCTTTAAAGAACACTACATCATAATGTGTTAACTATCCACAAACTAGCTACTGCTTCTATCACTAGTTGACTTTATGTTTGTCTGTGTTCTTGTGCAGTGTTCCACTGTCATTTGGCCCTGTTCGTGCTAAAGAAATAGAACTTATTGTACACGCATACTTAAAATTACCTGTAAGACAGCCTTTACCACTTTCTAAGACTCCTGAATAGCATAATGCAGATTTCTTGTTCTAGGGTGGAGATTCTGCAGATTTCTTTTCCAGGGTGGAGTTTAATGAAGTTCTTTAAATTCATAACTTTGTCAATTGTGTACAACTTCATTGGTGATTGAAGTTTGTGCCCCAAACATTTTAGCTCTAGAAATTTCTAAATCATTTTGGTGGCGAATGGCCCCGTCAATTCTCAGACTACATATAGATTTGGGGTGACTTCTATTTCCCAAAATCTGCTTTTTGCAATATTTGTCACTTTTGTGAATGCATGTACATTGCTACATTAGAAAACACTTTATAAAGTGGGCAGGGCAGTCGCAAAAATATCAAACTTTACACACCCCTACTCCTAAATGACAAAAAATGCATCCAATTCTATTTACACCCTTACATAATCTAATGCAAGCTATCATTGCAAGTCTTCCTTAAAAGGGAGCTTCACACATTACATTTATTTGACCATTCCACACCTCCAAGACAAAATTCTCACCAATGCCCACAACACCAATGAATTCTTTTTCATAACCAATGAAATTGCCAAATCCAAAAGGAAACAACAGACATCCCACCCTCCCAAGACCTCTGCAACAGACTCAGCACCTTTTTTCACCTCAAGATTAGGATGGTCTAAGACAACTTCGACAACCAAGACCTCCACACCACTCCATCGCCATCCAACAGACCCTGCTCACATGGACCCCACTCATGACAGAAGACACCCTAAAGACCATGAAGAGCATCTACTCCAGAGCACCCTTATAACCCGGCCCACCCCACATCTTCCACAGAGCCGCCTGGGCCATCGCACCAGAACTACGCTTGACGATCAACTGCTTCCTTAAAACCGCCACGTTCTCTGATGACTTGAAACATGCTGAAGTAAAACCCCTCCTGAAGAAACCCTCAGCAGACCCGACGGACCTCAAGAACTTCAGGTCCATCTTCCTGCTCCAATTCGCAGCCAATATCATTGAAAAGGCCATCAACACCCCGCTAGAAAACTTCACCAAAGCCAACAATGTAGTTGACATCTACCAATCCGGATTCTGCAGCAACCAGAGCACCAAGTCTGCCCTACTAGCCGCCACCGACGACATCCGCTCCCTCCTCGACCAGGGCCAAACAGCAGCCCTCATCTTCCTGGACCTCTCATCTGCCTTCCACACCGTCTCCAACTGCACACTAACCACCAGACTCCACGACGCAGTCATCCGTGAAAAGGCCTTTGACTGGATATGCTCATTTATCACAGGCAGACCTCGGTGAGTCAGACTCCTGCCCTACCTCTCTGAACCAACAGAGACCAGATGTGGAGTGCCCAAGGGATCCTCTCTCAGCCCCACCCTCTTCAACATCTACATGCCCACCTTGCAACCATCATCAGAAACCACGGGCTCAACGTCGTCTCCTATGCCGACGACACCCAGCTCATTCTCTCTCTCCAAAGAACCCACACATCACCAGACACAACTTCCAAGAAGGGATGAAAGCTGTCGCCACCCTGATGAAGAAGAGCTGCCTGAAACACAACTCTGAGCAAACAAAAGTCCTCATACTTGGCTCCACCCCCTCTATGTGGGAAGACACCTGGTGGCCCCCCCGCCCTCAGAAACCCCCTACCCCGACAGACCACATACAAAACCTCGGCATCATACTTGACTCCTCGCTCACGATGCACAACCAGATAAGAAGAAAATACTTTACAAACTCCAGACCGTCAAGAAAGTTTCAGCCAGACTGATCCTAGACATCCCCATCACAACCACTTCACCCAACACCTCTGCAATCTCCACTTGCTCTACATCGAAAGAAGGATAACCTTCAAGGTCCTCTCTCACGCATACAAGGCCCTCCAGAACATCGGACCAGCAAATCTAAACAACCGACTCTCCTTCCACGCACCCAAGAGACACCTCCGATCAGCTGACCTCTCTCTGACCACCATACCACTCATCTACAAGACCAGAACTGGAGGAAGGAGGAATGTCCTTTTTCTACCTCGCAGCCAAGTCCTGTAATTATCCGCCTCCCCTCTACCTCCAGGACGTCCCTACACTGCTCCAGTACAGGAAGGACCGCAAAACCTGGCTTTTCAGATGACCCCAGCACTCAACAGAGCTGCCCCCCCCCCTCCAGACCCTCGCAGGTGAGTAGCTGTGCTTTACCAACCCTGATTGATTGATGTGGATATTTTGTAGCTAAATTTTCATGTCTTTGCAGTTAGAGGTGCATAATAGAAGTGCTGCATGATGTCATCCGGCAATTATTTGCCCCTTTAAAGTGTTTCAATTACATCATTGTATATATTACTATTTGAGGATGGTGATGAGAGTGTGGCTAATTGTGCACACCACCTATATTTAACGTGAGCAAATGTATGAGAGGTTCTCAACCAGGATAGATGATGAAGGTAGAGGTGTGTTTGACTTTCGACTTCTCATTGTGGCGGCACATCTGTAATATAAGGTACATTTCTGCATGCAGGAGTCATCAAAAAGCACTGCATGTGCCACAATAAATCCTATTATATTATTACTCGTTAAAACTTAACACATTGGTAAAATGACTCTATGAGGATGACCTTGGGCTGCATCAGGCACTCGTTTTGCATTGTGCATTCAATATAGAGGGCAGATTTACTAATTCTTCACAAAATGTGGGCAGGCACCAAATTTGCTGTGCAGTGTTGCACAAATGTGGGAATACACATTTCAGAGCCATATCTAATAAGATTTGTCTGCTCCTGATGGCTTCCCCTGCCCTGGTGCTCTAAATATGCTAACTTGCTCAATGCACTCAATGCATAGCGTAACACTATGGTGCAATAGCATTGGATTTGTACTGGAAGCGTACACTTCCCATGCACATTTCTATACTAAGACACACTTCAGAAAGATACCACACATTGAATGTGTGCTATGTACTTCAGCATGCGGGCAAAGCTTTGTGTTTTTGAGAAATTAAATAATGCCTGCTTCAAGGAGGTGGTAATTTTTCAAGCAAATCCCAGGACCCATAAGGTGTTTCCGTTGAACCAAGTAATATGTAATATCCAGAAATGGCCACTTGATGTTAAGTGGCACGAAGCAGCACAAATCACTTTTTAGCTGAGAAAAAGGAACTTTCTAGCTCAAAATTCATTTTGCTATAGAAAGTAAATACCAGTGTCACTTTTCATCACTTTGCACGGTACAAAACCAGCGGTGTCTAGTATTTGAAGGCGGTGGGGGGACGGGTAGCAGGGGAGGGAGGTAGTTAATAAAGTGAAAATAAATATACACTTACCTGTCTGCTGCAGCCACCCGCCACCGCCTCCTCTTGGTCCTCTTCCCACTTCCAGGGCAGGAAGCATGATGCACCCGGGGTCCAGCCTCCCAGAGGGCCAGCCAAACATTAATGCGCACTTTAGGTAGTGCAAACCACTCCTCCCCTCCTCTCCCCTGTCAGCAGAGCAACCACGCCCCATCCCACCCACAAAGCTGCCGCCACACGGAAAACAAAAAATGATAATAATTTAGAGTTATTATCATTTTATTTTTCCTTTAGTGACACTACTTAAAAGCAGTGTGGCAACGCTCCTCCACCTTAGCGGAGCAGCCGCCACTGTTCAAAGCCTTACTAAAGGTGGGCCTTGGAGCTTTGATTTACATGCATTTGGGTGGGGACTTTTTACGTGAAGGTAGCAATTTAATGGCCAACCATTGTTCGTCATACTATTTATCGTTTTGCCGGCATCCTACAGTCACCTGTTGCAAAGCATTCTGGGACAGGCCAACTCCCTATTACCAGCACTATTTTAAGCACTATTTTAAGCAATTGTCTTGCACTTAGGACTTACCATACGCTCTTCTCATGGAATATTCACTGCTTACATCTGGAATGTGATCATTACCAGAGAAAAAAGACAAGACGTCCTCTTTCGGAGATTTCCTTTGAAGTTAACTTGCTTTCCCTGTTCAGACATTCAACTGTTGATTTTCATCTTCTTCCAGTTAGTTATTCAAGTTTGAAGAGAAGTTTCTTGCCAAAAAGATGAATAAACTCTGACTTAGCTATGGTCATTTGATATTCAAATAAAATGATTTACAAATGAGAATTTCAAAAACTGCTGGTACATAGCAATTACTGTATATATGAAGATGAGATGTTGTCCCCTTTGTGTAATTAAAATGCATGAAAATTGTTAGATGTGTTTAGGAAATGTTCACATTAAAGGGATCATTTTAATTGGAGTAAACAGATCCAGTATCACATGGAATGAAATCTGTTTTGTATGTACCAGTTGGGGTTGTACATTTCCACAGTGCTGGCACTGAAATGTGTGTGAATGGTGATCCTTGCTGTGCGATGAGGATGAGTTGACAATTTGTACTGGAAACCTCAGATGTTTCAGTTGCTTAGGACACTGCTAATCATGGACACCTGATAAACACGTTTGAATTTCAAAATATTTAAGCAATTCAGATATTGATTTACCAAACACTTTCCTGAGTGTTTAAATCATGAATTACATGGGACACATGCTTGATTACAGTGGCTTGTGCAAGTGTGATCTTATAGGAAGCTTAATATATTATGGAATTACTTTTATCTGTTATTGAAAAAGAACTGGGGGGCATATTATCAAGAAAGGACGTTGAAATTATCGCCGCTTTAGCGGCAGAAAACTTCCGCTAAGGCGGCCATAATGGGCTTGATAATATGCCCTTGAGAATTCCCATAGAAGCCCATGTTTTGGTGTCAACATGGGCTTCTATTGGAATTCTCTGCGGTATATTATCAGCCCATTATCGACGCTTTAGCGGCAGTTTTGTGCCGCTAAAGCGGCGATAATTTAAACGCCGTTTCTTGATAATATGCTCCTAGTTTTTTCTGTAGTTTCTGCTTAATTGCACAACATATAATATTTAAACAAAGTCGTATAAAAGCAGATGTGTAATTGTTTCACGATCTCCTAATGTTGCTTCAAATGAGCACTGATTTGGTTTGTTTCATATAGATGGAAGAAAATGGTGTGTTCCCATTATACTGTGAAGAGTGAGTCTCATGAGTGGAAAGAACCAGGGCTCTTATTGAAACCAGTGGCCTTTTTATTATGATTATGGACCTCAATTGAGTGCAGCAGTGCTTATTGCAGTACTTCCCCGGGCCTCAGTTCCCAATTCCAGGAGTATCAGTAAGACCTGGGCGGTAATTCCGGGGTCTTCTGAGGTGTAGCCTGTGGATTTTCTCAGATATAAGGAATTACAATAGGAATAAGAAATATTACACCCAGAAATTGTATCTGCTTTCAATAGCCAAAATATCTGAGTGAAATGCACTGGATCTGGAGTGGTTCTACAGATCTTAGAGTTCTGAAAAATACATTTAGTAGTGCACCAACGGTAAATAATAATGTGAAAGAGTCTAAATCAAAATGGAGAATGTTCCATATCTTCTTTATTGTTTTTTTACAGTAGACATATAGATCCAAGTGTTACAGCAAAATATCATAGCCAACGCGTTTCGTTCACCACTGTGAAATTCTTCAGGGCGTTCTGATTTTGAACAGACAATATACCATGCTATGCGTCTTGTGAAACTGTAGTTTGCCATATTGAAATATACAATATATGTGCTGGGTCCCATTAGGCTACACATCCTGGACTCTTACTTACAGGCCAGGCCGCCCACATACTTTACACCTTAGTCCGTGCCCAGCATAGTAGACAAACTGCAACACACACAGCGTGAGTGTAAAAACAAGGAGATCTTAGAGTTCAGATGGGGGTAACTCCTGGTACCACCAAGGGAATTACTAAAGCACTCCTAACTGAGGCATTAATGGGTGAAGTAATGGTAAATACTTCAGTTTTTAACACAAGTGCTAAATCTAGAGAAATATCCACAGCATAATATCCTCAAGCACGGGGATTGAATGTTGGAGGCCAACCTAATGGTGGCGACTCCTCTAGATTTAGTACTTCCTCTGGAAATACAAGGATTATTTTAATTGAAGATACATTATGCCATGCATATTGGATTTAACCACCATATGCTGGTATTTTTAAAACCTAGCTATGC
Organism: Triturus cristatus; assembly: GCF_964204655.1. Lineage (NCBI taxonomy): Eukaryota > Metazoa > Chordata > Amphibia > Caudata > Salamandridae > Triturus > Triturus cristatus. The sequence goes on from NC_140594.1 coordinate 830,874,677, forward strand.
TCATATATAGGAGAAGTTTTAAAATAAAGTGACAGGTTTAAAATTCTCCAAATTGAATGTTTCAAATGGGGTCATGAAACCTAAGATTTTAACAGAATTATTTTACAAAAAAAGATTTTTGCAGAAAGATCTTCTGCAACAAGGTTCGTAGCTTAGCGGGAAAAATTACACTAGCAGGTAAAGTTTTTCAAAGGTGACAATCTTTGCAACTTTACGAAGTTATGAACTTTAACAAATGTTAGACCTGTCAGCCTTAGGGTGGTCTTCCTGCAAACATTTAGCCTTCACCCCTCCTATTTTTTGCTGAATTTGTTTTTGTTGACCTTAGGACTGTTGACTTTAACACTGTTGGCAAGAGTTAAAGTGCTTGTGCTCTCCCACCCAAACATGGTAACATTGGCACATTTAATTTCCTTATAAGTCCCTTATAGAATGGTGTACCTTATATCCAGGGCCTGTAAATGAAATGCTACCAGTGGGACTCCAGTACTTATTATGCCACCCACTTAAGTAACCCCTTAAAACACGTCCCGGCCTGCCATTGAAGCCTGAATGCAGTTTTAAACTGGCAATTTTATTTGGCAATATAACCTTCTTGCCAAGCCATAAACTCCCCTTTGTATTGCATACATGTCACCTCTTAGATAGCCCCTAGGCAGCCCATAGATTGAGGTGCATTGTAGTTAAAAGGTTAGACATGTATTTTGAAGTTGTTTGTGTTCTGGTAGTGGAAAACTCTTAAATTTGTTTTTCCCCACTGTGAGGCTTACCTTGCTCATTTATTACATTTAATAAGTGCTATTTTTTATTAGGAACATGTAAGCATTCCATGTTTGGTGTCTGAGAATTTGAAGTGAAAAATCCTCTTCAAAGGTGAAGTCGGATTTTAAGTTACAAGTTTGAAAATGCTACTTTTAGAAAGTTGTCATTTTCCTGTCCTAACCTATTTGGTGCCTGCAGCCTATCCTTGATCACATGACTGGGTGTAGTTGGTAGTGTGACTTTGTTTGTTCCTTACAGACAGCCACACAATAGAAGGATTTTGTGTGCCTGGATGGGCCATCAACTTGCAGGACTGGGGGGTGGATCTGGGCGCAGCTCCATTTGCAACTGAATAGGCTGTGCTCTGCCTTCACACAAAGGACTTGTCACCCCTGCATTGTCCATGTAGCCAGCTTAGAGCCAGGACAGCGGAGGCAGGAAACTTCAAAAGGAATTCTTTAGAAACTTGTATTTCTAAGAAGGCCCCGTGTATAAAAAGAGGACCCTTAGAACCACTCCCTAGTTCAATAAATCAGGTGGCTTGTAAAGCACGACCACTCACCCACAAGGGTCTCAAGGCACAGGGGAGCTGCTGATCCTTTGAAGGCACTGTGGTTCAGTCAAAGAGACAGGTCTTGAGGTCCTTCCTGAATTGAGGCAGTGAAAGTGATTGCCTGAGTTGGAGAGGCAGGGTGTTCCAGGTCTTTGCTGCAAGGTAGGAGAAGGATTTTCCACCGGCTGTGGTCTTGCAGATACGTTGGATGGTAGACAAGGCCGGTTGGGTGGATCAGAGGTCTCTGGTGGGTGCGTGGAATGGGAGTCAGTGGTTGAGGTATGCAGGTCCAGAGTCGTGTAGGACTTTGTAGGCATGTGTGAGGAGCTTGAAGGTGATTCTTTTGTTAACTGGGAGCCCGTGGAGGTCTCTCAAGTGGCGGCTGATGTGCCTGCGGCAGGTGATGTTGAGGATGAGTCTGGCAGTTCTGCAAGTGACTAGGAGTCACCCCAGGTGAAGGGGGTGAGGCCCATGATGTGGACTTCAGTCTTCTCTGAATAGAGCTTCAGGCAGCTGTTCTTCATTCAGGTGACGACAGCCTTCATCCCATCATGAAAGTTGGTTTTGCTGACTGTGGCTTCATTGGTGAGGGAGGGAGTCAGCTAGGTGTCGTCGGCGTAGGAGACAATGTTAAGTACGTGGTGTTGGACTTGGCCCTTTTTGCAGGGTCATCCCTAAAATTTTTGCCTTCCTCCTATATTTTTTCTGACCTGGTGTTGGCTGTTTTATGACTCTGGGCACCTTACCACTGCTGACCAGTGCTAAGGTGCATATGCTCTCCCTATGGTAAAATGTATTATGTGAATTGACTTCCATGTTTGGCTTATTTGGTTTACTATCAGTCCCTAGTAGAGTGCACCAGGGGTGCCAAGGGCTTGTATATCCAAATGCTGCTAGTGGGCTTGCAGCACTGGTTGTGCCACCCACAGAAGCAGCGGGGTAAAATGTGTCTAAGGTCTGCCATTGCAGAACCTGCATGCAGTCTGGTACTGTCATGCTGACGGGGCAAGTGTCCCCACTTGCCAGTCCCCAAACCTTCCTTTACCTTCATATTAGTCACCCCTATGGTAGGCCTTAGGGCAGGGTGCATTGTAAGGATAAGGTAGGACATGCCCTGAGGTGTGTGGCATGTCCTAATAGTGAATTACAGTCATTTTAGTTTTTCACTATTGAAGGCTACCTGCTCTCCATAGGCCAGAATGGGCTGCTAGATTATAACACTCTATAATCCTAGCAGGCTCAGGAAGCATGGTAGAAATTCGTGTTTAGTATGCCTGAACTCAGAATAATAAAATACATCTTTTAGCAAAGTTTATTTTAATATCCTGTGTTTGCAAATGCTACTTTTAGAAAGTTGGCATTTGCTTGCTTAACCATTTCACTCCGCCTCTGGAGGGGAGGGCTATCTTCTTTGTGTGTAGCTTGAGTGACAGGGCTGGGAAGTTCCAGGAGACAGGCTGGGGCTGCCAGGTGGTGAATAGAAAGATTACACCAGGATGGGTGGGAGGAGTGCACCTTGACTCTGAATAGGACAGTGCTCTGCCTCCACAATGCTGGCTCCACCCCCTGGGGAGCGTCTGATGTCTCTGCCCTGCCTGCTGAAAGAAGAAGCCAGAGTCTCAACAACAAAGTGCTCCTCACTGAAAAGAACTGGACTGGGATTATGCAAAGGCCCCCCTGGCCTGTAAAGACAAAAGAAACTGAGTATAAATGTAGGAGCCCTGCTCCTAAGAAATCAGATCCTGATTGAACCACGAAGGAACTCTACCTGACTAGAAGGACCTGGAAGAAGCTGAAGGAGGAGTAACTTTCCCTGACCTGGGGGATTGGCCTGCAGTTGGTGTCTTGCTGAGAAAGGAGAGGAAAAGACTGAAAGAGACTTTGCACTTTGTTTTTCAACTATCTCCAAGGGCTTGGAAGAAGAGCTTCCCCCCTGAACTGAGTCCCAGGACCATTGGACTCATCTGCCTTCAAATACTGAGTTGCCTGGACAATTCTTGCTTGTTTCCCACTGGATTTGGCCCCAGTACGCCTCGTACTACATCCGCCGCGAAGCCGTGTCTTTGCCGCCCGGCACCGTGTGTCTACGCTGAACCAAAAGCGTTAGTACGCACCGTATCCCTCCCGGCTGCATTGCACCTAACCTTCCCCGCCGATTCGAGACGTACATCCCTGGCTGCCGAACCCTGTATCTCCGGACTCAAGCTTCGCTGTCCCGCAGGTACGGTCCGTACGCTGCCAATGTACTGCACCGTGCCGTACTCAGAGCCAAGAAGCCGCAGTACGCTGATCCTCCCCGTACGCTGTACGGCACCGTGAAGTGTCGCCGCTGATCCGCACCGAAGGTACGGCCCAAACGCCGACGCCACGGACTCTGCAAGCTGATCCGGCTCATCCGCCCGTACCCCTGAAGGCCCCGTACCAACGCCACGTCCCGACGCCGCGACCGGACCAGACCGAGTACGCTGCCGAACTACGACCCGGACCCATCAACTTGTCCCGCACTGTCCATCGCGGACCCCACGAACTTAAGGTACTTTGTTCTGTTCGCACCGCAGTGTGCATGTCCCGGACCCCGGAGTCCGCACCGATTGTTTGACTCGTACTTTCTTTGTTTTTAATGCGGACGAGTCGTACACCCAGGTACGAACCGTACAAAGCCTGAAAAGAAGCAGAATTGAGTAAAAGAAGCCTATTTTTGCATTTTAAGCCTTTTTGCAAGAACTTTGAACTTTTAAATAATACTGTGGTCATTTCTAAACGTTATTCTGGTCTTGTGCTAAGCCTTATATAAAGAAACCTATTTTTGATACAACCTTGACTGGTGTCCATTTGTGGTGTGTCATTGCATTACTGTATGTGTTCACAAATGCTTAACCTATAGCGCCCTGAGAATAGTCTTGACTGCTTGCGCCACACTACCTAAAGGGTGAGCAGGGGTTATTTGAAAGGGTGATCCCCTTACTCTGACTTGGAATTGAGAGTCCCAGCTTGTCGCAAGTGCATACTTGTGCCAACTAGAGACGCCCATTTCTAACACGTGGTTACTGATGATGGCTGCGAGCGGGTCCAAGTAGATGTTGAAAAGACTGGGACTCACTCCGTAGCTGATCTCTGTGGGTTCCAAGAGGTACTGAGATAGTCTGACTCTGTGTTCGGCCAGTGAGGAAGGAGCAGATCCATTCCAGGGCTTTATCACGATTGCCGGCATCATGGAGTCTGGGGCAGAGGGTGCGGTGAGAGACAGTGTTCACTTTCTGGGCCTGTGGAAGGGCTCTCAGAGGATTGCCTGCTGATGTGGCCTACTGTGTATTCCACAACACTGCTTTACTACTGCTCGAAGGACTACTTTGCTTCTCCTAGAGCCTGCTTTGAACTTTCAAAGACCTGCCCTATTGCTTAAGCCCTGCTTCATCACCTGCACCCGGGATTCCAAGGGTTAGTTTGCTGGCCACCTGTTCAGAAGAGAACCCTCACCTGGACCAGACAAAACTGAGTGAGCCCTAACCCGCAAGTGGTCCCACTTCCATCTTGAACCCTTGGTAGTGGTGCAAAAGACGATAGACAAATTCCAAAATCTGGGAACATTTTGGGCTAAAAACTGCTCTGAAAACTGAGAGAAGACCGGAACCAACCTGCTCATCTATGAGCTCAAGATTCATCATCGGTTGGCCTGACTTCATGGCAGCTCTTAATATGTTCTTCTCCGCCGTAGCAAATCCTGTTCAATGGTCTTTAGCTAAAGGGGTGTCTGGCCTCAGGAACTCTCATAGGCTACAGCCTCCTTCCTCATCCCGCTGGAGATTTTCGACTTCCAAAAAAGACAGTAAGGGCCAGATTTAGATGTAGGCGGACGGGTTACTCCATCACAACGGAGATGGATATCTCATCCTCCGTAATATAAATCCCATTATATTCTATGGAATTTATATTTCGGCAAAAGGAATATCCATCACCGTTGTGATCGAGTAACCCATCTGCCAAGATCTAAATCAGGTCCTAGGTCCAAACGTTGAAATCATCACCGTGACTTTGTCCAGCGGCTCCCTGACGATTACGTTCCCTCTTCAGACACCGCCTGCAGCCTTGCCCCGCTGAACTTTACCTTCTCAGAACATTTTACTCTGAATTTCTTCCAAGTCTGAATGTCAGCACTGGCTGGGCCCAAACTCCTCTTTGCATTCGACCTATGCTTTATCACAGCCACCCATATTTTTCGACTTTGGCCCATTCTTGCATGACTAGATGTCTGCTGTCGGTGCTTTAATCTTTTCAGGGCTAATTTCTACCTTAAAATGTAAAAATTCAAAGGTCTGGTTCTATTGATTAGATTTTTGTCATTTGGGTGCCAAATAATTATTAAAATGTTCTCTATTTTTCTAAATTGGTGTGGGATTTTTCTTGTGTTGTGTTTTCACTGTATTACTTCTTGTGTGCTGCATAAATACTTTACCTGTTGCCTCTAAGTTAAACCTGAATATTTTTGTGCCAAGCTTTTAGAGGGTTAAGCACAGGTTAATTTGGTGATTTTGTAGTTCACACTGGTAGAGATAGCAGCTCTTGCTAGTTTACCCCTCATTAAACCAGCAATCCATCCAATTTCAACTGCTAATATTTGCCTTTATAATTATAATTATAATTATAATTATAATGTCACCCACACTTTTAGTAGTGGATCGCATACTGATGAAAATTGCTCCTAAGCCTTTATGCCAGCTCCCTCTGCTCCACGGGTATCATGCCTTGTGGCATCTCTATGACATGACCCTCTTTCCACTTTTTATCATCCGCTCTTTTTGAAACATTTGCCATAAGACAAAGTTATAAATATAAGTAGGGATGTGATAAGATGAAAGTCATATATGTGACATGGTTTCTGTTCTGACTTTGCTCATTTTTACTTCAGGTGCACCCATTCATATTATACCAGACCGATATGAAGGCTAACATAAAAAAAACTTAGAACCACTGATTGAGGTATGTGATTGGACTTATGATCCATTTGCAGTCCTTGTTTATAATCACTGGAACAAAGAAAAGACCCCCCCAAACAAAAGAGGAATGCTTTACTATCTTGATCCCCCACAGGATCGAAGTATCTTCTGGCGTCACTTTGTTAGGTGGGGATGTACATGTGTGTTCTTGCATGGGCTCACCTCAGGTTAAACCAAATAAACTTTTACAGATCATTACCGTACATATATATGCTGGATTATTGAGTCATTGAAACCCAAACACATTAGAAAATGAAGACGCACACATCTTAAGATAATTTTTAACTGGTGCGTAATACTTAGGATGTTCTCAAGAACCACCTTATTGGCTACAGTATGACAATCAAGCCAAAGAGGCCTCATGGAGTGATGTCATGGTCATCTAGACAGCTGCGTCACATAATTATGTCACTAAGAATAAGGTAAATTGTATGCTCAAATAAAGACATGGCTCCAGATAAGACAATTAAGTGCCAGAATATTAGTCCACTCTTTTGGTAGTTGGGACTAAAACTAATTCTCAGTAAGTAAAACGGTTATTCTCTTTCCATAATTTTAATTTTAAACCACAGATATGTATTTTATATAATCCATGCAGTTGGAAATTTGCATAAATAAGCAGATGTATTTATCAATGAAAAGCTCTTCTTTACACAAGACAATAACCGCACACTTTCCAGTTGAACATATCTGCTAATGCCACTGATCTGGATTTAATAATAGAACAGCTTGGGTGTAAGACTGCATAATGTTCTTTGTATTTGTAACTCACTGTTTGGGTGGGATATCTGCCTGATAAATAGTACAGCTGTGCAGGAAGGCACTTATATGGTGAGCTCTTTGAACATCTGATTTTGTAGCCCTTACCTACTCTGAACAACATTCACATGATGTTTCTTTTACCTGTTTTGGTTAATTGGTATCTCTACTAGACAGTAAACAGCAAATAAAGGGTCTACTATATCCGTGACCCAACCAGGCTACACCAAATGGACTGCTGTTGCTAGGTTTCCTGACATACAATTGTGGTTTGGCACCTGGTGGTGTGCTAGGGCCAGTAGCAGGTCCAACACTTTGATAATGATGTTTGGCGCCACCTTGGGTAGGTGTACCCATCAATGTTGACTCAGAAAGCATCACACCCTTAGGGGCAGATATATTAATGCTTTGCACATGTGCAAGGTCACAAAAGTAGTGCCAACAGTATTGTACTTACTTTTTAGAGACTATTGTTGTGCTGGAAAGTAGCCCTAAAAGCATGTAAATAGTGTTTTGCGCTACATTGCCCCAGGTTCAGTGTCCCATTGGAACCAAACTACACCTGGCTGAAGTGTCCAGAACAAGGACAAAACATGTCCTGGGTTGCTTTTGTTCTGGTGCAGGGAGGACCTGTCCTGGCAGTTCGGGCTGGACGGTTGCCATGGGGAGCAGGGTCATGGCTGATTGGCAAATGGCCGGGTCCAAACTGAGGTGGCATGGTGGGCAAAAAAATAATGGAGTGGGATGCAGCCCTGGGCGACTGCCAGTAACTGAGATTAATTCAAGCATTCCATCCATCACCTTGTTGTTTTTCCATTTTATACCCTAAATGTGATGGGTACGCCCAGACGTTGGTCCCGGCCTCACTGTGCCACTGGAACCAAGCTATATCTACATGAAGAGCCCATAGCTAAGGCAAAATGAGTCCTGGCTTGCTTGTGTTCCCATTCAGGGAAGACCTGGCCTGGCATTTCAGGCTGGGCTGTTCCCATGAGGAACAGGCTCAAGGCTGATTTATATATGGTTGGGTCCAAACTGGGATGGCATGATGGGCAAAAACTATAGATTAGGATGCGACCCCAAGCGTTTGGCAGTGGTTGAGATTAATTCAAGCATTCCATCCATCACCTTGTTTTTTCTGCACTGTTAAGAGGAGCAATATCCTGTTCATTCAGCACACTGTTTGCAATCAATCTTCTATGACATTTTCCATTCTCCATGTGCTGTTCAAGTAGGCTGGCTGTGCACAGCCTTCTGAGTAACGAACATCAAGATATATCAGTCAAAATCATATAATCCCTGAAAGCACAGTGCTTGTTGCGGCAGAATGCCTTCAACAATCAGAATCCAATAATTATTTTTCAGTAATATGAATCAACTTATGTACATGAACACTTAGGGATCTATTATGATCTGCCAGCCATCGCCCCGGGAAATGGGACCGCATGGACAATTAGGATGCACCCGCCACACTGGCGGGCGCATCCCACATTTTTTGCATTGCGGCGGGCGGTGCTCCCAGCAGCACCTGCCGCAATACAAAAAAGGCATGTGCGCATTTGCATGCACAACGTGGCAGGCACCGCACGGTGCCTGCCACTTTGTTTATGCAAATGCTGGGGGATACCATAGGTACCCCCAATGTGCCCCCCACCCCCCAACAACCTGGAGGCCCGCAACGGGCCCCAAACAATGGGAACCGCATGCCTTTCCGTGGCAGCAATGCCGCCACGGAAAGGCTGCTTCCCGCTGCAATCCTAAAATGGATGGCGTTGTCTAACAGACACCGCCACCATATCAGGTGCCTTTTCCGCCCAGTCACCGGTGTGACCGGCGGAAAACCGGCGGACGGTCTTTCCGTCCGCTGGGGTCCCCCCGCCATACTAATATGGTGGGGGGAAATGGCATGCGGGCGGTGGAGAATGTCAGGCGGATTGCCACCGCGATGCGGGCGGTGGCGATCCGCCCGACATTCTAATAGACCCCTTAGTTAATCTACATGTGTATCCATTCAATCTCCATTCTTTTGAATATGTAGTCATTCCTATACTGACCATGTCATGCATAATGCCTTGTGGAAATCAAATTCTTTCTTTGTGGGCGTACTGGTTAGTTTACAACAGAACAATTGCATGCCATAATAAATCACTCATGATTATAAGAAAACCACAACTAATCATTTAGCAAAAACCAGAATTGAAACCAGACATGAATCATGTTTCTGACAATATGTATCTATTCTGCAATCTTAATTATGATTAAAATGAACATATTGTGAAACCGATGGGCTAGAACAGTGGCAAATCAGTAAACTTCACACCAGTAGGCGCCACTCGAAATACACTAATTAAAATGCCTTCAACAGAAAACTGTGCTCTCCCAAAGTGTGACTTGCCAGCTTTGTAACTTCGAGTCTACTATAACAGATTCACCAGATTTTAAATGTCAGAGAATTAGAACGAGTGATTAAATCTTTAATATACATATATTGAACATTATATAAAACCAATTAGTTGGAACAGCTGTGGTTCAGTAAACTTGTATGCAAACATCAGTGACCCATTCTTGAAATACACGCTTAATCTAAATGTCTTCCACTTTTGCATGCAAGCTACGTAACCCGTGCTTACCACTGTGTTTGCTAGAATATGTTCAGCAGTATTTATGACGCCAACACATGTGCTGACGCTGCACAAGTGAGAATAAGTTTGCACACTGAGCATTAAAGAGAATTCAAGTGGCCCACTAAGGTCACATGACACACTCCAAAACAGAGCAATTATATTGTACCAGTGAATGAATACATGAATATGCACAAATCGCCAACCTAAATTGTCATAAGCATAATGAAACATGAGGTTGTTTCAATTACTGTATTTTGAGTGGTGGTAACTAGCGTTTGCATATAAGCAGCTACTGGTGTGAAGCTTATTGAATTGCCACTGTTCTAACCCACTGGTTTCATATAATATTTGGTTAACTCAATATTCATATTATGGGACCGATACACAATAGTCAGAAGTGGCTCACTGATATAATATAGATACATACAATATTGAAACACAAATATATTGGGAAATCAATATCTTTAATAAAACAATTGCCTTCCTTTTCTTAACCAATAAAACCATAAATGTGAAGAACACAGATATAGTTGTTAAAAATATTGATTTTTACTTATATCGAAAACACAATATCAGAAACAAAAATATTGTCACCTATAAATAAACCTATGTCAAAAATATTGACTTACACATTATTGACTACAATAATATAACCAAAATAATTACATTATCATAAATAAATATAAAAATCACTTTTCATGTAATAAAATATTTAAAATAAGCATAAAACATTTTCTACATGTTTAAATTAAAAATAAACCTAAATTAGCATTTACCAGAGAAGGACATAACTGAGAAAAACACAATTCAAACAAAAAATGAACTAACCAATAAACAAACTTAATCTATAGAATCAGAGAAATAATTAAATCAACAATATCAAAGGCACACTCATTTTATCAGTTGAATACTTCAAAGATGACAAATGATGTAAAACAAGGAAAGTCTGCCGGTTCTCTGACCAGACCCTCAAAGATGAAATGTATACATCTCAACAACTACCTACCCAAGTAAGTAAAACTTATATTTAAACTGAAATGTACTTCTAACTAAACGTAAAAATATAAAATAGCATATAATTACCAACACACTCTCCAACTTCTATCTCTTTACATGTACTTCCCAAAAGAAAACACAATTACAAAAAGTAATAAGCTGCCAGAAACAAACAACTATCACAAACCAGCAAAAAGCTTTGACAAAGTAAGTATACATAAATTATAACAAAGTATAGACTCACCCCAATAGTGAGTAAAAATAAACCTAACAACCTCAACCTCTACAAAATACCAACAAATAAACATGATGTCTATTTTGTCTTCCAACCGAAAAGAAATCACCTGCTCCACATTAGAACACCACCAACGGAAAGGCTGCAAAACAGTGTGAAACATCTGAAAAGAACATACATGTAGTATACAAAATAGTAGTAGTTGCATGATTTTAAATGAAAATAACAAGTGTATAAACTTTAGAAAATTGTTTATATTTATACTATTACACTACTTTCACATACAATGACAGAAAGTGCTAAATATATAACATCCCAGAAGGGAAAGCAGTTACTTAGGGCCTGTTTACAAGTTGGGAGATCTTGGAGCGGGCCACTACGCCCCGCTCCAAAACCGCCAAACTCACAGTCAGTCTGCCCGATGGGATTCGACTTGTAATCCTGGTGGGTGGTCCTGCGACAGCGGTCCCAGGGCAGTGAAATCCGAAGCCCGTTCCTGCACGGACAGAAATGCACAATGTTGTCCACCATGAAAAGGGTTGCAGTGAGGAAACTTGTAATATGCTTGGCGGTGCTGCAGCAGCCTCAAACGGCTGCACCACCGCCACGGGATCAGTGATCTCCGGCAGTTGCAGTTGTCCCCTGATGGTCCCACTGCAATAGTTGTAATATGGCTGGTGGACCACCAGTCTAGCAGTCCCGGGACTGCCACCATGGGTTCTGCGGTCTCATGGACCACCAAACTCGTAATTAGGTTCTAAGTCAATCAAAGATTTCTTTATTCGATTTCATGACCATCATAGACACAAAACAATCATATAATACAATTAGAAAATTTAACTTCACTTCATTTAGTATCCTTGATGCATAAATATGATATAATAAAAGCCTTAAAAAATAAAAACAAATCAGAAAAGTAATACAAATTAATCCTAGCAGACTTCATGCAATTTGCTATTTCATTACAGTTGTTGTTATCCATATGTATCAAGATACTCCCCCAAATTGATAATCCTAACTCTGCATTGACTGGGTTATTAGTTAAAATCATCCCCAAGTTATAAAATGTATAAAACTCATGCTGTCTTATAAAGTGCAGTGATTGCTAAGGTGCTTTTAGTGAGCATTGGCCAATAAATAACAACTATATGAACGCACCTGTTTACATAATGCCTAAATACTTAAAATAGTTTCCATAGGACAACTCATACACTAAAGCTTGCAATAATTTCAGAATTTTCTCCTCCTTTGTCTAAATATCGAACAAGAACCTACTCACTGAGAAATCAACCAGGCCAGTTGTGCCAGTCATCAATATTTGTTTCTCCTCTCTGCAATGAGGTACCCCCATAGACAAACAAATCTGGCGCTTCCATTTTCTGTGCACACCGAGATATTCAGGACAAACAAGCATAATGTGATAAAGGGTCTCAGAATTAATGTCACAGGCTTGGTTTGTGTCAGACAAGGAATTTTTATTCCAAATTTTACTGAACGATCAAGAGGGCAGACAGCCTATTCTTCATCTAATGTACAAGCTCTTGGCCAGGGGTGGTGTTATATTGTCAATATAGCAGAAGTAGGTATGAACGCCAAGAACTCATCGGTAAGATGACCCAGAGTGCCCCTGGCTATAATTTCTTGCCTCGCTAGAGACCATCAGGCCGATATTAAGACCTGCTTGTCTGCCTTACAAAGTGATTCGGGCGAGTCCCACAGTATAGTCAAGCCACATTTTTTACACCAGTCACAAACAAACCTAAACCAGGGTACCTCCAATGCATGATTCATAACCCTTACATCACTCAGGGTATCTCTATATCTAACTAATTATGGAGTTGTCCAGATACGGATCCAAAATAATGGTGATTTTAAGTGCACCAGATCAGATACTCCCCATATCAAAGTAAAGCAGGACCAGGCAGTTACTTACTGGTACCGTAAGAAATGATCTTGCGAATATGTTCACTCAATAGGCTTCCAGGGCCGGAGAAATCGAACATGAATATGTGTTCTTCTGGAAATGTAGAATGGCTTTTGATCTATGTGATATCGTGAGTGCTCCTTTGTTTACTTGATGGAGCCACCTATAGTTATCTGACAGGGTCACGCTCAAATAATCTAGGCTAAAAACCCATTCCAAAAGGTATTTCCAGACCATTACAGAACATTCTTACCAAAGACCATGAACTTAGATTTAGCAGCATTCAAATCTAAACCCCTGTGGACAGAGATCTACAGAAATTTATTTAGCAGATTTTGTAACCCCATCGGGGACTTGGAAATGAATAATGAATCATCTGCAAAACACAGTATAGGTGTTTTAGCCCTGTTAAGAGTGGGAGAGTCATTAACACACTTTGTCAATTCCATGACCACAGCAGTAATATATAAGGTGAACTAGGTGGGAGCCAAAACACATCACTGATGATCACCTCTTGCAACAGGGATGTGCTTTGTCAGCCTGCCTCTATCACCCCACCTGACCTGCGCAGTGTACTTTTCATTCAGTCTAATAATTCAAATAACCCACCTGGTACTCCTATTGCTGCTTGTACTCTCCAAAGGCTCTCCCAGGGTGTCAGATTGAATGCGGTGTGCAAGTCAACAAATGCCACATAGAGTTTCTGGTTGTCCAGCAGGTCATATTTCCAATCAAGGAGGACAAATTTAAAAAACCTGATCGAAAGTGCTAACTTTAGCGTGAAATCCTGCCTGAAAAGATGCTAGAATCCTTGAATCAACCATCCACTCTTGGAATCTATTTAAGACCTGCATGGCAAATATTTTTGAAGGTTGTCTACTAGACTAATAAGCCTATAATTTGAAAGGCAGTTAGCGTAGACCTTTTTAAATATTGTTCTTTTCCCACCCCCCTCCAGGTAGCCAGGGTCTCCCCTTCCCTAGCTTTTGTATTAAAGAGAAGGTTCATGTAATTAGCTTCATAGAGATCACCCAGAATGCAATCTGGACCAGGGGCCTTCAGTGCCTTAAGGCTACTGATAGCAGAGGGGTGTCCTCTAAACTAAAAAAGATCTTGGAGGACACCCCAACTTGGTAACTTCACTGTCTGGACACTCGTCTGCCGCATTGGAGGGCTGTAGTAAGGGGGATCCTGGGCGTATAATTTAGCAAAATGTACTCCCCCCCCTTCTCTGGCAGGATATAATTCCTTCTGGGGTTGGTGCTTCCAACTGTCCCATGTGCAATAATATGTCAGAACATCTGGCCATCATTTATTCTAATGGCCTGGAGTATATATGGCCAGTGATCATCCTCCCATTTCCTTTTAGCATGGTCGAGGGCACACTTGTATTCCGACGAGCTGTATGAATCTCAAGTCAGTTACAGCCCCTAATAGCGCTTCTCAGTGCTTTCTTGGCCTGCACACAATCGGGTGAGTACCATGTTGGGTCCATGGCAGGGGCTTGTATAGTACCTCTTGATTTTTTATTAAAAAATACTATGTAATTTATTAAAGAACCTACCATGAATTTCTAAGAATGGAATAGCTTCCTTACGGAGTTTCTCATAATTTGATATAAAATATATAAACCACTGATATATCTCGGCATCGAGGTTCTCATTAGCATTAAAGTTAGGCTTTGAAACTCTTCTATAGTTGTTGGCCACCATAGGTTCGGGGACCATAGTAGGCAATGATCTCCTGAGGTCATTTCCCGGTAGTGTGACAATCAGGGGGTTGTGGTCACTATCTGTACATGACAAGACCATCATATTATGAAGCAATGGCCAGAGACTGGCCTCCAGGAAAACATTATCAATCACATTAGAAATTGCTACCCTCTTGATTGTGACTGCTCTCTTCTGGTCAGAGCAGGTTCTCCCATTACATGCTCTCAAGCTCCACCCTACCACCACAGATGCAATTTGCAAAGCAAAATTGTAGAGACTGTGCTGAGATTTGCCCTCAAGACTAGGGATACCCCACTGCTCATCCCCCTTTTCAGTTATCAACCTAAGATCTTGAGAGGGTTCAAATCAAACATTTAAATGACCTGTTACAATTGTTTTAGCATTCTGCTGGAACTGAGCAATACAATAATCTAGTGGAGCTATAACCAGTGATTCGCTATTCGAGGGCACAGACCTTGCATATACATTTAGGTGCCGATCACAATCCTGCAAAAACCGGATACGAACCGTCGGACGGAGCATATTCTCCGTCCGACGCGTACCCGGTCGTAACAATATACAAACATGGAAGTACAATTCGCACGAAAATACCATTTCCGTACGAATAGTACAAAACCCCGACCGACGAAAATAATCATACAAATGTGATCCGGGAAAGCGCCGATGTGACGTCGGGACGCACGCAGCCTGCCATTCACGAACCAGGAAGTACGATTCGCACCGACGTCATCCCGCACGGACAATATTTTCCGGCAGCCAAAAACTGCCGGGAAATCAGGACGACGTGAACAAGGAGTACCTGTACGCGACGGACAGACATGGACCCGAACCTACATGTCATCCCGGCCCTCATAGCAGTCGACCTCCTTTACAGGTTACGACGCAGACGCCGCAGAAGGTCAGAACAACAAAGGGAGGGGGGAAGGGGGGGGCAGGAGCAGGGGCAGGCCACAAAACCCCCACCAAAGTCACACAGCACACATGCCCTGGACATACCTGACCCCCAGGCCCTGGTCACTACGAGGGGGTGGGGGCGTGTCCAGCAAAGCCAGCGTCCGCCACAACAGAAGTGCTTGACGACGCGAACCGGCAACACAACAATACAGGTACATCCCGTACCCATGCCTTAAGAGCGTGGGTACGAGTCGTACCACGCCCACACCTACGTCACCCCAACAATGGCGGGACGGCTGTACCAACGTGGCAAAGGCCTGGGTACGGCCCGCACAAGCATTCCATAGCGTGGGCACGGATATGTACGGACCGTACCCCCACCCGCGTATGCATGGAGCGTACCCCCCACCCCAACCGTGCATGTACGACCCGTACCCTCACCCGTGTACGTATGGAGTGTACCCCCCACCCCAACAGTGTAAGTACGTCCCGTACCCTCACCCGCGTATGCATGGAGCGTACCCCCACCCCAACCGTGTATGTACGTACCGTACCCCCACCCCAACCGTGTATGTACGACCCGTACCCCCACCCCCATATGCATGGAGCGTACCCCCCATGCCAACAGTGTACGTACGGAACGTGCCCCCACCGCCGTATGCATGGAGCATACCCCCCATGCCAACAGTGTATGTACGACCCGTACCCCCACCCCGTATGGATGGAGCGTACCCCCACCCCAACCGTGTATGTACAACCCGTACCCTCACCCGCATATGCATGGAGCGTACCCCCACCCCAACAGTGTAAATACGACCCGTACCCTCACCTGCGTACGTATGGAGCGTACCCCCCCACCCCAGCAGTGTAAGTACGACCCGTACCCTCACCCGCGTATGCATGGAGCATACCCCCACCCCAACCGTGTATGTACGACCCGTACCCTCACCCGCGTATGTATGGAGCGTACCCCCACCCCAACCGTGTATGTATGACCCGTACCCTCACCCGCGTATGTATGGAGCATACCCCCACCCCAACCGTGTATGTACGGACCGTACCCCCACCCCAAACCGTGTATGTACGACCCGTACCCTCACCCGCGTAGGTATGGAGCGTACCCCCCACCCCAACAGTGTAAGTACGACCCGTACCCTCACCCGCGTACGTATGGAGCGTACCCCCACCCCAACAGTGTAAGTACGACCCGTACCCTCACCCGCGTATGCATGGAGCGTATCCCCCACCCCAACAGTGTAAGTACGACCCGTACCCTCACCCGCGTACGTATACGTCCCACCCCAACAGTGTAAGTACGACCCGTACCCTCACCCGCGTACGTATACATCCCACCCCAACAGTGTAAGTACGACCCGTACCCCCACCTCGTATGCATGGAGCGAACCCACACCCGTGTATGTTCTAAGCACACATATCCTGAAATAGGAGGGGTGGGTGCCTATCACTCCCAGCAGTGCCCAGACACAGGAGGGGTGGGTGCAGAGTCCTCCCAGCAGTGCCCAGACATAGGAGGGGTGGGTGCAGAGTCCTCCCAGCAGTGCCCAGTCACAAGAGGGGTGTGTGCAGAGTCCTCCCAGCAGTGCCCAGTCACAAGAGGGGTGTGTGCAGAGTCCTCCCAGCAGTGCCCAGTCACAGGAGGGGTGTGTGCAGAGTCCTCCCAGCAGTGCCCAGACATAGGAGGGGTGGGTGCCTAACACTCACAGCAGTGCCCCTGCAAAGAAAAGGGTGGAGTACCCACAGATCCAATGCCAACAAATGTCAGTCAGGTGCACAAAGATCCTGCAGTACATGTACCACATGTGTGCGAGGCTGGGAGTATACACATGCATAGCGCAAAAAAGAAAACATGTCCACATGAAGTCATGGCAACAGTCTACATACACAAGTACAGTGACCGCCACGAATGATGCAGGTGGAGACATCGCTCAGCATGCATGGCCCAAGTGTAACGAGTCCGTCACACACCCAGCCAATGTAGACACAGCTCAGCACCACATATTGGAAAGACCCTGCAGGGAAGATGTCAGGTTACACAGAGGAAGGAACACACCTTGGGATGATGACACCATGCAGTAACTGCGTACATGAACAAAGTTATGTAGCCAACAGCTTGTGATGGCACACAGATACCAGGATCCACGCTATGACCAGCACAAGACTACAATTCCCACACACCCAACACATTATCACCACCCAAAATGATGGGGCAGGTCCACTAACAGCAATTCCAGACAGACAGTAGTGTACTAAGGAAAAAGAAATTGCTTTATTAAGCATCAAAAAAATGTGTTTGTCCCTTGAAAGTTCAAAATGTACAATGCCCATAGGGCAATCCAAAGTTCACATCCAGGTGGGAGACACAGTGGGACGCGTGTCCCCTAGCTTGCCTGCACAGTCAGACTCCTTCGTCTTCCAGAGCGGGGAGGGCATTATGTGGGGGGGAAGGACCAGGCACCGCAGGGACATGAGGGCGAAGGGTAGGCTTCGTGGGTGCAGGGATGGAGGACTCTACCACAGGGGGTGGGGCAGGGCCAAAGGCGGAGGCCAGGATGGCGCTGCACACCTTAGCAAGGTCCTCCAGCGACTCCCCTGCACCCGAAGGAACCACAGGCCCCAAGGAGGGGGGGGGGGCGGAGGGATGGGTCGCAGCGCCACTGGGGGAGGGTGTGGACAGGGGGGGGGGACTCAACCACCCTGACCGGGGACTCCCTTGACCGCTTGCGGGGTGGTGTCACTGTTGGGCTCAGGGACAGAGCGGCCATGAAGGAGTCTTTGCCGGATATGTGGCCAGGAGAGCTGAGGGGAGGGGATTTGGAGGGAGTGGATTGGGTGGAATGCGGACTCCCACTCTGGCTGCGTGTCTTACGTTTGCCCCCGACCCAGTGGGTGTGCCTACTTCACCCTGTGTGTGCGTGCCAGGAGGTGTGCGTTTGACCTTCCCTGCTGGTGTGGCGCCTGTGTCTGTTGTGGTGGGTGCATGCTGACGTCTGGGTGTACGTGGGACAGGCATGGGAGTGGGAAGTGTGGATGGGTCAGGGGTAGGGGGTTGGACGTAGCGCTGCAGGAGACCCACTGTTGCAGTCAGTGTCGACTCAATGGACCTCAGCAAGTTGCGTTGGTCAGCCTGCGATGAGAAAATGCCCTCCAAGTATGCCTCCATGTTGTGCAGCACTTGGCTGTGGCCATGGAGGACATTAAGCATCGCAGCCTGACCAACCTGCAACTGCCGCTGGATGTCCACAGACTCGGCATTGGCGGCAGCAGTGGAGACAGGGGCAGGGGGTGCGGTGCCTGGCAGGAAGGAGACATGTGGTGACTGGGCACGCTGGGAAGGGACACGAGCAAGTGGGAGGTGGCTGATGGCAATGGAGGGGCGGGGAGAGATGTTGTGCTGCAGTCAGCTGCTGGTGCAGCCTCCGCCCACTCGGAGAGATCATCCTCGGACCCGTCAGCTTCATATTCTGTCGTGCCAGTGGACAGGTCTTCGGCCTCACTCTCCTCCGCCTCAGTCCCACTCGATGTGCCAGGCACGATGTCACCGCTGGCACTGGTGCTCGGTCCCTCCACTCCGTCTGTGCTCATGTCTCCCTCCGTGTCCCCCGACGATGCTGTGGGCAAGGTGAAGAGACAGCAATTAATCATACACCTGTATACATATGTCACATGAGTCCAATCTACATAGGTTACAGTGCATAGCCTGAAAAGAAAGATCAGTAACATCTACAAAACAAGGTACAGATGTAGGGCATGCAACACACAGTTGGTTGACCCTCCATGCCACTGAAAAACTATGGAGAGCATGACACAATAGCAAATGACATGAAATGGAGTTTGACAGAGGAGCCAGGCCGTGGGGACAATCCAGCACTGCATCTGCACCACACAGCGTTGCCGAAAATAGGGATGAGCAGGGACCATATCCATGAACTTGAGGCACATGCTGCATAGGTAATACTGAAAACATGCCCACCATGACTGGCTCACTGCACCTTGAGTGCATGTGCAGACAAACATCACACACTGGCCAGACCTAGCAAGGAGACATCAGGTTTTGACATGTAGGCTTTGCCCGCACCAACCACCCCCTACATGATGCTACAGGCATTGTTCACGTGGAGAAAGTGCCAGCCTAGATAACCTTGTGAAGGAGTGACTACACACAGACCAAGGAACACATTGCAAGGAGGGGAAGGGAGGCAGGAGAGCACCGCTATACTGTGGGTAACTGGATCTGCACAGCACCTTTAAACACTGGCAGTGTATCCATGCAACTGTGCACTTACATATGCTGGTGACACACAACAAACACACATGTACCTACCCCCTTCCTGCTGCTGCTTCTCCTTTAAGCACCTGTCCAAGTCTGGAAATACCACCGCCAGCACACGCTTGTGGATGTGGGTCAGACGGCGGCGCCCGCGGTTCTTATGGGTCTCCGTTGAGTCCCCCAGCAGGACCCGTGCGATCCTCCGCGTCCAGCACCGGATATCCTGCCAGCGTTTCCTCACCTGGGCCAGGCGCCACTTGCGACCCTCCGTCCTCCTCACGGCACTGACGGCGTTCATCCATATCTGCTTCTTGGCAGAGGCGCCTACCTGTGAGGATGAACAAGTGACACTACATCAATACACCTGGCACATGTCACAGAGACACATATTAGAACTATTTTGCTGTTTACAACAAGGCATGGTATGCATCCAACGCATTGCACCTTTGTCATAGGGACATGATCCTCTGGGGAAGGGCAAAAGCAGTACGTGCCATTGAAAGTACACAGGTGGAATGAGGGCAACTACACAATCAATGATCCAGGCTCACACTGTGCATCAGAAGGTACACCAGGATAATGTGCAGCACCTCTAAGCAGTCACATGCCACAGGCCACTGACGCTACCGCAGCAGAGTACACAGACACACACAGGCACAGGACATTCACCTGCCATTGCCAAATGCAGCGACAAACCTCACTCTGCACATGTGCCACTAGACAGGTGTGGGGCTGGCTCTGCACGTCAGACACACAGCACTGCTCCCTGCTCACATCACATGGGCAGGGTATATTCATCCCTCATGCAGCCCGGGTGCCACACTCCACATAGGCACCCACCCACATGACAGGGGACTTACACACACACCGATGTCCAGGGTACGAACACATCATGTGGACACTCTCAGCACAGGTACACAGAACTAACACACATCTGTGGGTACAGTCACCTGTCACACTGGGCTGACCACATAATAAAATGAGGACTGTAGAGGCTACATTCCCAGGAGGACAAGACAGGCAGTATGTAGCATGCACCATGCAGTGATTGTCACAGTAAACACAATGCAAGTGAGGACGGCAGACATGCACCACAGCATGCACTGGCTGGGAGACATCAGGCATTCTCCCCCCTGGGACCCCCCCTTCAGTACATAGCATGTGTGTCACACCTGGACACAATGCCAGAAGTCACAGTCACAAACAAGGGACACAGTCTGTGCTAGTAGACTCTGCACTCACCTGATACCCTGGTCGCCCATACAGCATGGGGTACTGTGGGAGGATCACATCCAGCAAAGCCAGGTTCTACTCCAGGGTGAAAGGCTGTGCCCTCTCCACAGACCTTGACATGGTTCCAGGGCAGCAGCTGGCTCGTAGAATCCAGAGATGTGCAGGCAAGTGCTCTCTCATGGGACCTGGCTGCCGTATATCTGCCTTGCTGGCCTGTTTCATGCACAGGAGTACAGAGTGATTGGTCACTCACATTTGCATCCTATGTTTCCTCCAATCCCTTCAAACCTAGCACAGTCAGTGGGTTCTTATTGTGTTTTTTTCTTGAGCATGATGTCACCTCCAGAACCACATTGCAACAAAGTAGATTCATTCAAACTGACTACTGCTGTGCACCTGCTGAAAAAAAATCAAACTTTAAACTTGGTCTCCATGACAACCAACATGCATGTAGGCCTTTATACTTGTCCCTCATGTGTCCCCTATGTAATTTGGAGTTTCACACACAGGTATGGTGCGTACCGGGGCCCTAGGGCACCCCAAATGCATAGCAACGGCCGGTACAGGCGTGTGTACGGTCCGTCTCACTATGGGTGTTCTCGCATATGCGTACCCATAGTGATAGTGAGCGTACGCACGTGTGTACGGTCCGTATCACTATGGGTATGCATACGCGAGAACACCCATAGTGATACGGACCGTACACACGCCTGTACGCTCACTATCACTATGGGTGTTCTCGCGTATGCGTACCCATAGTGATACGGACCGTACACGCGTGCGTACGCTCACTATCACTATGGGTACGCATACGCGAGAACACCCATAGTGATAGTGAGCGTACGCACGCGTGTACGGGCCGTACCACTATGGGTACGCATAGGCGAGAACACCCATAGTGATACGGACCGTACACACGCCTGTACGCTCACTATCACTATGGGTGTTCTCGCGTATGCGTACCCATAGTGATACGGACCGTACACGCGTGCGTACGCTCACTATCACTATGGGTACGCATACGCGAGAACACCCATAGTGATACGGACCGTACACACGCCTGTACTCTCACTATCACTATGGGTGTTCTCGCGTATGCGTACCCATAGTGGTAGGGACCGTACACGCGTGCGTACGCTCACTATCACTATGGGTACACATACGGCAGCACTCCCATAGTGATAGGGAACGTACACAGGCCCTCTGAGCGAATGGACGGTGCCTTTCACACATCACAGTGGTGACAGGCAGCACACAGGAAGGAATAGAGCTGACATACTTGTCCATGGATGGACATCAAGGCATTGTCTGGGCTGTACTACATGTGTGGGGCACAGGTGTGAAAGGCTGTGATGTGGCACATTACTCCTGAGTCGAGAGGGCACCAGATGTATGATGAGATGTGTACAGATGTTATGTGTGACGGTGCAATGTGTGCCAGGCATGCCCTTAACTCCTTTGACATGTGTGCATGTCGTACTGCACACTTGGGATGAGCGTCACTGGCATGGCACAGTCAACAACACACGCAAGTGTCCCCTGATGCCCGCTACAGGGGTTACCACACCAGACATGTGACTACCCACGGTGCACGATGTGTCTATGTCATGTATGTGTGGGTTGTTCCCATTAGCTTGATGTTGGTGCTCCCTCAAATGCATCAGCTGTTGCAGCAACCAACATGTGTCTGTGTGTAGATGGACATGGCACACTGTTACGCACACCAGGCCACATGTGGTATCGGATGTGAGGTGCGTATGTATGCATGGGACACGGAGTAGCGTAACAAGGACATGTCTGCATCCTCTCATTGAATGTGTGGTGAGTCATTACATGTACACCTTATTGGCAAGGTGTGTGGGCTGTCCTAGTGTGATGTTGTGTGACCTGTGGCTCT
This sequence comes from Triturus cristatus, assembly GCF_964204655.1. Classification (NCBI taxonomy): domain Eukaryota; kingdom Metazoa; phylum Chordata; class Amphibia; order Caudata; family Salamandridae; genus Triturus; species Triturus cristatus. The sequence continues at coordinate 830,897,569 of NC_140594.1, forward strand.
AGTGTTCCGCTACCAGTCTCTGAAATCGACATCCTACTTCTGCTGATGTGTTGATGTATGTGTTGTACCTTAATTCCCTTAAGTGCATTCCAGTTTAGTTAAAACACGCAATGGGCAGTGTACCCATCTTCAATTTAGTTAAAATGCGCAATGGGCAGTGTACCCATCTTTATTTAAAATGCGCAATGGGCGGTGTACCCATCTTTACTTGTAATACGCAATGGGCATGTACCCACTCTTTAGTTTGTTATACTCAGAGGTGCTTTAGTATATTAGTATATGAGGCGTGCAAAAGAGGATGAGTGCATAGGTATTTACATCTCTCGGGGTTCTTATTTAAAGTATTAGTATATTAGATGCACAAAACATCTCCCGGGGTTCTTCACTCTCTTAGTCTTGCACTATTTCCTCCATTGTGCTGTGTGTAGAAATGTAGTTGGGGTGTCAGACCTTTTGGTTTCCTTTTTCCCCAGCTGTCAGTTACGCTACCGCTTTGCACCTTTTTACCTACTTTATTTATTCTGCCTTCTCTAATCTCTGTTATTATCTCCTTAAATTTTGTTTTTCTTTGTACTTTAATCACACTTTAATGTTTTACATGCAAGGTTCCAACCTGTTCTATTGTTTTTTCCAAGGGAAGGGGAAGTGCTATTTGTATTTTTTGTGAACTTGAATCCTTGCTAACTACCACTCTTCTTTCATTCTTGTTGCTTTTTGCTATTTACTCATCCCTTACTTCTATCTCACTGCATTGTCATATTTACTCTTCATATTTATTGTGTGCGATGTTACATGCATACTTATTCTTATGTTTGCTGCAATGTCGCAATTATTGTTGTTTATTGTTGCCAAGGAAAGGGGATATGTTGTACCTTAATTCCCTTAAGTGCATTCCCCCTTAGCTGCTCAGCCAGAATGAATGTGATGGATGCGTGGAATGTTGGAATGCCTGATGAGAGAGAGAGTGGAATGTTGGTGTTCCTGCTTGCGTGGGGAGAGTGACAGTTGGAGAGAGTGGGCTGAGCAGCAACCATGCTGCTCCTGGTGGGGCCATCATCTTGACTAATCTTATCATCTATTGAACTACCTTGTACCATCTGGTGACCGACTAATAAACCTCTACTTAAATATATACTTCAAGGCTACGTCTGGAATTTACTACCATTTATCTTTTTTCTACAGTATGTCACTCCTGTGTTGCGTCTGGCTGTTCACTTACACTGGGACACAGCTAATCCCATGCCATGGCATGTGGAGGTTCACAATCTCCGTGTGTAGCTGGGTCTTGGTAGGAGTGTCACCTGGCAGCCATACGTGTCCAGGGCATGTGGCACATACCTGACTCCGTATGTCGCATATGTGTATTGACAGATTGACATATGCTCAGTCCAAAAAATTGTTGTTGTAGTGCACTCACTCTTCCTTGTCACTTCCAAATTACTGCAGAGCGCCACCTCTTCCCCGACCAATTCCGGACTTGGCTGAAATGCGGGAGAATGACTGTATCCGGTGCTACCGCTTCCCCCAACCGTTGATTGAGGAGTTGACGGCGAGCCTGGCACCACACCTGCAACCGCTGCACAGGTATCCTACGGCACTGACACCCAAGCTGAAGGTAATGGCAGCCCTACATTTTCTTGCCACGGGTACCTTTCAATATACCATAGCTCATGTTGGTGGCATGTCCCAGAGCATGTTCAGCCGTGTGCTGCATGATTTCTTAGAGGCCATGTTGCTTCACCTGGATGAGTTCATCCATTTCCCTACTCCTGAACTGTTGACTGGGGTCAAGCGTGGATTCTTTGCCCTGGGAGGGATGCCCCATGTCATTGGGTCCATAGATGGGACACATGTGGCTTTGGTACCACCACAGGCACAGGAGGTGGCGTACAGGAATCGCAAGCACTACCACTCCATCAATGCCCTTGTGGTGTGTCTGTCCAACATGGTGATTTCACATGTCTGTGCTCGTTTTCAAGGATCAGCACACGATGCCTACATCATGAGGCGTAGCAGGGTGCCTGAAATGATGACGCAGCTGCGCAACGAACGAGCATGTGTTGTTGGTGGGTACACTCTGTCTGTCCTGTATTTTGCATAGACTTCCAGCACGACCGCTTCTCCTGTCCTACTTATGTCCATGTGGTTTCCATGTAGGGGACGCTGGCTATCCCAACATGCCATGGCTGATCACACCTCTCCGCAACCCCATCACGCCGGCCCTGCTCCGCTACAACACCGCCCATGGCCGGACAAGGCGAGTGATAGAGAGGACATTTGGCCTCCTGAAGAGCCGATTCAGATGCCTCCACAAGACCGGCGGCGCCCTCCCATATGCCCCGGCGAAGGTCTGCAAAATCTTCATGGTCTCCTGCATGCTGCACAACATGGCAGTTGAGAAAGCTGTGCCACTCATCCTGGATCAAGATGATCAGGACCATCTACCCGTGAAGGACGAAGGGCTTGGCAATGGGGCTAGTGATGTGGAGGATGTGGTTCCGCAAGAGGACATCCGGAGTCGGCTCATACGCGACTTCTTTGCTTAGTAGTGAGTACCAGTGTCTGTGTGTGCACGCATTGGTCCCCGTGTGGCATGTGTTGAGATGTGTGTGTCCATCTGCATGTATGCCATGTGAGTCAGAGGAGTGTGTGGATGTGTCACTGGAGTGATGGTGCCAGTGATGGTTGGATTTCCCCAGTCATAATTGTGACCTAGCATGTTGTCATCCTTACATGTGTCAAGTACATGCAAGTGGCTGTGCTTTTTGTGGCTGACTTCTTGTGTGTCTCTCATCCCCAGGTACTTGCGCATGCCGTCTGCTGGTTGCATTGTTGTGGCACTGCTATTCCTCATGGACACGTCATCGTGTGCTGACTCAGCGTTACACGCACGGACAAGTTTGGAAGTCTCCTTAGGGTAAGGGATGCATCAGGGGTGTATTGGGTGTGGCAGTTGTTTACGATGTGTGCACACTGCCCCTGTCGATGTTTGGTTCCTCTACAGACATGTCTCATCACCATGGGACACATGACATGTAGCTGTGTAGACCTGAATAGATGGTCAGACTTGTTGCCAGTCATCTGTGATGGGATAGTGGATTGTGATGATGGCATCAATGTGTGTAACACTGCCCTCGGACACATACGGTTTGCATTGGCTTGACATGGTGTGGGACTTCCACATCAGAGGATCAATGGTGTATGGCAGCCTCTCCATGAGCAGCAGGGGGTGTTTAGCTGTTACCCGACACTTGTGTGCCAGTTCCATGGCTATCACGCATTTGTGCTGCAGAAGGGGGGTTCCAGTGTTGGACCCACATGTTACTCCACATGACCTGTTCATGTGTACTCTGAGTTGCCTCTGCATTCCCAAATACATGAATAATAAAGGTGTCCTTATGCCTCCAAGGTGCCTATTCTCAGTCAATGCTGGTGTGTTGCCACGGTGCATCCGGCATGTCTGGCATGGTTTTCCGTGACAGTGACTATGTGTCTATGTGTCGAGTAGCAAGATGCAAGCTGTTTGTGTGGGATTAGACTGTGTATTGTGCATGATGTCCATGACTGTGTGGGTATTGTGACATGTGCCATCCCCATGCATCCAACGTTGGCCAGGCCACCATTCTCTGCATCCACCTGACTCAAGCTTGCAGGACATGGTTCTGCCACCTGTCCACACATACCTGGGTGCCCCCCAGGACACTCCACATGATCCCTGACCTCTGCGCATGGCTGTCGCTGAACTCAATATGTCTGTCGCCCACCTCCTCAGCTGGTTGGGCCCATCACGGGTGTGTATGGTGCTCCATGTCCGTCTTGCCTAATACATTGTGACCCATGTGTGTCCTGTGCCAGACTCAGGCCCCAGGGTGTGGATGGTTGAAGTCAAATGAGAACTCAGGCATGGTTAGACTTTACAAGACACATGTAAGGTAATAATGCAAAATGTAGGCATCATTTCTTTATCGTGTAACTTTTAATTTTGGTTGGGGTACATGGGGGGGGTATGACATGAGGGGCTTTCTGGGTGTGTGGAATCCAAAGTTCACTAGGGGAGTTGGTGTCCTTGCCATTGGAAATCCTCAGAGTCCATGCCACAGTCTTTGTCAACATTGGTCAGACAGTGACCAGCAAGTCCATGTGGCAGAGAATGTCTTTTGCTGCTGTGCTGCTGTTGGTCCAGTGGGCCAGGTGCCAGGCCAGGTGTCCTGGGAGATGGTGCTGTTGCGCTGACCCTCACGGTCTTTTCCGTGGACGACCCGCCCTCCTGCGGGGACCCTCAGAAGCAGGCCGTGACGATGTTTGGGATGCTCCGTCGGATGACTCCTCCTCCTCCTGATCCCTCCCTGTGGGTGGTGATGTTCTACGCCTGGTGGCACAGGGAGGGTTGCCCATGTTGTCGGCTATCCGACGGAGTGTACTGTGAATTCCTGTGAACACCGTCACGAGCTCAGCCTGTCTGTCCTCCATCCTCCTTGGTGTCGCAGTAGACAGGCATGTTGCTCCGCATGTTGCTGGGCCTGCTGGGTCTTGATCTCCACTAGGATGGACACAACCTGGGCCATGGACATGGTGTCCTGCCGGTATGTGTCCAGGATGTTTCGGACATAGGAATATACCGGTTCCGCAGCCAACCGGTCAGGCTCGCGCCTCCGCCGTCCTCCACTCCCACCACCCCTGCCCACTTGCACCTGGCCTGCCCTTGTGGGCACATCGGGTTTCTGGGACCCCTGAGGGGTGGCATTGGCGTTGTCGCCTGCCTCCTCCAGGATGCCCGGTACACCGTGTCCCTCCTGGCCAGCCTGGCTGCATTGTGGTGGTGGGGCAGGGATCCTGGGTGTCTCCTGGGATGTGGCAGGAGTGGGGGTGGTGGTTGGCCCAGTTGTACCTGACGCAGGTGCTGCAGGTCGTTGGACACCAGAGGGGCCAGGTTGGTCGGGGTCGGGTTCGTCCACAGAGTGGTGAGAGTCGTCGATGCCGTTGGCTCCGTCATCCCGCCGAGCCGGGTCCTGTGAGTCTTCCCCCCAGTGTTGGGGGGTGATCCACGACGTTGACCTGTGTGTGAGAGAGACAATGTTAATTTTGTTCCATGCAACATCTATGTTTCATTCGTTTCTAAGTTGGCACATTTTCTCTGGGAATTTGGATATGTCTTGCATTCCACTCACAGTGCACTTGTGCATGGGTATGTCCCTTGGCCACAGCTTTTGCGACTTTACCTATGTGTGGCACAGTCTTACTTGCTGCGTGAATTGTGACTGCAGTCAGCAGTGGAGTGAGCAGGTGTGGCGAGCCATGCATTGGCGCCTTCCGTGTTGCACTGTACGTGGGCACATGGAGTGGTTCCACACACTTAGATAATGCAGGTAGCTGGCATTGTGCTCGTGCACAGGTTGAGATATGGCCCTGTGTTTTGCCATGGAGAAGAGGGGGGGTTCTGGCACTGGCCACCCTTGTCTACATGCACGCAGTCCACCTGCTGACACACACTGACATTCCCACACCCCCCAAGGCTGAATTGGGCTCCCTGTGTGTCCCTTTCTCACTCCCTCTCTGTCCCCCTCTCCCTCCCTCTGTGTGTCAGCCTCCTCCCTCTGTCCGTCTCCCTGTGTCTCCCTCCCTCTCTGTCCCCCTCTCCCTCCCTCTGTGTGTCACCCTCTGTCACCTCAGCCCAGCTTCCTGGGCACACACTTTTAGCAGATCTTTGAATGGCCCTTGGCTTGTTGATGTGAGTTTGTTTCTGATCTCCAGGCACCCATTGGGTGTAGTGTCTGTGTCTGCGCTGCTGCTGTGGTGGTGTGTGCTGCCACTCTTTCACAGTGTTGGCTGTTCATTATCTGCTGTCATGTGCAAAAACATGCCGTCACCCCCATGTGTTAATGCAAGGCGTCCGCCATTTGCTGGCAAGTCTTTCCTGTGTGGGGACACACTGTTTGTCTGGCTGTGACCTAGGCCATATGGGCAGGGGGCATTGTTGTCTGCTTCTGAGTTGCACTATGTGATTTTTGAGGCCCACACTCCCGCCATCCGGCTTACCGTGTCTTGTGTTGGTGTTTTCTGTGGCCTGTGACTTGGCATTGTTCAGCTGGGTGCATGGGGCATGGTGGCGCCAGTGGCATGTGCGTGTTCATGGAGTGTGGTTGAGTCATGCGATAGCTTAGGGTGGTTGCGTGCCTGTTTGTGAGTTTGGTTGTGGATGACGTTCCCCCCATGTGAGGTGAGTTGTTTGTGTACTCACCCGGGTCTCGGAGTCCTTCTAATCCGTCCACTGCCACCACCGGCAGTATGGCCATCACCCTCTCCTCCCAGGGATGGTATTGTACGCGCCTGCGGGGCGGCCCTCCTCCAGTGACGTTGGCCTGGTTGTGGTCGTCGGTCATTTTGGCTCGGACCCTCCTCCGCAGATCGTACCACCTGGCTTGGCATTCATGCCTGGTCCTTCTGGTGGCCGCAACAGCATTCACAGCATCGACAATCGTCTGCCACATGGCAGTTTTTTCTGAAATGCTGGTCTGTCTGACCAATGTTCCAAAGAGGTGTGGCTCGACTCTGAGGATTTCATCGACAAGGACCTCCAACTCTCGGCTAGTGAACTTTGGATTCTTGTTAGTGGCCATGGTGAGGGGTGTGGGTGTGGATGGTTGTGGGTGTGTGGGTGTGGTTGTGCAGGTCTGTGTGTGAATGTGATGAGGGGGAGTTTGTGAAGGTGGGTGTGTGAAGGTGTGCAAGTGTAAGGTGTAGTAAAGGTTCAAGTATGGTGCTGTAGGTTGTCTGTGGGGTCTGGCAGCAGTGAGTCTGTTGCAAAGGCTCATGGTTTGTGTCTGTGGGCCATTTTTATTGGTCCATTGGTGGGTGTGGCTGTGTTTGGAGTTTGGGTGGGTGTGTTATGGGCCTCTGTTTGGGATTTTGGCAGTTGCAGGTCAGTGAATGTGTTGTTTTTGTGCTTGTTGGACATGTTTTGTGGCTTTGTGCCATTCGAATGGTGTATTCTTGTGTTGTTTTGCTTTGTCCTGGTTGTGTACGTGCGTTTTTAGCGTTTGTACGGTGTGTACTTCGGGAATTTAGTTGTACAGTGCTGTCCTTGTGTCTGGCTTGGTACGACTCGTACATGCGCGATGTTGGGTGAAGGTGCTGGTGTTGGGGCCTGGGGTGCGCTACGTACTTAGAATGTTGGGGTGGGGGTACACTCCATACGTACGCGGGTGAGGGTACGGGTCGTACATACACGGTTGGGGTGGGGGTACGGTCCGTACATGCACTGTTGGGGTGGGGGTACACTCCATATGTATGCGGGTGAGGGTACGGGTCGTACATACACGGTTGGGTGGGGGTACGGTCCGTACATACACTGTTGGGGTGGGGGTATGCTCCATACGTACGCGGGTGAGGGTACGGGTCTTACATACACGGTTGGGGTGGGGGTACGGTCCGTACATGCACTGTTGGGGTGGGGGTACACTCCATACGTACGCGGGTGAGGGTACGGGTCGTACATACACGGTTGGGTGGGGGTACGGTCCGTACATACACTGTTGGGGTGGGGGTACGCTCCATACGTACGCGGGTGAGGGTACGGGTCTTACATACACGGTTGGGGTGGGGGTACGGTCGGTACATGCACTGTTGGGGTGGGGGTACGCTCCATACATACGTGGGTGAGGGTACGGGTCGTACATACACGGTTGGGGTGGGGGTACGGTCCGTACATGCACTGTTGGGGTGGGGGTATGCTCCATACGTACGCGGGTGAGGGTACGGGTCGTACATACACAGTTGGGGTGGGGGTACGGTCCGTACATGCACTGTTGGGGTGGGGGTACGCTCCATACGTACGCGGGTGAGGGTACGGGTCGTACATACACGGTTGGGGTGGGGGTACGGTACGTACATGCACTGTTGGGGTGGGGGTACGCTCCATACGTACTCGGGTGAGGGTACGGGTCGTACATACACGGTTGGGGTGGGGGTACGGTCCGTACATGCACTGTTGGGGTGGGGGTACACTCCATACGTACGCGGGTGAGGGTACGGGTCGTACATACACGGTTGGGGGGGTACGGTCCGTACATACACTGTTGGGGTGGGGGTACGCTCCATACGTACGCGGGTGAGGGTACGGGTCTTACATACACGGTTGGGGTGGGGGTACGGTCCGTACATGCACTGTTGGGGTGGGGGTATGCTCCATACGTACGCGGGTGAGGGTACGGGTCGTACATACACGGTTGGGGTGGGGGTACGGTCCGTACATGCACTGTTGGGGTGGGGGTACGCTCCATACGTACGCGGGTGAGGGTACGGGTCGTACATACACGGTTGGGGTGGGGGTACGGTACGTACATACATGGTTGGGGTGGGGGTACGCTCCATACGTACGCGGGTGAGGGTACGGGTCGTACATACACGGTTGGGGGTACGCTCCACACATACGCGGGTGAGGGTACGGGTCGTACATACACGGTTAGGGTGGGGGTATGCTCCATGCATACGCGGGTGAGGGTACGGGTCGTACATACACGGTTGGGGGGGGTACGGTCCGTACATACACTGTTGGGGTGGGGGTACGCTCCATACATATGCGGGTGAGGGTACGGGTCATACATACACAGTTGGGGTGGGGGTACGGTCCGTACATACACGGTTGGGGTGGGGGTGCGCTCCATACGTACGTGGGTGAGGGTACGGGTCATACATACACGGTTGGGGTGGGGGTACGGTCCGTGCATGCACTGTTGGGGTGGGGGTATGCTCCATACATACGCGGGTGAGGGTACGAGTCGTACATACACGGTTGGGGTGGGGGTACGCTCCATACATTCACAGGTGGGGGTACGTCTCGTACATACACGGGTGGGGATTCGACTCGTAAATGGGAGGGCTGGGGGGAGTGTTGGGCGCGTATGCGGGCACATGTCTCCATGGTTGCTATGGGAGTTCGGTGCGGACGGTGTTTTTTCCATACGGTTATAACATCGGACGCATGGGATGGATCGTACTTCCGCGGTCGGACTTCACTTTTCACATTTGTATGGTAAATCGTCTGAGGACGTGTCAGACACATTTTCCGACCCGAGGACGTGTGGGGAATAATTCCCAATGCGATTCGTATGGACTTTTTCCCATGCGAATCGTACTTGGCAGTTTGTACGGCACTTGTACGATTCGTACGGTAAAAAGACCGGATACGAGTCGTACGGGCAATTTTTTTACAGGATCGTAATCGGCACCTTAGTGTCACCAATTAAAGACCTGTTGGAAATTTAAGCATTAAACCCATTAAATCAGCAGAATCTACATATAACAATTCGTTAGTGCACATAATATTGGTCTTAACCAGTATCAACAAACCCCCCACTAACCGCCCTGAGTTCCTCCGTGGTAACGCTTCTGCACTGAGAGAAACAAGCCCCTTGATAAAGATTTTATTCACAGCCCAAGCCAACTGGAATAAACAAACATCATAATTTCTGATAAAGGAATAACATTCTTGGTTTACAAGTTTTAATTTGACTTAAGCCAAGTTCCCAGAAATCAGTGAGAGACCTACCTTTTGAACAACATTTTGCTGTGACACAGTACCTTCCATCCCGTCATGATGGCATTACGTGGAATAGGGATGAATTTACTAGAAGTATTTGTGATGCGTGAATTGGGACACGGGTCAGACTCTGTAGGGTGCAGGGACACAATATCGAGTAAAAAATATTGAGTTGCACAAATACCGAGTCATTAATATCGTGGTTCAGAAACATTGACAGCAAGACTATCGTGGTCAAGAATATAGACTTAAGGTAAGTAATATCAATTTTAAAAATATAGAAGTGTTTAATATCGTTTGCAAAAATATAGTTGTTAAAAATATTGTTTTTTAAATTAATGTTATGTATGTTAGTTGATATTTTATATGTATGTGTTGTTTGTTTTTTTAATAAGAATTGTTTGTATTTTTAATATATATGTTACATTTTTAGTAGTTATTCAAAAAAATGTAGTTGAATTTTGCGTTTTTAGTTCCGGAGCTGGTTGCGGGTTTATAGGGGAATAGGGTAGGAAGTAATTTAATTGATCTTAATTATTTCTTATTTACTTTGGGTATATGCGGGTGAGGGTACGGGTCATACATACACAGTTGGGGTGGGGGTACGGTCCGTACATACACGGTTGGGGTGGGGGTGCGCTCCATACGTACGTGGGTGAGGGTACGGGTCATACATACACGGTTGGGGTGGGGGTACGGTCCGTACATGCACTGTTGGGGTGGGGGTATGCTCCATACATACGCGGGTGAGGGTACGAGTCGTACATACACGGTTGGGGTGGGGGTACGCTCCATACATTCACAGGTGGGGGTACGTCTCGTACATACACGGGTGGGGATTCGACTCGTAAATGGGAGGGCTGGGGGGAGTGTTGGGCGCGTATGCGGGCACATGTCTCCATGGTTGCTATGGGAGTTCGGTGCGGACGGTGTTTTTTCCATACGGTTATAACATCGGACGCATGGGATGGATCGTACTTCCGCGGTCGGACTTCACTTTTCACATTTGTATGGTAAATCGTCCGAGGACGTGTCAGACACATTTTCCGACCCGAGGACGTGTGGGGAATAATTCCCAATGCGATTCGTATGGACTTTTTCCCATGCGAATCGTACTTGGCAGTTTGTACGGCACTTGTACGATTCGTACGGTAAAAAGACCGGATACGAGTCGTACGGGCAATTTTTTTACAGGATCGTAATCGGCACCTTAGTGTCACCAATTAAAGACCTGTTGGAAATTTAAGCATTAAACCCATTAAATCAGCAGAATCTACATATAACAATTCGTTAGTGCACATAATATTGGTCTTAACCAGTATCAACAAACCCCCCACTAACCGCCCTGAGTTCCTCCGTGGTAACGCTTCTGCACTGAGAGAAACAAGCCCCTTGATAAAGATTTTATTCACAGCCCAAGCCAACTGGAATAAACAAACATCATAATTTCTGATAAAGGAATAACATTCTTGGTTTACAAGTTTTAATTTGACTTAAGCCAAGTTCCCAGAAATCAGTGAGAGACCTACCTTTTGAACAACATTTTGCTGTGACACAGTACCTTCCATCCCGTCATGATAGCATTACGTGGAATAGGGATGAATTTACTAGAAGTATTTGTGATGCGTGAATTGGGACACGGGTCAGACTCTGTAGGGTGCAGGGACACAATATCGAGTAAAAAATATTGAGTTGCACAAATACCGAGTCATTAATATCGTGGTTCAGAAACATTGACAGCAAGACTATCGTGGTCAAGAATATAGACTTAAGGTAAGTAATATCAATTTTAAAAATATAGAAGTGTTTAATATCGTTTGCAAAAATATAGTTGTTAAAAATATTGTTTTTTAAATTAATGTTATGTATGTTAGTTTATATTTTATATGTATGTGTTGTTTGTTTTTTTAATAAGAATTGTTTGTATTTTTAATATATATGTTACATTTTTAGTAGTTATTCAAAAAAATGTAGTTGAATTTTGCGTTTTTAGTTCCGGAGCTGGTTGCGGGTTTATAGGGGAATAGGGTAGGAAGTAATTTAATTGATCTTAATTATTTCTTATTTACTTTGGGTATATGCGGGTGAGGGTACGGGTCATACATACACAGTTGGGGTGGGGGTACGGTCCGTACATACACGGTTGGGGTGGGGGTGCGCTCCATACGTACGTGGGTGAGGGTACGGGTCATACATACACGGTTGGGGTGGGGGTACGGTCCGTACATGCACTGTTGGGGTGGGGGTATGCTCCATACATACGCGGGTGAGGGTACGAGTCGTACATACACGGTTGGGGTGGGGGTACGCTCCATACATTCACAGGTGGGTGTACGTCTCGTACATACACGGGTGGGGATTCGACTCGTAAATGGGAGGGCTGGGGGGAGTGTTGGGCGCGTATGCGGGCACATGTCTCCATGGTTGCTATGGGAGTTCGGTGCGGACGGTGTTTTTTCCATACGGTTATAACATCGGACGCATGGGATGGATCGTACTTCCGCGGTCGGACTTCACTTTTCACATTTGTATGGTAAATCGTCCGAGGACGTGTCAGACACATTTTCCGACCCGAGGACGTGTGGGGAATAATTCCCAATGCGATTCGTATGGACTTTTTCCCATGCGAATCGTACTTGGCAGTTTGTACGGCACTTGTACGATTCGTACGGTAAAAAGACCGGATACGAGTCGTACGGGCAATTTTTTTACAGGATCGTAATCGGCACCTTAGTGTCACCAATTAAAGACCTGTTGGAAATTTAAGCATTAAACCCATTAAATCAGCAGAATCTACATATAACAATTCGTTAGTGCACATAATATTGGTCTTAACCAGTATCAACAAACCCCCCACTAACCGCCCTGAGTTCCTCCGTGGTAACGCTTCTGCACTGAGAGAAACAAGCCCCTTGATAAAGATTTTATTCACAGCCCAAGCCAACTGGAATAAACAAACATCATAATTTCTGATAAAGGAATAACATTCTTGGTTTACAAGTTTTAATTTGACTTAAGCCAAGTTCCCAGAAATCAGTGAGAGACCTACCTTTTGAACAACATTTTGCTGTGACACAGTACCTTCCATCCCGTCATGATAGCATTACGTGGAATAGGGATGAATTTACTAGAAGTATTTGTGATGCGTGAATTGGGACACGGGTCAGACTCTGTAGGGTGCAGGGACACAATATCGAGTAAAAAATATTGAGTTGCACAAATACCGAGTCATTAATATCGTGGTTCAGAAACATTGACAGCAAGACTATCGTGGTCAAGAATATAGACTTAAGGTAAGTAATATCAATTTTAAAAATATAGAAGTGTTTAATATCGTTTGCAAAAATATAGTTGTTAAAAATATTGTTTTTTAAATTAATGTTATGTATGTTAGTTTATATTTTATATGTATGTGTTGTTTGTTTTTTTAATAAGAATTGTTTGTATTTTTAATATATATGTTACATTTTTAGTAGTTATTCAAAAAAATGTAGTTGAATTTTGCGTTTTTAGTTCCGGAGCTGGTTGCGGGTTTATAGGGGAATAGGGTAGGAAGTAATTTAATTGATCTTAATTTTTTCTTATTTACTTTGGGTACTTCGTTATTTTTGTCTGTGTTGTTTTTACTTTTAAAGGGGTAAAGGGTGGGTATTAAATACATTTTAATTACTTTGTTATTAGTTGTTAATAGTAATAGTTTTTAATTTAAAAATAAGTTTTAATTGTGTTTTCTTATTTTATATTTTTATTTAGGTGTGTGTTGTGGATATTATAATGTTAAAGTGTGTGTAGTCAATTATTGTTTATTAGTTTTTTATATTATTAATATTTTTTAATTGATTATTTGTTTATGTTAATTATGAAAGTAAATTTTACATAAAATGTCGAAGTGTTTTGATATTGGTCTGGTGTTACAGGGTAGGAAATAAAATAAATACATTTATGTATTAATTATTTTTTTTGTTTGTAAATATTTTCTAATTTAAAATAATTATTTGCAATACATTTCTCTAATATTTTATATATTATTTGTAGGTTTTTGTTATATGTAATTAGTATTATAATATGTTTTCTTTTTATATATTTAATATATTTGATTTTTCATTTCTTAAATTTAGTTTATTTATTTGTATGATTTTTTTTTTATTTCTACTATATTCCGCTGCTGGGAAAATATAAATCCAGTATATACATTAACACAACTAAAATACAAATTTTTATCTTTCGAAAAACACACATAAAAAAATGTATAATCATATAGAATGAAACATAATACAATAAATTGCATACAAAATAACACTTAGAAATTAAATTACACACAATATATTCTAAATCGATATTTTTAATAACTATATGAAAAACAACACTTAAAACTATATTTTTACCTTTGTTGTTCATGTCAACAATATTTTTGACATCTCAATACTCTTGACACAAATTTCTGTATTATTGTGGTCTTCTTATAATCATTGAATGATTTATTGTGGCATGTAATTGTTCTGATGTAGACAAAATGGTGGGCCCCTAAAAAAGGACTTTGTTGTCCGCAATGCATCTGGAATAACAGGGTCAATGTAAGAATTACTATATTTTCAACAGAATGATGATTGGATGGATACACAGGTGAATGAACAAAGTGTTGTAGTACATAAATTGATAGATAAATATTGCTGATTAATTTTTAAGGCATTGGGCCACAACAAGCACTTTGCATTCAGGTGTTATATGAGTGTGACTCATATAACTTGATGTTCACTGCACTGTTAAGCAAACACATAAAGTTTGAGAAATGTTAATGTATGTTTAAGCATAGTATTTTGCCCTGGAACGGTCTCCTCCCAGTCCGAAATGTCTTCTGGAAATCACAAATACTTCTTTGATCTTTATTGCAAATGAGTGTGGAGCTAGGTAGACTGGCAAAGAGCCAGCACTAGGGTAGGGAGCAGCAGAATCATTCCTCAGAAAACATGGTGCTGTCCTGCTCTCTCCTCGTAGAGCAATGCAGTGCAGCACATTTTGTTCTTATCCATTGAGTCACGCAGGTTTCGAATGACTATACTTCAACTTCAATGCTAACCTTCTGTTTATGTGTTTGTCCTGGGACAGGAGAGGCTAACAGACTAACAGGTGACTAAAATGAATCCTGCTCCCCTTTAGTTCTGTATTTCCGGCCATTAGTTATCCAGTGATCCTCTCTTTTCATCCTGGAGGCCAATTTCCAGACTGAGGGTCTTCAGACATCAACAGGTTCTTCCTCTTCCTCACCCAATAGGAATGATTCAAGTGCAGCAACGTTCTCGGGCTCCCTCAGTAAGTCTGACTGAACCAACAAGAAAATGTGGACTTCAATCATACATTTAACCATTGTGCTGCTTGAGATCCACCAGTCAACACCCACAATGCTGTCACTCACACCTGACTCTGCCCATGCACACTGCTTTCTGCACCCTTTCACTGTCCCTCATGGTAGCTGCACTCTCTAAGTCAATCAAGCATGATATATGGTATCCAGGCACTGAAATAATTCACTCTATTAGGGAAGAGGTCCTTGCAAAGGCAATAGCACTCTTGAAAGTCCTACCTACCTTCTTTCTAATAGCAGATTCTGGCAGCTGTGATCGGACACTAGTAAACACCCAAACGTATTGTATGTATGTTTTTTAATTTTTTTATTTACAACCAGCTAGCTATATAATGCACAGTCACATGACATAAGACAATATCTGACATGGCATGGCATACAGAATGACAGTGTTGACAAAGAGGCCCATTGCATTCAAGAGAATTCTCCTAGTTACATTTCCAACCACAGTGCATAGGGCATTCAGCCGATAGAAACTCTACATCATACTAGTAACCCAGATCACATACAAGCAAGCGGGCACCCAACACAAAGCAAACTAGACAGCGAGCTGAATTGGAAGATATATTTCAAGCGCCTCCTTGTGTGTGCAGTGTATGTTGAGAGTCATCAGCTGGGATTGCATCTCTGCTAAGTAGAAAGGAGGTAAAGGGTTCCCATATGTCTCTGGGAAGGGCTCTAAGGGTCAACAACTCCCAGTATGCTGATAGCTACTCATGACGGTAGGTGATATCGGTAATCCAATCTCGCGGCTTAGAAGCCCTCATTCTGCCCTAGTGGAGCACAACTCTGCACTTTGCAGGGAGGAGCAACAAGGCTGTTAAATTAAGGTATTCTCGGATCACATCTTCAACATATCCAAGCAGACCAATGAGTGGGGAGAGGGGAATTGACATGTTTATAATCTCCGCAATCGTATTGAAGACCTCAGTCCAAAAAGTGGCAAACGCTGGGCAATGCCAAGCTAAGTGCAAGAAATTCGAGCGGAGCGCATGACAACGGTGGCAGTGAGAGTCAGGGGAGAGTCCCATCCGAAATAATTGCATTGGGGTACAATACAGTCAGTGCAGAAATCTGAAATGTAAAAGACGAAGTCTATAGTTAGGGGACAACATTTCAAGCTGAGCACTGCAGTAGGTCCACTGCGCATCAATCAGAGGACTAGAGAGATCTGTGTTACACTCCTTTCGCACCCTTGGGGTGAGCACTGTCGCAGTTTGCGCATGATGCAATAGACGCCCGTGATCAGTTTGCGCTGTGCAGGCGTTACATATATATGTTCTAGTGCCGAGAATTTCCAAAGTTCCTCGACGTCTCTACAAATCCACACACCCAAATACTTTATTGAACCACTCGCCCACTGCAACAAATACTCTGAGGTAGGGGGGGGAGTCAGCTCAGTCAGGGGGAAGAGAATGGACTTAGTCCAATTTATCTGTACCCCAGAGTGAGTGTCAAACCTGACCAGTTAGTGGATTAAAGGCAACAGGTTGACTTTCGGGTCCCTCATATAGAGAGTGATGTCATCTGCATAGAAGGATACTTCAAAGCCCGAGATGTAAACCCCAAGCCCCTCTCTGCACGATGTTGGTGCAAGTGTGCAGCAAGTGGTTCCATTGACAGCAAAGTGCACAAGAGACAGATTTGTGCAAGAAATTGGGCACCCAAACCCATCCTCCCCAACAGGGGAAAGAGATATTTCCATTCAAGCGTATGAAACGATTTTGTAGTGTCCAATAGATCGGCTGTTGCTGGGAACTGTAGGGGCAGGTACTGCAGTATCACGAAGAGGGTTCACAGGTTGTGGGATGTCGATTTGCCCGGTATAAAGCCAGATTGATCGGGCCGCACCATGACAGATAGGAGCAATTGTAGACGATTAGCTAATATTTTGGAGTATATTTCTGTATTTATCAAAGATAAGGGACGGAAAGAGTTGCACTGATTCGGCGGCTTATCAGGCTTGAGAATAATGACTATCACTGCTTCCCGCAGGGGGAGGGTGCCCCGTCTCCAGAGCATCTTAATACATCTCTAGGAGTTTGGTAACAGGGATCTGAGACTAATCTTTGTAGAAGGTAGCAGGTAGTCCATCCACTCCCGGGGCTTTTTCAGGGGGAAGGCTGCAGACTGCCTGGAGTACCTCTTCGATTACGATGGGAGAATTCAAGAATTTTCATTGGGTATCAGATAACCAGACAAGCTGTACGTCATCCGCTATGAGGGTGGTGGAGTAAAGGTGAGCGATGAACGCTGCCATTGTTTGCATGAGGTCAGTGGGGGAGGTGCATGCATGCCCTTCAGCGTCAAGCAACTCAGCCACATGTGACAAAGCGAGCAACTTTTGAAATAGGTGAGCTAGGGTCCTGCCAGGGCAGTCACTGTCACCGTATCTACGGGCCTGAGCTCACGGCTCAGGTAATGTGTTTCGCGTAGCACCTCATCTTGGTATTCCGACATCTCATCTCGAATACCTGCCAACGTGGCCGGGTCACCCGACTGGGAGAAGTCTGACTCCAATTTTGCAATATCAGCTCCAGTCCTGTGAGCGTGCCTCAGATTGCTTCAAGAATACAATTGTGCTTGGATATACATACACCACGTACAACGACTTTGAAGGCATCCCACAGAATAGCAGGTGAGCTGTCCGAGTCAGTGTTTAGCTCGAAGTCGTCTTCAATGGCCACCCGAACCTCTTAGTGAAAATCTACATCGCGCAGGGCGCCCAAGGGGAGCCGCCAGGAGAATGCATGCAGCAAAGCATGAGGCAGTTGTATGGTCAATTGGACCAGGGCATGATCTGAAAATGTGTGAGGGAGATGTGTGACGGATGTTGTCCATAGCTGTGCATCCCCAGTGGTGAGCCAATAGTCGATTCTAGAACAGGCCCTGTGCTGCATCGATAAGCAAGTTCCTACGCGAGCCCTTCCGTGCGAGCATCGTCATAGGTGGACATGGTGATTATCAGTGATTAATGTATGAAGGATTTTGGCCGCACAGGTGGGAATGTCCGGAGCTGCCCACTCTATCTAGGGCATCATCTAAAGGGACATTAAAGTCACCCCCCTAGTGCACTGTCCAGGGACCATTATCAGTGATCAGCTGGCAAATCCAAACAAAAAAGCCTGGGTCATCAGTATTAGGTACGTATATGGCAACCAAGGTAATGGGAATGTTGTACAGAGTACCCGTCAGGATATGGAAGCGACCATCCCTATCACTAATACAGTGAGTAGTGTGGCACGCTAGGCACCTGCATATGACAATACTGACCCCCTAGTGTAATTTGAGTAAGTGGAAGAGAAGGTCAGCCCCCACCCTCTGGTAAGGAGACTGGAAAGCAGTACCTTGGCCAGGTGAGTTTCCTGCAGGTAGCAAATGTCGATCTTGTGTCTGACTAAAGAAGAGTGTATCAGCCGTACCTTGCGGCCATTATTTAGGCCGCGCACGTTCCACATGATACAGGCGACCGCGGACATCCTATTCTGGACTATAATGTCTGTAAACACGCATTATCAGGATGCCAGGCATAGATATGCAGCATAACAGCTTCAATCATTTGCGAATATTGCAGGACACCTTGCCCATGCATCATTAAGAGCCAGCAACTTTTTAACTTTTTTAAACCCCTCCCAGCACGGACCCAAACAAAAACCATGCGTGCACCATCCCGTTCACCCACCCACACCAACCCCCCAATTAGGTTGTGTTATCCCCCCCACTAACATTTGGAACTGGGAATTATCCCACGGGACAATGAATGCGCCGAGCTGACAACCCGCCAGAGTGGCTGGGTGGCAGAGTACAGAGAGGCATCTGGGTAGCCCATCTTGGCAGACAGCAAGATACAGGGGAATCTGCAGACTCAGATAGACATTAAAACCGACAATCTAAAGACTGTATAACAGGCAAGCCTCTCAAATAAGTCGTCGTGCCTAAAGATAACCCAGGAGAGAAAAAGAGAAAAAAAACCTCCGTGGATATACATGAATCAATGGGACAGTGAAAGTTCAGTCATTATCACTTAGCTGCGCCTCAGCAGAGGATTGTGGAGAGTCCTTTGAGGACCGAGCAGGTCTGGCCTGCTGCTTGGTGAATTTCAGAGCCAGCTTGGCATCCGTGAAATACTGTGATTTGCCTTCTCGCGTGACCTTCAGCTTCGCTGTGTATAAGAAGGCAGACAAAATGTCCAGTTGTTGTAGCAGGCGTTTAACTGGTAGAAATTCAAGGCGAGGGGCTGGCACAGCCACTGTGAAATCAGGATAAAAAGTCACTGAATTATCCTGTTGCTGCAGCTTCCCTTTTTCACAGGCCAGCCTGAGGACTACATCCCAGTCCCGGTAGTTCAGTAACCGGGCAATGATGGGTTACAGGGCAGCTCCCACCAGAGGCTTAGAGCCAGGTGACCTGTGGGCTCTTCCAACCAGGAACACCGGGGACAGGTCAGCTCTGAAGAGGTCTTTGAGTAAAGTTTCCACATAGTCCTCCATTTTGGACATTGCCGTGGTCTCGGGCAGCCCCATGATGCAGATATTATTGCACCTCGAACGAGCTTCGAGGTCTTCATTCTTGGTTCTCATCAGCTCCAAAACTCTGTCCATGCGTAGCATTTGCTCCTTGGCTACAGTCTGGCCGTCATCAACATCCAATACCCGGATCTCCAGCTGCTTAATTCTCGCGTCATATGTGCCAACGCGCTTTTTACATGGTCCTAACGCGCTGTGAGCATGTCCAACTTGGTATCTATGGTCTTCGAGCTGGCTTTTACCTCCATTAGTATCTCACGAAGATCCAACTCCTGTTCGTCCGGCTCACCAGGGTCCAGCATCCCGTCAGCCACACCCCCGCGGGGTCAGCCTGACGAGAGGCACCGCGCTTCTCGAAGATGAGCTTGGTCTGCCTTCCATTGTGTTTGCCCATGATGCACCACTAACTTCCAGCAGTGGCCTGCAGAGTCCCCGCCACAGCGACAGCTCACACGTCGCACCCTGGGGCCAATGTCAGTCCCACAAATGGGACTGTACAAAATGGCGGGTTTGCAGCAGGGAGGGGAAGAAGAAACAAGGCTGCTGACTGGCACCACCGCCTCCCCAGGCAAGCCTCAGCAGTCAGCAGGTGCAGGCCGCTTCCAGCAGCCACAGAAGAGAGGAAACTGCATCTACTTCATGTGAAGGAGAGGAAGGTCAGTAGTGGATCCTTGTCACCTGCAAGTCCACTCTGCACAAGATCTGTGGAGATGTGGGCTAGAGACAGGCTGCAGGGTTGGGGGAGGAAGGATGAAGGCCCAACAGTGGAGTCATCAGCTGGCATTAATATCGAGGGGGGAGGGCAATGGACACAGTTTCAGCCCCAACTTCTGGATCGGTCTCCGGGCAGAGCATAGACCCAACTATGGACTGCCTCAGAGAGCAAGCAGGAGGCTGGTCTCAGTCACCACACTGCAGGCCTCCCGCACTGCAGTCACAGCACACACACCACTGGAGCAAAACAAGCGCAGCTGCGCCCAATGAAAATGTCTCTTCTCCTCCCCAGGAGCCTCAATCGCGGCAAATCAAAGGAATTTCAGACAAACAGCATCCAGGCATGGAACAGTTCATGGGCCTCCACGGGATCCATCGCGCAAAAGAACGGGAGGCCCCACCCCAGTTCTCACAGATCAGGCCTTCTGCTGAACGGATACTGTCCTTCCATCCCAGAAGGGTGGGGCCCGCCAAGATTCCACAATGGCGCGTGCCGCAGGAGTGTCCCACTCACACTCCGCTCCACTGTGCTCCTCGCAGCCACAGCAGCCCCCTCTCACCAGCTTCACAGTCCAGGTCCACTGACAGGAGATGGGAGGGCCGGCCACAGAGCAGTCCCTAACAGTTGGGCCAGAGCTGCTCACACATACCAGGAACACGCCTGGAGAGTCGCACCCGGCGGGGTCACGACCACACAACAGGTAGGCCGGCATGCAACCAGCCCCCGATCACCGTCGCAGCACAGTAGCAGGGTCTCCGACACAAGGCTGTTTGCTCCACGTCTCCTAGCAACAACGATGCTGCCAGGCACCCCATAGTAAGCGGATTATGTCGGATGAAAGACTCGGCTGGCAGAGCTCACCTAAGGCACAGTCATCTTGCTGCTCGACGAGGCCACGCTCCCCCATATTGTATGTATGTTTGACATCACAGTGCTTGTACAATGAGCAATCAATCAATCATTTGTAAAGTGCGGCAAATCACCCATGAGGGTCTTGAGGCACTGGAGATGTCAGCTGCTGTGTGGTCGTTTACCTCATTTGAACATCCAGGTCTTGAGATATTTTCTGAATTTCTGGAGTGACAAAGCAGTCCTGAGGTGCAGGGAAAGGTTGTTCCATGCCTTGGCCACCTGGTGCAAAAATGAACGACCTTCACTGTTGGATCGTAGGATCTGGGGGATGTCTACAAGGAACAGGGAGGCAGATCTGAGGTGTCTGGTCTACTGGTGGAAGGTCAGGATTCTTGAGGTGGGGTGTGATGTGGGTCCTTCTGGGGAGTCTTGCTGCTGAGTTTTGGGTTGTCTGAAGTCTCTTCTGGAGGCGTGCAGTGATTCCTATGTAGAGTGTGTTTCCGTTGTCCAGTCTGCTGCTTATGAGGGCCAGTGTGATGGTCTTTCTGGTGTTGATAGGGAGCCACCTGAAAATCTTGCGGAGCATGCAGAGGGTGTGGAATCGGACTCATGAGACTGCATTGATCTGCCTCTTCATGGGTAGCTTGCTTTCCAGGATGATGCTTAGGTTGGGGGTGAGGTGTAATGGGGCGGGGTGGGACGAGTTCTGCTGGCCACCATGCATCTTTCTATGGTGAGGTGTTGTTCCCGAAGATGAGGACTTTCGTCTTGTCCATGTTGAGTTTGAGACAGTTGTCTTTCATCCAGTCAGTGACATTCAGCATGCATCCGTGGAATTTGGCTCTGGTGGTGAGAGGTCTTCAGACAATGCCAGGATAAGCTGGATGGCATTGGCACAGGAAAAGATGTTGAGTCTGTGTGATCTTATGGTGTCAACCAGGGAAGTCATGTAGGTGTTGAAGAGGGTGGGGCTGAGGGACGATCATTGTGGTACTGGTTTCTAAGGTGAATGGTCGGAGGCAGATCCTCTGAGTTCTACCTGTGAGTTATGAGGTGATCCATTTGACGACTTCTCCCCGGATTCTGATGTGGTGGAGTCTGTTGATCAGGATGTGGTCTGAGACAGTATCAAAGGTGGCTGACAGGTCCACGAGAAGGACGGTTGCTGTGTCTCTGCGGTCCAGGATTGTCCTGATGTTGTCGGTGGTTGCGATCAGTGCTATCTCGGTATTGTGGTTGGCTTGAAGTCCAGATTGTGAGGGCTCCAGGGCATTGTGGAATTCTAGGTGTTTGATGAGTTGCTGATAGATCACTTCATCGACGACCTTCAGGAGACCCCAAAATTCCATTTGAAGGGGACGTAAAGGAGACTGAGAAGGGTAGCAAGAGTATTTTGCATGTCAAAGAGGCGCAGAAAAGGGACATGCTAAGGAGGGTGGGTAATGGCTGCAGGAGCCATGTATATTATTCAGGAAACTGAACAGTAGCTTGGTAAAGGCACTAGGCATTTATTCAAATGAAATATGGCTACCCGCAACCCCCTCTCACCTAACTGTGAAATCAGCCAAAGAGTGCAGAAATTCTGTGGTAGGATGAAATACAGTAAAAATGTGTACATTCAAATTATCAGCAAGGTAATATTGTCCATCATGCGAGTGTGGTTAAATAGAAGACTCTAGCTTCATTCCTGTTCCCTATGATGTCACTTGGAACCTCCTGGTGGAAATCATAACCAACAATTAGCACAAATAGAAATATGTGTGTTCTCTTTGCACTTTTACTAAGAGAGAGATTTAAATTTTAGGGCAGATTCACAAATACATGAAGAAGTACACAAAGGAGTAATCCTTCTGCACTACTTTCCATGCTCACAAATGCTTTCGCGACTCAACCACAATATGTTTAAATCAATTTGCCTTGCATAAACGATTTAGGACTATAGTAGTGGAAAAAAGGTATGTGTTGACATTTGCTAGAACTATTTAGAATACTTTCCATGGCAGAGCTTTCTTGTGAGCATGCAGCAAATGCTGATTGGCTGCTGTGCTGGCTGCGAATCGTTTTTGTGATCAAATTCTGAGGTAAATTTCCAGGGTTTCAGCAGAAAGAAACTTTCTGTCTAGATTTCATGTAATGGCTCACTAATGGTCTTATGCTCTTGGAGGGAAGGGCTTAACAGTGATATCATGACATCGGAGGATGCTACTGACCAAGCTTAAAAGGGGCCCTTTGGTGCTTTTAGTCTCTATGGCTATTGGGTAATCGCTGCTGATTGAGAATATCATGTATAATATATAATGTGTGCATGGAGGATGATGTGAAATTCCCTCACAAAAAGCCCTTAAAATAGATACTGGAGTGTTATCCATTCTCCCAATACAGGGATGGAGAGTCTGTGTCCAGATCTATATAAGATATTCAGAAAAATCTAACATGGGTCATTAGAGAGTACTATATGCTGTTAGCAGAAGAAGAGGTGAATGCTTGTAATCGGTTATGCTCTTTTATTTGTTTTAAAGTAAATATTCGCAGATGCAGGCCACTGTGAATTTCACATATGTCCACCTGTATCAAAACTCACTATCTACTTAACAACCAATTACTGTAAATTATTCATTCAATCAATCAGAAGTTTGTAAAGCGTGGCTGCTTACCAGTGAGGGTCTCAAGGCACTGCTGATCCGTGTGGAGGTTCAGTCGAAGAGACAGATCTTGAGGTACTTCCTGAATTGGTCAACAACGCAGATTTCCTGAGATGGAGGGGCAGGGTATTCCAGGTCTTGGCAGCGAGGTAGGAGAAGGATCTTCATCCGATTCTGGTCTTGTGGATCCATGGGGCAGAGTCCAGGGCAAGTTGGGTGGAGCAGAGTTGTCTGGCAGGTGTGTGGAATGAGAGGAAGTGGTTCATATATTCTGGTCCAGCTTTGTAAGCATGTGTGAGGAGCTTGAAGGTGATTCTCTTGTTGATTGGGAGCCAGTGGAGTTGTCAGAGGTGTTGTGTTATGTGGCTGCGGCGGGGAATGTTGAGGACCAGCTTGGCTGAGGCATTTTGGACGTTCTGTAGTTTCCTGAGCTGTTTCTGGGTGACACTGGTGTAGAGTGCATTACCGTAGTCAAGTCTGCTGGTGATGAGTGCATGGGTGACGTCCTTCTGGATTCTGTTGGGATCCATCTGAATGGCTTTCGGAGCAGGTGGAACATGTGAAAGCAGATGAGGATACTTTGTTGATTTGGCAGTTCATTGTAAACGAGGAGTCCAGTATGATGCCGAGGTTGCATGCATGGTCTGTAAGGATAATAATGGTTCATAGCCACCAGGATTCATCCCAGGCTGAGGGGGTGGGTCCCAGGATGAGTACTTCAGTTGTCTGAGTTGAACTTGAGGCAGCTGTCTTTTATCGAGGTAGCAACGGCCTTCATTCCGCTGTGAAAGTTGATTCTGGTGGCTGTGGGCTCGGTGAGGGAGACGATCAGCTGGGTGTCGTTGGCGTAGGAGAGGATGTTGAGTCCATGGCTTCTAATGATGGTTGTGAGGGGGGCCATGTAGACGTTGAAGAGGGTGAGGCACAGGGAGGAGCCCTGGAGCACTCCGCAGATGATTTCCGTAGGTTCTGAGAGGAACGGGGTAGCCTGACTCACTGTGTTATTAATGCAGGCAGTAATAATGCCCCCATTACAATACTACCTAGTCACATATTTAAGTCTCCCCCAAAATTGCCTCTAGAAACTAGAAATGACATAACGCAGAACCATGCACATAGCTTATGTTCCAAGAAGAAATGATCACATATCTGCAACAAATTCTCTGCTGATTTGGCTGGCGAGGTATCTCCAGGCCCAATATGAAGTTCAATGCCTAGTAATGACAGCGATCGGTAGGAAAAGCCTCAAATCCATGTCATATCTCACTCATATAGTTCTACCAACCTGCCACAGGCTGGCTCTCGTGCACTAACAGAAAATTGTGCACCACAAAATGGCACTGGTCCAAATTTGGAGGCAGATTCTTAAAATTGGCAGCTGTTACTCTCATGAACAATCAGCTAACTCGGAGCAATCAGCTAACTCAGAATGTCCTCAACTTTAAGTTGAGCAAAAACATCATTTTCTTAATCTATGGGCATTAAAAGCAAGATGACTTCCCTTGCCATTACTTCAAAGTTAACACAATGAGTTTCTCCCCTCCCCCCACCATACTTTTACACACCCATTCAGGTCTAATTTATCAATACAATTTTTATCATTTGCTTGTTTGGCAGCCTTTAACTTGAATTGTTTGCAGCTGTATTCTTCTTTCTGTTGAATGTTGAACTTCACTCTGTACCCTTTTTTATTTCTGGGGTCTACACTCTACAGGCTTATTTGATTCAAATTTATATTTTGCTGTGACTAGAAGCTAGGCCCCTGGCAATTGTTTGCACACAACTACCGAATGACATTACACTATGCAATCTGATCGCTGCTTTAGAGGTATTTGAGAGAGTCTACCCCCATGAAAATCAGTTGAAGCTGAAGGTAGAAATGTTTTAAAATAAGAGCATTATGCGACCACTGGACTTTATACCATTTTAAAATTATCAGATTTCTTTGTCACTCTAAAATCTTTATCTTTCAATAAACACTAAGAAAAGGGGCTCAATTCACAAAGCAATTTGGGCATGCAAGATTAGTTTACTCGTACAGCAGCCTTTTTAGAAGTGTAAAAGGTACTTTTGGAATTAGCTATTTCTGGTTTTACAATTTAAAGGGGTTTACTCACACAAAAAGTTACACAAGGTTATATCTGCCTCCATTGGTGAAGAGTGGGTATTCTTAAGCGGAAACACCCTGTATATTTGTGCACAACGAAAAATGTACATGTCTGTGGGTAATCACAAACTCTTCTCTGACCCTGGAAAAAGTTCAGACATTCACTCCTAATCAAAGCAGGGTAAATCGATTTCTAAGGATGCAAAAGGTGGGGAATCCAACCTTGGTGGTTCTACTAGCAAAGAGATTTTACCACAGGGAAGAAAAAGCATGAATAAAATCCATTGCACAGAAGTGATGGCATTTTCCCATCCTTGGTTGTGGACTGAACTCTGCTCTATGAGGTAGGTTAGTGCTATACAGTATCCATACATATGTGTATACATATATGCAATTAGACATGCAAAAATGCTTCTGAATAGATTCAGATGTAAAGTAGTGTGCCTGAAAATGTATGGCTGTAGCAGGTTCCTTAGGGTAAAATGGGAAACTAGGGTACATTACAAAAATATATGTAATATGACACCCATGACCACCACAGGTTCAGCAGTACGAGATAGGCCAGGTCAGAGGATGTCCCTGATGAAGAGTTTGTGATAGGCAGGGCAATGAAAGGCTACTGGCCCCCGCCAACTTGGCAAATATGTAGGGGTAACACCACCTCATATCAGGTCACCGGTCAAACCACATCAGGGTGACCCCACAACATATTACAGATTGGTTGGGCCTTTTATTATCGCCCATAGGTTCGGCAGAAACTGGGGCATGAGGCAAGGTTGCCAAATTGCCACCCAAGAACCTCGTAGAGACTTTACCCTGCAAGTAGTGTCCCAGTGGAAGTCAGTGGGCTCGCCCCCCCCAATTCAAGGTGCTTCTATACCTCAATAGTAGGATTGGGGTATCAGGGCATTTGGTATAATGCTTCCACAGTCACAAACTCAAGAAAGTACTGAGGCACCAGGGTGGTCAGGGGGCAACAAGAAAGGTCCATCACTATACATCTGGGCTGATAGAAAGACACCTCTGAGGTCCACCAGCACCGCATTCGGATCAGTCCCCCAGCAGCAATGGAATTGACGCACTGCCTTTCATATGCACTGGGGAGGTGCTGCTGCACTGCTCAGCAGTGACCCCAATAGAGAAGAGGCCCAGTGCTATCCGAGCCTCTAGGTTCTGGATCCTTTGCGGACTTCCACTAAAGCAAGCGTCACAGTGGCAGTATTTCTAGGCCACCCCCCGCCCCAGCAGGAGCCAGCAACTGGAGCCACACCTCATAGGCATCATCCTGGAGATAGCAGGGGTGGGAGGCAAACAGTAGCGCATCCAGGAGGCACCAAGGTCAGGACCCAGATCAGCCCAAGTTAGCAGGACCCCTCCTGTCTCTGGCACAGCAGATCTTGTCTCACTGGGATATTCCCCAGTCCCCGCTTCGCTAAGTCTCCACAGGCTACAGGGGCATGTGGCAGGCAATAGGGCCAGTGTACGAGCAGTATGCCTCAGTCCCGGACATGCATGGGAGCAATATTCTGTCCTTCCTAGTTCACTAAAGCAGCAGCCGAGTGAGCTGCCATCTTGGCTTCCCCTTAATGCAGGCCCAGGCCGGAAGCGATTTTCAACTTCCCTTTGAGTGCCCAAGTGGACAGGAGGGGCCAAAACAATGGGGCTGGTAGAGGTGAGGAGAGCTCCCACTGCTTAGGGGTCATGGGGTCCAAACAGCTGTCAGGATGGTGTTGGATAAGTGCAGGTTTACCTGGAGATCGTGGTTTGCGCTGCTCACTCCAGCGTCATGAGGCCACACTCCCAGCAAATGTCTATTAGTATTCATGCACCCATAGATGTATAGTTCCTGGTAAAGTGATATATGCCTGAAGGTTTGCTAGCCCAGCACTTCATATACAGCCTTTTGCACATGGCACTTGTCCTTGTGCCTCTGATGGAAATAACAGTGCCTTTTAAATGAACTGTTAATTTGCTTCTACAGAGCTATCCCTAGTATACACGTAGTCAGTGGCCATGCTGTCCTCCCAGAGTATTTAGAGTTTGCGAAATTTGAACAATGCTTGTATATAATTAAGAGTCAAACCAGTATACGTATTGTACTATTCTACACATGCTGTTGTTACTCCACATCTGCTTGATGTTCAAGAGGACTCAGTACTTAGGAATTCCTTTATAGCACAGGGTGTGCAAATACTATTATGAGCACTCTCTTACCAACTAGGATGGAATTGGCCAAAGTTCCTTACTGAAATATGATATGCTTTCTTGCCTCTCTAATTGGTTATCAACCTGCCAGCCAACCTAGTGAAAGGCAACATCAATGCCAGTCTGGGTCCTCACTGCTATATCCACTGTCAGGTGCCCCACAAGACTTACCTTTGCTTGTGAAGCAATTCCGCAGAGACGACAAGAGCGCCCGTCCGTGTACCAACCTGACCCCCCTTGAACAGGGAACTCAACAGGGATGAGATGGACACAAGGATGGGAGCCGATTAAGGACGTAGGGCGGTGGTATGGGAATGGAGCGTGCAGGGTATCCCGGGGCAGCTGGAAAACAAACAATA
Organism: Triturus cristatus; assembly: GCF_964204655.1. Taxonomy (NCBI): domain Eukaryota; kingdom Metazoa; phylum Chordata; class Amphibia; order Caudata; family Salamandridae; genus Triturus; species Triturus cristatus. Next base: position 830,925,875 of record NC_140594.1, read on the forward strand.
ACAGGATTGGTAAACTAACCCCAGGCTATTCCAGACTATCCCTAAAACACACACAACTGTTCTCTTGCCGGGACTCACCAGTGCTTCTGTTTCCGGAATCCAGCGAGACTCTCCTACTCAAGGTCATGAGAACCAACGGGCAGAAGGCAACACAGTGATTCAGCAGAAGCCCTAGCTGCACCCAAATAATAGCGCTCCTGCGCGGCTCCCCCAAAATAAACAAGTAATGCGCTCCTGCGCGGTATCCCAAAATAAACAAACAAAGCGCTCCTGCGCGGTTTTATCAAAACAGATAAGGAATGCGCTCCTGCGCGGTCTTTCCCAAAATGCAAGTAATGCGCTCCTGCGCGGTATGCCCAAAATAAACAAACAAAGCGCTCCTGCGCGGTTTCTCAAATAGCAAGTAATGCGCTCCTGCGCCACTCTGCAAACAAACAAGTCAAGAGCTCCTGCGCTGCTGACTTCAAAGAAAGGCGAGTAAGGCGCACCTGCGCTGCTCACCCAAGAACAAGTTCACCAACGCTGCTGCGCTGCTTCTTTGCTGATCGAAATGCTACAGCTGTAGCTTTTCAGCAATGGTGCTAGAACGAGAGCGCTCCTGCGCGAGAACCCCCAACACCATAAGTACCTTCGTGTTGGCAGCGGTCAGAAACGCTCCTCCGTCGCTGAAGCCTCGGAACAGAATTCAAAGCACAGAGCCGGCGGGAAACGCGGTGATAAGGCGTTTACCCCGGAAGTGCTTCCAGGACCAGTCAGCGACGGAGAAGAACTAGACCGGGGCTCAGCTTCCAGCCGGAAGTGAGGATCCCGGCACTGTTGTGCGTGCTTCGTGGGATGTCGGGAAACGGCAATCGCCGAGAACCCGACAGAACCCCCTCCTAAAAGAAGTCCCCCCACCGAACCCCCCGGACCTCAGAAGGGGCAAGCAGGGCGAGGGCACAGGGGGTGACTGAGATGAAAAGCACGGACCAGAACGGGAGCATGGCGCACATGGGACAAGGGCTCCCAAGACCGCTCGTCCGGACCGTAACCCTTCCAGTCCACCAGATAGAAAAGCTTACCTCGCACCCGGCGAGACCCCAAGATGGCCCTGACCTCATATTCAACATGGCCCGCCACCACCACAGGAGAAGGAGGAGAGGGAATTGGGTTGTCAGAGCGGACCGCCCGCAGAAGGGACACATGGAATACAGGGTGGATCCGCATGTGTGATGGGAGCAAGAGCCTCATGGCCACAGGGTTAACCACCTTTTCGATGGCAAAGGGGCCCACAAAACGGGGCAACAGTTTCTTGGGACCATGCACATTGAGGTGCCGAATCGACAGCCACACACTGTCGCCCACGCTGTATTCAGGCTCCTTCTGTCTGTGAGCGTCCGCATGCGCCTTGTAGGCGTCCTTCGCCTTGGCCAACTCAAAGCGCGCCTGCTGCCATAGTCTATGTAGAGTCTCATGATAGGCGCGCACTGTAGGCAACTGGCTGTCCCGGGGGACTTCCCAAGCAGAGGTGCGAGGGTGACGGCCATGGAGACAAAAGAAGGGGGACATGCCAATGGCCGAATGCTTGCTGTTGTTGTATGCATATTCTGCTAACCATAGTACCTCAGACCATTCCTTCTCCACCATCAGCAACAGACATCGGAGATACTGCTCCATAGTGTGGTTTGTTCTCTCGGCCTGACCATCGGTCTGGGGATGGTACGCTGAGGATAAACGCACGTCCATCTCGAGGAGTCTGCATACTTCTTTCCAGAAACGGGATACGAATTGCGAACCTCTGTCCGTTATGACCACTGATGGAATGCCATGGAGGCGAACCACCTCGTGCATGAAAACCAGGGCCAGGTCCTTCGCCGTGGGTACTTTCAACAAGGGTACGAAGTGCGCCATTTTGGAGAGGTGGTCGACAATGGTGAGAACCGTGGTGTGTCCAGTCTTGGTGATGGGAAGGTCAACCACGAAGTCCATGGAGACGGTGTGCCAGGGAAACGGTGGCACCGGAATGGGACGCAGCAGACCAACCGACGGCTCAGAGCTGTTCTTGCCCAACAGACAGATGGTACAGTTCGTTACATGCGTTCTGGTGTCGGACACCAGTGTTGGCCACCAAAATTGTCTTTGTATTAGTTCGAGAGTCTTGTGATAGCCAGGATGACCGGAAAGGACATGATCATGGCACATACGGACTGCTTTTTGTTGACTTGGTACCCCAGGCAAGCACAACCGTTCCCCTTTGAACAGCAATCCGTCCACACAAGTCACCTCTTCGCTGTCTTTGGCCAGGCCTATCGGATCAGACCGCTTCACGTCCCTCTTTACTTGAGCTAGGAAGTCTGTAGATGCTATAACGCCCTGGAAATGTTTTTCAGATATTATGGGAACCGGCTCGGGGTTTTCGGCAGGCTCGTCATGGTCGTCCAGCCGTGAGAGGGCATCGGCCTTGGCGTTGTCCTTTCCAGGTCGGAACGTGATCACGAAGTTATATTCGTTAAAGAATAAGGTCCATCGCAACTGTCGGGCTGTGAGGGCACGGGCTGAACGCAGGAACTGGAGGTTCCGATGGTCGGTGTAGATGGTCACTATGTGTTTGGCGTCCTTCAAGAAATGGCGCCATTCCTCGAACGCCGTTTTGATGGCTAGCAGCTCCCGGTCTGACACAGTGTAGTTGCGTTCCGCTGGTTGTAATTTTTTGGAATAAAAAGCTACCGGATGTAGTTGTCCTGTGTCGGTGCTTCGTTGGGACAACACGCCCCCTATAGCGTCTTTCGAGGCGTCTGCTTCCACGATGAAAGGTTGCTCAGTGTCCGGATGCACCAGCACGGGGGCTATGGTGAAACGTCTCTTTAGTTCTTGGAAGGCCCTCTCAGCGTTCTGCTCCCACCCGAATGGCACACCTTTTCGCAACAAGCGTGTTATGGGAGCCACCAGTGCGGAGAAGCCGGTGATGAACCTGCGGTAGTAGTTGGCAAAGCCTAGGAACCGCTGAACCCCTTTTACGGATTCCGGAGAAGGCCAAGACAAGATGGCTTCTACCTTTTTGTTGTCCATGTGGATACCTTCAGGTGTTATGATGTGCCCCAGGAACTCCACAGAGGTGACATGAAAGACGCTCTTCTCCAGTTTGACGTACAAACGATGTCTTCCTAGCTGTTGGAGGACAGAACGCACATGCTGCACGTGTTCAGCGATGTTACGGGAATAAATCAGGATATCGTCTATATAGACGATACAGAAGACATCTATAAAGTCCCTCAATACCTCGTCGATGAAGTATTGGAAAGCTGCGGGGGCGTTACAGAGTCCGAAAGGCATAACCTGATATTCGAAGAGACCGAACTTCGTCCGGAAAGCGGTCTTCCATTCGTCCCCCTTCCGGACTCTGACTAGATGGTAGGCACCCCGCAGGTCGAGTTTGGTGTAAACGGAGGCGTCTTTTACTTGATCCAGTAGATTGGTGATCAACGGCAAGGGGTACCGGTTTTTCACCGTGATGGCGTTCATCGCCCGAAAGTCTATGCAGGTCCTCAGATCACCTTCCTTCTTCGACACGAAGAAAAGAGGAGAGGAAACCGGAGACCTGGAATGGCGAATAAACCCGTTATCCAGGTACTCATCCAAATAGGATCGAAGGTGGATGTTCTCCTTTTCTGTGAGAGAATAAATTCTGCTGCATGGCAACGTGGAGCCAGGGATCAAATCTATGCGGCAGTCAAACGACCGGTGTGGTGGTAGGGTGTTGGCTCCTTTTTTATCGAACACCTCTGCCAGATCCTGATATTCCTCTGGTATGGTTGTGTGGGAAACCGACCCCATGCCATCAACGGGTAGTGATCTCGCCTGTACCGAGCGAGCCCCCAGACGATTGTCCCTCGTATAACAGGTTTCACAGCAGTATTCCGAGTCCAGGTGAATTATTCTGGCCGTCCAATCGATTCGGGGATTGTGCTTCACCAACCACGGCAACCCCAATATAACCTTGAATTGCGGAGCGTCGATGACATCAAAACTGATGGACTCAGCATGGTGGTTGGCAAGAAGCATGGACATCTTTTCGGTTTGATATCGGATTGGGCCAGAGGTCAAGTCCGTTCCATCAACAGCCTTGACTGCTTCGGGTTGTTCTTTTGCCACGGTTTGTATACCCAAGGCACTCGAATAACCGGTGTCAATGAAGCTGCCTGTCGCACCGGAATCCAGCATGGCGGTTACCAACCAGGTTCTGCCCGCCTGATTCTGTAAGGAGACTTCGATGCCTACATGATGACTGCCATCGAATACTGCGGGGATCGCTGAAGTGTGATACGAAGAACCCAGAGGACGGATCCCCTTGTCTACTGGGTTGTCTCGTTTCCCATCTGATCGCCTTTTGTGATGGGCAACGCAAACGGCCGTCTGCCCCTTGATTTAGAGGGTTTCACTGGACACTCCCTGACGAAGTGTCCGCTTTTCCCACAATACAGACATTGGTTCTGCTTCCTTCTCTTTTCTCGCTCGTGAGCTGTCAACGGCCCTCGTATGCCCCCGATCTGCATGGGTTCCGACGCTTCACCCTGGGGGGAAGCTTCATCCTTTGTTTTCTCAACGCTTTTTTCTCCAAAGGATAAGAAACGGTTTTCACTGCCCTTCCCTTTCTCGGTCTTTCTTTCCTGTAGACGAAAATTCATCTTCACCACCAAGTCGATGAAAGGACCTATTTCCTCAGGCGGGTTGGGTAACTGTGCGATAAGGTCCTTCAGGTCATCACGTAATCCTCGATAGAAGACTGACACCTTCTTGTCCTCTGGCCAATTAGCCTCGATGACCAGCCGGCTGAAACGGGTGATGTAATGCAGGAGGTCTTGGTTGCCTTGTTTTAAGCTAAGCAACTCGTTATCTGCGGCCTGCACAAAGGTGTGGCGAGCGAACATCCGCCGCATGGCTTCTGTGAACGTCGGCAAGTGGTGGAGCATGGGATCGTCGTTTTCTACAAACGAAATGGACCACTGAGCGGCGTCACCTCCCATGTATGATAAGATGTAGGCGACCTTGGAGGCATCATCAGGAAAAGCCGTATTTCTGGCCATAAAATGTAGGTGACATTGATGGAGGAATATCCCATACTTAGTACTATCGCCGTAGAAGCGTTCCGGTGGTGCCAGTTGTACCTGATGAGGTGTTACGACTTGAATGGCGGAGCTCTGATTAGGAGCTGCGGGGGCCCCCCCAAAGGTGAAGGTAGGCGGCCTCAACAGCCCTTCTTGTATGACTCTGGGACTAGGGGTAGTGCCCCAAGGACTGGTAACCCCGGATGCCATGTGACTCTGGATGGACGTTACATCATGGCGTAGACTGAGGTTCTCGGCTTGCATGGCAGCCAACATGACTGCTATGTCCTGCAAGGTGACTTCCGGGTCGCCCATGTCGTCTGGGTGGAATAGTAAACGTGGGCTTTGAATTCTGTCAGGTGCCCCACAAGACTTACCTTTGCTTGTGAAGCAATTCCGCAGAGACGACAAGAGCGCCCGTCCGTGTACCAACCTGACCCCCCTTGAACAGGGAACTCAACAGGGATGAGATGGACACAAGGATGGGAGCCGATTAAGGACGTAGGGCGGTGGTATGGGAATGGAGCGTGCAGGGTATCCCGGGGCAGCTGGAAAACAAACAATAACAGGATTGGTAAACTAACCCCAGGCTATTCCAGACTATCCCTAAAACACACACAACTGTTCTCTTGCCGGGACTCACCAGTGCTTCTGTTTCCGGAATCCAGCGAGACTCTCCTACTCAAGGTCATGAGAACCAACGGGCAGAAGGCAACACAGTGATTCAGCAGAAGCCCTAGCTGCACCCAAATAATAGCGCTCCTGCGCGGCTCCCCCAAAATAAACAAGTAATGCGCTCCTGCGCGGTATCCCAAAATAAACAAACAAAGCGCTCCTGCGCGGTTTTATCAAAACAGATAAGGAATGCGCTCCTGCGCGGTCTTTCCCAAAATGCAAGTAATGCGCTCCTGCGCGGTATGCCCAAAATAAACAAACAAAGCGCTCCTGCGCGGTTTCTCAAATAGCAAGTAATGCGCTCCTGCGCCACTCTGCAAACAAACAAGTCAAGAGCTCCTGCGCTGCTGACTTCAAAGAAAGGCGAGTAAGGCGCACCTGCGCTGCTCACCCAAGAACAAGTTCACCAACGCTGCTGCGCTGCTTCTTTGCTGATCGAAATGCTACAGCTGTAGCTTTTCAGCAATGGTGCTAGAACGAGAGCGCTCCTGCGCGAGAACCCCCAACACCATAAGTACCTTCGTGTTGGCAGCGGTCAGAAACGCTCCTCCGTCGCTGAAGCCTCGGAACAGAATTCAAAGCACAGAGCCGGCGGGAAACGCGGTGATAAGGCGTTTACCCCGGAAGTGCTTCCAGGACCAGTCAGCGACGGAGAAGAACTAGACCGGGGCTCAGCTTCCAGCCGGAAGTGAGGATCCCGGCACTGTTGTGCGTGCTTCGTGGGATGTCGGGAAACGGCAATCGCCGAGAACCCGACAGAACCCCCTCCTAAAAGAAGTCCCCCCACCGAACCCCCCGGACCTCAGAAGGGGCAAGCAGGGCGAGGGCACAGGGGGTGACTGAGATGAAAAGCACGGACCAGAACGGGAGCATGGCGCACATGGGACAAGGGCTCCCAAGACCGCTCGTCCGGACCGTAACCCTTCCAGTCCACCAGATAGAAAAGCTTACCTCGCACCCGGCGAGACCCCAAGATGGCCCTGACCTCATATTCAACATGGCCCGCCACCACCACAGGAGAAGGAGGAGAGGGAATTGGGTTGTCAGAGCGGACCGCCCGCAGAAGGGACACATGGAATACAGGGTGGATCCGCATGTGTGATGGGAGCAAGAGCCTCATGGCCACAGGGTTAACCACCTTTTCGATGGCAAAGGGGCCCACAAAACGGGGCAACAGTTTCTTGGGACCATGCACATTGAGGTGCCGAATCGACAGCCACACACTGTCGCCCACGCTGTATTCAGGCTCCTTCTGTCTGTGAGCGTCCGCATGCGCCTTGTAGGCGTCCTTCGCCTTGGCCAACTCAAAGCGCGCCTGCTGCCATAGTCTATGTAGAGTCTCATGATAGGCGCGCACTGTAGGCAACTGGCTGTCCCGGGGGACTTCCCAAGCAGAGGTGCGAGGGTGACGGCCATGGAGACAAAAGAAGGGGGACATGCCAATGGCCGAATGCTTGCTGTTGTTGTATGCATATTCTGCTAACCATAGTACCTCAGACCATTCCTTCTCCACCATCAGCAACAGACATCGGAGATACTGCTCCATAGTGTGGTTTGTTCTCTCGGCCTGACCATCGGTCTGGGGATGGTACGCTGAGGATAAACGCACGTCCATCTCGAGGAGTCTGCATACTTCTTTCCAGAAACGGGATACGAATTGCGAACCTCTGTCCGTTATGACCACTGATGGAATGCCATGGAGGCGAACCACCTCGTGCATGAAAACCAGGGCCAGGTCCTTCGCCGTGGGTACTTTCAACAAGGGTACGAAGTGCGCCATTTTGGAGAGGTGGTCGACAATGGTGAGAACCGTGGTGTGTCCAGTCTTGGTGATGGGAAGGTCAACCACGAAGTCCATGGAGACGGTGTGCCAGGGAAACGGTGGCACCGGAATGGGACGCAGCAGACCAACCGACGGCTCAGAGCTGTTCTTGCCCAACAGACAGATGGTACAGTTCGTTACATGCGTTCTGGTGTCGGACACCAGTGTTGGCCACCAAAATTGTCTTTGTATTAGTTCGAGAGTCTTGTGATAGCCAGGATGACCGGAAAGGACATGATCATGGCACATACGGACTGCTTTTTGTTGACTTGGTACCCCAGGCAAGCACAACCGTTCCCCTTTGAACAGCAATCCGTCCACACAAGTCACCTCTTCGCTGTCTTTGGCCAGGCCTATCGGATCAGACCGCTTCACGTCCCTCTTTACTTGAGCTAGGAAGTCTGTAGATGCTATAACGCCCTGGAAATGTTTTTCAGATATTATGGGAACCGGCTCGGGGTTTTCGGCAGGCTCGTCATGGTCGTCCAGCCGTGAGAGGGCATCGGCCTTGGCGTTGTCCTTTCCAGGTCGGAACGTGATCACGAAGTTATATTCGTTAAAGAATAAGGTCCATCGCAACTGTCGGGCTGTGAGGGCACGGGCTGAACGCAGGAACTGGAGGTTCCGATGGTCGGTGTAGATGGTCACTATGTGTTTGGCGTCCTTCAAGAAATGGCGCCATTCCTCGAACGCCGTTTTGATGGCTAGCAGCTCCCGGTCTGACACAGTGTAGTTGCGTTCCGCTGGTTGTAATTTTTTGGAATAAAAAGCTACCGGATGTAGTTGTCCTGTGTCGGTGCTTCGTTGGGACAACACGCCCCCTATAGCGTCTTTCGAGGCGTCTGCTTCCACGATGAAAGGTTGCTCAGTGTCCGGATGCACCAGCACGGGGGCTATGGTGAAACGTCTCTTTAGTTCTTGGAAGGCCCTCTCAGCGTTCTGCTCCCACCCGAATGGCACACCTTTTCGCAACAAGCGTGTTATGGGAGCCACCAGTGCGGAGAAGCCGGTGATGAACCTGCGGTAGTAGTTGGCAAAGCCTAGGAACCGCTGAACCCCTTTTACGGATTCCGGAGAAGGCCAAGACAAGATGGCTTCTACCTTTTTGTTGTCCATGTGGATACCTTCAGGTGTTATGATGTGCCCCAGGAACTCCACAGAGGTGACATGAAAGACGCTCTTCTCCAGTTTGACGTACAAACGATGTCTTCCTAGCTGTTGGAGGACAGAACGCACATGCTGCACGTGTTCAGCGATGTTACAGGAATAAATCAGGATATCGTCTATATAGACGATACAGAAGACATCTATAAAGTCCCTCAATACCTCGTCGATGAAGTATTGGAAAGCTGCGGGGGCGTTACAGAGTCCGAAAGGCATAACCTGATATTCGAAGAGACCGAACTTCGTCCGGAAAGCGGTCTTCCATTCGTCCCCCTTCCGGACTCTGACTAGATGGTAGGCACCCCGCAGGTCGAGTTTGGTGTAAACGGAGGCGTCTTTTACTTGATCCAGTAGATTGGTGATCAACGGCAAGGGGTACCGGTTTTTCACCGTGATGGCGTTCATCGCCCGAAAGTCTATGCAGGTCCTCAGATCACCTTCCTTCTTCGACACGAAGAAAAGAGGAGAGGAAACCGGAGACCTGGAATGGCGAATAAACCCGTTATCCAGGTACTCATCCAAATAGGATCGAAGGTGGATGTTCTCCTTTTCTGTGAGAGAATAAATTCTGCTGCATGGCAACGTGGAGCCAGGGATCAAATCTATGCGGCAGTCAAACGACCGGTGTGGTGGTAGGGTGTTGGCTCCTTTTTTATCGAACACCTCTGCCAGATCCTGATATTCCTCTGGTATGGTTGTGTGGGAAACCGACCCCATGCCATCAACGGGTAGTGATCTCGCCTGTACCGAGCGAGCCCCCAGACGATTGTCCCTCGTATAACAGGTTTCACAGCAGTATTCCGAGTCCAGGTGAATTATTCTGGCCGCCCAATCGATTCGGGGATTGTGCTTCACCAACCACGGCAACCCCAATATAACCTTGAATTGCGGAGCGTCGATGACATCAAAACTGATGGACTCAGCATGGTGGTTGGCAAGAAGCATGGACATCTTTTCGGTTTGATATCGGATTGGGCCAGAGGTCAAGTCCGTTCCATCAACAGCCTTGACTGCTTCGGGTTGTTCTTTTGCCACGGTTTGTATACCCAAGGCACTCGAATAACCGGTGTCAATGAAGCTGCCTGTCGCACCGGAATCCAGCATGGCGGTTACCAACCAGGTTCTGCCCGCCTGATTCTGTAAGGAGACTTCGATGCCTACATGATGACTGCCATCGAATACTGCGGGGATCGCTGAAGTGTGATACGAAGAACCCAGAGGACGGATCCCCTTGTCTACTGGGTTGTCTCGTTTCCCATCTGATCGCCTTTTGTGATGGGCAACGCAAACGGCCGTCTGCCCCTTGATTTAGAGGGTTTCACTGGACACTCCCTGACGAAGTGTCCGCTTTTCCCACAATACAGACATTGGTTCTGCTTCCTTCTCTTTTCTCGCTCGTGAGCTGTCAACGGCCCTCGTATGCCCCCGATCTGCATGGGTTCCGACGCTTCACCCTGGGGGGAAGCTTCATCCTTTGTTTTCTCAACGCTTTTTTCTCCAAAGGATAAGAAACGGTTTTCACTGCCCTTCCCTTTCTCGGTCTTTCTTTCCTGTAGACGAAAATTCATCTTCACCACCAAGTCGATGAAAGGACCTATTTCCTCAGGCGGGTTGGGTAACTGTGCGATAAGGTCCTTCAGGTCATCACGTAATCCTCGATAGAAGACTGACACCTTCTTGTCCTCTGGCCAATTAGCCTCGATGACCAGCCGGCTGAAACGGGTGATGTAATGCAGGAGGTCTTGGTTGCCTTGTTTTAAGCTAAGCAACTCGTTATCTGCGGCCTGCACAAAGGTGTGGCGAGCGAACATCCGCCGCATGGCTTCTGTGAACGTCGGCAAGTGGTGGAGCATGGGATCGTCGTTTTCTACAAACGAAATGGACCACTGAGCGGCGTCACCTCCCATGTATGATAAGATGTAGGCGACCTTGGAGGCATCATCAGGAAAAGCCGTATTTCTGGCCATAAAATGTAGGTGACATTGATGGAGGAATATCCCATACTTAGTACTATCGCCGTAGAAGCGTTCCGGTGGTGCCAGTTGTACCTGATGAGGTGTTACGACTTGAATGGCGGAGCTCTGATTAGGAGCTGCGGGGGCCCCCCCAAAGGTGAAGGTAGGCGGCCTCAACAGCCCTTCTTGTATGACTCTGGGACTAGGGGTAGTGCCCCAAGGACTGGTAACCCCGGATGCCATGTGACTCTGGATGGACGTTACATCATGGCGTAGACTGAGGTTCTCGGCTTGCATGGCAGCCAACATGACTGCTATGTCCTGCAAGGTGACTTCCGGGTCGCCCATGTCGTCTGGGTGGAATAGTAAACGTGGGCTTTGAATTCTGTCAGGTGCCCCACAAGACTTACCTTTGCTTGTGAAGCAATTCCGCAGAGACGACAAGAGCGCCCGTCCGTGTACCAACCTGACCCCCCTTGAACAGGGAACTCAACAGGGATGAGATGGACACAAGGATGGGAGCCGATTAAGGACGTAGGGCGGTGGTATGGGAATGGAGCGTGCAGGGTATCCCGGGGCAGCTGGAAAACAAACAATAACAGGATTGGTAAACTAACCCCAGGCTATTCCAGACTATCCCTAAAACACACACAACTGTTCTCTTGCCGGGACTCACCAGTGCTTCTGTTTCCGGAATCCAGCGAGACTCTCCTACTCAAGGTCATGAGAACCAACGGGCAGAAGGCAACACAGTGATTCAGCAGAAGCCCTAGCTGCACCCAAATAATAGCGCTCCTGCGCGGCTCCCCCAAAATAAACAAGTAATGCGCTCCTGCGCGGTATCCCAAAATAAACAAACAAAGCGCTCCTGCGCGGTTTTATCAAAACAGATAAGGAATGCGCTCCTGCGCGGTCTTTCCCAAAATGCAAGTAATGCGCTCCTGCGCGGTATGCCCAAAATAAACAAACAAAGCGCTCCTGCGCGGTTTCTCAAATAGCAAGTAATGCGCTCCTGCGCCACTCTGCAAACAAACAAGTCAAGAGCTCCTGCACTGCTGACTTCAAAGAAAGGCGAGTAAGGCGCACCTGCGCTGCTCACCCAAGAACAAGTTCACCAACGCTGCTGCGCTGCTTCTTTGCTGATCGAAATGCTACAGCTGTAGCTTTTCAGCAATGGTGCTAGAACGAGAGCGCTCCTGCGCGAGAACCCCCAACACCATAAGTACCTTCGTGTTGGCAGCGGTCAGAAACGCTCCTCCGTCGCTGAAGCCTCGGAACAGAATTCAAAGCACAGAGCCGGCGGGAAACGCGGTGATAAGGCGTTTACCCCGGAAGTGCTTCCAGGACCAGTCAGCGACGGAGAAGAACTAGACCGGGGCTCAGCTTCCAGCCGGAAGTGAGGATCCCGGCACTGTTGTGCGTGCTTCGTGGGATGTCGGGAAACGGCAATCGCCGAGAACCCGACATCCACTTAGATCTACTGAGCAGCCCGCACAAAACAACAATTTATTCTTCAATGTAGATGAAAAATGGGACCTCGCCATAATATAGCCTTATAGCCCAGCGTAGATTCTTATAGTTATTTTGAGAGAACAGTTTTAAAGAGGTGTATATGAAAAATGTGTAAAAACTACGTCTACTTACGCTCTCTGTGATTGCTGGGCATGTGCTTTGGCTGTGCACTGTGCTCTGTCACACAGTCCTCAGAAATAATCGGAAATGGTGTTATGTCAACTTTTTAAAATTCAAACACCTTCTCCAGAGCACATAAGGCATAACGTTTGGCCCTGAGCACCACACTCTGGCAGAAGACTGTAGCTTTTGGCCATAGATAAATTTATGGCTACATACTAAAAGCTACATCTACCAAGACCGCAAAAAAATGAAATAATCATATAGCCTAACAGCAATGGAGAGGTTGGCCATGAAGCCTATGAACAACTAGAACAATATTGCAATAAAACCAGCAGCTGTCATAATGATCGCTAGTTAATATATCTAGAAAGCACACAGCCACCACTCCTGAATGACATCAGGCAACACATCCATATTTTGGTACCAACTAGAAAAAACAGCATCTTGCAAGTTCGACATGCTCCCCAAGATACACAAAGAGAGCATCTTGGGATACCCAATTTGCTTTGGATCAAGTATGCTATTGGAGAAAGTATCTAGCTGGGTAGAAAACATCTTGAAGCCACTAACGAGAAAGACTCCCAGACTAGAGCTAGGACACCTCTGAGCTACTGACCGAGCTGAATGCTTTGACTTGGAATATTATTGGCAACCATGGGACGTTGGCTTGCAAGCATGCTTTTGAAGATCTAAACCCTCTTCGCGATACTGTAACCATGCACACAGAAATCATCTTGACCAACCACTCATTCACATTCAGAAATGACAGATATCTTCAACACACTGATGCTGCCATGGGCATATGGTTGGCTCCACAGTTTGCAAATCTGCTCATTTCACAAATAGACTGGCTCGGCTGGCCCTTGATACTTCACAAAAACCAAATACTTCACACCATTGGGACACATGTGTGAAATAGAAGGTATTCTCTTGATTTGAACTCATTAAAAGAACCCCATACAATTTCACAGACAAATATATGAATTTGCCAGCCATCAATGTTAAACATGTCTAGAATCAAGATAGAGTGTTTTTCCTTGTCACCACCATCACATTAAAAGATAGCAAAGCTACATAGCACAGTGTACTGCAAACAAACAGAACAAGTCAGCTATGTGAAGAAAGGCAGTTTTCATCTGGAACACAGAAGGTATTCAGTCAACCTATACAATACACCTAAATATGCTCAGACACATCAGAGTATGGCAAAACCATAGAGTCTTTGAGATCTGATTTCTTAAGCCATAGGTGCTGCCACAGATTTGTGGTCAACCAAATCCAGAGAGTAACTAGGATCATTTGGAAGAACCTCTAGAAAAAAGAGAAAGAGAGATCAAATTAGGGCCACATTAGTGGTCAAACCACAGTCATAGACCATACAGAAATTCCCAGAGAATTACACCCCATTCTACAGCAAGGCAAACAAGTTTGAAAAGTCTAAGGGCCCGATTCACAGAACTAACTTAAGACAAAATCCTAAACTTACTACCATTTTGGTATTCACAGAAGGCACTTACTCATTTTGGTATTCACAGAAGGCACTTACTCATTTCGGTATTCACAGAAGTTAGGAGTCCTAACTTTAGGACACCTAAATGCCTTCTGTGAATACCTAAAGTCTTAAAATTAGGATTTTTCTCAGTTTGGGAGTAGTAAAGTTAGGAGTCCTAACTTTACTACTACTAAACTGAGAAAAACCCTAATTTTAAGACTTTCGGTATTCACAGAAGGCATTTAGGAGTCCTAAAGTTAGGACTCCTAACTTCTGTGAATACCGAAATGAGTAAGTGCTGCCTTCTGTGAATACCAAAATGAGTAAGTGCCTTCTGTGAATACCAAAATGGTAGTAAGTTTAGGATTTTGTCTTAAGTTAGTTCTGTGAATCGGGCCCACAAAGTCTTCCCGGAATGCCTTTTTTGTGTATTCCGACACCCATAAAGCTCATAAACATACAGGAGTAAGAAAGTAAGTTTATTATGTATAGTTATTAAAGAACGCTGCATATATTAACCCCTTTTGTAGCAGCTACAGCAAAAGTTCATAAAACATTAAAAAATCTGAAAAAACAACATAAATAATAAAATTAAAAATAACATTTTTAATTTGGCTTAAATTAAAAATAACATTCAGATGATGTCTGTAAGCTTAAAGTGACATGAGTTCACAATCTATCAGTTTTTTTGCAGCATACTTTAAAAATTGAATAAAATGACAACTCAAAATGATATCCATTGTCTTCAAGCATGCAATCACCGGTTGCCTGAAGGAATTAATACCACGTTGGTTAAAATATGCTCATAATGATGCCCTCCTTTCATTAATAAGACCAGAACATACACAAATTATGTGAACAATGTTTTCCTCCCCAGTTTTGCACAGTCTGCAGTGAGCTATTTTAGCTTTCTGGAGCCAAGGCACAATGTGAGTTTGTCCTGGAGGGAGGCCAAAGTGGTATCTAATAAAGTGCTCTTTTAGATGCTTGGACCACCCAGCCTCCAGAGAGGGCTGAACTTAATGGGCTTTATAGTCTTTTAGGACCATCCAAGCGTGAGGTCTAGTTGATAGTGCCTCTTTTTCTTTAGCAGCAGGGATTTTTTTCATCACTCTATTTATCATTTGTTTAAATGACTCTTGTGGAAGAGTCCTTTCCCATGATGGTCGAACACCTAGGTCGTCAATGGCCAAATCTAGATACTGATCATAAAGCATGTTTTCACTTGTTTGCACTTCGTACCAGAGGGCTTTGCACTGTTGGTTGACCGATAAGAAATGTACTCTTTTCTATACTTTGATGTATGACCCTTTTCTCACAATTAATTGATTTATTAAATCAAACTCTAGTCTTATCTAGGCCAGCTAGCCATTAGGAGGAAGACGGAAAAGAGATTTGAATATTTTTGTGATAATTGAATTTAAAATCATCACGTCTTTACTTCCATTGGTGAGGCTCTGTGTTAATTTCGCTTCTATTACCATCAGCAGTGGTAGGAAGTTTCGGCCATCTAAACATCTATGTAGAGTGTGAAATAACTGAAGTAGTGCATTAGCCTTCCTCTGAAACTCAAGCCTATGCTGGTGAAAAGAGCCTTTGTCATCAAATAATACCTCAAGGTACCTATAAGAATTCACAGGTTCCAGTTGTTGATCTATGTAGATACCATTTGTGCCTTTTCTGTATCCTGTTACTCACTTCCATGACCTTGGTTTTCTTCCGATGTATTGTCGTGCCATTGGTTATTGAGTAGTTAGATAGGCTGTCAATGGGGTGTTGTAGGCCAACTTTTCTTTGACTGAGGAGAATCACGTCATCTGCATACAAACAATGTGAAATATGCATATCTCCTAGTTTAAGGGCGTGAGTGTTTACCATAACCAGGGCTGGGGTCAGGTCTACCAAAAATAGATTGAACAAATGTGGTGCCAATACACATTCTTGCTTAAAGCCCTGGGAAGTTTCTATTTTCCTGGACAGGAAAGAGCTACCCCATATTTTCAGTCTTGCCCACGTGACTGTATGTAGCAACTGTATTACTTTTAAAAGGCAACACAGATAGGTGGCTTGCTTATCTGACTTTTATTTGTCCATTACTACGCGTGGCGTGGACGGCAATGGGTTTAGACGCCTGAATCCAGCGCTCCGCTGAACCTGGAAGCGAGCAACAAAAAGAACACGAGAGAGCTAATCAGACTAAAGAAAAGAGCACACCAAAAGATAGCGTAGATATCAAAGGGGAAAGTGACCCGATTTGCGAGCTCAGCCACAACAGTGAAAGCGTGAAAATACGGAGAAGAAGATCTCCCGGAGGAAGCGGTAGAAAAACCAAGATGGTGCCTGTGAGGGAGACCCTCCGCCGCTGCGAGATCTACTGCTGAAGGTACCCAAAAAACCAACTAACGAACACTGGAGGACCAACAGAGAGCCAATGTAAGGTCAGTGCTGTAGACCTCCCGTGGCGAGCACCTAGGCATCAATAACAATAGTGTAGTATTCTCATATTAGAATGTTATGAGTCAGGTGGGGTTCCAGGTTCCACTCGTCAAGGGCGGTTACACTGGCTTGGTACTTCTCGGTTGTGGTTGTCTAAGCCGTTTCTCTCTTGTATGGAATAAACATACGTGGAAACCCAACTCTGGTTTCATCTTGTCTTACATCATATTGGCGACAAGCAGGCTCAAGAGAGAACGGCGTTCACTTGAAGAGAAGATTTAAGGTATTTTTTTTTTTACACAAGTGCGTGTATGCGTGAATGCACACGTACCGGCGGCTGTATCAATGAGTTGTGCTCTGATTGCACCAGCGGCTGTACTAGCGACTGAATTTAACGAGTGACTGAACGCGTCAAGTCTGTTGTACGATGCTGACAGGGAGATCGTCAGCTGTTTAACGCAGAAGTTCATTAAGCGGACACAATTTTGGAGCTTGTGGGCGAATGTGAATCTCAAGCGTGTAATTGGCCAGTTACGAACAACGAACAATTTTGAGGTGTGTTGGAATAAAGATTGGCAACGTTTGGGAACCTGGATTGCGCGTGTTCGTAAGAAGTTTAAAAGTATACAACTTACTTGGAACCGATTTGGAATTTCACGGAAAGATTCGGACTCCGCGCACTCTCACAATCAGCATTGAATGACGGTGAATCGCGCTGAGAATGCACGGAGCATGCCGGGAGCGCGATGACATCACACGCTCTCGGCGGCCATATTGAGTGAGGATCTGTGTTATTTCTAGGGCGACCTAAACTGCATTTTTATAAAGAAAAGAAAGGCGAGCACTATTTTCGGTGATTCGCACACCGCTTATGCAAAGACTGTTTTTTTTTCTCTTTGTTTTGTTCTCATTTTGGTTTTTGGTATATTTCATGATTGCCAAGCATATTGCAACAATAAGTTGATAAAAATTGCAACAATAAGTTGATAAAATACCATTTCAAGATTCCACTGCATGTATACAACTGTACAACAATTACAATAAGGGAATTGTTTTCATTTCATTATGTCAAATATTTCAGCACCCCCACATTTTTTACCCTCTGCAGGTGAGACAAAAATGGAATGGGATTTATGGTACCCCATGTTTATAGCCTATGTGGAAGTTTTAGAAGAGGATGGTTGTTCCTCCAAAAGAAAATTAGACCTTTTGAGACATTTTTTAGGGGGCCAGGGCATTAAAGAGTTTGATAACCTACCACCTTTAGAGAGTACAGAAGGAATAAATGTGTTCGAAGTCGCAGTTAAAAAAATGAGTATACGGTTTGGAAAAAAAACCAATGTTGTGATGGAAAGATTTACATTTTATTCCTGCACACAAAAAGAAGATGAGTCAATAGAAAGTTATGTATCTGCCTTACGTTCATTAGCAGGCTCATGTGCTTTGACACCATTAATTATGAGCAAGTGTTAAGGGATCAAATCATGATGAAGACTAAAAGCAAGAAAATACAAGAACGATTGTGGTTAGGTACTGAATCGTCTAAGTGCTGTAGTGAATATTGCCAAGGGTATTGAACAATCTGAGAAATTTGTTAATGAAATCAGAGGTCAACCTCAAGTATGCAATACTAAAGTACAAGATGCTGTAGTTGAGGTATTACTTGTAAAATACCAATCTACAACAAAAAGACCACAATATGTCAACAGAAAGGATTCTAGTTTTAAGGATAACAAGTTAAACAATAGAAGAAATCCTGTTATATATTACAGATGTGGCAGTTTTGACCATGTAGGTAACTACAAAGGATGTCCTGCTTGGAGTAAAATTTGTTTCAAGTGCAAGAAAGCAGGCCATTTTGGGAAAATGTGTAGGTCTGTGCAGAAAGTTAACTATGTAACAAATGATGAGGAAGATATTTCCACAGAATTCAATAAATTCAATTGTATCTCTTGTGTGATGGGGAATAATTGTAAAGGTTTTCCATCTGGTACGATATTAATTGATGGGAAAGAGGTATTAATGATGATCGATTCTTGTGCATGGTACTCCATCATTGGCAAGGATCTGTTTAAAAAATTGTGGGACAGGAAACAATTGTTGCCTCCAGATATCAAACCGGGCAGTTATTCAGGGCATAAAATTGAGCTGGAAGGTTTCATTTGGGTAAATTTCGCATTTAAAGGAAAAGTAAGCAACGGAAAATTGTACGTTGCAACTAAAGGTGTATCCATATTAGGTTGGCCACATCAACAAGAGTTGGGGATCAAATTGGATCCCAATGCCTCGCCACCTGTGTATAGTATTTCTGCAGATAATGAGGTATTTGTTCAAACCATAAAAAGTTCGTATCCCAAAGTATTTCAAGATACGCTTGGGGAGTACATAAATTTCAAACATAAGATTATCCTAAAAGACTCCGCATTACCAGTAAGACACAAGGACCGGAATGTACCTCTAGCTTACCGCACCAAATTGAAAGACATATTAGCTGATCTTGTGTCTAGGAACGTGATTGAACCAATAGAATCTTCCCCATGGGTTTCTCCGGTGGTTCTTTCTCTCAAGAGCAATGGCGATCTGCGTTTGTGTGTCGATTTACGCAGCCTAAATAAAGAGATTTGGATCGATAGACATCCTCTGCCCAACATACATGAGTTGATCTCAACTCTTTCAGGTGCACGTGTGTTTTCTACAGTGGATTTGGCTAGTGCGTATCACCAAATTGTGTTACATGAGGAGTCCAAATCGTTAACAGCATTTATAACACCCGAAGGCATGTTCCAATTTCTTTTAGGCTGGCTAGTGCGGCTTCAGTTTTTCAGAGGATCATGAAAGAGGTGTTGGAGAATTGTCCGGGTGCGATTGCGTTCCAAGATGATATCTTGATCTTTGGGGGAGATTTCGAGGAACATGACTCTAATTTAAAAAGGGTTTTAGATGCCATACAAAAGAAAGGTCTAACACTAAAATTCTCTAAATGTAAGTTCAGGGAAAATAGTGTGGAGTATTTAGGCCATGAAATATCAAGCGAAGGAATTAAGCCTAAATTAGACCATGTGCGAAGCATTTTGAAAGCACCGGCACCTACCACAAAAGAGCAGTTGTTATCCTTCCTAGGATTAACTGAATTTTACAGTAAATTTGTAAAAAACTATTCTTCAAAAGTTTTCCCTTTACGTGAATTATTGAAAAAAAATGCAAAATTTGCCTGGGGTGAGCAACAGAATCTAGCCTTTGGAATTCTGAAAAATGACATCGGTTCTGCACCTTTCTTGAGACCATTCGAGATTGGTGGAGAATGCATAGTAGCTGTGGATGCTAGTAGCACAGGTTTAGGGGCGGTGCTGATGCAAAAGAATTTTGGAGAAGAGTACGTAGCATCGTATGCTTCTAGATCTCTACGTGGAGCGGAATTCAACTACTCCACAATTGAGAGGGAGTTGCTTGCTTGTACTTGGGCTGCCCAACACTTTAGACAATTTTTGTGGGGAACAAAGTTTCAATTGAGGACAGACCATAAACCCCTAATCAACATGTTAGCAGCTGGAGGTGGCAGAATGCTTACAGCGCGGTTGGCAAGACTAGCTGCTAAACTGCAAGAATTTCAGTGTTATGTTGTATATATTCCTGGCCGAATGAATGTACATGCTGATTGTATGTCACGACTTTCTTTGCCTTTGTCTGATATTCAAGAATTAGGTAGGGACAAAGAAGAATGTGACGTAGCATATACCATGGAGGATATTAATCACAGTATGGGTTCGGATAGTATTTCTGAAGAATCGTGGGTAAAAGAAATGTCCAAGGATGTGACACTAAACAGTGTGATAAATTATCTGCGTGTTGGTTGGCCGGAAGAAAGGAAGTTGAATGGAGATATGAGTTTGTTTTTTAAAATTAAGGATGAACTCATGTTCTCACATGGGTTTGTAACTAGGGGTGATAAAATAGTTCCTCCGCAAGGAATCAGAAACAACTTAATCAATTTATCTCATGAAGGTCATATGGGCATGTCCTGCACTAAAAGACGTTTAAGGGAATTTTATTGGTGGCCCTGCATTGACAGCATGGTGGACAAATGGGTTAGAGACTGTGCCCATTGCTCTAAAAGTGACAAGACAGTCAAACCTTTATCGGTGGGTGTTTCTCCGATTGAATATTCACAAGGACCATGGGAAAAATTTGGTATTGATATAATTGGCCCTTTGTGTCTTACACCGGTGAAAAATGTTTTTGCTTTAGTCTTGGTAGATTACTCCTCGAAATGGCCAGAAGTCAAAATTGTAGACAAAATTACATCATCTCAAGTTATAGAGTTTCTGGACAATGTTTTTAGTAGAGAAGGCTTGCCTGCCGAACTTGTTTCTGACAATGGCCCACAATTTATTAGTAAAGAGCTAGAATTGTTTCTAAATAAATGTGGTATTGTCCATAAGAGAGTGTCAAATTACAATCCTATGGCCAATGGTCAAGTTGAACGGTTTAACAGAGTAGTTAAGGAATCTATACAGCTGGCTATTAAGAGTAACATAGACTGGAGGAAAGCTTTGAGAGCCACTTTGCTTACATATCGAACTTCTCCTCATTCTGTAACGGGTTGTTCTCCATTTGAAATGTTGTGGGGAAGGAAAGCTAGTTCGAAGCTCAGGCCTTGGTGGTTAAAATCTAATGATCTCAAGGATCCTTTGGTGGATCTCAAAGCTGTCAGAGAACGTGTACAAAGATATCAAGACAGAATGCAAAAAGGAAATTGTAAGAATCGGTGTTCCAATTATAAAATCAAAGTGGGTGACTTAGTACGTGTCAAGTTTGGGTGTCCAGACAGTAAGTGGTCAAAGTGGTCAGACCCTCTTGAAGTAATGGAGGTTTTTAGCAAAGCTGTCAGAGTACAAGGTGGGAAAATCTGGAACTTTAGAAGGGTGTCTATGTATAGGTCTAACAATGATTCTAGCAAATTGAGTGTTATGCCTCAAAGGGATATAGTTGGTAATGAGAATAGAGATGATTTTCAAAATTTCCTAGATGCTTTTGAGGGCTCTTCTGGACAAGATTTTAGTGTTCCTTCTTCTAATGTTCAAGAAACTTGTGAAGCTACTGTAGATTCAACTGTAATTCCAAGTGATGTACCAACAAGCATTGTTCCTCGTGTGAATCAAAATGTAGCATCTGGGGAAAGTGTGCCTAGACAAAATGAGGAGATATTGATTCCAAGAAGGAGTTCCAGCATCAGGAAATTACCGGTTAAAATGAATGATTTTGTTAGATGTTAATTTTACATGTCAAATTTGTACATTTCATTGATTACACAAATGTTTTTTTTTTGTTTTTTTTTAATTTAAAGGGGAAAGGTGTGTAGTATTCTCATATTAGAATGTTATGAGTCAGGTGGGGTTCCAGGTTCCACTCGTCAAGGGCGGTTACACTGGCTTGGTACTTCTCGGTTGTGGTTGTCTAAGCCGTTTCTCTCTTGTATGGAATAAACATACGTGGAAACCCAACTCTGGTTTCATCTTGTCTTACATCATATAGCAGGAACACTGTAGTGGGGAGGATAATACTCGTTCATTTATAGCGAAAACAAAACCACTGATGGAGGCCTCCATCTTAGGTTTGAAGATCGGGTAAACAACTCAGGGTGCAAAGATCTTGCTGAAGGTTTAAAGAGAGTCAATAGGAGGATCGCAACAGAGGGGACACACTTGTTTAACTTGGAAGAAGAGCGTCAATGTCACAAGTACGGTAGCTACCGACAATCGCAAGCTCCGTAAAATCGCCGCGAGCACAAAATGAAAGTAATGATCAGCGCGAGCTGCGATTGCATCCACTACTGGCAGTAAAAAAAAAAGCGCAACATAAAGGAAGAACCTGCAGCGCAACACAGCGATAACATTTGGCAGCTCCAAAACGAGCATTCTCTGTCACCCGAATCAGAGAGATTGGCAATTACAAGATACAGCTTGACCGGGCACAGAGATACAGCAAACAAAGTATACCAGCAGCAGGCAAGCATAATTAGGAGAGAGTAAAGTCTACAAAACCCTACCCGCACATGGCACAGAGGCTCATGGTCCAGCAAATAAAAAAAAAAAAGAAAGAAACAGGAAATACAGGACCTATCGTTATGGGTGGCCTACCTACGTGTTGCCAACACACAAGAGAAGGAGACGATCACTCACAGGAATCCCAGATACGAATACGAAATCCATAACTCAGTGGGGTGCATAACAGAGAGGCAATCAAGCGATAAAGCCAGAAGAAGGCCAACAAGAAGGCAAGTGGGCAGAATTAAACCCCCCCACCCACACCAACAAACTGCACAGCCCCTTGCATACAGCCATTCAGACCTCCGGATCAAGATATAAGCTAGTAGTGCAGAATAATACCCACTCACCCATTTTCAAACAACAAGGGAGATGGCCAACGCACGCGGCTCAGGCGGCTTGCCCAGTAAACAAAGGGGGTTGTAAGAACAAGCTCAGTCTGCAAGAGTAGAAAACTACAACAGCTCCGCGTCCTCAGCACAGCGATCCCATACTAAGACTGGAGGACAAGAGGCAACAAGATACACCTAAGATTTTTCGTCAAGTTTAGGGTGCAAGAAGCTAACCATAGAGCCGAATACGAGAGGAAGGATCAGCCAGCAGCAAAAGAGAGGAAGGATACTAGAAATGGCTGGCACCGAAGGATGAATCACGCAGCAGACAAAAAAGAACAAGAGCGAACCTCTTATAACCTCTTACCAAACAAAAGAATGACATCAATACCACACTGGACATGATCCTGAAAAAACTGGCGGATGTACACGATCTAGCAAAATCGACTAAACAATCAACGGAGGCTATACAGCTGGAACTGGCTGCATCCAGTTCCAGCTGTATAGCCTCCGATGCATCCATGCGGCGAACAATAGAGCAGAGGGTGAGCGATATAGAGGATGGTGGTCAAAAAGCGAACAAAACTCTGCTAGAGTTATCCAAAACAGCAGCAGTACTTCGCAGACAAACAGCAGAATTAAACGACCGGAACAGGCGGGGGAACATTAGAATACTAGGGGTCGCCGAAGGAGAGGAGGAGAAAAGCGGGTCGTGCATCACTTTCATACAAGACATGATCCCAAAAATAACCAACATTAAGTTTGACCTTCCCTTCGAGCTAGACAAGGCATACAGAGTACCTGCCTTCAAAACCTCAAATAAAACAACCCCACAACCCATTATATGCAAACCTCTCCATTTACAACACACAGAAGCCATTTTCGCAGTGGCCAGGAATAACCATAACATACAGTGGAATGGCCAAAAAATAATCCTCACACAGGACTACTCCAAGCACACAGTGGACTTAAGGAAAGGTTTTCTGGCACAGCAAGACAAGCTAAGAAAGGAGAACATCATTTTCTCATTCACAGGCCCTTCAAAGTTCAGAATCACTGATAAAGGTAGAACGTACGTATTTGAAGACTCCAAAGAACTGACTAGATACCTACAAGGTCCCACGCAGGAAGAAATGGAACTCTCTCTGGCAAACACGATCAAGAGAAGAGCCTCGCCTGACCTAAGAGTGGAATGAAGGAGTGTACGAAATCCCAAATAATGGCTAGACGATCAGCCGCTTCAACATTGGACTTACCGCTACCTTTAGAAACGCGACACACGATCTACCTCATACAAGACTATATCCTAGCATTATCTACCTCGAATGGCCAAACGGCCGAACTCACATCAATAAAGAATCCTGAAACAACTGCTGAATCAAGGAAGAAATATATAAGAACATTATAAACACTAATATTCTTTTTATGACTTTTTTAACTGAAATATATAAGTGTGAATGTAGTAAGCATGGACATATGCCAATATGGATCATTAGAAGACTTTATCATGCTAGATAAGATATGCAGAAATAGCAAGGCTGGGAAATTTAACTATAAAGATGCTCTGGCGTACAAAACCATAGTGATCCAGGGGACGGCGGAGCCGGATCTTTGCTGTCGCACGTCCACAATTCTAGGCGCAGGAACGGGGGGGATGGAGGGGAGGTTTTTTTTTGTTGTTGTTGTGTTTTTTGTGTAATTTTAGAAATGTTAGTACTGTACAGGATCACTGACAAAATATCGAGAAGAAGAATATCGACCTACAAAAATATCGAGGAAAAAATATAGAATGACAAAAAACCAAATCCCTATCTCCAAACAGGTAAGTACAAAAATATAGATTCCAAAATATCGTCGTAAAAAATATAGTTGGTCAAAATATCGAATTTTTTAAATGTCTTAAAAGTAATGTAAAATTAAGGAAATAATACATATAATTAACTGAAACATACTTAAAAATACTTAAATAACTTTAAAATTAATAAATAATTAATGTAAGTAAAAAAAAAAAAAAAATTAACACATATATATTAACGTAATATTAATTCAAAATATTCAATATTTTTTGCGCAGGATAGCGGGAGGGTAAAATTTACTATTACTACTCCAGTAAGTGCAATAGTAGGGAAAGCATTGGATAGCGGGAGGGTAAGAATTACTATTCCCACTCCAGACAGTGCAACAGTAGGGAAAGCGTTGGATAGCGGGAGGGTACAAATTACTATTCCCACTCCAGAGAATGCAATAATAGGGAAAGCATTGGATAGCGTAGGGGTAAAAATTACTATTCCCACTTCAGAGAGTGCAACAGTAGGGAAAGCGTTGGATAGCGTGAGGGTAAAATTTACTATTCCCACTCCAGTGAGTGCAACAGTTGGGAAAGCGTTGGATAGCGTAGGGGTAAAAATTAATATTCCCACTCCAAAGAGTGCAACAGTAGGAAAAGCATTGGATAGAGTAGGGGTAAAAATTACTATTCCCACTCCAGAGAGTGCAACATTAGGGAAAGCGTTGGATAGCGTAGGGGTAAAAATTACTATTCCCACTCCAGAGAGTGCAACAGTAGGGAAAGCGTTGGATAGCGTAGGGGTAAAAATTACTGTTCCCACGCCAGAGAGTGCAACAGTAGGGAAAGCGTTGGATAGTGGGAGGGCACAATGTACTATTCCCACTCCAGTGAGAGCAACAGTAGGGAAAGTGTTGGAAAGCGAAGGGGTTAAAATTACTATTCCCACTCCAAAGAGTGCAACAGTAGGGAAAGCGTTGGATAGCGTAGGGGTAAAAATTACTATTCCCACTCCAGAGAGTTCAACAGTAGGGAAAGCGTTGGATAGCGGGAGGGTAAAATTTACTATTCCCACTCCAGTAAGTGCAACTGTAGGGAAAGCGTTGGATAGCATAGGGGTAAAAATTACTATTCCCACTCCAAAGAGTGCAACAGTAGGGAAAGCGTTGGATAGCGTAGGGGTAAAAATGATTATTCCCACTCCAGTGAGTGCAATAGTAGGGAAAGCATTGGATAGCGTAGGGGTAAAAACTTAC
Source organism: Triturus cristatus (assembly GCF_964204655.1). Lineage (NCBI taxonomy): Eukaryota > Metazoa > Chordata > Amphibia > Caudata > Salamandridae > Triturus > Triturus cristatus. Next base: position 830,951,556 of record NC_140594.1, read on the forward strand.
TATTCCCACTCCAGTGAGTGCACTAGTAGGGAAAATAATATTTTAATATTTTATTAAAAATAAATTAATTATTAATACCAAAAAAAACAGCATTACAATGATTTACCAAGCACACAATATTTAATAATGAATTAATTATAAATGCCAATATTTTTTTTAATTAATTACCTATTAATAATTAATTAACAACCAATTAATTTTCTATACCAAAAATTAATAAATACAAATAATACCAATTAATAATTAATTAATAATAAATTAATTATCAATATAGAAAAAGTATTTCAACAATTATTTATTTACAATTAAATTACTTCCCACCATATTCCCCTATAAACCCACAACCCGCTACAAATAATAAATTAATACAATTAACATAATTATCAATTAAACAATTAATACAAATTAATTACCAATTATTACAAAATATTTTCCAATTAATTTTTAATCAACAACCAATTAATTTTCAATACCAAATAATAATTACCTAATAACAATTAAATTACTTCCCACCCTATTCCCCTACAAACACACAACCCGCTACAGAAGTAATACGCAAAATTAAAATAAAAAATATTTAATAATTCCTAAAAATGATTATTTAATGTACTATAATTAAATTACTTCCCACCCTAATCCCCTATAAACCCACAACCCGCTACGGAATTAAATTACACAAAAATTAAATAACATCAAATTCATTACTTTTAAAAATTTTAAACATACATTCCAAAATTAATACATACTTTTAACACATATACTAACACTTAAAACACTATAAAAAAATTCGATATTTTTAACAACTATATTATGACTGTCGATAATTACTTATTTCTATATTATTTAAATCGATATTTCTTACCTGATTTTCGATATTCTTCACCACTATATTTTGGCAATTCGATATTCTGTCCATTCTATATTAAAAACTCGAAATTCTGTCCAGTCGATATTTTTAATTCGATATTATGTCTGTTTACCACTGTACGGGAGGCACTCATGTTTCATTTTCTACCCACTGCACTCTATCATTCTTAAACATCTCCACGTACACTTTTGCACTCAAGGGAGGGATCGACATCAGACCTTGGGAGGGGACAACTAAGAAGGTCCAATGGAGGACGTCACAGGTACAACACACTCGAGGTCTCGAAAAGAGGGAGACAATACCGATCGGAAAGGGGAAAAGGACTGGATCTAACAACCAATACCTAGCATAACAAAATGGCAATAGACAATACGAAAACACTAATGCCCAACCTAAAGATAGTCTCCCTAAATGTTAAAGGGCTCAACCACCCAGTTAAAAGGAAAAAAATACTAGATTACCTAGCTAAAACTAAAGCAGATATCTTCCTCCTGCAGGAGACCAGATTATCCCTTTACGATGCAGAACGGATTAGGGCGAGATGAGTTGGTCAGATGGCCTGCTCTCCAGCCGTAGGGAAGAAACGGGGGGTGATCATGCTGTTAAATAGGAACTCCAAAATAAATATAGAAGACCAATATAGCGACGATGAGGGGAGAATACTGTTGACACATTTGAAAACGGGGGAAGAAAACATCCATGTACTCAACATCTACGGACCAAACGCTGATGACTTCAAATTCTGGTTGGGCATCTCTAAAAGTTTGGAGGCACTCCCACAAAACGACCTAACAGTGATGGCAGGTGACTTCAATTTGGCGCTAGACTACACTTTAGACAGACAGTCTCAGTGCCACTCACTCCCCCCAAGCGCACACAACATACTACAAAACTTATGTACCAGATTTAACCTTAAAGACACATGGCAGCTACAACACCCGGACACAAGAGACTACACGTTTTACTCCAACCCACACAATTCATACAGCAGAATAGATTACATTCTGATCACAGGAACACACACCCACTTAAAAGAACACACGGACATAGCAACGAGAACTGTCTCAGACCACTCCTGCATTAGTCTACTGCTGTGTGGGCGGCACAATGAGGACCACCCACATAGATGGAGATTTAACACTGATGTCTTGTCAGACCAAACCAACAGAATCAAAATAGAGGAGGCCATTAAGGAATATATTAGCTTTAATGACACTGCAGGCACCGATCCTAAAACCATGTGGGGCGCATTAAAAGCCACAATTAGGGGGACAATTATGAACATTAAAGCCAAGGTGAACAGAAATGTGAAGGCACAGTTGCATCAACTAGAGAAGGATATACAAAGATTAGAGGCAATCCATATCTCAGATCCAAAGAACGTAGGTGCACTTACAGAACTCACAAAGAAGAAATATGAATTGAACAGAATTTTGAGCGAAAGAGCTGGTATGTGGATAAACAAATTTAAAGCAATAAATCTATGCGAGGCTAACAAACCGGGGAAGCTCCTGGCCTCTTACCTAAAACATAAACAGAGACAGCATACCATCTCATCAATCATAGACTCACAAAATATCTCACACACAAGACACAGAAATACTACAGACATTTAGTGAATTTTATCAAGACCTCTATAAAAAAGATCTAACTCTAGACAAAAATGGCTGTACTGAGTACCTAAACAGACTAAATCTTCCAAAGTTAACACCAGAAGAAACACACAAACTAGGGAGGGAGATAAGCTCCACTGAAATTGAGATGGCAGTCAAGTCCCTTAAAGCTAACAAGGCACCCGGGCCAGATGGATATACAGCCGCCTTTTATAAGACATTCTTAACTCACTTACAACCCACTATGAAAAACGTTTTTAACTACTGTGAAGGGGTGGCGATGGTCTCACAGACCATGTCCGAAGCTAATATTAAAGTTATCCCCAAGGAAGGCAAAAACGCTCAGATGCCCCAAAACTACCGGCCTATCTCTCTGATTAACGTTGATTGCAAGATATATGCAAAAATCCTGGCATCAAGACTTAATAAGGTACTGTCTCAATTGATAGGTAATTCACAAGTTGGCTTCCTCAAGACACGCATGTCACACGATAACACCAGACTCCTATGCCATATACTAGATAATGCCGCCAAGTCCGACAAACCAGCTGTGACCATCACACAAGACGCAGAGAAGGCATTTGATAGGGTATCGTGGCATTTCCTAGAACAGTGCATGCGGGCCTTCAACCTGGGGAACTCCTTCATGCGGAAAGTAATGGCACTATACGTAAAGCCCACTGCCCGTATCATAGTCGATGGGGCGGTCTCAGAGCCCTTCGCCCTGCAGCGTGGTACAAGGCAAGGTTGCCCCGTGTCCCCCTCACTGTTCCTGCTAGCTCTTGAGCCTCTGATTAAGGATATAGAGGCAAATGAAGAGATGAAAGGTGTCACCATCAACGTGGCCACAATCAAACTAGCCGCATATGCGGATGACATTCTCGTTGTCACAGAGAGCCCTAAATCCTCTGTCGTGGCCCTCATGGACTCCATAGACAGGTACTCAGTCTTCTCAGGCTATAAACTCAATAAAAACAAGTCAGAATGCAAACCACTCAACATACACACCACAAAAGACATACTGGGGGACTCAGGCCTTACCTGGCAAACCAATTTCATAAAATACCTGGGTATATACTTTGGGACTGATCTTAAAAGAACACTAGAACAAAATGAAAAACTAATGTTGGACAAGATAAAGGTGCTGCTGGAGGGATGGTCACCCAAATTCATTACTTGGTGGGGAAGGATAGAGACAGTAAAGATGATGGTCACCCCTATGGTCAACTACCTGGCAAATATGCTCCCTCTAGTACTCACAGACGACTTCCATCGCAAAATAGACAAGCTGCTGAATAACTTCATCTGGCGAGAAAAAACAGCAAGGATAAGCCTTAAAAAACTAAGACTGGGGAAAACTCTGGGGGGTTTAAACCTAGCGGATTTTAAAACCTTCCAAACAGCATTCTTGGCAAAACAGGGGAGCTATTGGATCCTGCCCGACCAGGAGTACACTCCAGTAAGGCTGAGATTGGAGAGAGCCATACTAAATAACCTTGCGCTCTTAGCCCTATTAACAACCAACAAACATTCACTAACAACAAACCCAATACTCAAAAATACCAGAAACGCTCTACTGAAGGTGGACCAGAAGATGGAACACAGCATAAAAAACTCGAAATGGGAATCTCTATGGGCAAACGCTAGGATAAAATACAGGGGCAAGTCGCTCTCGATCGACTTGTGGGGGAAACAGGGATCTCCCACCCTATACAACTCGAAGATGGAGGGAATCCCATCACTTTCAATATGCTAAAAAACAAACATAATCTACCAGACATAGAACTATATCCTTTTCTAAAAATCAAAACAGCATTGACCAAAGCGAAACTCTCCACTACCAAGCCATCAATCTTCCAGTATATGTCCAACCTCAATAAATTAGGCCACCAGGTATCACATCTCTACAGACTCCTAAGGTCCAGCCCAACCAAAATCAATGAAAAGACACGCAAATACTGGGAGTCCCAGCTTGGGGACGCACTTAGCGAAAATGAGATCCAGACACTATGGTCCTCCCTTACACAAAGCAAAATTTCCCCGGTACTAGCACAGACAATGTTCTGGACACTACACAAAATCTACTGGACCCCAGCGCGTCTGGCGTCCCTGGAACTGAACCCCAATGACCAGTGCTGGAACTGCAACAATGGAAAGGGGGACCTGGCCCATCTCATATACTACTGCCCAAAAGTCAAGGCATTCTGGGAGAAGATCTTTGACTTTTTAAACAATATGCTGGGTTGTACCCTTAAAACTGAGTTTGCCACCCTAGTAACTGCATTCATTAGGACAGATGTAGACACCCAACAAGACAGAGACCTACTCGACCTCCTTCTAACAGCAGGAATAAAAATTGAACTCAATAACTGGAAAGACACCTCCAAGGCAAAGTTTAAAGGATGGCTCAACTGGGTGACATACCTTAGGGGAGCGGATACAGTGGCCCTACGAGATTCACCATGGAGACAGCCCGACAGGAAAATGTGGGCATCCCTGGACAAATACCTAGACCCGTATGATCCGCCCTGAATAGTCCCAGTAGAACTACCCGGATAGCAACCCCCATTAGACAATAGCGAACATGCTAACTCTCATTCTATGCCATCCTCTCTCTCTCTGCTCTGGACCCCTGTCCCTCTCTGTGCTTTCTATAAACCATAAGAGGACAGTGAGTGGAAGATAGCCAAAACAGGCTAATTGTAACTCAACCCACACAGCCAAAGTGGGCGACCCTGTAACACCAAGCAATGCAGAGTGCATGTTAATTGTTAATTGTTTTATGTATGTGTTATGGTATATGTTATATGTCATGGATTTTGGGGATAAAAAAATAAATCTTAATAAAAATCTACTGAAATAAAAAAATAAAAAAAATGTTTGAATTGCTGCGCCATCCCCTTATGTAAAGTTGGATTGGTTAAGAGGAGTGATATTTCTTTCTTCTGCCCTAAGCAACAATTCAGTTGGTAGAAGGCCTACAAAATGCTATGTCTCAGTATCTAGAGAGGGTAATTTTCAGGCTGGTGACAATTACCCCCTTTGAAGATCGAATTAATTAAAGAACCTTTCTATGAGTGCAGAATAATTTCTAATTGTAGAACACTGTTAAAGGCTGCTGTCAGGCTAGCTTTGCAAAGGGTAGGGTTTGATTTAGGCAGTGCTTGTGGTATTCCGTTCGGACCCGGACTTCTGAATACATTTGCATATTTGATCTTCTGAAAAGCAGAGCAAACTGTCATTTGGATTTTTGGGAATTATTGGATTTGTACTTTCCGTCTCATGGTAAGAGGGTGTTGTGTCCTTTATGGATTGATTAAAGTGTTTAGTTAAAATTTTAACCTGGCTAGTTTCTGTTGAATTTGAACTCAGAGCAGGATTTGGGGCCTTGTTCAGGTTGTTGACCATCCTCCAGAAGTGTCTTGAGTTTTTCTTTTTGCTGACTTATAATGCATTTGCCAAAAAGTTTATCTTTGTTGTTATTTTTTCCTCTCATACCATCTTTTGGTAGATTTTATTTATGGACTTCAAATTAGCTTGAATTAGATGCTTCCCAGGCTGCCTCCTGGCCAAGCTCAGGATTCTAATATGGTTTCTCTTTGCAATGTGACATGCGGTTGATATTTTAATCATTTTTAAGTCTTGTGAGCACTCTGTGACATGGGGTATGCTTGGAAGTTTTTTGAAAAATGATTGTTTATTAAATTGTTTGCAAAAAGTGCCCTCTTATACATCAAGGTAAGGTGATCATTATGAAAGCAATGGCTGACAAGGGCTGATGCGGTCTCCCCGATTAACCCTATAGTATAATGAGACCACCGTAGTTTCTTATAATTTATCATTTCGTGAACCCCCAGGGGGAAGGGACTTGAGGAATGAGCTCTATAATTTATTGTCCATGGTCGCTTTCAACCCTTTTTAGATTTGATCTGTTATGATCTAATTGAGTGAAGTAGAGGGAGAGTAGCTACTCTGAATTCAATTATAGAGTGCAAGTCAGCTGAGTAGTGGGTCCGCAATGGTGGGATGTCTTGCTGGTATCTGCCATTTAGTACTCTTAGCCCAAGGGATTCAAGAAAAGATACAGGGCATCATCATCAAGTCTGCCAACAAAGTGAAAGGAGTAGTCAGCCAAAACACTGAGACATACAAGATAGATGTTTACAAGCATAATAATGATCATTACAAGAGATTGGAAGGCAAACCCTTAAAATAATTAGAGACCTCCTTTCTTGAACTAACTACACAAACCAAAGAAGATGACTTTGTTAGTCTTAATAAATTCCATTTTCTTAATAATAAGCATCCTAGATCTCCTATTCTCTACACTCTCCTCAAAATACACAAAGACCCCACAGAAGCCTACTGGATTTCCAATTGCTAATTGTTGTGGTTCAATGCTAGAACATTAAGGCAAATATGTTGATTTCTTCAGAAAATACTTTGTGTTGCTCACAGACATATTAATTAAAGACAGGATACATTTGATAAAACGTATTAGGGATCATACCTTCAGCCTTGCGAGTAAACTCCTTGTCTCTATTCACAATGAGTCTCTCTACACAAATGTACCACAAAGTATCAAAGTAATGAAAAACTCCCATGACTTTACACCCTCCCCTATGTGATACATCACCAGCTTCATTGTCTCTCTCTCTTTTTGCTGTACCTTGCTAAACATTATTTTCAACTTGATGATTAGTATTATCCGTAATTACCTTTAGTTTTTGAATTGCTTCTTTATTTGTATAATAGCTCTTCTAAAACAAAATTAGCATAATTATATCAAAAATAATATAGCAACATGCATGATCTGTAATACCAATATGGTTACCTAAGACATTAATAAATATATCAGTCTGGTTGTCATTCAGAAAACCAGATTCAGCCTGAGTAAACACTTAGTAGACTCTGAGTAGAATAGGAGGGCTCGATGACGAACACAGCATTGTATATTGTTGAAAAAGCAGAGCTGTTATTAAATTTACCATCAACCATTGCCACAATATTGTTAACACATCTAGAGAATTTGGGTTAATAAGAAGGAGAGACTGAGTTTTCGGATGCCCATTATTGCAAACCTTCTCAGGTAGCAAACGGCTTTTGGAAACATTTACAAAAAGCAGCTTGAGAGGTGGTTGGGGCATTACTGTTTCAACTCCACGTAATTTGTAAAACTGTTTAGGGTGGTCCAGTTAGAGAAATAATTGTATGTGTTCAAATTTACAACCAGGTTTTCCTTTCTGGAGCCCTATAAAGCGTGTTTACCATGACCACATTCGTTTTAACCACAGGACAAAGAGTTATCATATATTTGGCGGTCCTGAAATTTAACCTAGTTAAAAATGTTTTATTTGCTGATTAAGCTAAAAGGTGTGTAGTTTGCAATGAAGTTCTTTCTGTACATTACAATGCTTACAATACTTTTTTTGTGATAACCTAATGTGGTATTTGGATTATTGGTTACATTTTTCACGGTGAAATCTGAAGTTACCTCCATTAATTCCATAAGACAGAACAAATACACGCCAAGAACAAAGTTAGTTGGCAACACATCGTATTTCCTAGAACATTTTAAAGGAATAGAAAACAGACATCCTTCTGAACAATCATGTACTTTCTGATGGACTCTTAACTGTTTCACAGATTGAGAAAGAAGACATACAGAGGCAATGGATGAATTTTGTTGCCAGAGCGCTTCATGGCAGGGTGGAGGATTGGATCCATTTGTTAATTAATGCTGCACTGGGGCACCAAGAGGCCACCTTAAGTTTTAATCTCCCTGATCCTGAATCCTCTTCCCAAAATCATTAAAAATGAGTAAGTACACAGAGATTGCCATTCTAGCTACCCCATTTACAGATGAAGAGTCCCCAAATGTGACCACCAAAGGACCATTGGAAAGCAAAGTGACGCCCGAACCCAAATAGCACGCAGGGCAACCAGAAAGCCCTATTCGATGAGTCTGGAGAGAGCTGAATGAGAAGGAACACACAATAGTGATGATGGCACCAAGACTAGCCATTCTTGACAAACCATCATCAGGGCAAAGAGTAGCAACTGCCAGTCCAGCCACTGAGAGAGCACCACCCCAGAAACAAAGGGGGCCACGGGGGATTGTATTCACTATCTTCCACAATGTGGAGCGGCAACACTGGATTGAGGAGGAGCCCGCCCGCTGAGACCCATCTGCGGGCTTTAAATGTGTCAGCAGAACATTAGAAGCACTTCTAAGGGAACGCATTTCCCACCAGGACTCCAACTCCCACAAGTACTTGCGCAGCATCATCATGAACAGCCCATCGGAGGGCGCGCAATTACATGTACTTAAGAGGCGGGGACCGGACTGTGTTTCATTCCTTTCACCGTCAGCCTCTGAGGAAGAAATAGATTTTCGAAACGCGTCAGGCAGCGGTGTATCGGCTGCGAAAGAAATCGGCTGGACGGCGTCCTCCATACCTATTAAAAGAGTTTAAGCTTGGAGCTCTGTGTTGTCCTTTCGAGTGCCTCTCAAATTGTGGGACACAAGCAGGAGCTTTGATATGTATATATATATATATATATATATTATCTACTGGCGGTCGCCAGTAGATAGTTATAGTTACAACCTAGTTTCATTAGGAAATCTCAAAATTCTATTTTGAATAACTTTGGCGCCGGTTGACGAATCCTCGCGAAATTTTCAAAACTAATGGGGCGCTCCGTTCAGCTCCTACCCTGAAAGTCTCGGGGTGATTCGTCAAGCGGGGGCCGAGAAAAAGGGGGGGTCCCAAAACGCGTTTTCCCCATGCATTTTTCCATTGGACATTTAGTCGCAGCTACAGCCCGAACGGCTGAACAGAATTACGTGAAATTTGGCAGAGTGGTAGCCATAAGGTCAAGGAAGTACCTTTTGCAGGTCTGGTGTAAATCTGTTCAGTATTTCCTGAGAAAATAGCATTTAAAAGCATATCAATATCTATACGCGCGCACCGTGCGCGCACTGTGCGCGCACCCTGCCGTGCCCGAGCGCAATTCTGATTGGTTGTTAGATGTCAGTAAACATTCGAATCGGTCGAAACCAGGAAGTGTCGGCCGCCATTTTGTCTCTCGCAGTCTGAGGGGGTGAAAAAAAAAGGTGGAGAACGTGAAAAGGGGGCAGAGTGGACAGTTCCTGACCCCCTAGCCTTGGTCAGGGGGTCACAGAAGGACCCCCAAGGGCGAAAATAACAATTTTTTTTTTTTTAAATTGCGAGGTGCGCGCACGCTGCGCGTACGGTGAACCGTGGGTGCTCGGTGCTCGAAGCGCACCGTGCGCCCACAGCTCGCGCACGGTGAGTGAAGCGCACCGTGCGCGCACGGTGCGCGCACGGTGAAAAAACTGAGAAAAATAAAAATAAATAAATACATAACTTAGCATTTAAAAAACCGTACAAATTCACTGAAAAAAACATAGGTTTCACACACGTTATAGTTACGAATTAGCATTTAAAATACCTTGCAAATTCACTTAAAAAACCATAGGTTTCACACATGTTATAGTTAGCTGGACATTTCACTCGTAAAAAACCAATGAAATTCCCCCGTTATAGTTAGTGCAGGCAACTATAACTCACGCGACCGCAATCCTCTGCTGATGACGTCAGATATTACATCACTGATGACATATGTGTCTTTATGAAAAATAAATATTTGTAATATATGTATAGCTAAAGATTAATGGAAGAAGACATGGGTAAATAAGTGTCTAAATACAGTGATGTAATATCTGACGTCATCAGCAGAGGATTGCGGTCGCGTGAGTTATAGTTGCCTGCACTAACTATAACGGGGGAATTTCATTGGATTTTTATGAGTGAAATGTCCAGCTAACTATAACATGTGTGAAACCTATGGTTTTTTAAGTGAATATATATATATATATATATATATCCTGCTCAGCTGCACCTGGGAAGCGCGGCACGCTGAAGGCGGGTGCTTAAAATGCGGAGGTGCACCGCAATCTCTATTAACGCTCCATGACTCCTTCAGGTTTCCAGGAAAGAATCGAGCACTCACGGGTAAGTAGTACGGCAGCTTCGTTTATTTCAAAGGAGTAAACAACAGACGCGTTTCGGAGCTAGTCCTTCCTCAGTGTTGTTACTAAGTTCATTACAAGCTACATCTTATATACATCGTTCAAAATTAAACATAGAGGAGGTCACAGGGAACAGCAGTCCCGGGCATTTGGACGCCATCTTTAAAGGGTCAAAAAATAATGGTTCGGATACTAACATATATGGATATATGATCAGGAATTGGCCGTGAAATTTAAACAATTAATGTTTTCCGAAATACATGAAACATTTCATCAATACAAATGTAAAAATTAAATTTATCACATTGGATAAGTTTCACAGCACACAGATTGAGACATTCGTAGATGAAGGACCTAGTGGCCCCATAAGTAATCAAATCCCTTCAGTACTGGATGAATTCGGTTTTTTACAAGAAGAACGGAGGTTCAACCTCTGTCCAAGAACTGCAACCAGTTATGTAGGACCCGGAAGGGGAAGAGGCAGAGGCAACAAAGGCGCAAAGGGGCCAGACAGCGGCACCGGCAGTGGGAAGAACAAGAGAAAGTAAATGATACAACTCTATCTGAGAGTCCCACAGCAGTCATCAATCTAACATCGATTCTGTTATCAGCCAAAGAAGAAAAAATACTACAGCTTGGTCATTCATATTGCCCCCCTGCGGAATTTAATTATGTTTCCACCAGAATTGATACATTTAAGTACACCAGAATGTTGAAATTAAAAAAACATTTCGCAATGAATCCTGGTAAATACAAAGTACCTGCAGCTCAAAGAGGTACTATATTACAGAACGACCTACGAAATCTACAGGTCAATGACATGAACTTGATACTGGAACTGGGACAAATGGGCAATGAAGAAGAGTATGATCACTCGGATGTTGCAGAAGCATCACCACAGAATGCAGAGGAAACTGCATTAGAACAGGGTTTGGTGATTGGGGAGAGTGTGTTGACAAGTTTTAGGCCTCGCTCAAAATTTATTCCCACTACTGCGAAGGATTCAGTGGACATATTCCATGAATTGGTAATCAATGATTTAAAGAATTTGGAGAAATGCACAGGGTCTATACATAAAAAATGGTCACAGCAACAGAAAAATTATATGGATCTTATTAAGAAACTGTCTTTAAATAACGACTGTATTGTTCAAAATGCTGATAAAGGTGGGAACATAGTTCTCCATGGGGCAGACAGAAATATCTGGATGAAGCATATAAACAACTTAATAACAGAAATAACTATGTAAGAGTCCCTCCTGCTTTGATGTTAAACAGTAATTTAGTGTTTAATACCAAACTTCAGCAGTGGTATGATCAAGGTTTGTTATCACATGATGAATTTCGATATTTAGAGATAAAAAATCCAGTAACTCCAGTTTTTTATCTTATACCAAAAGTCCATAAAGATCTAAATAATCCCCCAGGGAGACCAATCATCTCGGCCATTGGGAGTAGTTTGGAAAATACTTCCAGGTTTGTTGACTCATTCTTATGTCCAATGGTAAAATTACTGCCTTCATTCATTCAAGATACAGGCGATTTTCTAAAAAGCATTTATGATGTACCATGGGAAGATGACATGTTGCTAATGACTATTGATGTCACCACGCTCTATACGAGTATCAAACATCAAGATGGCCTTAATGCCATCAAACATTATTTGGGGACAAGACCAATTTCTCTATGGGCTCATAGTCAAATGTTATGCTCTATGGTGGAATGTTGCCTTAAGAATAATTTTTTTCTCTTCAATGGGGAATTGTTCCACCAACTCTGTGGCACTGCGATGGGCACCTGCTTCGCCCCCAGCTATGCAAATTTGCATATGGGCTGGTGGGAGGAGCAGGTGGTCCGCCGGCGGTGCCGGGAGGAATGGGACAATAACATCCTCCATTGGGGTCGATTTATTGATGATTTATTTATCATATGGAGGGGAACGGAAACATCAGCCAATAATTTTGTCAATAAACTCCAGATTAACAATCTCAACCTAAAGTTCACAAGTACTGTGAGCAAGAATGAAGTGAAATTTTTAGACCTTATGGTTTATGTGAAGAATGGTCACTTGCATACACAGATATTCCGTAAACCAACGGCAGGAAACACGTTGCTACATGCGACAAGTTTCCATCCCAGCAACCTCATCAGAAGCATTCCATATGGGGAATGTTTAAGAACAGTACGTAATTGTAGTGAAGCTGACATTGGGGAAATAGAATTACAGACCTTACGTTCCCGTTTTAAATTCAGAGGATATGGGGATGAGTGCATTCAGAGTGCAATTCAGAAGGTCAAATCTAAAACAAGAGAAGAAATTCTATTTCAACCATCTGAAACCAGCAAACGTAAACAGAAACAACTACAAGATTCCAATGAGTGTAGACTGGTGACTTCATTCAATAAACAACATGGGCAAGTGCGCAGTATTTTATTGAAACATTGGAATTTGATACGCAATGACCCGATTCTGGGTCAAATGGTATCAAATAAACCCTTAATAACGTTTAGAAGAGCCAAATCATTCAAGCAAATGTTGGTGAGTAATATGGCACCAAAATCTTTGATGCAGCCCCCCAAAACATCATGGTTAAAACGTCAAGATGGATTCATCAGATGTTTGAAGTGTAAAGCATGTCAGCATGGCATCAACACAAAGAAGTTTACAACAGGCTGCTCGAGAATAGAGTAGAATATCAGAGGGCAGTTTAACTGTAAAACGGAATTTGCTGTGTACGTGCTGAGCTGCCCATGCAAACTTCAGTACGTGGGCAGTACAATTCTTCCTGTCCACAAGAGAATACTTCAGCATCTAAGGGCCATCAAAAATGTTGATAGAGCATACCCGGTGGCACGACATTTTGCAGTTTGTCATGGAAGTGATGTGACGGGTTTATCGTACTTTGTCATTGATGCGATCCCACCCAATGTGAGGGGTGGAGATAGACAGAAAGATCTAAGAAAACTGGAATCACGGTATATTGTGGAATTAAACAGTAAAGCACCAATTGGCCTTAATATTGAAGAAGATCTGTACACACATTTATAGGCCCTGTATTGAGCTTAAATTACCCTTTCTGGAGTTTCCGTTTTTAAACAATTTAAAACATCATAGTTTATCATTTATTATTTTATGTATTTTTTGTTTTGTCAATAAGGAGTTGATAAGCTGATTTAATTCACTATATTTTTTTAATATGTGAGGTATTCTGTTATAGGACGAGCAAAACACAATCAGTTTGCCCACTGGGGCTGAATTAGAGTTACTGGTCAATTGACATTTTAAGCCCACATGGGCATGTTGAATATTATAATCGTTACTTGATGTATGTTGCTTTTCCAGAAAAAGGACCGTGTTTGATAAAGTCATGCCACAATACAAATTGTAATTGTAGATCTGCCAATGTGGTCTACATTTTAATGTACTGTGTTTAATTTGCGTGATATTTAGCCTGATTTCAATTCATTTGTCCGTAACAGGCAGCAAACTACGAGTCTTTTTTCGTTTACATTTGTTTTGTAGCCCTCACATGACCGTATCACGTGCACAGCATAAATGGTGGAATTGTTTGACAAAACTTTGTTGGTGAACAAGCCTGCAGGTTCAGGCGAAACGCGTCCGACATAGCCACTAATTAAACCCTGGCTGGATTTGTCAAAGACATTGCGTCGTGTCCTTTTGTTCTGAGAGGAGTGTCTGTACGTATTTAGCGGACCGAGCTTGGTGGTTCGCCTGACGACGCACCCGCTGATCTGGAGTTTGCGGTGGCTGTTTCCAAGCAACGTGGTGAAGGATATATTTATATATATATATATATATATATATATATATATATATATATATATATATATATATATATATATATATATATATATATATATATATATATATATATATAGATATCCAACAACAAAGTTAACCCATTTGGAAGAGCCAACTCGCAGGTAGGTGAAATCTCCGTTTATTATGCAGTTTGTCAGCTCAGTGGAGGGAAACAAAGTCCAAAAGCATTGATGAGCCTGACGCGTTTCATGCTTCTCGAGCATTTCTTCAGAGGCTTGTGAACATCTCGTGGAGCACTGGTTAATTACATCTTGAACACCTGCCCCAGTGGGCGTTGGCTCTCCCAGAGCCTGCTGGTGTTTGTAGTTTCATTCGTTTTGCTTCAGTGAGCTGCTCTCTTGAAATGTAAATGTTCAAAAATAAAACCACTGTGGGTCTGGAAATCGTTCCTCTGACTCTGGGCTGCATATTTAAAAACTTGCACCACGGCCTTCCTGCCCTTAACACTGCTTGCCAGGTGACTGCAGCTCGGTCCACTTTTATGTGGCAGGGCTCTTCCCCGACCGGGATCAGGCTGTAAACAAATCCAACAACAAAGTTACCCCATTTGGAAGAGCCAACTCGCAGGTAGGTGAAATCTCCGTTTATTATGCAGTTTGTCAGCTCAGTGGAGGGAAACAAAGTCCAAAAGCATTGATGAGCCTGACGCGTTTCATGCTTCTCGAGCATTTCTTCAGAGGCTTGTGAACATCTCGTGGAGCACTGGTTAATTAAATCTTGAACACCTGCCCCAGTGGGCGTTGGCTCTCCCAGAGCCTGCTGGTGTTTGTAGTTTCATTCGTTTTGCTTCAGTGAGCTGCTCTCTTGAAATGTAAATGTTCAAAAATAAAACCACTGTGGGTCTGGAAATCGTTCCTCTGACTCTGGGCTGCATATTTAAAAACTTGCACCACGGCCTTCCTGCCCTTAACACTGCTTGCCAGGTGACTGCAGCTCGGTCCACTTTTATGTGGCAGGGCTCTTCCCCGACCGGGATCAGGCCGTAAACAAATCCAACAACAAAGTTACCCCATTTGGAAGAGCCAACTCGCAGGTAGGTGAAATCTCCGTTTATTATGCAGTTTGTCAGCTCAGTGGAGGGAAACAAAGTCCAAAAGCATTGATGAGCCTGACGCGTTTCATGCTTCTCGAGCATTTCTTCAGAGGCTTGTGAACATCTCGTGGATCACTGGTTAATTAAATCTTGAACACCTGCCCCAGTGGGCGTTGGCTCTCCCAGAGCCTGCTGGTGTTTGTTGTTTCATTCGTTTTGCTTCAGTGAGCTGCTCTCTTGAAATGAAAATGTTCAAAAATAAAACCACTGTGGGTCTGGAAATCGTTCCTCTGACTCTGGGCTGCATATTTAAAAACTTGCACCACGGCCTTCCTGCCCTTAACACTGCTTGCCAGGTGACTGCAGCTCGGTCCACTTTTATGTGGCAGGGCTCTTCCCCGACCGGGATCAGGCCGTAAACAAATCCAACAACAAAGTTACCCCATTTGGAAGAGCCAACTCGCAGGTAGGTGAAATCTCCGTTTATTATGCAGTTTGTCAGCTCAGTGGAGGGAAACAAGGTCCAAAAGCATTGATGAGCCTGACGCGTTTCATGCTTCGCGAGCATTTCTTCAGAGGCTTGTGAACATCTCGTGGAGCACTGGTTAATTAAATCTTGAACACCTGCCCCAGTGGGCGTTGGCTCTCCCAGAGCCTGCTGGTGTTTGTAGTTTCATTCGTTTTGCTTCAGTGAGCTGCTCTCTTGAAATGTAAATGTTCAAAAATAAAACCACTGTGGGTCTGGAAATCGTTCCTCTGACTCTGGGCTGCATATTTAAAAACTTGCACCACGGCCTTCCTGCCCTTAACACTGCTTGCCAGGTGACTGCAGCTCGGTCCACTTTTATGTGGCAGGGCTCTTCCCCGACCGGGATCAGGCCGTAAACAAATCCAACAACAAAGTTACCCTATTTGGAAGAGCTGCAGTCACCTGGCAAGCAGTGTTAAGGGCAGGAAGGCCGTGGTGCAAGTTTTTAAATATGCAGCCCAGAGTCAGAGGAACGATTTCCAGACCCACAGTGGTTTAATTTTTGAACATTTTCATTTCAAGAGAGCAGCTCACTGAAGCAA
Organism: Triturus cristatus; assembly: GCF_964204655.1. Taxonomy (NCBI): domain Eukaryota; kingdom Metazoa; phylum Chordata; class Amphibia; order Caudata; family Salamandridae; genus Triturus; species Triturus cristatus. The sequence continues at coordinate 830,968,040 of NC_140594.1, forward strand.
AACGAATTAAACTACAAACACCAGCAGGCTCTGGGAGAGCCAACGCCCACTGGGGCAGGTGTTCAAGATTTAATTAACCAGTGCTCCACGAGATGTTCACAAGCCTCTGAAGAAATGCTCGAGAAGCATGAAACGCGTCAGGCTCATCAATGCTTTTGGACTTTGTTTCCCTCCACTGAGCTGACAAACTGCATAATAAACGGAGATTTCACCTACCTGCGAGTTGGCTCTTCCAAATGGGGTAACTTTGTTGTTGGATTTGTTTACGGCCTGATCCCGGTCGGGGAAGAGCCCTGCCACATAAAAGTGGACCGAGCTGCAGTCACCTGGCAAGCAGTGTTAAGGGCAGGAAGGCCGTGGTGCAAGTTTTTAAATATGCAGCCCAGAGTCAGAGGAACGATTTCCAGACCCACAGTGGTTTTATTTTTGAACATTTTCATTTCAAGAGAGCAGCTCACTGAAGCAAAACGAATGAAACAACAAACACCAGCAGGCTCTGGGAGAGCCAACGCCCACTGGGGCAGGTGTTCAAGATTTAATTAACCAGTGATCCACGAGATGTTCACAAGCCTCTGAAGAAATGCTCGAGAAGCATGAAACGCGTCAGGCTCATCAATGCTTTTGGACTTTGTTTCCCTCCACTGAGCTGACAAACTGCATAATAAACGGAGATTTCACCTACCTGCGAGTTGGCTCTTCCAAATGGGGTAACTTTGTTGTTGGATTTGTTTACGGCCTGATCCCGGTCGGGGAAGAGCCCTGCCACATAAAAGTGGACCGAGCTGCAGTCACCTGGCAAGCAGTGTTAAGGGCAGGAAGGCCGTGGTGCAAGTTTTTAAATATGCAGCCCAGAGTCAGAGGAACGATTTCCAGACCCACAGTGGTTTTATTTTTGAACATTTTCATTTCAAGAGAGCAGCTCACTGAAGCAAAACGAATGAAACAACAAACACCAGCAGGCTCTGGGAGAGCCAACGCCCACTGGGGCAGGTGTTCAAGATTTAATTAACCAGTGATCCACGAGATGTTCACAAGCCTCTGAAGAAATGCTCGAGAAGCATGAAACGCGTCAGGCTCATCAATGCTTTTGGACTTTGTTTCCCTCCACTGAGCTGACAAACTGCATAATAAACGGAGATTTCACCTACCTGCGAGTTGGCTCTTCCAAATGGGGTAACTTTGTTGTTGGATTTGTTTACGGCCTGATCCCGGTCGGGGAAGAGCCCTGCCACATAAAAGTGGACCGAGCTGCAGTCACCTGGCAAGCAGTGTTAAGGGCAGGAAGGCCGTGGTGCAAGTTTTTAAATATGCAGCCCAGAGTCAGAGGAACGATTTCCAGACCCACAGTGGTTTTATTTTTGAACATTTACATTTCAAGAGAGCAGCTCACTGAAGCAAAACGAATGAAACTACAAACACCAGCAGGCTCTGGGAGAGCCAACGCCCACTGGGGCAGGTGTTCAAGATTTAATTAACCAGTGCTCCACGAGATGTTCACAAGCCTCTGAAGAAATGCTCGAGAAGCATGAAACGCGTCAGGCTCATCAATGCTTTTGGACTTTGTTTCCCTCCACTGAGCTGACAAACTGCATAATAAACGGAGATTTCACCTACCTGCGAGTTGGCTCTTCCAAATGGGGTAACTTTGTTGTTGGATTTGTTTACGGCCTGATCCCGGTCGGGGAAGAGCCCTGCCACATAAAAGTGGACCGAGCTGCAGTCACCTGGCAAGCAGTGTTAAGGGCAGGAAGGCCGTGGTGCAAGTTTTTAAATATGCAGCCCAGAGTCAGAGGAACGATTTCCAGACCCACAGTGGTTTTATTTTTGAACATTTACATTTCAAGAGAGCAGCTCACTGAAGCAAAACGAATGAAACTACAAACACCAGCAGGCTCTGGGAGAGCCAACGCCCACTCGGGCAGGTGTTCAAGATTTAATTAACCAGTGCTCCACGAGATGTTCACAAGCCTCTGAAGAAATGCTCGAGAAGCATGAAACGCGTCAGGCTCATCAATGCTTTTGGACTTTGTTTCCCTCCACTGAGCTGACAAACTGCATAATAAACGGAGATTTCACCTACCTGCGAGTTGGCTCTTCCAAATGGGGTAACTTTGTTGTTGGATATATATATATATATATATATATATATATATATATATATATATATTACCTACTGGCGGTCGCCAGTAGGTAGTTATAGTTAGGACCCCTTTTCCATAGGAAATCCGCAACATTCTATTTTGAATAACTTTGGCGCCGGTCGATGAATCCTCGCGAATTTCTCAAAATAGGTGGGGCGCTACGCTCCGCTCCTACCCTGAAAGTCTCGGGGGGATACGTCAAGCGGGGGCTGAGATAAAAGGGGGGTCCCAAAACGCATTTTTCCCATGCATTTTTCCATAGGACCTTTAGAACGAGCTACAGCCCGAACGGCTGAACAGAATTACTAGAAATTTGGCAGAGAGGTAGTCCCTATGTCAAGGAAGTGCCTTTTGTAGGTCTGGTGTAAATCTGTTCAGTAGTTCCTGAGAAAATAGCATTTAAATCAATATATATATGTGGGCGGAGCCTAACCACACATCTCATCCTGAGATCTGATTGGCTGTCAGCACTTCATCCAAGAAGTGTTGGCAGCCATCTTGGGACCAATATACATGATAGCAGCTCATTAAAAAGCATTGCAGTTAATAGAAGATTTTAAGACTTTAGTTACATTATAAATCATTTGTTGATGGTACCATACTCATTTTAGGAATTGTGGTATGTTCTAAGGTGATTTCACCATGTGAAAAAGCCTTCTGCTGGGATATCATGATTGAGAGAAAAATATTTTCTCATGCTTTTACCACAGAGGTTTGGAAGGTGATCTATAAGCTAAACTGAGAGCTTATTTTCTGTAAATTCACATTATCTTTCTCAGTCATGTGAGAATGAAGTCTGACATTCTCAGTAAAACATGTACATCCAACAAGGGCAGAGACTGTCAGTTGATTCCTTTGTGTTCTACTGCAGCTTTCCAGAGTGTTCCAAAGAACTACTAGAGCGCTAACCGTCCTACTTATGATAAATGTATGGCACACCTGAAGCCATCTTGCTTGGATTAAAGTGGTAACTCTTAAAACATTTAATTTAAAAAGGAACAAAATGAGGGGGTTCATTTTTCCATAAAAAGTATGATTAGTGCTGCAGAAAGAAAAATTAGGGCACATTTTGAGTGACTTCTCAAATCCTGGCATGCAGACTGAAACATGCACTTTCAATACCAGCAGCAGTTTTCCCTGGTGAGCAGTAGCTTTACTACAGTGATCTAATGAGCAAAAAGAGTGCTAACATTCTGATTTTATGGCAAATGTGTGACACATTTGAATGCCTTCTTGATGGAATCAAAGTAAAAAACTGAAAGTATTTCCTACTGAGGAGACTGCAGTAAATGAGGAAATTAGGAAACTTCATAACAAATAAGTCTCCCAAGATGGCCACCAGAGACAAAAGAGCCCAAATGTAGCCCAAATATCACCCAGATGTAGCCCAAGTATAGCCCAATGACAGAATGTCCAAGAATGTTCTTAAAAACAACTAGAGCACTTACTGTCTTCATTATGACAAAAGTATGGCACACCTGAAGCCATCTTGATTGGAATAAACTGGTAACACTTAAAACATTTAATTTAAAAAGGAACACAATGAGGGGGTTCATTTTGCCATAGAAATTATGATTAATGCTGAAGAAAGAAAATGAGGGCACATTTTGAGTGACTTCTCAAATCCTCTTCTATTTCATTAAAAAATTCTGACATGCAGACTGAAACATGCACTTTTAATACCAGGAGCAGACTTCCATGGTGAACAGTAGTTTTACTACAGTGATCTAATGAGCAACTAGAGTGCTAACATTCAGAATTCATGGCAAATGTGTGACATATCTGAATACCTTCATGATGGAATCAAAGTAAAAAACTGAAAGCATTTCCGACTGAGGAGACTGCAGTACATGAGGAAATTAGGAAACTTCATAACAAATAAATCTCCCAAGATGGCCACCGGAGACAAAAGAGCCCAAATGTAGCCCAAAATCACCCAGATATAGCCCAAATATAGCCCAATGACAGAAGTGTGCAAAACACTTATTATTTTGTGTTTTTGCAGTGTTATATAGTGCAGACTTGTCAGGTATTGGAGTGCTTTACATGAGCATTGGTTACATCACACAAGAACAAATTAATTTTGGTTGTAGACATGGGGAGACTAAGTGATTTGACCAGAATCACAGAATGTCGAGCTGAAGCAGAAACTTCAACCTGGTTCCCCAGTTGCAAAGTCTGCAGTTCTGGAAGTAACACCACATCCTCTCCCCTAAGTGCAACATTTAATCAAGTTGTCAACTAGATAAAAAAACATAAAGATAACAAATAATTTAAAAGTGCTTTGTCGCTATTTGAAAACTCAGAAAATATGTCCTTATTTTAGTCTTTTAGAGCACTAACCATAATTTTGATGCCAATAAGACCCTCTCATATATGTAATTTCTAAAGGAATGCTCTAGGTATTACAGTTTTGATTACATCAAGATGATGTCAGGCGTTCCACACTTTTGTAATAAATATAGAATGTTAGCAATCTAGTTGTTCATTAGGATACTGTTGAGAGGCAGAGGCCAGGGGCACGGACTCTGAAAATTGAAGGCAGGTAGGAGGGTGCAAAGGCAACAATTTAACCACACTGAGCAGGCAGGAAGGGCCGTGGAAGCACAACAGACTATGGAGGGCAGTGGAAAGGGGGGCAGGGGCAACAAACCAACAATACAGGACTTGCAAGAGAGGCTGTTGGAGGGAAGATCTATTACGGGTCAAGGAAGCTAGGGGCGGTCCCCAGAGCCCCGGGAGCCACCACAGAACTGAGCAGGAGAGTGAGTCAGGGACAAAAGGGGCACCTTAATTTGAGCCGGGGTGCCTAGGAACGCTTGCTCCAAAAATGAAGAAAACAGACTTATGAGACATGGAATTGGAGGCAGAATACAATGGCAGTTTAATGAGAAGATGCAACTTCAAAGAAACCGCAGAATAGAGACATAAAGTACAAAATACAGAATCCAGATAATCATACAGCTGTCATGATATTCTCTGTATCTCAATTAATGGACTGACAGAGAGAGAGAGAAAACACATCTATAAATGCATCATGAGAAACAAGTTACACCAAGGAAAATGTTACCTAGGGACACTCACATTTACTCTTAGAGCAAGCATTCCTGCAATTACAATACAACATCTTTTAAATGCAAAAGTAAAGAGAACAATGGTTAAACATAACATGACATTTCATATAGGTAAAATAGAATAAGATACTTCAAGCAAAGCAGAGCAAGACATTTTAAGCAAAGGAAGACAAGAGCTCCCAGTTCTTGGGGAAAACCTGCACAGCCTGTTAACCTACATACAGACGGCGAGGTTGTCCGTCGATATCTGTGGGTGCTCCCTTTTTATATCATTTTATGGGCTCCTTTGCACGCTACATCTACCTACGTATGCTACCCAAAAGCTTCGTCTGCAGATTTTACCAGACATTTCGTCATTTACCCACTTAATGCTGACAATGGACTGGGTGAAAAGGTCAGTCTCTCAGGCCAATCGCTTATCGTAAGTTCCATAGAGCAAGCAGAAAATAATGAGTATTGTACAGGAATTCAATATATTCATGTATAAAATCTCCTCAGTTCTCCTAACTTGACGCTCTGCGGTTGCCACTTCCTTAAAAGCGGGAAACGTGCCCAGGAAGCAAGTACCAGTCCAGGATGCAGCCTACTGTATGTCGACAGCTTCAGGGGGATGTTGAACTTTGATACCGAGCACGGAGCACTCGGGTAGGGTGGGGGCTACTAGTTTGGAGCAGAAGGCCTCGCAGACCTGCCTTCAGACTGCTATACACTAAAATTGCAGAGCTATGGTCAATTTAACAAAGAGGCCTACATATTGAATAGAAGGGCCTACACAGGGGTTTTATGCTGGCTGAGTGGTAAGGATGTCTCAGGATAATTATATAGCAACACAGGACCCGCTGGTCAATTTAATACGGCCTACAAATGCGGCTGGCAGGGCAAGGACAAGGGTCTCATACTTCAGGTGTGGACAGAACGGGCCAGGGGCCCCCTGTGATACAAAATCTACCCTCCTTCAAGGCTGTGGCAATGTAATAGACCATTGTGGGCAGAAGGAAGAGGCAATGGTAGTACAACCATACATGCCAACAGACCCGATTCAGCCAGGAAACGTCCAATGTTTTTAAGCTCAAATGGGCTTTATTTGATCTGTCTCCTGTCTACAATATCCTCTTTTTCAATGTAACTCAAAGGGGAAAATCAATACCCCAGTTTTTTTTCAAAATCTCCCTCTTACCAAGTTCAAAATGTTCGCAAGTATGGTACATTGGATCATGGAAGGAAATGGGATAGGGACATGGACTTGGATAACAGAGGACAGGAGAGACATGGAGAGGTGCACCAAACTGACCCTGCAGGGCAGGCATCAGGGTTTGCAGCAGCACAATACACCACACAGGGCATGCAGGACGGGAGTGCAGCACAACAATCCATAGAAAGCAAGAGGGAGGGGACAGGACCATGCACATGGACAACAGAGAACAGAGGGGCAAGAGGCAATGGTAGCTAGCTGACCATAATGGACAGACAGGAGAGAAGGCTGCAGCATAACAGGCCATAAAGGGCAGGAGGGACGGATCAGGGGCATTACAATGGAACAGACAAGCCAGGAGGGTGGGAGTAGGGGTCTGTACATGTAAACAGAGGGCTGGGGGCAAGGGGGCAGGGCAGGAGCAGCAAGATGGCCATGGAGGTCAGGCAGGATGGGCACTAGAAGCAAGACACAACATGAAGAGCAACAGTGAGACTGTGATGGCATACACACAGACCATGGAGGGAAGGTGGGAGGGGGTAAGGGGCAGCTAACTGACCACACAGGGCAGGTGGGAGGGGCCATGGCAGCACAGAAGACCATGCATGGCAAGTGGGAGGGTTAGTGGCAGCACAATGGCTATGATGGGCAAGAAGGAGGGTGCAGGGGCATGCACAAAGGACGATGGAGGATAGAAGGGAGGGTCAGGACCTGTGCACAGACAAGAAAGTTCAGGGGAAGGGGCCTCACAACAGACCACACGGGGCAGGCAGGAGGAGCAGTTGCAGCACAACAGACCAGGGAGGGCAGAAGGGTGTGGCAGTACAATGGACCATGTAGGACAGGAGGAAGAGGATAGAGGCATGGCATGTGGACAGGCAGGGTGGAGGTGGCAGGGACAGGTTACAGTCATCTGACAATGCTAGGCAGGTGGGAGGGGAGTGGCAGCTCAACAGAACACTCAGAGTAGATAGGAGTGGCAGGTCCATGGGACATGGTGGGCAAAAAGGATGGAGCAGGGGCATGCACAAAGACATCGGAGGGCAGGGGGAAGGAGAATAGGGGCAGCATCCTAAGCACAGAGTTTAAGCAGGAGGTCAATGATGGGGCATAGAATTGGGCAATGGAGGGCAGGAGGAGTGGACTGGTACATCATACTAAATTGAGGGCAGTGGCAGCACATCAGACCATACATGGCAGGAGGGAGGAGGCTAGTCCATGGATTCACACAACAGAGGATAGGGAGGAGGGGGACGGGGCAGCAAGCTAACTGTTCAGAGAAGGCGGGTATTAGAAACTTTATTGTTTTTAAAACATTTTGTCTGTGCAAACTACTTAAAATATGAACAAGTATGCAGCATAATCTCACTTTTATTCAGGAAGAAGAAGACGTTAGTGACTGTGACTCCGGGCTCACTTGGCAAAAACACCCCCTGACCCTCCACCCCCTATCGCAAAATGTAATGCCCGTGAAAAGGGTAGGTGAACACAGTGTTATATAGAACATAGTCCTGAGAGCACGATTGAAAATGAAAACTAGATATAGTGTATGGTATAAACTATGCACCAAAAAGTGTGATATAAGATGAACCAGGCGTGAAATATAATATGCAATACATTGTGCGCAATGACAGATTCATTGGAGAGCGCGAGATAGCACAGGCACTAGCGCGTGCTATGCGATATGCGCCTTGGAGTGTAATATGCACAGGGCAGTGTTGTGTAACCTAACTAGTCTCTAAAGTTGTAATATAAAATATGTGCTGGGGAGTGTAACTTTGCATATGCACTGTGACAAAGATATGGATCCCAAATTGTAATATGTATGGCATAGCACTGTGCGTTATAACATAGGCATCGAGGAAGGCACGTTAGATGGGGCAATATAACCCGTGCGAAGACAAGTGTGGCATGACATTTTCACGGGGTGGTGTTACAGTGCACATGGGCTAGAGAGTGTCATAGCATATGCACTAGCTAGTGGAATACAATACAGAGGTGTGTGGCACTCGGCAGGCAATGGTGGGTGTAACACAGCATTGGGCTCTGTCAGGAGCGCGCTGTGACTCGCAAGTGATGTTCGTCCCCTTTCCAGAGAGTAAAATAAAAAGTATTACACATCCGGCAGTGGATGTGTGTTTTATTAACTGTGAGGGGGGTTTCTTGCATAGTTTTGGTCGAATTTTTGTCGAATCCCCTTTGAATGGCTTGGTGTGCATGTGTATTAAATGTGCCCGTCAATAGCTACCCATGTTTGTATAAATAAACGACAAGGGTGTCTACCGGGATTAGGCATGGTAGAGCATCAGACATGTCAGAGCTTCACTAGTGGTGTAAATACATTCCACGTGGATTAATTGCATGCATAGTCGCCTTTTAATGAATATCACGCAAATCGTCATGGTGATAGGTACGTACGGTTTGTCCAGCATGTCCTAGGCGTGTCTATAAATATATATTTTTTAAAAATAATAAAAAACAGTGGCCGGCCCTGGGGATTGGGGTCAAAAAAATATAATTAGGAGACAGGCCTGGGGGATGGGGTCATCAGGGCCAATAAATTAGAATAAGAAGGGGAACCACACAGCCCCCCTTCTTAAAAAAATAAAATAAATAAAAGACTGGCATCGTGCCGGAGGCCATGCCCCCTCCATGCAGCACTCTGCAAACGCGCCCCCAACAGGCATCTCCAGTATGCGCCAGGGAGCTGCGCTGCAGACAGGTGTTCTGAGGCCAAGCCCCTTTTTACACCTCTCTGCAACGCAGCTCTGTGGCGCTTACTGGAGGTACCTAGTGGTCTAGTGTGACCCTAGGGACCCTTAGGATTCAAGGGGACTTAATCTCTCAACTTAGAACAGCCACAGGGCGCGTTTACACAGTGGTGAAGGGAGGGGACGGGGCCTGAGGTGACGTGTGCAAACACGCACCATGGCACGTTTTAAATTGGGGATATAATTTCCCTTCAATACTGAGGGCCCCTGGGGGCTAACTAGCCCACCAAGTGCTTCCACCAAGTGCTTCCAGTAAGCGCCACTGAGCTGCATTGCAGAGAGGTGGTCCAGGCCGTGCCACTTTTTACACCTCTCCGCAACGCAGCTCTGTGGCACTTACTGGAGGTACCTAGTGGGCTAGTTGGACCCTAGGGACCCTCAGGACTCAAATGAACTTAATCTCCCAACTAAAAACGGACACAGGGCGTGTTTACACAATGGTGAAAGGAGGGGACGGGGCCTGAGTTAACGTGTGCAAAAACGCCCTGTGGCCTGTTTTAAGAGGTAGTTTTAATCCCCATGCCCTATTATATACTAGGGGCTTATAGAGGAGGTAAGGCTAATCACAGGGGGACCCCAACGCATAATGTTCCCTAGTGTATGTAGGTGTTTTCACTGTATTCTAAGTGTCTTTTAACATAGCACTGGCTCTAGGACTGGTTAGTCAGACTCAGTTACCACCAGTATCCGTCTGAAAAAGTTGAGGGTACAGGATGATTTTGCAACAAGGCTTCTTTCTGCTCTTCTTTTTGTTCTTTCTGCACGTTATCCTTCTTCCTGCACTTATCTTCGTATTTGAGGACTTCTGGTGCTTCTTTCTGCACTTCTTTTGTTTCTTTCTGTGCATTTTTTCTTCTTTCTTCACATGTCCTATCTCTGTAGGTATAGTTAGAAATTAGCATTTAAAAAACCTTTGAAATTAACAGAAAAAACCATAGGTTTCAGGCACGTTATAGTTAGGAATTAGCATTTAAAAAACCTCAGAAATTCACTGAAAAAACCATAGGTTTCAGGGGTGTTATAGTTAGCTGGACTTTTCACTTGTACAAAACCATTGAAATTCCCCCGTTATAGTTAGTTCAGCTAACTATAACTCGCCCGCCCGCAATGCACTGCTGATGACGTCACATATTACATCACTCATGACATGGTCAGTGACATCACTCATGACATCACTGATGACATCTCAAATGACATCACTGATGACATCACTGATGACATCATCCTTGTGATAGAGTGGCAGACCTCCTCTCACCCTAATATAACCTTTGATACACACATTCAAAAATAGAGACTAAAATTTTCAAAACAATGGACATACCAATACCAGTTACAACAACCTCTTCAGTAATTCTAAGATCCACATACACATCCACTCATTCACCAACTGTCCAATACAGTCACTCATACATGTACTCACTCATCATAGGTACTCATACACCTATACATCCTGTTACACAATGCCCCTCATCCATAGAGTTACTCACACACATAGTCACTCATGCTAATAAAGAATCAAACATACATTTACTTGCATATACAGTTATACACACACCACCACACTTACTTCTACGGAAACTTACACATACTTAGTCTTTTAAACAATCACTTATAGAAACACATACTTATTCATACAGGAACTCTTTCAATCTCTCACTCTCACATATACTCACATATATACACCAATAGTCACATATACTAGTTTAAAACATATGTAGTTACTCATAAAGACACTATTGAGACAGTCATTCACTCACTAACACACCCATACACACACTCATCCACCCATACAGTCCTGCACACATACTGTGTTCAACACATACCAACAGTGAGTCACTCATTCATGCACCTATGCACTACGTAATACCCCCACCGAACCATGCAGACACTCAGACTGATACTCAAAAAACCAACTAATAACCTATATAGACACCCATGTAGCTACTCACCAACCCATGCAGCCACTTATACACAAAGTGAGAGACTGATACAGATATTTACATATTTAAACATTACTCACTAAGCCATGTATTCACTATGATACACTTAATCAGTCAGTTACACAATCAATTTTTCAAAAACAAATCATCCATTTAGACACTTATATACCCATTTATTCTTCCATCGACCTTGAGATATACATATATAAAACATATTTAATTTTCAGAATAACACACATTCACTGGATGATGTCATCAGTGATGTCATCAGTGATGTCATTTGAGATGTCATCAGTGATGTAATATGTGACGTCATCAGCAGTGCATTGCGGGCGCGCGAGTTATAGTTAGCTGAACTAACTATAACGGGGGAATTTCAATGGTTTTGTACAAGTGAAAAGTCCAGCTAACTATAACACCCCTGAAACCTATGGTTTTTTCAGTGAATATATATATATATATATATATATATATATATATATTCCGATACGTGTGCTCTGCACTTGAAGGTGCACTCTGTGAACTGCAATCTGTTCGTTAGGGCAAAGCCAGCACTTCAACCTCGAGTGTTCGCCTGACGCGTTTCGGATGGTTCCTTACTCATAGGCTCACTCCAATAATTTGCGTATCAGCTGACACTCATTTGAATTCTCCAATGAGCTTCTTTCACCTTTTCCCAACGCCTGCTGGGACTTGTAGTGTCAGCCGCCGCCTCTTGCTCAAATGAGATTAGGTAAGTGTATAGTCCTTCGGTGCTGATTGCGCCGTGATGTGCCGCTGGTGTCCATATTAAATTCAGTTCCCCACAGATGGCGACGACATGTATTGCGCGCCGTGGCCCCATTTGGCAATCCTGGGGTGGTGCTACCTTCCTACGCCTGAGCAGGCGCGACAATATTCCGATACGTGTGCTCTGCACTTGAAGGTGCACTCTGTGAACTGCAATCTGTTCATTAGGGCAAAGCCAGCACTTCAACCTAGAGTGCACCTTCAAGTGCAGAGCACACGTATCGGAATATATATATATATATATATATATATATATATATATATATATATATATATATATATATATATATATACATATATATATATATATATATATATATATATATATTACCTACTGGCGATCGCCAGTAGGTAGTTATAGTTAGGACCCTGTTTCCATAGGAAAACCGCAACATTCTATTTTGAATAACTTTGGCGCCGGTCGACGAATCCTCGTGAAATTTTCAAAACTAATGGGGCGCTACGCTCCGCACCTACCCTGAAAGTCTCGGGGGGATTCGTCAAGCGGGGGCTGATAAAAAAGGGGGGTCCCAAAACGCGTTTTTCCCATGCATTTTTCCATAGGACCTTTAGACACAGCTACAGCCCGAACGGCTGAACAGAGTTACTTGAAATTTGGCAGAGAGGTAGTCTACAGGTCAAGGAAGTGCCTTTTGTAGGTCTGGTGTAAATCTGTTCAGTAGTTCCTGAGAAAATAGCATTTAAATCAATATATATATCTGTGGCAGCTTACGGTGCGCTTACCGTGCGCTTACGGTAAGCTTACCGTACGCGTACGGTGCCGTGCGCGAGCTCAAATCTGATTGGTTGTCACATGACTGTAAACATTCGAATCGGACGAAATCAGGAAGTGTCGGCCGCCATTTCGTGTGTTTCACACAGAAAAAAAAAGGGAGATAACTTGAAAAGGGGGCAAGGAAGAGAGTTACAGACCCCCTAACATTTGAAAGGGGGTCAAAGAAGGACAGAAAAGTTCAAAAAAAACATTTATTAATTTAAAAAAAAAATCGCGGGGTACGCGTACGGTAAGCTTACGGTAAGCTTACCGTACGCGTACGGTAGAAAAAAAAAAGAAAAAAAGAAATAAAATTCAGATTTAAGTGTTTAGATATTAGGGGGCTCTAAAAAGAGCCGTTGTGTTTATGAAGTGATTTTTTAGTGGTACCTACAAGTAAGTACCGATGCAGAGTCTAAGGTTCAAGAGGAAGACTCTGTTCCCTTCATCAGTGAAGTGTACACCATCTCCTCTATAAATGTCTTGCATGTCGTAACGCAAGTTGTTGTGGTAAATGGAACCCATACCATAGTCTCGGAGGAAAGCAGAAACAGATTTGTTGACGTGCTTTCTTGCTTTGTCAATCTGCGGACAAAAATGATTGGACCAGTTCCATTTTTGCCTTTGGCATATGTTAGAATACACAAAGGCAGTTTTAGGGAAAAGTGAAAAAAGTTGTGCAAAGGTCTCCTTCATAAGCATTTCCAGACCTACCCCAGTCAAAGTGCCTAGGTCATTGCCACCACAGTGCACTATTATGAGGTCAGGGTGTTGGATTTGCATGAAGGATTTCACCAATGGCATCAATTGGTGCCACTTTAACCCTCTCTGACCAATCCATTTAATGTCTACATTTGGCAAAGCAAGGTCTCTCACCATACCTGTTTTCTCTGCATACTTTTCACTCCAGAAGACATAGCTGTGCCCTACAATCCACACTGTGAACATCTTCAAAGGAGAACTGGATGCACTCAGGAGGTGTATTTCAGTAGAATGGGAAAAAGAAATGAAACACATTTTGGAAATGGAGGCATACATATTTTTTTTTAAATAAAAAGAACTCATTGGCTGTTTCATACCATTCTACACTAAAAACTAGGCTTTATGTGTCAATTTATAGAAGCATGTTTTGTATTGGTACAGAAAAATGTGTTACTAAAGAACAGTACTATGGATTTGCTGTTAGGTTTGAAAAGTCAAAAATGCTCTTTGGAAATGAAACATTGTGTGGTGAACTTCTGACCTAACTCCACACAGCAGTGTTCCATGAGCTGTTGCTATGGTAGCAGGCAGAAGTCAAGTTGGGGGAAGGGTACTAGGCAGAAGTCAAGTTGGGGGAAGGGTACTTTTGGAAAAGGGTTGATTTTCAACCAATAGAAATGTGTGATTACATTTGAAAAAAAGGGGGAAGCACTGAGATTTGAAATTAACATGTATATGTGTGGAAAAAGAGAGGGAAACTTTGCCATTATCTGGTTCTGCTGAGAGGAGAGAGGTGTACAGAACAGAGATCCTGGCTCTGATAATCTGCTGTTTGAGTGCCACATTTCTTTCACAACTAACTAATTTTAAAGGTGAGTTATGAGTTTGAGAGGGGATGTATGTGGTAAATTAAGAAATGAATAATAGAATTGGAATTCCTTTTGTTGAAGTTGTGTTTATCATTTTGTGTTTTGGGAGAAATTTAAATGTAAGGAACATGTAAAATAATATGGACTATGTTTTCACCATAAATTAAGGTGTACTGGTATAAATGAGGAATACTTTTAGGGTTTGAGGTTGCAGTCAGTAATGCAAATACATTCAGCATGACTAAGGCTGGTTGCCCTTGCTGGAGTGTAGTCAGTCACCCAGGTTACACATGTTGCTGGTCTCAAAAAGCTGTTTGGACATGTGCTGTTTTCAGAATCTGAAAAGTGGATTCAAAATGTGTCAGACTGTAAAAGTACTTATCACTTGCAAAAAAAGAGTAGTAAGTGTGCTTTGAAATTGGTAAAGAAATTTCGTTTTCTGCCTAATTACAAACCATGACTCTGTGTGCAAAGAGGAATTATAGACAGAGATTTATTGCGTATTACTCTGGTAATTTTACATTTGCATTAGTAGGAAAGGGGGAGCTATTTTTTCTGCAGAAGCAGACTCTTAGCACACACCCAGCTGCTTATCCTGTAGAATCATGCATAGTATTCACAACCGAGTGGGGTTTGAGGTTGCAGTCAGTAATGCAAATACATTCAGCATGACTAAGGCTGGTTGCCCTTGCTGGAGTGTAGTCAGTCACCCAGGTTACACATGTTGCTGGTCTCAAAAAGCTGTTTGGACATGTGCTGTTTTCAGAATCTGAAAAGTGGATTGAAAATGTGTCAGACTGTAAAAGTACTTATCACTTGCCAAAAAAGAGTAGTAAGTGTGCTTTCAAATTGGCAAAGAAATTTCGTTTTCTGCCTAATTTCAAACCATGACTCTGTGTGCAAAGAGGAATTATAGACAGAGATTTATTGCGTATTACTCTGGTAATTTTACATTTGCATTAGTAGGAAAAATGGGGGAGCTATTTTTTCAGCAGAAGCAGACTCTTAGCACACACCCAGCTGCTTATCCTGTAGAATCATGCATAGTATTCACAACCGAGTGGGGTTTGAGGTTGCAGTCAGTAATGCAAATACATTCAGCATGACTAAGGCTGGTTGCCCTTGCTGGAGTGTAGTCAGTCACCCAGGTTACACATGTTGCTGGTCTCCAAAAGCTGTTTGGACATGTGCTGTTTTCAGAATCTGAAAAGTGGATTCAAAATGTGTCTGACTGTAAAAGTACTTATCACTTGCCAAAAAAAGAGTAGTAAGTGTGCTTTCAAATTGGCAAAGAAATTTCGTTTTCTGCCTAATTTCAAACCATGTCTCTGTGTGCAAAGAGGAATTATAGACAGAGATTTATTGCGTATTACTCTGGTAATTTTACATTTGCATTAGTAGGAAAAAGGGGGAGCTATTTTTTCTGCAGAAGCAGACTCTTAGCACACACCCAGCTGCTTATCCTGTAGAATCATGCATAGTATTCACAACCGAGTGGGGTTTGAGGTTGCAGTCAGTAATGCAAATACATTCAGCATGACTAAGGCTGGTTGCCCTTGCTGGAGTGTAGTCAGTCACCCAGGTTACACATGTTGCTGGTCTCAAAAAGCTGTTTGAACATGTGCTGTTTTCAGAATCTGAAAAGTGGATTGAAAATGTGTCAGACTGTAAAAGTACTTATCACTTGCCAAAAAAAGAGTAGTAAGTGTGCTTTCAAATTGGCAAAGAAATTTCGTTTTCTGCCTAATTACAAACCATGACTCTGTGTGCAAAGAGGAATTATAGACAGAGATTTATTGCGTATTACTCTGGTAATTTTACATTTGCATTAGTAGGAAAGGGGGAGCTATTTTTTCAGCAGAAGCAGACTCTTAGCACACACCCAGCTGCTTATCCTGTAGAATCATGCATAGTATTCACAACCGAGTGGGGTTTGAGGTTGCAGTCAGTAATGCAAATACATTCAGCATGACTAAGGCTGGTTGCCCTTGCTGGAGTGTAGTCAGTCACCCAGGTTACACATGTTGCTGGTCTCAAAAAGCTGTTTGGACATGTGCTGTTTTCAGAATCTGAAAAGTGGATTCAAAATGTGTCAGACTGTAAAAGTACTTATCACTTGCCAAAAAAAGTGTAGTAAGTGTGCTTTCAAATTGGCAAAGAAATTTCGTTTTCTGCCTAATTTCAAACCATGTCTCTGTGTGCAAAGAGGAATTATAGACAGAGATTTATTGCGTATTACTCTGGTAATTTTACATTTGCATTAGTAGGAAAAAGGGGGAGCTATTTTTTCTGCAGAAGCAGACTCTTAGCACACACCCAGCTGCTTATCTTGTAGAATCATGCATAGTATTCACAACCGAGTGGGGTTTGAGGTTGCAGTCAGTAATGCAAATACATTCAGCATGACTAAGGCTGGTTGCCCTTGCTGGAGTGTAGTCAGTCACCCAGGTTACACATGTTGCTGGTCTCAAAAAGCTGTTTGGACATGTGCTGTTTTCAGAATCTGAAAAGTGGATTGAAAATGTGTCAGACTGTAAAAGTACTTATCACTTGCCAAAAAAAGAGTAGTAAGTGTGCTTTCAAATTGGCAAGGAAATTTCGTTTTCTGCCTAATTACAAACCATGACTCTGTGTGCAAAGAGGAATTATAGACAGAGATTTATTGCGTATTACTATGGTAATTTTACATTTGCATTAGTAGGAAAGGGGGAGCTATTTTTTCAGCAGAAGCAGACTCTTAGCACACACCCAGCTGCTTATCCTGTAGAATCATGCATAGTATTCACAACCGAGTGGGGTTTGAGGTTGCAGTCAGTAATGCAAATACATTCAGCATGACTAAGGCTGGTTGCCCTTGCTGGAGTGTAGTCAGTCACCCAGGTTACACATGTTGCTGGTCTCAAAAAGCTGTTTGGACATGTGCTGTTTTCAGAATCTGAAAAGTGGATTGAAAATGTGTCAGACTGTAAAAGTACTTATCACTTGCCAAAAAAAGAGTAGTAAGTGTGCTTTCAAATTGGCAAAGAAATTTCGTTTTCTGCCTAATTACAAACCATGACTCTGTGTGCAAAGAGGAATTATAGACAGAGATTTATTGCGTATTACTATGGTAATTTTACATTTGCATTAGTAGGAAAGGGGGAGCTATTTTTTCAGCAGAAGCAGACTCTTAGCACACACCCAGCTGCTTATCCTGTAGAATCATGCATAGTATTCACAACCGAGTGGGGTTTGAGGTTGCAGTCAGTAATGCAAATACATTCAGCATGACTAAGGCTGGTTGCCCTTGCTGGAGTGTAGTCAGTCACCCAGGTTACACATGTTGCTGGTCTCAAAAAGCTGTTTGGACATGTGCTGTTTTCAGAATCTGAAAAGTGGATTCAAAATGTGTCAGACTGTAAAAGTACTTATCACTTGCCAAAAAAAGAGTAGTAAGTGTGCTTTCAAATTGGCAAAGAAATTTCGTTTTCTGCCTAATTTCAAACCATGACTCTGTGTGCAAAGAGGAATTATAGACAGAGATTTATTGCGTATTACTCTGGTAATTTTACATTTGCATTAGTAGGAAAAATGGGGGAGCTATTTTTTCAGCAGAAGCAGACTCTTAGCACACACCCAGCTGCTTATCCTGTAGAATCATGCATAGTATTCACAACCGAGTGGGGTTTGAGGTTGCAGTCAGTAATGCAAATACATTCAGCATCACTAAGGCTGGTTGCCCTTGCTGGAGTGTAGTCAGTCACCCAGGTTACACATGTTGCTGGTCTCAAAAAGCTGTTTGGACATGTGCTGTTTTCAGAATCTGAAAAGTGGATTCAAAATGTGTCAGACTGTAAAAGTACTTATCACTTGCCAAAAAAAGAGTAGTAAGTGTGCTTTCAAATTGGCAAAGAAATTTCGTTTTCTGCCTGATTTCAAACCATGAATCTGTGTGCAAAGAGGAATGATAGACAGAGATTTATTGAGTATTACTCTGGTAATTTTACATTTGCATTAGTAGGAAAAATGGGGGAGCTATTTTTTCAGCAGAAGCAGACTCTTAGCACACACCCAGCTGCTTATCCTGTAGAATCATGCATAGTATTCACAACCGAGTGGGGTTTGAGGTTGCAGTCAGTAATGCAAATACATTCAGCATGACTAAGGCTGGTTGCCCTTGCTGGAGTGTAGTCAGTCACCCAGGTTACACATGTTGCTGGTCTCAAAAAGCTGTTTGGACATGTGCTGTTTTCAGAATCTGAAAAGTGGATTCAAAATGTGTCAGACTGTAAAAGTACTTATCACTTGCCAAAAAAAGAGTAGTAAGTGTGCTTTCAAATTGGCAAAGAAATTTCGTTTTCTTCCTAATTTCAAACCATGTCTCTGTGTGCAAAGAGGAATTATAGACAGAGATTTATTGCGTATTACTCTGGTAATTTTACATTTGCATTAGTAGGAAAAAGGGGGAGCTATTTTTTCTGCAGAAGCAGACTCTTAGCACACACCCAGCTGCTTATCTTGTAGAATCATGCATAGTATTCACAACCGAGTGGGGTTTGAGGTTGCAGTCAGTAATGCAAATACATTCAGCATGACTAAGGCTGGTTGCCCTTGCTGGAGTGTAGTCAGTCACCCAGGTTACACATGTTGCTGGTCTCAAAAAGCTGTTTGGACATGTGCTGTTTTCAGAATCTGAAAAGTGGATTGAAAATGTGTCAGACTGTAAAAGTACTTATCACTTGCCAAAAAAAGAGTAGTAAGTGTGCTTTCAAATTGGCAAAGAAATTTCGTTTTCTGCCTAATTACAAACCATGACTCTGTGTGCAAAGAGGAATTATAGACAGAGATTTATTGCGTATTACTATGGTAATTTTACATTTGCATTAGTAGGAAAGGGGGAGCTATTTTTTCAGCAGAAGCAGACTCTTAGCACACACCCAGCTGCTTATCCTGTAGAATCATGCATAGTATTCACAACCGAGTGGGGTTTGAGGTTGCAGTCAGTAATGCAAATACATTCAGCATGACTAAGGCTGGTTGCCCTTGCTGGAGTGTAGTCAGTCACCCAGGTTACACATGTTGCTGGTCTCAAAAAGCTGTTTGGACATGTGCTGTTTTCAGAATCTGAAAAGTGGATTGAAAATGTGTCAGACTGTAAAAGTACTTATCACTTGCCAAAAAAAGAGTAGTAAGTGTGCTTTCAAATTGGCAAAGAAATTTCGTTTTCTGCCTAATTACAAACCATGACTCTGTGTGCAAAGAGGAATTATAGACAGAGATGTATTGCGTATTACTCTGGTAATTTTACATTTGCATTAGTAGGAAAGGGGGAGCTATTTTTTCAGCAGAAGGAGACTCTTAGCACACACCCAGCTGCTTATCCTGTAGAATCATGCATAGTATTCACAACCGAGTGGGGTTTGAGGTTGCAGTCAGTAATGCAAATACATTCAGCATGACTAAGGCTGGTTGCCCTTGCTGGAGTGTAGTCAGTCACCCAGGTTACACATGTTGCTGGTCTCAAAAAGCTGTTTGGACATGTGCTGTTTTCAGAATCTGAAAAGTGGATTCAAAATGTGTCAGACTGTAAAAGTACTTATCACTTGCCAGAAAAAGAGTAGTAAGTGTGCTTTCAAATTGGCAAAGAAATTTCGTTTTCTGCCTAATTTCAAACCATGTCTCTGTGTGCAAAGAGGAATTATAGACAGAGATTTATTGCGTATTACTCTGGTAATTTTACATTTGCATTAGTAGGAAAAAGGGGGAGCTATTTTTTCTGCAGAAGCAGACTCTTAGCACACACCCAGCTGCTTATCTTGTAGAATCATGCATAGTATTCACAACCGAGTGGGGTTTGAGGTTGCAGTCAGTAATGCAAATACATTCAGCATGACTAAGGCTGGTTGCCCTTGCTGGAGTGTAGTCAGTCACCCAGGTTACACATGTTGCTGGTCTCAAAAAGCTGTTTGGACATGTGCTGTTTTCAGAATCTGAAAAGTGGATTGAAAATGTGTCAGACTGTAAAAGTACTTATCACTTGCCAAAAAAAGAGTAGTAAGTGTGCTTTCAAATTGGCAAAGAAATTTCGTTTTCTGCCTAATTACAAACCATGACTCTGTGTGCAAAGAGGAATTATAGACAGAGATTTATTGCGTATTACTATGGTAATTTTACATTTGCATTAGTAGGAAAGGGGGAGCTATTTTTTCAGCAGAAGCAGACTCTTAGCACACACCCAGCTGCTTATCCTGTAGAATCATGCATAGTATTCACAACCGAGTGGGGTTTGAGGTTGCAGTCAGTAATGCAAATACATTCAGCATGACTAAGGCTGGTTGCCCTTGCTGGAGTGTAGTCAGTCACCCAGGTTACACATGTTGCTGGTCTCAAAAAGCTGTTTGGACATGTGCTGTTTTCAGAATCTGAAAAGTGGATTGAAAATGTGTCAGACTGTAAAAGTACTTATCACTTGCCAAAAAAAGAGTAGTAAGTGTGCTTTCAAATTGGCAAAGAAATTTCGTTTTCTGCCTAATTACAAACCATGACTCTGTGTGCAAAGAGGAACTATAGACAGAGATTTATTGCGTATTACTATGGTAATTTTACATTTGCATTAGTAGGAAAGGGGGAGCTATTTTTTCAGCAGAAGCAGACTCTTAGCACACACCCAGCTGCTTATCCTGTAGAATCATGCATAGTATTCACAACCGAGTGGGGTTTGAGGTTGCAGTCAGTAATGCAAATACATTCAGCATGACTAAGGCTGGTTGCCCTTGCTGGAGTGTAGTCAGTCACCCAGGTTACACATGTTGCTGGTCTCAAAAAGCTGTTTGGACATGTGCTGTTTTCAGAATCTGAAAAGTGGATTCAAAATGTGTCAGACTGAAAAAGTACTTATCACTTGCCAAAAAAAGAGTAGTAAGTGTGCTTTCAAATTGGCAAAGAAATTTCGTTTTCTGCCTAATTTCAAACCATGAATCTGTGTGCAAAGAGGAATTATAGACAGAGATTTATTGCGTATTACTCTGGTAATTTTACATTTGCATTAGTAGGAAAAATGGGGGAGCTATTTTTTCAGCAGAAGCAGACTCTTAGCACACACCCAGCTGCTTATCCTGTAGAATCATGCATAGTATTCACAACCGAGTGGGGTTTGAGGTTGCAGTCAGTAATGCAAATACATTCAGCATGACTAAGGCTGGTTGCCCTTGCTGGAGTGTAGTCAGTCACCCAGGTTACACATGTTGCTGGTCTCAAAAAGCTGTTTGGACATGTGCTGTTTTCAGAATCTGAAAAGTGGATTCAAAATGTGTCAGACTGTAAAAGTACTTATCACTTGCCAAAAAAAGAGTAGTAAGTGTGCTTTCAAATTGGCAAAGAAATTTCGTTTTCTGCCTAATTTCAAACCATGACTCTGTGTGCAAAGAGGAATTATAGACAGAGATTTATTGCGTATTACTCTGGTAATTTTACAATTGCATTAGTAGGAAAAATGGGGGAGCTATTTTTTCAGCAGAAGCAGACTCTTAGCACACACCCAGCTGCTTATCCTGTAGAATCATGTATAGTATTCACAACCGAGTGGGGTTTGAGGTTGCAGTCAGTAATGCAAATACATTCAGCATCACTAAGGCTGGTTGCCCTTGCTGGAGTGTAGTCAGTCACCCAGGTTACACATGTTGCTGGTCTCAAAAAGCTGTTTGGACATGTGCTGTTTTCAGAATCTGAAAAGTGGATTCAAAATGTGTCAGACTGTAAAAGTACTTATCACTTGCCAAAAAAAGAGTAGTAAGTGTGCTTTCAAATTGGCAAAGAAATTTCGTTTTCTGCCTAATTTCAAACCATGACTCTGTGTGCAAAGAGGAATTTTAGACAGAGATTTATTGCGTATTACTCTGCTAATTTTACATTTGCATTAGTAGGAAAAATGGGGGAGCTATTTTTTCTGCAGAAGCAGACTCTTAGCACACACCCAGCTGCTTATCCTGTAGAATCATGCATAGTATTCACAACCAAGTGGGGTTTGAGGTTGCAGTCAGTAATGCAAATACATTCAGCATGACTAAGGCTGGTTGCCCTTGCTGGAGTGTAGTCAATCACCCAGGTTACACATGTTGCTGCTCTAAAAAAGCTGTTTGGACATGTGCTGTTTTCAGAATCTGAAAAGTGGATTGAAAATGTGTCAGACTGTAAAAGTATTTATCACTTGCCAAAAAAGAGTAGTAAGTGTGCTTTCAAATTGGCAAAGAAATTTCGTTTTCTGCCTAATTACAAACCATGACTCTGTGTGCAAAGAGGAATTATAGACAGAGATTTATTGCGTATTACTATGGTAATTTTACATTTGCATTAGTAGGAAAGGGGGAGCTATTTTTTCAGCAGAAGCCGACTCTTAGCACACACCAAGCTGCTTATCCTGTAGAATCATGCATAGTATTCACAACCGAGTGGGGTTTGAGGTTGCAGTCAGTAATGCAAATACATTCAGCATGACTAAGGCTGGTTGCCCTTGCTGGAGTGCAGTCAGTCACCCAGGTTACACATGTTGCTGGTCTCAAAAAGCTGTTTGGACATGTGCTGTTTTCAGAATCTGAAAAGTGGATTCAAAATGTGTCAGACTGAAAAAGTACTTATCACTTGCCAAAAAAAGAGTAGTAAGTGTGCTTTCAAATTGGCAAAGAAATTTCGTTTTCTGCCTAATTTCAAACCATGAATCTGTGTGCAAAGAGGAATTATAGACAGAGATTTATTGCGTATTACTCTGGTAATTTTACATTTGCATTAGTAGGAAAAATGGGGGAGCTATTTTTTCAGCAGAAGCAGACTCTTAGCACACACCCAGCTGCTTATCCTGTAGAATCATGCATAGTATTCACAACCGAGTGGGGTTTGAGGTTGCAGTCAGTAATGCAAATACATTCAGCATCACTAAGGCTGGTTGCCCTTGCTGGAGTGTAGTCAGTCGCCCAGGTTACACATGTTGCTGGTCTCAAAAAGCTGTTTGGACATGTGCTGTTTTCAGAATCTGAAATGTGGATTCAAAATGTGTCAGACTGTAAAAGTACTTATCACTTGCCAAAAAAAGAGTAGTAAGTGTGCTTTCAAATTGGCAAATAAATTTCGTTTTCTGCCTAATTTCAAACCATGACTCTGTGTGCAAAGAGGAATTATAGACAGAGATTTATTGCGTATTACTCTGGTAATTTTACATTTGCATTAGTAGGAAAAAGGGGGAGCTATTTTTTCTGCAGAAGCAGACTCTTAGCACACACCCAGCTGCTTATCCTGTAGAATCATGCATAGTATTCACAACCGAGTGGGGTTTGAGGTTGCAGTCAGTAATGCAAATACATTCAGCATGACTAAGGCTGGTTGCCCTTGCTGGAGTGTAGTCAGTCACCCAGGTTACACATGTTGTTGGTCTCAAAAAGCTGTTTGGACATGTGCTGTTTTCAGAATCTGAAAAGTGGATTCAAAATGTGTCAGACTGTAAAAGTACTTATCACTTGCCAAAAAAAGAGTAGTAAGTGTGCTTTCAAATTGGCAAAGAAATTTCGTTTTCTGACTAATATCAAACCATGACTCTGTGTGCACACAGGAATTTCTTAGATATTTAATTTGTGATGATGTTATTGTGATTTTCACTTGTAGGAAAGGGGTACATAGTATTTTAATATTTGAAAAGATCATAAAAAATGTAGTAATATATTTAAATAAAATAAAGGAATTTTTTTTTTAGTTTTTTTCAGATATTGCTGAAGAGCAGTGAACAAAATTTAAGATGCCTACAAAATCCAGACTAAGGAAAAACCACAAAAAAAATCTATATTTGAAGACAACTGGAGGACCTAAGTTAGTTGGAGATGCTCATGTTGGGAAAAAGAGAAAGTCTTCTGGTAAGCAGACAAAAGATTTTTTAAACAATATCTTCAAAAAAAAGAAAAATGTACAAAATGTCTGTACTGGAAAGAATGTTTTAAATAGAAAACAACAGGAAAAAATTGAGAATTTAGTTAATGCAAATATACCTTCAGAAACAATAAAGATTAACTTAAAAAGAAAAACAGCGTTTAAAGAGATTCGTAGAAAAATGTTTCAGAGAAGAGTTATGTCCAATTTGATAAAGGATGTGAAGAAATATAAGAAAAAAGCTAAATTTTATAAGAGAAAAAAAGAAATTGAAGCCATTGCAGCAAAGGCTTTAGAATTAAAAAGGAAACTATTCATTTTAATTTTGAACAGGATGCGTACATTAGATAAAATGGTCAATGTACTGAAATCACAAAGCAAAAGGAAAAGACTAGTGAAAAGAACAAACTTTTGTAAAGTGTTTTTAGGAGAATGGATGCATAGTTCAAGTAGTGAACCTTCTTTTAATGAAGAGAGTTATTTTCAAAGTAATAGTTTGCTGCATGCAGTTGACACCAGAGGTCGTGCTTATGAAGTGAAAAATGGTTGTATAATGGAGAAGGAGAAAATGGTTCCAAGAGATGAGGAACAAGTGATGGCGGATGAGGCTATGGGGAGACGTCCTAAAGCCCCAGTGTACACTTGGAATTGTAGTAGTATTTGCACTGTGCGTCAGGAATCTATTGATAAATTTCGTGAGTTTCTAAGAGAATATAGTAAAAAAAAGTGTTAAACAGAAGATTAAGGTACTTCAAAGTCTAGATCCATGCAGAGTGAGAGAGAATACTGGTTTGCAGGGACATTCTCTGGCTTGTCTATCTAGAAAAGTGTGTAAAAGTGTTTTTCATCATTTTAGGATGCTGGCTGTTCATCATACTGAAATGAGAAAGTTTGTGAGACGATTGTATTTTGCTAAAAGTCCAGCAATAAAGTTAGATGAATTGAATAGGGCTCTGTTCCGTGGATCGGTATCAGATGTAGAGAAGGTTACTGATGAAATTCAGTTTTGTTACTTTGGTCCAGAACAAGAAAGTGCAGAAAAGGACACAGTAAATGAGGAAGAAGTGGAAGAGAATGTAGAACCCTCTGTGAGTAAGAAATTTAATGATCACATAACAAAATTTGGAATAATCTCTAATGAAAGACCAAATATTACTTGTATTTGTTGCCGCAGAACTCATTATAGAAAACAAACCAGGAATGTTGATCTCTACAGAAAAAGTGAAAATGAAGATAATTATAAGTGGAAGGATTTTGCCACATATATATTTCTTGAAAATTGTTTTGAATTGGGTGAAGATCAGCATATTTGTAAATACTGTTACAACAAGTTAGAAGAAAATAGAATGCCGACCAGAGCTGTACATAATAATTTAGAATTGGATGCTATTCCTGCCGAACTTTCTGAATTAAATACATATGAGTCTATACTTATTCAATGTGTTCATCCGTTCCAGACCATAGTACGTATGGAGCCCAAAACTGGTAAATTACCTCCTTCAGATTTACTGAGAGGTTTAAAAGGTAGAGTGGTGTATTTGCCCTTGGATTTGAAAAAAAATATGGAAACTATTGATGCAGATACTTTGGAAACTGAACCATTAGTTATTCTGGTTAATGGTGTACCTACAAAGAATAAGAAGATTTGGCAGGAGCTGGTAGATGTACGGAAAGTACAAAGAGCAAATTTGTATTTGAAAAGGAATAACAAATGGTATGAATCAATTTATATGGAAGAAGAAGAAGAAGATTTACAAGAAGACACAGAAACACCAACTGGACAAATTGAAAAAGTGGACAAGTCAAAGGAAGAAGAAATTTATGAACATTTTAGCATACATCCTCTTCATTCAAAAGAAGTTATGGGAGACAATATTGATCTGTTTCAGATGAAGAAAGCAAAAGGAACTCCTGTGAGTGTATGGGAGGAGAGCTTGGAAGCTCGATGTTTTCCCCAGCTGTTTCCTACAGGAAAAGGAGGACGATACGATGAACGTCCAGAGCAGATTCCAGCTTCTGAGTATCGAACTACAAGACTATATGCAGAAGATCCAAGATTTCGACAAAGTATTCCTTATTTGTTCCATCTTTTATTTGAAAGCGACTTGTCTGCATTATTATTGAAGCAAGGAAAACAGTTACGGTTGCACTTGTAACATCGCGCATCGATTACTGCAACAGCCTCTATGCTGGTACAAATAAAGCTGTCACACACAAACTTCAGATGGTGCAACATGCAGCAGCGAGGCTGGTTCTAAAATGGCCGAAAAGATCATCTGCAACCAAAGCCCTCAAGGCATTACATTGGCTGCCCATTACAAAAAGGGTTTTGTTTAAAGTACTGTTAATTACTTTTAGAGCTGTTCACAACCTAGGCCCGTCCTATTTGAGGAAAAAATTCAGTAGATACTGTCCAACCAGAGCATTGCGTTCTTTAACGGCCAACCTGCTTACCGTCCCGAGTTTCAGACTCAAAACTCGAGGGGGCAAATCCCTGGCGGTACTGGGAGCAAAAGCATGGAATACTCTTCCCCCCCAGTTGAGATTACTGGATAAAGAAATAGACTTCCGTAAACATCTAAAAACCTGGATCTTTAATCTTCAAGATATAACTGCCAGAAGCCTAGTGTAATTCGGGTCTCGGTCAAGTAAGCATAGGGACTACCTAACATCTGGTGGTCCTTTCTGGGCGCCTAGATGCTCCTTGGAGCGATTGCCGCGCGATACAAATTGGCACTTACATTACATTACATCATATGCAGTAAATCACATTTTAAAAAGTGGAGTACATTTACAAAATGTGTCTGCTAAGGATTTTATGGAGAAAGTGCAGCACCGAGATGATCATTTGGAAACACAACTGATCAATCTGATGGCTTGTCAGCGTGGGACAAATGAATATTGGTACCGACGCCATGGTGAATTAAAATGCATGTTACGGAATTTAGGAACACCAACATGGTTCCTTACCCTAAGCTGTGCTGAGTACGCTTGGGATGATTTACTGGATTTTCTACGAGAGGCAAATTCAAACATTACAAACATCGAATACAAGACAGCAGGAGAACTGTGCTCATTGGATCCGGTTAATGTTTGCAGATATTTCAATCATAGATTTGAGGCTATGATGTCCTTCATCTGCAATAAAAAAAATCCACCTCTTGGAGAAGTAGTAGATTTCTTTTGGAGAAAAGAGTACCAGGCAAGAGGTGCTCCTCATATTCATATGCTGTTGTGGATCAAGGATGCCCAAAAGTTTGGAACAGATACTGATGAAGCAGTGTTATCTTTCATTGAAGAATATGCAACATGTGCTATACCTAAAAGCACAGAAGAGAAAAAGTTAAAGGAGCAAGTTTTACGTTTCCAGAGTCATCGGTGTGGAAAATACTGTCGACGGAAGTACAAGACCAAAGATAAATTCTACACAAAGTGTCGATTTGGATTTCCTAGACCTGTTCTTTCAAATGGAAGAGTAAACAGTTTTATGTCAGCTGTGCGACATACTATTACAAGAAAATCACCTAAGAATACCTACAACCTTAAAAGAAAAGAAGAATCAAAAAATATAAATGACTACAACCCAGTCATTTTATCCATGTGGAATGCTAACATGGATATACAGTATGTAGCTGACAATTCCATTGCTGTTGCTCGATATGTAACGTCTTACATTACTAAATCAGAAAAAACTGAATTGAAAGAAATGTGGGAAGAGATTTCTCACGAGAAGACTGTCAGTAAGAAGCTGTACAGTTTCAGTTTAAAGATGTTATCACATCGAGAAATTGGATCCTACGAATGTTCAGATAGGTTATCTTCTGCAAGTCTCTACTCGAAATCACGAAGAATAATTTGGGCAAGTTTAGGCCTTGCAGCAATGAGAAATCGGGTACTGAAATCTGTTGGAGAAATTGAATATTTGGCCGAGTATGACCCAGAAAGTACAGATATTTTGAAATCAAACCAGTTGGACACATATTATCCCAAGAGAAGTCTTCATCTAGAGAACATGTGTCTCTATGAAGTGCTGCAGAACTACATTTATTCACGGAAAGCCACAGAAGACATCAACAATGGAAAATATAAAGTCATTGGTGAGGAAGGATGTTTGGTGAAGCAAACAAAAGGAAGTTTGATAAATCACAGGAAGCTGAGTTGCGACACTAATGACAAAAAGGAATTTTACTACTTGGCTCTTTTACAGCTGTTTAAACCATGGCGTACAGAGGACGAACTACTGGGAGAATTTCAAAGCTATGAAGATTCCTTTAATGCTTGCAAAGACAGCATAGACTGCAGTACTTTCACAAATTATGTGCAAATGTTAAATGAAGAAATTGAGCAGGAAACTAAAATTGCAGCTGAAGTAGCTAGAGACAGTTCTCAAGACAGCCAAAGTTCTGGAACACTCAGTCAAGATCCCCTAGGACAACCTATCATTGAAAATGAAGCTGCAATAGCTATGACTGAAGTGGAAACGGCTATGAATCAAGCTCAAGAAGAATTTATAGACTTACCAAATTTGGAAAGACAACTGAATGAAGAGCAGCAACAAATTTATGAAGAGATCAGAAACAAAATTGATCACGGATTACTACATGAAAAAAAAGAGTGCTCATGCACATCATTTCAACCAATCAGGATGTATGTAAGCGGACAAGCTGGAACTGGAAAAAGTTTCTTAATAAAAGTCATCAGAAGCTACCTACAGCAAAAAACGGATTCAACTTTGTCTTGTGTGGTTACTGCTCCAACTGGGTTAGCAGCATATAACATAAAAGGAATCACCTTACATCGTTTGCTAATGTTACCAGTGGAGCATGAGAACAAAATACAATACCACAAGCTAACTGGAGAAGCATGCTTGGAAGTTTCAAGAGTATTGAAGAAGATGCAAGTTCTCATTATTGATGAGGTGAGCATGGTATCAAACTTAATGCTTGCCTTTGTGCATTTAAGAATGGAGCAAATTCTAAGGACAGACTATGACGTGTTATTTGGTGGAAAACATGTCATAGTTTTTGGGGATCTTCTACAGCTTACTCCAGTTAAAGGACAACCAGTGTTTAATACTGTGACACATGA
Source organism: Triturus cristatus (assembly GCF_964204655.1). Taxonomy (NCBI): domain Eukaryota; kingdom Metazoa; phylum Chordata; class Amphibia; order Caudata; family Salamandridae; genus Triturus; species Triturus cristatus. Next base: position 830,997,269 of record NC_140594.1, read on the forward strand.
AGACACAAAAAAGTCATTGGGAAGAATTGGTAATGAAAATATTTGGTCCTTCTTTGAGTACAAGGAACTTACTACTAATATGAGGCAAGCAAACGATGAAGAATATGGAAGTATTCTGAAAGATATCAGAGTTGGACTACTCACAGAAGCTGGCACGAAAGCATTACAGAGTCGGTTGCTAAATAATTTATTTCCAAAGGAAGAAATAGTTGCAGAGAAGATATACAAGAACATTGCAGAAAAGAAAAGTGTCATCTGCTTAATGCCAACTCTACGTGAATGCTCAATATTCAATGAGGAGCTTTTGAAATTGGAAAAGGAAGAGATTAAGAAATTGGAAGCAGTGGACAAAATTCAGCATGAAAGAATTACTATTACATTAACAGGCAAACTGAAAAATAAATTGGATTCACTAGAGAAGAACATTTCCAAAACTGCTGGATTAGAAAAAAATCTATATGTTTGCAGTAACTGTAGAGTATTTTTAAGGAGAAATTTGGATGTTGAAAAAGGTTTAGTAAATGGAGCTATGGGAAGAGTTGTGGGTTTTATTAATTATCAGAAAAAAGATGGAATTGAATGTTTAAAAATAAAATTTGATCAGATAGAAGAAGTTATAGACATTTGTCGTTGTACAGTTCGTTTCATGCTTGTGAAAGACTTATTTGTACGTAGGAAACAGTTTCCGTTTTCTCTAGCATATGCTGTAACTATTCACAAGTCTCAAGGATTGACTGTAGATTGTGCATTTGTAAACATTGGTTCAACTGTGTTCAAAGAAGGTATGGCTTATGTAGCTTTGTCACGAGTGAAAACATTATCTGGTTTATTCATGATAGACTTTGATGATTCAAAAGTTAGTGCTGATACAAACTGTGTAAAGGAGTATAATAGATTAAGAAGAACCTATGCTCCTCATTTAGGTCAGTATCCTGTGTTGGAGAAACGTGTAGTTTCTCGAAAAAGGAGAATTGAGAATATCTGTAATGAGGATGTAGAGAGGAGAAAAAGAAAGAGGAGTGATGTAATTGCAAGCAAAAAGAAAAAGGAAAATGTTGAAGAGGTTGTAGGTTGTCATTTTGAAAATAGCTCTGGTGTCAACTGCTACGCTAATGTAGTGCTGAATGTTGCATTTTATCTGGAAAATTTGCAAGAGCAGATAATAGTAAATCAGAGAAAAAGATTCTGTTCTGAGTTGAGTCTCCTTTTTCAAAAGCTGAGTAATGATAAAACTCAAATAGAAAGTGCTACTGAAATTAGAAAACTTTTAGATGTATGGTCAGGACGAACACAGTTTTCTCAAAATGTACAGCAAGACGCACAGGAATTCTTGATGTATTTTCTTCAGGTACTGGAAGAAGAAGGGGTACACATTGAAAATATGTTTGGTGTCTCTTATAAATGGGAACATAGTTGTGAAAACTGTTTCAATACATGTGGCTCTAATGTTGATTCTGAAAGGTTTATTTATTTAACATTGCCAGACAGTAAAACAGTCACTTTTGCTAAATTAGTTAAAGATGCTAATCATAGCATGGAATGCGGTGAGTGTAAATCTGACATGTTTTCAACGTTAATTTTAAAGGAATACGGACAGTATGTAATTTTAATGATGCAACGATGTAGAGCTGATGGTTCAAAATTGGATACTTTAATAAAGAAGTTTATTGGACAGCAATTATCAATTTCAGGAAAAACTTTTGTAACAGTTGCAATAATTTTCCATGAAGGACCTACTGTAACTTCTGGACATTACACAGTTTATCTTAAATGTGAAAAAGGCTGGACACTGTGTAATGATTCCCAATAGATTTTCAAGCAACGTTTGCCTTTTGATTTAGCAAATTCCTATCTAATCTTTCTGAAACCTAAATTTTAGAGAGAATTGGCAAGATTTGTACAAAACAATTTTTCCATTTTATTGGATTACCATTGGAATTTTCAAATAAAAAGATTTTTCAAATTACCATTTGGCCTAATGGAAAGGTAACCAATTGTATTGTGGACTTATTTAATTCCTAATGAATCTTTCAGAAACCAAAAATTTGGAGAGAATCGGTAACATCTGTACAATTTAAATTTTGGAATTTTATTGGATTACCATTGGAAATTTAATCAAAAAAGATTTTTAAAATTACCATTTGGCCATAAGGAAAGGTAACCAATTGTATTGTGGACTTATTTAATTACTAATTAATCTTTCGGAAACCAAAATTTTAGAGAGAATCGGTAACATCTGTACAATTTAAATTTTGGAATTTTATTAGATTACATTTGGAAATTTAATCAAAAAAGAATTTTAAAATTACCATTTGGCCTAAAGGAAATGTAACCAGATGTATTGTGGAGTTATTTGAGATATATTATTTTTGTGATTATGCTTCTGAAACAAAATTGTCAGACGGTATTTAAAGAAATAGTTATTGTTATTAGATGATATTTTTTTTGAATATTTTGCATTTCTATAATGTTATGTTTTAGTGAGAAGAGATTCGGGGCTTTTTTAAAACAATCTTTGAGATTGTTATTTTTTTTTTGCCCGCTGTTAAGTGATGAATGCAATTGCTTTCACGATTTATAGTGAAATGCAATATATTCTGAAAACAGCAAAAAAATGGCAAATAATTGTTTTTGGAAAATATGTAAATACGTGTACTGTATTATAAAATGTTTTATTAAATATTAATACTTTTTTCTTTTTTTTCAGATTGAGAAAGAAAATTTACGAAAAATAAAACCATTTTTACAAGCAATTTCAATTAAATTTAAAATGATAATTAAATTTTTGGGTGGGTCAGGTAAGTCAGAAATTAGATGGTCCCTTTCTTCCACTTCTCCTCAAACAGATTTTCAGTATTTAGTTATTAATCCCTCAAGGACCTTGTAATGTGGTAATTGTTTTTTTGTGTTTTTAAAAAATAAATAAATAAATAAATACGCTTACCGTACGCGTACGGTAAAAAAAAAAAAAAAAAGTTTTTAAGAAAAAATTAAAAAAAGTTGAGAGGTAAGGTTGGCTCTTAAAAGAGCCGTTGTGTTCATGCAGGGACAGAGGAAAGGAAGAATGGGAACATTAGCTGGTAGGACAAATGTGCTGGTCTATTTTGTTGTTAATGAGGGGAAGACTGGTCTCCCTATGAACAATTAGACCATGGCAAAATGAGCACCGCATAGTAACCCTCGCAAACCGATGGTTAGTTTCCACAGGACCAGAAAGAGGTGAATCTGCCCCCACAGATGAAGGGCTCAGCTGAGCTTCCGAAGAAGGACTCTGCTGAGCTGCTGTGGATGTGCTTGCTCGACTTACTGAAGGGTTGCCTCTAGTATGTCGTGCATGTGTCCTAGGATGTACATCCTCAAGGTGTCTCAACATAGTGTGATTCCCGAAGGAATACTTCTTGTTGGGATTACCTCTCGAAAGTACACGCTGGCACAGCTTGCAAGTCACCAAAGCAGCATTGACTTTTTTCTCGCCCTCAGGAAAAGTAAAATACTCCCATATAAAAGAGCTCTTCTGTTTCCTCTTTCTCTGCCTGATGGTGGTGCTGCTAGCCTCACTCTCAGCAGAAGAGTGCTGGTCTGCCATCGTATCCCAAAGACAAGTCAGCTCCTTCTCCCAAGGGATCACAAGCAGAAATGAGGGGAATGGGTGTGGTGTAGGAGAGTTCTAGAACTGAAACTACTTTGAACCAATCAAAAGTTTTGTTTCTTGATCACATGACCCACCGTGCGCGTACGTTACGCTTACGGTGCGCTTACGGAGCGCTTACGGAGCGCTTACGGTAAAAGTACGCATGCGCGTAAAAAAGACACACGCTCGCGCGCATGCGCATAACGGGCACGCCCCAACACTTCCGCGTAACGTGCGCGTGTAGCGTACACGCTTACGCGCCACGTACGCAGTACGCACGGCTACGTAAATTGCGTAACGATACGCAAAAAGAGTAGAAATATTACGAACATTACGCAAACCGTACGCTTACCGTAAGCTTACCGTACGCGCACTTAAAAAAAAAAAAGAAAAAAAAAAAACAGAAAAAAAAACCCACTATGTTATACTAATATATCTTACCTGTTTGTTAAAAAAAAAAAATGACAAAAAATAATATAATGCAGAATTTTTAAAAATTAAGCATAGTGTTTTAAGAGAATATAAAGTAAAAAAAAAAAAAAAAGCTTGCAAATAAAAAAAAAAAACACGTTAAATATAAGAATTTGTATTAAAAAATCCATACAAAAACAATGAAAAAACCATGGGAATCACACATGTTATAGGTAAGAATTAGCATTTAAAAAACCATACAAATTCACTGAAAAAACCATGGGTTTCACACACGTTATAGTTAGGAATTAGCATTTAAAAAACCTTGCAAATTCAGTGAAAAAACCAAGGGTTTCACACACGTTATAGTTAGGAATTAGCATTTAAAAAACCTTGCAAATTCAGTGAAAAAACCATAGGTTTCACACACGTTATAGTTAGCGGACATTTTACTCATAAAAAACCAATGAAATTCCCCCGTTATAGTTAGTTAAGCTAACTATAACTCGCGCACCCGCAATCCACTGCTGATGACTTAACATATTACATCACTCATGACATGGTCAGTGACATCACTCATGACATCACTGATGACATCTCAAATGACATCACTGATGACATCATCCTTGTGACAGAGTGGTAGACCTCCTCTCACCCTGATATAACCTTTGATACAAACATTCAAAAATAGAGATTGAAATTTTCAAAAAAATGGACATACCAATACCAGTTACAACAACCTCTTCAGTAATTCTAAGATCCACATACACATCCACTCATTCACCAACAGTCCTGTACAGTCACTCATACGTGTACTCACTCATCATATGTACTCATACACCTATACATCCTGTTACACAATGCCACTCATCCATAGAGTTACTCACGCACATAGTCACTCATGCTAATAAAGAATCAAACATACATTTACTTGCATATACAGTTATACACACACCACCACACTTACTTCTACGGAAACTTACACATACTTACTCTTTTAAATAATCACTTATAAAAACACATACTTATTCATACAGGAACTGTTTCAATCTCTCACTCTCACATATACTCACTTATATACACCAATAGTCAAATAAACTTCTTTAAAACATATTTAAAAACTCATAAAGACACTATTGAGACAGTCATTCACTCACTAACACACCCATACACACACTCATCCACCCATACAGACATGCACACATGCTGTCTTCAACACATACAACCAGAGAGTCAATCATTCATGCACCTATGCACTACGTAATACCCCCCACCAAACCATGCAGACACTCACACTGATACTCAAAAAACAACCTAATATCCTATATAAACACCCATGTAGCTACTCACCAACCCATGCAGACACTTATACACAAAGTGAGAGACTGATACAGATAATTACATATTTAAACATTACTCAGTAAGCCATGTATTCACTAAGATACACTTAATCAGTCAGTTACACAATCAATTTTTCAAAAACAAATCATCCTTTTAGACACTTATATACCCATTTATTCTTCCATCGACCTTGAGATATACATATATAAAACATATTTAATTTTCAGAAAAACACACATTCACTGGATGATGTCATCAGTGATGTCATTTGAGATGTCATCAGTGATGTCATGAGTGATGTCACTGACTATGTCATGAGTGATGTAATATGTTACGTCATCAGCAGTGGATTGCGGGTGCGCGAGTTATAGTTAGCTTAACTAACTATAACGGGGGAATTTCATTGGTTTTTTATGAGTAAAATGTCCGCTAACTATAACGTGTGTGAAACCTATGGTTTTTTCACTGAATATATATATGACGGAAGTAAAAAAGGCATTACATGAATTGGAGGAAGCCATCAAACACACATTCACTAAAGAGGAAACAGATAGAATGAGAAAAGACATGGAAATAAGACTGGAGAAGTATGAAACGGAAATACAAGAACGTAAGCAACGCAAATTTAAAAGAGATGAACAAGATTACCTACAAGGAAGAATTCTTACCTTTGCAAAAAGATTTGACATTCTAAAGAAAAATTATCCAACGCAGCAATTACCAAAAACAGTGGATACAACCAGTGAATCGGACGTTAGTGAAAATGAAAGCACAGCAGGAGTACACCCAACCACTCAAGTTCCTTTTTTAGAGGAAATCCGGTGGATGAACCTCGACAAAACTTTGGCAAGAGGCAGGGGTCGTGGAAGGGGCAGGAATCGAGGCTCAGGCCGGGGCAGGGGAGAAGAAAGTGCAACCACCTCACAGGCATCAGAAAAATCAGAAGGTCAAAACGAAAGAAGACGCTATTCACTACGCAACCGGAAGTGATGATGAACAATTTGATTGTAAATCTCTCAAAATATGAACTATCAGAAGAGGAAGAATCATTACTCAACAAAGGCCTGACCTTCTGCCCCGAAAGCCATTTCAATTACACGCAAGTCAGGATTGACCTTTATAAATATATAAGAAAGCTAAAGCTTGCTAAAATACATGCCTCCAAACAGCAAACAAGCTTGACCATGAATGGGATTGAACCCACACCACTGGAGCCCACAATCTCCATTGACCAAATGGGTGACCTCAAGACCATGTTTGACCTGTTATATGAATTGGATAAGGAAGAAATGTCAGAGGAGGAAATCTTATCCCATCTCAACATGGAAGTAGATAAGAGACCAGAGAGCGGTCTGAAGAGAAAATCTAAATACTGCCCAGTCTTATCACCAGGAAACAGATTTGACATGTTCTCAGATGCCATCATAGAGGAATTGGAAAAAATGTCTAAAACAAGAAATCAACGTAGAGAAAATTTAACAAAATCTGAAAGAGGAGCAATTAAAAAATTGATGGAGAATGAAAAAATTATAATAAAACCAGCAGACAAGGGAGGGAACATTGTAATCATGGACACATCAGATTACATCAAAGAGGCCATGGGACAATTGAACAATACTACAAATTACACGAGATTGAAAACTAACCCAATCAATAAAATGATAATTGAGTTGAATACACAATTGCAAAAATGGCATAATGAAGGCCTTCTTAATACCAATGAATTCACGTTCCTTATAAAGGACTTTCCCCAAATACCGACCATTTATTTTCTGCCGAAAATACACAAAACCCTGCAACAACCGCCAGGAAGACCAATTGTTTCCTCCTGCGATTCATTGTATGTAAACTTATCTGAGTATGTGGACAAATTCTTGGCTCCTATAGCCCAAAGTATGAGTTCCTATATCAAGGACACAGGAGACTTCCTGAGAATCCTCAATGGCATAACCTGGAACAACAGCTATCTCCTAATTACTATAGACGTGGTATCCCTATATACCTCCATCCGGCATGACATAGGAATAGAAGCATGCAGCTATTTTCTGAAACAGAGAAGCATCAAAAATTTGAAACACACACAGATGCTCTTGAAAATGATAGAAATATGTTTGACGAATAACATATTTATATTCAACAAAGAACTATTCAGACAACAATGCGGTACGGCCATGGGCATTTCATTTTCACCAAACTACGCGAATACTGTGATGGGATGGTGGGAAAAGACAATTGCCTGGTGCTCAGATTTTCAGATGGAATTGGAACGGATTGTACTTTGGGTCCGGTTTATTGATGACCTATTTTTAATTTGGAACGGCACAGAAACGGAGTTCCAAAAATATTTTGAAAAACTGTTAAACAATAACATTGGTTTATCCTTTACACATGTCATCAGTAAAAATGAAATTGCATTTCTGGACACCAAGGTTTTCATTGAGAACGAACAGATACATACCACTCTGTTTAGAAAAGAAACAGCGACCAACAGTATCCTACATGGAACGAGCTTCCACCCAATTCCACTGAAAAATAGCATCCCATACGGCGAATTCATACGAATAAAACGCAATTGCTCAAAAGAAGAGGATGCTGAAAAGGAAACATCGGAAACCATGGCCAGACTAAGAAGTCGGGGATACCACACAAGAACTCTGAGAAAATGTAAGGAAAAGGTGGATAAAAAATCAAGAACAGAGATCCTAATTCCAAAAAATGTGATGCAAGATAAAGGAGAACAACAAGCACCAAGGTTTATAACAACCTACAGTAAGGAAAGTGGCATGATACTGAATAAAATACAAAAATATTGGCATCTCATCTCTGGTGATGGGGACATTGGCAAAATACTAGGAAAAAGACCAGCGGTCACATACAGGAAAGCAAAATCCTTACAGGATATGTTAATAATGAGCCACTTTCAAGAAAAACCTAAAAGCAATTGGCTAACTAATCAAGCAAAAGGATTCCGGAGGTGCAATACATGCAAAGCCTGTAAGATTGGTAAAAACACGAAAACCTTTGATGAAGCTGATGGAAGTACCACCAACATTGAACAAAGTATCCTTTGCACTTCACGATTTGTAGTCTACGTTATAGAGTGCGATTGCGGTATGAAATACATTGGCAGCACGACCTGCACTCTAAAAAAACGAATATTGGAACATATCCGTGCTGTAAAGAATAAGGATATGACATACGCCACTGCAAAACACATGCAGAAATGCAAAGATGGAGATTGGCAAAAAATGTGTTATTATGGAATCTACATGACACCGGCACAGGAAAGAGGAGGAGACCGAACGAGATCACTACGACAGATGGAATCTAGATACATAATTAGACTCAGAACAAAAGCCCCGAGAGGCATCAATAATGATGAGGAACTTTTCATACATCTCTAAGGTTCTAAGAAACAATCTGTAAATCTGCCCCGAATCTTGTAAACAACATAATTGTTTAGTATACAAAGGATATCAAGTGATAATGTGACTTCTTGGGTACTATACCGAGTTACAGCAAAACATACTTAGATAGGCATCACTTGTGTATACAGGCCTAATGAGTAATGTACTTACATGCTTAATATTATTTTCACCTGCTGGTGTTTATTAATATATACCAGCAGTACAAATTTAAATGTAAAAGCCTAGCTGCGCTACGTTTTTCTTTAATTTAATATAATTTAAGCACATTCATATTATTTACTACAAATCCCACAATGCAACAGTAAAGCTGTAGTGGGAATAAATAAGGAAAGGGACAAAGGACTCACTAACCGTGAGAAAAGCCAAGGGCTGAAACGCGTTGGTGGAGGTTGCTAAATAAATTGCTTTGAATATACAGTTCCTGAGTGCCACGTCTTTTGCTTCAAATTCTATTAACACTGGGTCTGGATCCGACCCCTACGTGGAGCACCAGCTGTTGAGCGCGTCGAGCAAGGGATCACATTGTTGAATATATATATATATATATAGCAAAACCAAAGGGGATGATGGACGGAGTGTTGAACAATGCAAGCACTCACCCCAGTCAACTGATCAGGGTTTAATCCATCATCATTCTTTAGCTCACTCCGCCACCCCAGTTCAGACATGGCCATATGCAAATCAGTCTGACCCTGTGCCTCATGGGAACAGTCCAGCCCGAACTGCCAAGCCATGTCTTCCCTGGACCGGAAACAAGCATCCTGGGACCGGTTTCTGGCTAATCAGCCGTCAGCAGCCAGGCTAGCTTGAATCCAGTGGCAAAGTGAGCAAGAGACCCACGTCTGGGCAGACCCTGCCAACTTAGGGCGAACAAAGCAAAAGCAAAGTGGATGATGGACGGAGTATTGAACAATGCAAGCACTCACCCCCAGTATATATACTTGCACAGGTGGACAATATTAACCTTCACAGATATTACAGTCACTATATCTCCTACCACTATATCAATAAGATCAGTAATGTAGCTAAGTATAGATTTGCTATTCTCAATTCAACGTCTATTTACCTTGACAATATGCTGATAATTGAACACCTATCACAAAGGATCTCAAAGATCTGTCATCCAAGCTACAGCAAATTAGTATACTTCATACATATGGATAGTGGAAACACAAACATGGCATATGTGAAGTCTTTCTTGAAAGGAAAAGAAAGACTTCTGGACAGTCAGTGGGATCAAGCTCTGGAAGGTCAAAAACAATTTCCTACAGTAGATAATTAACCTGTGAGAAGGGCTGTATAACTTCCACACAGAAGTCCTTTTGCCAAAGAGACATTCAGAAGAATCTACATACCGTGAGTTCAAACAAGAAGTAAGTAGAACCTCACAGTTATGCAGACTATACAACAAGCATAGTCCCTGTTTCAAAGAACCTCTGAGCATTGCCATCTATTACTTGGAAAGTCCGACTTTCAGTTTTGATGATCCCAATCTAAAGTAGGGTCACTTTAAGTGTGGTTGGAACTATGAGTCACGACATATGCTTGTTACTGTAGGAATCTTCAGGGTAAATGAACATGTCTTTGATGCTGATGATGTTCATGGCAAGGGCTTAATGAAGCTGGGCTTCTGCCTTCTCCCTTGTCTCTTTGCACGCCCTGGTGCAAGCCCTCACAGATCTTAAACGTGCATTGTGGACTGTTGAATAATGTGGCAAATCTAAACTTGCAGTTAGGATTAAAGAGTGGTGGTGCAAATCTGAACAATAACCAAGGATTAATAAGGGATGCTGCGAATGCAGCCATTCAGTCCATAATTCTAAATTATGGTGCAAATAGAGCCAGGCATTCAAGGTTTCTGAGGACAAACCTGAAGAAACATTGGCGATTAATGAACAATGGTGCAATGCTGAACATGCATAACGGTGGTCATTTTTTTAAAACATATTTTAGACATTCTTGGCACTATAGTTCCCATCTCTACCCAATGCTTGCACTCTCATAACCGGGCTATTTCTTGAAGGATTATAGTCACTCTTGACACAATAGTGTCTAACCCTTGTGATATGCTGCTCTGTCATAATGGTGATAATTCTTTATATTTTAAAGATGATCTTGACACGATGGTGCTCAGCCATTATGTAATGGTTGCACTGGCATCATATTGGTACTTCTTGGCATTTGAGTGCATTATCACTACCACTGTCTGAAGCTGAAGCCTGTAAGGTGGGTGAAACCTGCGTGCACCCTTACGTGCACTTTTTCACTCACTCTCACACTCTTTTAATCGTTGACTAATTTTCATCTACTCAACATCCACACAACTACACACCCAACAAGTGAAGATATTGAACTTGCAAATTGACTAGAGCTAACAGCTTGCAGAGGGAGGAGGTGTGGCACCGCGGCCAGGGCGACTAACTGGGGAATTTGGGGATCACGGCACGATCCCCGGCGCCGGCGGCAGATTAACCCAGAACCGTGTGATTTTGGGCAATAGCTTGCTTAATCTTCTCGACGGCCCCCAGCGTGATTGTTCGCACTTTTCAAATGTGGATTATTATCGCCAGTACACCCGACCGGGGGCCAATTTAAATGAAACTTTAAGACCCCCTCCTCAGGCTGGGCAGGGTGTCCCATTGTTTTGCTTTGCACACAGATCTCAAGGGTTCAAGGTCAGCAAATAAGCGACTACGCCACATCTCTCCACATCCCTTCTTTAAACAGGCAGGGCTTCAAGAACCTCATTAACAAGTGCTTTTTGATCCGTGTTCAAAAGTGCAGCTCTTGGCGCTATATTGTAACCGTTGAGCGCCTGCTGCAGACCGAACTTTGTTTAATAACGCTTCTCGGGCTGTTCTTCATCTTCTGTATCATTAGGAGCAGACAAGATAAAAAATAATAGCTATGTTTATGTCTGGGACAAACAGTACGCTTGCAAAACAGGCGCGTGTATTCTGAAGCATTTTATGTAAGTGCCGCAGATTTATCAAAATATGAAACAGGCTGACCTTTCAGTGCTGTTCAGAAAGGTTTGCAGGTGTCAGCGACCAGAACTAAAAAGAACAACTTTGCAGAAAAATAGTTGGCATTTCGCTAGCAAGTTTTACTTCCTAAATGATACACACGATCTCTGCTTCACCATAATTAATGCTGATTTACAAAACTAAATTTGAAAACAGAAAAGCTCTCTGTGGTGGTTAATAAATTTGAAAATGATGTGAGAGCTTCCTCGTATACTGTGGTATTGTCCAGAGTTATGCACACACACACAGACACCCAAACACACACGCACACATACACACACATATATATATATACATTTATATGTGTGTGTATATATATATATATATATATATATATTCAGTGAAAAAACCATAGGTTTCACACACGTTATAGTTAGCGGACATTTTACTCATAAAAAACCATTGAAATTCCCCCGTTATAGTTAGTGCAGGCAACTATAACTCACGCGACCGCAATCCTCTGCTGATGCTAATACTGTATTTAGACACTTATTTGCCCATGTCTTCTTCCATTAAATTTTAGCTATACATATATTACAAATATTTTTTTTTCATAAAGACACATATGTCATCAGCAGAGGATTGCGGTCGCGTGAGTTATAGTTGCCTGCACTAACTATAACGGGGGAATTTCAATGGTTTTTTATGAGTAAAATGTCCGCTAACTATAACGTGTGTGAAACCTATGGTTTTTTCACTGAATTTGCAAGGTTTTTTAAATGCTAAATCCTAACTATAACGTGTGTGAAACCTATGGTTTTTTCAGTGAATTTGTACGGTTTTTTAAATGCTAAGTTACTTTACGGCGTTCGTGGCGTGCGCGCCCACTTCACGCAGTTCGTTCCGTGCGCGCACGGTGCACTTCGCGCACCGTGCGCGTACAGCGCGAAGCGCACCGTGCGCGTACAGCGCGAAGCACACCGTGCGCCCACTTTACGCAGTTAGTGCCGTGCACGCACGGTGGGCATGTGGTGCGCTACGCGCACCGCGTGCCCACGTTACGCTGGATGGGCCATGTACGCACGATGCGCTTTGTGCACCGTCCGCACACGGACATATTATGCACTTTGTTGTGAAAGGTTATCTATTATTTGGTCTGTTGGAATATATGCCATGTACGCAAGGTGCCCTTCGGGCACCTTTTGCACACGGGGTGGGGTGATTGTGGATATTGATTTTTTTTTTTGATTTATTTTTTACCGTACGCGTACGGTAAGCGTAATCAGCGTTTTTTCAAAAAAAAAAAAATTTTTTTTTTTACTTGGGGGTTCTTTTGTGACACCCTAACCATGGCTATGTGGTTAGGAGCTGTCTAGCCTGCCCCTTTTCGTGTTTTCCAGCTTTGTTTTTCCTCCCCCCCTCAGAGTGCGAGAGAGAAAATGGCGGCCGACACTTCCTGGTTTCGACCGATTCGAATGTTTACTAAGATCTAACAGCCAATCAGAATCGCGCTCGCGCACGTCACCGTACGCGTACGGTAAGCTTACCGTAAGCGCACGGTAAGCGCACCGTAAGCTGCCACAGATATATATATTGATTTAAATGCTATTTTCTCTGGAAATACTGAACAGATGTACACCAGACCTACAAAAGGCACTTCCGTGACCTGTAGACTACCTCTCTGCCAAATTTCAAGTAACTCTGTTCAGCCGTTCGGGCTGTAGCTGTGTCTAAAGGTCCTATGGAAAAATGCATGGGGAAAACGCGTTTTGGGACCCCCCTTTTTTCTCAGCCCCCGCTTGACGAATCCCCCCGAGACTTTCAGGGTAGGAGCGGACCGTAGCGCCCCATTAGTTTTGAAAATTTCGCGAGGATTCGTCGACCGGCGCCAAAGTTATTCAAAATAGAATGTTGCGGTTTTCCTATGGAAACAGGGTCCTAACTATAACTATCTACTGGCGACCGCCAGTAGATAATATATATATATGTACAACGATACAACCGACTTCGGTTGGAATACATAAAGCACTATTTCTAAACAGTACTGTCAACTTGCACACTTTTCACATAATTTTCTTAAAGTCTTGTCAAAATATGTGTATTACTTTTATTGTTTTTAATTTGCGTTAAATTTGATGACTCACATTACACTTTGCGGGTGACAAGACTAAGGTGATCAAGTACTCAGCAAGCCTACTGCAATGTCAAAAATAGACGTTAGGTATTTATAACAGAATTCAGTGGCTAATCTGTGAATTGAGACAACTACAATCAAATGTCAATGTGTAAAAAGTTTTTTTCAGATTGTAAAGTCAAAAACTGTGTTCACATACAAATATGACCGACACTTTATATTGTTTGTCTATATATGCACTGTCACTTTAAACATTGATGAAAAAAACGGTATAAAAGAGATCAGCTGACTAAACAGCGCGTCATGTGATCAAGGATCAAGGCTCCAAGGAGCCGAAACGCATAATGGCCGGCATACTGATGGGACAATAATAATATTTGTCAGCAACTTATATGTGGTCTGTGCTCCATTCTTCAAGATTGAAGTGCCAGTGGCAGTGGCAAGTGGAGGTCATTTGAGATGTCATCAGTGATGTCATGAGTGATGTCACTGACCATGTCATGAGTGATGTAATATGTGATGTCATCAGCAGTGGATTGCGAGCGCGCGAGTTATAGTTAGCTGAACTAACTATGATGGTGGAATTTCATTGGTTTTGTACGAGTGAAATTTCAAGCTAACTATAACGTGTGTGAAACCTATGGTTTTTTCAGTGAATTTGCAAGGTTTTTTAAATGCTAATTCCTAACTATAATGTGTGTGAAACCTATGGTTTTTTCAGTGAATCTGTACGGTTTTTTAAATGCTAATTTATGAATGTTTTATTTTATTTTTTATATATTTCTTTTTCAAAAAATTACATATGTATATAGTTATAGATTACCTGTATCCTTTAATTTGGAATGGTTCAACTTTTTTAAAAAAAAAATTGAATAAAGTTGAGCAGCATAGTTAATATCTTCTATTAACTCATAAACACTTTAATTCTTTATTTATTTATTTTTTAAGTATTTTTGCCGTGCGCGCTCGGTGCGCGCACGGTGATTGCTACGTCATCGTACGCACTCCCGCATGCGTACGTCATGCGTACTCCGCGCGGTACGTTCGCGCATGCGCGCGTGCTTCGTACGCGCTCGGTGCGCGCACTACGTACGCATGCGTACGTTCTTTTTGTGCGCATGCGTACGTTCTCCATGTACGCATGCGTACGACGTGCGTGCTCCGCGCGCTACGTTCGCGGAATTCGCGCATGCGCGCGTGCTTTTTACACGCTCGGAGTGCGCACTACGTACGCATGCGTACGATCTTCGTGCGCACATGCGTACGTCGTGCGTGCTCCGTGCGTTACATTCGCGCATGTGCGCGTACTACAGCGAACTACGTTCGCGCATGCGTGGTTCGTTCGCGCATACGCATGTGGTACGCGCACTAATTACGCGCATGCGCGCGTGCCACGTTCGCGTACGTGCGCGTGCTCCGCGCATGCGCCGTGTAAGTCATGTGATGAACAATGAACACTTTTCATTGGTTCATAGTACTTTCACTTTCAGATTCTTCCCATAACACACCCAATCAAGTTATGTGATTAAGAAAGAACACTTTTCATTGGTTCAAAGTACTTTCACTTCCAGATTCTTCCAACACCACACCCAGGCAAGTCATGTGATTAGGAAACACTTTTTATTGGTTCATAGTACTTTCAGTTCCAGATTCTTCTAATACCACACCCACTCTCCTCATTATTACTTCTGATTCCCTGGGAGAAGGAGCTGCTCTGTTTTTGGGATGCAATGGCAGAGCAGCAGCCATCTTCTAGTAGTGATCAGGAGACTCTTGTGTCACAGAGGCAGAGGAAGCAGAAAGAGTCTTTCATATGGCAGTTTTTCACTTTTCCTGAGGGGCAGAAGAAGGTAAATGCTCCCAAAGTCACCTGCATTATTTGTCAACGGACCTTATCACGTGGAAATACTAATAAGAAATACTCTTTTAGTATTCACGCGATGTTAAGGCACGTTGAAGGAGTACATCCTGTGCATTTTGCTCGAGCTGCTAGTAAAAACTCTCCAGCAGCTCACCCGAGCACATCCGCAGCAGCTCAGCCGAGCACATCATTGGCACCTCAGCCGAGCACTTCTTCTGCGGTGGCACCTTCACCTACTTCTGCACCTCTTGATATACGCCCTGCTTTTCAGAGGGTGTATACACGGTGCATTGACTGTCATGCTCTTATTTCTCTTAGTGAAACCAGTATTGATCTCATTGAGAGAAAGATAGAGCAGCACTCATGCACCCGGCCATAGTTTTTTCATTTTTTACTTTTTCTGTTCCTCTGTCCCTACATTAACACAAGGGCTCTTTTTAGAGCCACCTAAAATCTAAACACAAAAACTTGTTTTTAAAATCTATTTTTCGTTTTGTTTTTTTACCGTGCGCGCACCGTGCGCGCACTTCTTTTTAATTTTAATTATTTTTTCGTTTTTTTCACCCTTTGTGATCCTTCAGGGACTCCCTGACAAAGACTGGGGGGTCAGGAAGTCTCTACTCTGCCCCATTTCCATGTTCTCCACCTTTGTTTTAAATTAAAACACATTTTTAAATGTTTCTTTTAAATTGCAAGTAAAATGGATTACATTTCCTAATTTTTTTTCAAGATCTGAAAAAAAGAAAAAAAGTATTAATATTCAACAATAAATTTTCTTAAACAGTACATGTTTTTTCATATTTAACAAAGCAATTGTTTGCCCTTTTTTGCTGTTTTCAGGATGTATTGAATTTCACTGAAAATAGTGATATCAATTGTTTGCATCATTTAACAGCGGGCAAAAAAAAAACAATCTGAAAGATTGTTTAAAAAAAGCCCCGAATCTCTTCTCACTAAAACAGACCTTGATAGAAAGGTCACAAATATATTAAAAATACCTTCTAAGAACAATAACTATTTGCAATAAATAACGTCTGTAAATCTTGCTGCTTAAGCACGTACACCAAAATAATATCTGTCAAACAAGTCCACAATTGTTACCTTTACCTTTCCACGAGGCCAAATGGTAATTTTAAAATCCTTTGTAAGTGAAATATCCAATGTTAATCCTATAAAATTGAAATAATGGTTTCTTCAGATGCTGGAATTTGCATCTAAAATTTTGGTTTTAGAAAACTTAAGTAACAATTTGGTAAATCATAAGGCAAACGTTGCTTGAAAATCAATTGAGAATCATTACACAGCATCCATCCTTTTTCACATTTAAGATAAACTGTGTAATGACCAGAAGTTATATCAGGTCCATCATGAAAAATAATTGCAACTGCAACAAAAGTTTTAACTGATATTGATAATTGATTTCTTACAAACTTCTTTAGTAAAGTTTCCATTTTAGTTACATCTGCTCTACAACGTTGCATCATTAAAATTACATACTGTCCATATTTATTTAAAAATAACGTTGATAACATGTCTGATTTACATTGAGAACATTCCATGTTGTGATTAGCATCTTTAACTAATTTAATAAAAGTCACTGATTTACTCTCTGGTAATGTTAAATATATGAACCTTTCAGAATCAACATTACTGCTGCATGTGTTCATACAGTTTTCACAACAATGTTCCCATTTATATGAGACACCTAATATATTTTCTATTTCTACCCCTTCATCTTCCAGTACCATAAGCATATACATCAAGAATTCCTGTGCATCTTGCTGGACATCTTGTGTAAACTGTGTACATCCAGAACATTCATCTAAAAGATTTCTAACATCAGAAGCACTTTCTATTTTAGTTTTATCATTACTCAGCTTCTCATAAAGGATACTCAGCAGAGAACAGAATCTTTTCTCATGATTTAGTATAATCTGCTCTTGCAAAATTTGAAGATAAAATACAACATTCAGCACTACATTTGCGTAGCAGTTGACACCAGAGCTATTTTCAAAATGACAACCAACAACCTCTTCAACACTGTCCTTTTTCTTTTTGCTTGCAGTCACATCACTCGCTTTTTGTTTTCTCTTCTGTACATCCTCATTACAGATATTCTCAAATCTCCTTTTCCGACAAACAACACGTTTTTCAAACACAGGATACTGACCTAAATGAGGAGCATAGCTTCTTCTTAATCTATTATACTCCTTTACACAGTTTGCATCAGCACTAACTTTTGAGTCATCAAAGTCTATCATGAATAAACCAGATATATTTTTCACGCGTGACAAAGCAACATATGCCATACCTTCTTTAAACACAGTAGATCCAATGTTTACAAACGCACTATCTACAGTTAATCCTTGAGATTTGTGAATAGTTACAGCATATGCTAGAGAAAACGGAAACTGCTTCCTACGTACATATAAGTCTTTCACAAGCAAGAAACGAACTGAACAACGACAAATGTCTTTAACCTCTTCAATCTGATCAAATTTTATTTTTAAAAATTCAATTCCAACTTTTTTCTGGTAATTAACAAAACCCACAACTTTACCCATAGCTCCGTTCACTAAACCTTTCTCTACATCCAAATTACGTCTTAAAATTACTCGACAGTTCATACATACATAAAGATTCTTTTCTAAACCGGCTGTTTTCGAGATTTTTTTCTCTAGAGAATCCAATTTACTTGTCAATTTGTTTGTCAATATAATAGTTATTCCTTCATGTTGTGTTTTATCCACAGCTTCCAGTTTGACAATCTCTTCATTTTCCAATTTCAAAAGTTCTCGATTGAATATAGAGCATTCATGTAGTGTTGGCATTAAGCAGATTACAGTATTTTTTCCAGCAATGTTCTTGTATATTTTCTCTGGAACTATTTGTTCTGTTGGAAACACATTACATAGCAATCGACTCTGTAAAGCTTTTCTGACATGTTCTGTGAGTAGTCCAATTCTGATATCTTTGAGAAAACGTGCATAATCCTCATCATTGGCTTGCCGCATTTCGGTAATGAGTTCTTTATACTCAAAGTATGTCCAAATATTCACATTACCTATACTTCCTAATGACTTTTTCGTGTCTTCATGTGTAAGGGTTAGAAATACTGGTTGTCCTTTAACTGGAGTAAGCTGAAGAAGATCCCCAAAAATTATAACATGTTTTCCTCCAAATAGCACGCCATAGTTTGTCTTTAGAATTTGCTGCATTCTTAAATGCACAAAGGCAAGCATTAAGTTTGATACCATGCTTACCTCATCAATGATGAGAACTTTCATTTTTTTCAATACTCTTGCAACTTCAAAACATGCTTCTCCTGTTAGCTTGTGGTATTGTATTTTGTTCTCGTGCTCTACTGGTAACATTAGCAAACAATGGAGGGTAATTCCTTTTATTTTATATGCTGCTAACCCAGTTGGAGCAGTAACAACACAAGACAAAGTTGAATCTGTTTTTTGCTGTAGGTAGCTTCTAATTACTTTAATCAACACATTTTTTCAGTTCCGGCTTGTCCACTCACATACATTCTGATTGGTTGAAACAATGTGCATGGGCACTCTTTATTTTCATGTAGTAATCCGTGATCAATTTTTTTTCTGACTTCCTCATAAATTTGTTGTTGTTCATCATTCAGTTGTTGTTCCATATTTGGTAAGTTTATTAAATCTTCCTGAGCTTGATTCATTGCTGTTTCGACTTCAGTCATGGCTATTGCAGCTTCATTTTCTACGATTGGTTGTCCTAGAGGATCTTGACTGAACGTCCCAGAACTTTGACTGTCTTGAGAACTGTCTCTAGCTACTTCAGCTGCAATTGTTGCTTCTTGTTCAATTTCTTCATTTAACATTTGAACATAAGTTGAGAAAGTACTGCATTCTATGCTATCTTTGCAAGTATTAAAGGAATCTTCATAGCTCTGAAAATCTCCAAGTAGTTCGTCCTCTGAACGCCATGGTTTAAACAGCTGTAAAAGTGCCAAGTAGTAAAATTCCTTTTTGTCAGTAGTGTCACAACTCAGCTTCCGGTGATTAATCAAACTTCCTTTTGTTTGTTTTACCAAACATCCTTCCTCACCAGTGACTTTATATTTTCCATTGTTGATGTCTTCTGTGACATTCCGTTTATAAATGTAGTTCTTCAGCACTTCATAGAGACACAAGTTCTCACGATGATGACTTCTCTTTGGGTAATATGTGTCCAACATGTTTGTTCTTAAAATGTCTGTACTTTCAGGTTCGTACTCTGCTAAATATTCAATTTCTCGAATAGATTTCAGTACCCGATTTCTCATTCCTGCAAGGCCTAAACTTACCCAAATTATTCTTCTGGATTTGGAGTACAGACTTGCAGATGATAACCTATCTGAGCATTCGTAGGATCCAATTTCTCGATGCGATAACATCATTAAAGCTGAAACTGTATAGCTTTTTTCTGACAGTCTTCTCGTGAGAAATCTCTTCCCACATTTCTTTCAATTCCGTTTTCTCAGATTTAGTGATGTAAGATGTGACATACAGAGCAACAGCAATAGAATTGTCAGCTACATACTGTATATCCATGTTAGCATTCCACATGGATAAAATGACTGGGTTGTAGTCATTTATATATTTTGACTCTTCTTAGGTTGTAGGTATTCTTAGGCGATTTTCTTGTAATAGTATGTCGCACAGCTGACATAAAACTGTTTACTCTTCCTTTTGAAAGAACTGGTCATGGAAATCCAAATCGACATTTTGTGTAGAATTTATCTTTACTCTTGTACTTTCGTCGACAGTATTTATCACACCGATGTCTTTGGAAACGTAAAACTTGCTCTTTTAAGTTTTTTTCTTCTGTGCTTTTAGGTATAGCACATGTTGCATATTCTTCAATGAAAGTTAAAACTGCATCATCAGAATCTGTTCCAAATTTTGGGGCATCCTTGATCCACAACAGCATATGAATATGAGGAGCACCTCTTGCTTGGTACTCTTTTCTCCAAAAGAAATCCACAACTTCTCCAACAGGTGGATTTTTTTTTATTGCAGATAAAGGACATCATAGCCTCAAATCTATGATTGAAATATCTGCAAACATTAACCGGATCCAATGAGCACAATTCTCCTGCTGTCTTGTATTGGATGTTTTCAATATTTGAATTTGCCTCTCGAAGAAAATCCAGTAAATCATCCCAAGCGTACTCAGCACAGCTTAGGGTAAGGAACCATGTAGGAGTTCCTAAATTCCGTAACATACATTTCAATTCTCCATGGCGTCGGTACCAATATTCATTAGTTCCTCGCTGACAAGCCATCAAATTTATCAATTGAGATTCCAAATGATCATCTCGCTGTTGCACTTTGTTCATAAAATCCTTTGCAGACACATTATGTAGATGTACTCCAGTTTTTTAAATGTGATTTACTGCATAAGCTAGTGCAGACAAGTCACTTTCAAATAAAAGATGTAACAAATATGGAATACTTTGATGAAATCTTGGATCTTCTGCATATAACCTTGTAGTCCGATACTCAGAAGCAGGAATCTGTACTGGACGTTCATCATATCGTCCACCTTTTCCTGTAGGAAACAGCTGGGGAAAACAACGAGCTTCCAAGCTCTCCTCCCATACACTCACGGGAGTTCCTTGTGCTTTTTTCATCTGAAACAGATCAATAGTGTTTCCCATAACTTCTTTAGAATGAAGAGGATGGATGCTGAAATGTTCATAAATTTCTTCTTCTTTTGACTTATCCACTTTTTCAATTTTCCCAGCTGGTATTCCTGAGTCTGCTTGTAAAACTTCTTCATCTTCATCCATATAAATTGTTTCATACCATTTATTATTTCTTTTCAAATATAAATTTGCTCTTTGTACTTTTCGTACATCTACCAGCTCCTGCCAAATTTTCTTATTCTTTGTTGGTACTCCATTAACCAGAATAACTAATGGTTCAGATTCCAATCTATCTGCATCAATTGTTTCCATATTTTTTTTCAAATCCAATGGCAAATAGACAACTCTTCCTTTTAAACCTCTTTGTAAATCCGAAGGAGGTAATTTACCTGTTTTGGGCTCCATACGCACTATGGTCTGAAACGGATGGACACATTGAATGAGTATAGACTTATACGTATTTAAATCAGAAAGTTCTGCAGGAATATCAACCAATTCTAAATTATTATGTACAGCTCTGGCTGGCATTCTATTTTCTTCTAACTTGTTATAACAGTATTTACAAATACGCTGATCTTCACCCAAATCAAAACTATTTTCCAGAAATAGATATGTTGCACAATCCTTCCACTTATAATGATCTTCATTTTCACTTTTTTTATACAGATCAACATTCCTTGTTTGAATTTTATAATGGCTTCTCCGGCAACAAATACAAGTAATATTTGGTCTTTCTTTAGAGATGATAGCAAATATTGTCATTTTATTTTCAAAATTTTTACTAACAGTGAGTTCTACATTCTCTTCCACATTTTCCTCAATAACTGTGTCATTTCCTGCACTTTCTTGCTCTGGACCAAAGTAACAAAACTGAATATCATCAGTAACCTTCACTACATCTGATACAGATCCATGGAACAGAGCACTATTCAACTCATTTAACTTTAGTGCTGGACTTTTAGCAAAATACAATGTTCTCACAAACTTTCTAATTTCAGTATGATGAACAGCCAGCATCCTAAAATGGTGAAAAACACTTTTGCAAACTTTCCTAGATAGACAAGCAAGAGAATGTCCTTGCAAACCAGTATTCTCTCTCACTCTGCATGGGTCTAGTCTTTGAAGCACCTTAATCTTCTGTTAAACACTCTTTTTACTATATTCTCTTAGGAAGTCACGTAATTTATCAATAGATTCCTGTCGCACAGTGCAAATACTACTACAATTCCAAGTGTACACTGGGGCTTTAGGACGTCTCCCCATAACTTCATCAGCTAACACTTCTTCCTCATTTCTTGGAACCATTTTCTCCTTTTCCATTACACAACCATCTTTACCTTCATAAGCTCGACCATTGGTGTCAACTGCATGCAACAAACTATTACTTTGAAGATAACTCTCTTCATTAAAAAATGGTTCAGTACTTGAACTATGCTTCCATTCTCCTGCGAACATTTTACAAAAGTTATTTTTATCACTACTCTTTTCCTTTTGCTTTGTGACTTCATTGCTTTGACTAATTTTTCTAATCTACACATCCTGTTCAAAATTAAAATGAATAGTTTTCGTTTTATTTCCAAAGCCTTAGCAACAATTGTTTCAATATATTTCTTTTCTTTATAAAATTTGGTTTTCTTCTCATATTTTTTCACATCCTTTAGCAAATTTAACATCACTCTTCTCTGAAACATTTTTCTATGAATGTTTTTAAAATCTATTTTTCGTGTTAAGTCACTCTTTCTTACTTCTGATTCTACATTGGCTTTTCGTATTTTCTGTCGACTCTGTTGTTGTTTTGTACTTGAAACACTATTTGCAGTGGATATAATTTTAACATTTTTTCTTTGTTTGAAGATATTTTTTTAAAAATCCTTAGTCTGCTTACCAGAATGAGGTTCTTCAACTATTTTTTTTGGTCCAGTTTTCTTCAAATATAGATGTTGTTGCTGTTCTTTTCTCTTTCTTGACTTTATAGTCATCTTTAATTAATTTCACTGTTGTTCAGCAATACCTGAAAGAAACTAAAAAAAACATACCTTTATGTAATTTTACTACATTACGATTTTTTTTTGAGCTTTTCAAATCCTATCATATGACCTGTCCCTTTCCTACAACTGCAAGTCTGACAGAACAAGAGCAACACGTATTAAATCTCTAACATCAATTCCTGTGTGCACACAGACTCATGGTGTGATTCTAGGCAAAAAACGATTTTGGTTTGGCAATTTCAAAGCACATTTACTACTGTGGAAGAGTAAGTGATAATTACTATGGCAGCCTGA
This sequence comes from Triturus cristatus, assembly GCF_964204655.1. NCBI lineage: Eukaryota > Metazoa > Chordata > Amphibia > Caudata > Salamandridae > Triturus > Triturus cristatus. The sequence goes on from NC_140594.1 coordinate 831,020,988, forward strand.
CACATTTTCCTTATATTTTAGAGAGGCAGAAAAGAGCACATGTCCTAACAGCTACTTGAGACCATCAGCATGTGTTACAGGGTGAGTGATTAGAGTAGAGCAAAGGAAATGAGCCTTGGTGACGTTGAATGTGTTAGCATTACACACAGCTATCTGAAATATCACACAGAGCTGAATAGTAAGCATGAGAGTGCAGGAGAAGCACCTGTCTGTGTGCTAAGAGCGTGCTTCTGGAGACCGTGTATTGTCAGGTGCAACACAGATCTGCATGTCCGCTTGCACAACTGCATGAAGACTGCAGACATGTATGTAAGACTACATGTGTGATAAAGGTTAATTGGAGTTTTGAACATGTAAAAACTACCTCACCCATTGCGGGAGTGGAAGGAAAATGTACCATGCTAATTTCAAATGTGTTAGCATTTGCCTCTCATTTGTGAGAAAGTGATTTCTGGTAAATGCTAACCATCACAGTTCAAGAAAACAAGCTGCCCCTTTCCTGCGAGTGCAAGTCTAACAGAGCAAGAGCAACACGGATTAAATCTCTGAGAAGAATTCCTGTGTGCACACAGACTCATGGTGTGATTCTAGGCACAAAACAGTATCCCTGGGTGATACCAGTACACTTTAACTTATGGTGAAGACATACTCCATAATATCTGACTTGTTCAAGGCAGTTAAATATCTTCCTTAACATAAAATGTAAAACACAACTTTTAAAGTGGTAGGAAAATGTACCAAGCTAATTTCAAATGTGTTAGCATTTGCCTCTCATTTGTGACAAAGTGATTTCTGCTGAATGCTAATCATCACAGTTCTTGAAAACAAGCTGCCCCTTTCCTGCGAGTGCAAGTCTAACAGAGCAAGAGCAACATGAATAAAATCTCTGTGAAAAATTCCTGTGTACAGACAGACTCATGGTGTGATTCTAGACACTCAACAGTATTTCTGGGTGATACCTGTACACCTTAACTTATGGCTTAGACATACTCCATAATATCTTTCAAGTTCAAGGCACTTAAATATCTTCCTTAACATAAAATGTAAAACAAAACTTTAAAAGTGGAAGGAAAATGTACCATGCTATTTTCAAATGTGTTTGCATTTGCCTTTCATTTGTGAGAAAGTGATTTCTGCTGAATGCTAACCATCACAGTTCTTGAAAACAAGCTGCCCCTTTCCTGCGAGTGCAAGGGTAACAGAGCAAGAGCAACACAAATTAAATCTCTGAGAAGAATTCCTGTGTGCAGACAGACCCATGGTGTGATTCTACACAAAACATTATTTCTGGGTGATACCAGTACACCTTAACTTATGGTGAAGACATACTCCATAATATCGGTCAAGTTCAAGGCACTTAAATATCTTCCTTAACATAAAATGTAAAACACAACTTTTAAAGTGGTAGGAAAATGTACCATGCTAATTTCAAATGTGTTCGCATTTGCCTCTCATTTGTGAGAAAGTGATTTCTGGTAAATGCTAACCATCACAGTTCAAGAAAACAAGCTGCCCCTTTCCTGCGAGTGCAAGTCTAACAGAGCAAGAGCAACACGTTTTAAATCTCTGAGAAGAATTCCTGTGTGCACACAGACTCATGGTGTGATTCTAGGCACAAAACAGTATCCCTGGGTGATACCAGTACACCTTAACTTATGGTGAAGACATACTCCATGATATCTGACATGTTCAAGGCAGTTAAATATCTTCCTTAACATAAAATGTAAAACACAACTTTTAAAGTGGTAGGAAAATGTACCATGCTAATTTCAAATGTGTTAGCATTTGCCTCTCATTTGTGACAAAGTGATTTTTGCTGAATGCTAACCATCACAGTTCTTGAAAACAAGCTGCCCCTTCCCTGCGAGTGCAAGCCTAACAGAGCAAGAGCAACACAAATTAAATCTCTGTGAAAAGCTTTCTGTGTACAGACAGACTCAAGGTGTGATTCTAGGCACAAAACAGTATTTCTGGGTGATACCAGTACACCTTAACTTATGGTTTAGACATACTCCATAATATCTTTCAAGTTCAAGGCACTTAAATATCTTCCTTAACATAAAATGGAAAACACAACTTTAAAAGTGGAAGGAAAATGTACCATGCTATTTTCAAATGTGTTTGCATTTGCCTCTCATTTGTGAGAAAGTGATATCTGCTGAATGCTAACCATCACAGTTCTTGAAAACAAGCTGCCCCTTTCCTGCGAGTGCAAGGCTAACAGAGCAGGAGCAACATGAATAAAATCTCTGAGAAGAATTCCTGTGTGCAGACAGACTCATGGTGTGATTCTACACACAAAACATTATTTCTGGGTGATACCAGTACACCTTAACTTATGGTGAAGACATACTCCATAATATCTTTCAAGTTCAAGGCACTTAAATATCTTCCTTAACATGAAATGTAAAACACAACTTTTAAAGTGGTAGGAAAATGTACCATGCTATTTTCAAATGTGTTTGCATTTGCCTTTCATTTGTGAGAAAGTGATTTCTGCTGAATGCTAACCATCACAGTTCTTGAAAACAAGCTGCCCCTTTCCTGCGAGTGCAAGGGTAACAGAGCAAGAGCAACACAAATTAAATCTCTGAGAAGAATTCCTGTGTGCAGACAGACCCATGGTGTGATTCTACACAAAACATTATTTCTGGGTGATACCAGTACACCTTAACTTATGGTGAAGACATACTCCATAATATCGGTCAAGTTCAAGGCACTTAAATATCTTCCTTAACATAAAATGTAAAACACAACTTTTAAAGTGGTAGGAAAATGTACCATGCTAATTTCAAATGTGTTCGCATTTGCCTCTCATTTGTGAGAAAGTGATTTCTGGTAAATGCTAACCATCACAGTTCAAGAAAACAAGCTGACCCTTTCCTGCGAGTGCAAGTCTAACAGAGCAAGAGCAACACGGATTAAATCTCTGAGAAGAATTCCTGTGTGCACACAGACTCATGGTGTGATTCTAGGCACAAAACAGTATCCCTGGGTGATACCAGTACACCTTAACTTATGGTGAAGACATACTCCATGATATCTGACATGTTCAAGGCAGTTAAATATCGTCCTTAACATAAAATGTAAAACACAACTTTTAAAGTGGTAGGAAAATGTACCATGCTAATTTCAAATGTGTTAGCATTTGCCTCTCATTTGTGACAAAGTGATTTTTGCTGAATGCTAACCATCACAGTTCCTGAAAACAAGCTGCCCCTTTCCTGCGAGTGCAAGCCTAACAGAGCAAGAGCAACACAAATTAAATCTCTGTGAAAAACTTTCTGTGTACAGACAGACTCATGGTGTGATTCTAGGCACAAAACAGTATTTCTGAGTGATACCAGTACACCTTAACTTATGGTTTAGACATACTTCATAATATCTTTCAAGTTCAAGGCACTTAAATATCTTCCTTAACATAAAATATAAAACACAACTTAAAAGTGGAAGGAAAATGTACCATGCTATTTTCAAATGTGTTTGCATTTGCCTCTCATTTGTGAGAAAGTTATATCTGCTGAATGCTAACCATCACAGTTCTTGAAAACAAGCTGCCCCTTTCCTGCGAGTGCAAGGCTAACAGAGCAAGAGCAACATGAATTAAATCTCTGAGAAGAATTCCTGTGTGCAGACAGACTCATGGTGTGATTCTACACACAAAACATTATTTCTGGGTGATACCAGTACACCTTAACTTATGGTGAAGACATACTCCATAATATCTTTCAAGTTCAAGGCACTTAAATATCTTCCTTAACATGAAATGTAAAACACAACTTTTAAAGTGGTAGGAAAATGTACCATGCTATTTTCAAATGTGTTTGCATTTGCCTTTCATTTGTGAGAAAGTGATTTCTGCTGAATGCTAACCATCACAGTTCTTGAAAACAAGCTGCCCCTTTCCTGCGAGTGCAAGGGTAACAGAGCAAGAGCAACACAAATTAAATCTCTGAGAAGAATTCCTGTGTGCAGACAGACCCATGGTGTGATTCTACACAAAACATTATTTCTGGGTGATACCAGTACACCTTAACTTATGGTGAAGACATACTCCATAATATCGGTCAAGTTCAAGGCACTTAAATATCTTCCTTAACATAAAATGTAAAACACAACTTTTAAAGTGGTAGGAAAATGTACCATGCTAATTTCAAATGTGTTCGCATTTGCCTCTCATTTGTGAGAAAGTGATTTCTGGTAAATGCTAACCATCACAGTTCTTGAAAACAAGCTGCCCCTTTCCTGCGAGTGCAAGGCTAACAGAGCAGGAGCAACATGAATTAAATCTCTGTGAAAAACTTTCTGTGTACAGACAGACTCATGGTGTGATTCTACACACAAAACATTATTTCTGGGTGATACCAGTACACCTTAACTTATGGTGAAGACATACTCCATAATATCTTTCAAGTTCAAGGCACTTAAATATCTTCCTTAACATGAAATGTAAAACACAACTTTTAAAGTGGTAGGAAAATGTACCATGCTATTTTCAAATGTGTTTGCATTTGCCTTTCATTTGTGAGAAAGTGATTTCTGCTGAATGCTAACCATCACAGTTCTTGAAAACAAGCTGCCCCTTTCCTGCGAGTGCAAGGGTAACAGAGCAAGAGCAACACAAATTAAATCTCTGAGAAGAATTCCTGTGCGCAGACAGACCCATGGTGTGATTCTACACAAAACATTATTTCTGGGTGATACCAGTACACCTTAACTTATGGTGAAGACCTACTCCATAATATCGGTCAAGTTCAAGGCACTTAAATATCTTCCTTAACATAAAATGTAAAACACAACTTTTAAAGTGGTAGGAAAATGTACCATGCTAATTTCAAATGTGTTCGCATTTGCCTCTCATTTGTGAGAAAGTGATTTCTGGTAAATGCTAACCATCACAGTTCAAGAAAACAAGCTGCCCCTTTCCTGCGAGTGCAAGTCTAACAGAGCAAGAGCAACACGGATTAAATCTCTGAGAAGAATTCCTGTGTGCACACAGACTCATGGTGTGATTCTAGGCACAAAACAGTATCCCTGGGTGATACCAGTACACCTTAACTTATGGTGAAGACATACTCCATAATATCTTTCAAGTTCAAGGCACTTAAATATCTTCCTTAACATGAAATGTAAAACACAACTTTTAAAGTGGTAGGAAAATGTACCATGCTATTTTCAAATGTGTTTGCATTTGCCTTTCATTTGTGAGAAAGTGATTTCTGCTGAATGCTAACCATCACAGTTCTTGAAAACAAGCTGCCCCTTTCCTGCGAGTGCAAGGGTAACAGAGCAAGAGCAACACAAATTAAATCTCTGAGAAGAATTCCTGTGCGCAGACAGACCCATGGTGTGATTCTACACAAAACATTATTTCTGGGTGATACCAGTACACCTTAACTTATGGTGAAGACATACTCCATAATATCTTTCAAGTTCAAGGCACTTAAATATCTTCCTTAACATGAAATGTAAAACACAACTTTTAAAGTGGTAGGAAAATGTACCATGCTATTTTCAAATGTGTTTGCATTTGCCTTTCATTTGTGAGAAAGTGATTTCTGCTGAATGCTAACCATCACAGTTCTTGAAAACAAGCTGCCCCTTTCCTGCGAGTGCAAGGGTAACAGAGCAAGAGCAACACAAATTAAATCTCTGAGAAGAATTCCTGTGTGCAGACAGACCCATGGTGTGATTCTACACAAAACATTATTTCTGGGTGATACCAGTACACCTTAACTTATGGTGAAGACATACTCCATAATATCGGTCAAGTTCAAGGCACTTAAATATCTTCCTTAACATAAAATGTAAAACACAACTTTTAAAGTGGTAGGAAAATGTACCATGCTAATTTCAAATGTGTTCGCATTTGCCTCTCATTTGTGAGAAAGTGATTTCTGGTAAATGCTAACCATCACAGTTCAAGAAAACAAGCTGACCCTTTCCTGCGAGTGCAAGTCTAACAGAGCAAGAGCAACACGGATTAAATCTCTGAGAAGAATTCCTGTGTGCACACAGACTCATGGTGTGATTCTAGGCACAAAACAGTATCCCTGGGTGATACCAGTACACCTTAACTTATGGTGAAGACATACTCCATGATATCTGACATGTTCAAGGCAGTTAAATATCGTCCTTAACATAAAATGTAAAACACAACTTTTAAAGTGGTAGGAAAATGTACCATGCTAATTTCAAATGTGTTAGCATTTGCCTCTCATTTGTGACAAAGTGATTTTTGCTGAATGCTAACCATCACAGTTCCTGAAAACAAGCTGCCCCTTTCCTGCGAGTGCAAGCCTAACAGAGCAAGAGCAACACAAATTAAATCTCTGTGAAAAACTTTCTGTGTACAGACAGACTCATGGTGTGATTCTAGGCACAAAACAGTATTTCTGAGTGATACCAGTACACCTTAACTTATGGTTTAGACATACTTCATAATATCTTTCAAGTTCAAGGCACTTAAATATCTTCCTTAACATAAAATATAAAACACAACTTAAAAGTGGAAGGAAAATGTACCATGCTATTTTCAAATGTGTTTGCATTTGCCTCTCATTTGTGAGAAAGTTATATCTGCTGAATGCTAACCATCACAGTTCTTGAAAACAAGCTGCCCCTTTCCTGCGAGTGCAAGGCTAACAGAGCAAGAGCAACATGAATTAAATCTCTGAGAAGAATTCCTGTGTGCAGACAGACTCATGGTGTGATTCTACACACAAAACATTATTTCTGGGTGATACCAGTACACCTTAACTTATGGTGAAGACATACTCCATAATATCTTTCAAGTTCAAGGCACTTAAATATCTTCCTTAACATGAAATGTAAAACACAACTTTTAAAGTGGTAGGAAAATGTACCATGCTATTTTCAAATGTGTTTGCATTTGCCTTTCATTTGTGAGAAAGTGATTTCTGCTGAATGCTAACCATCACAGTTCTTGAAAACAAGCTGCCCCTTTCCTGCGAGTGCAAGGGTAACAGAGCAAGAGCAACACAAATTAAATCTCTGAGAAGAATTCCTGTGTGCAGACAGACCCATGGTGTGATTCTACACAAAACATTATTTCTGGGTGATACCAGTACACCTTAACTTATGGTGAAGACATACTCCATAATATCGGTCAAGTTCAAGGCACTTAAATATCTTCCTTAACATAAAATGTAAAACACAACTTTTAAAGTGGTAGGAAAATGTACCATGCTAATTTCAAATGTGTTCGCATTTGCCTCTCATTTGTGAGAAAGTGATTTCTGGTAAATGCTAACCATCACAGTTCTTGAAAACAAGCTGCCCCTTTCCTGCGAGTGCAAGGCTAACAGAGCAGGAGCAACATGAATTAAATCTCTGTGAAAAACTTTCTGTGTACAGACAGACTCATGGTGTGATTCTACACACAAAACATTATTTCTGGGTGATACCAGTACACCTTAACTTATGGTGAAGACATACTCCATAATATCTTTCAAGTTCAAGGCACTTAAATATCTTCCTTAACATGAAATGTAAAACACAACTTTTAAAGTGGTAGGAAAATGTACCATGCTATTTTCAAATGTGTTTGCATTTGCCTTTCATTTGTGAGAAAGTGATTTCTGCTGAATGCTAACCATCACAGTTCTTGAAAACAAGCTGCCCCTTTCCTGCGAGTGCAAGGGTAACAGAGCAAGAGCAACACAAATTAAATCTCTGAGAAGAATTCCTGTGCGCAGACAGACCCATGGTGTGATTCTACACAAAACATTATTTCTGGGTGATACCAGTACACCTTAACTTATGGTGAAGACCTACTCCATAATATCGGTCAAGTTCAAGGCACTTAAATATCTTCCTTAACATAAAATGTAAAACACAACTTTTAAAGTGGTAGGAAAATGTACCATGCTAATTTCAAATGTGTTCGCATTTGCCTCTCATTTGTGAGAAAGTGATTTCTGGTAAATGCTAACCATCACAGTTCAAGAAAACAAGCTGCCCCTTTCCTGCGAGTGCAAGTCTAACAGAGCAAGAGCAACACGGATTAAATCTCTGAGAAGAATTCCTGTGTGCACACAGACTCATGGTGTGATTCTAGGCACAAAACAGTATCCCTGGGTGATACCAGTACACCTTAACTTATGGTGAAGACATACTCCATAATATCTTTCAAGTTCAAGGCACTTAAATATCTTCCTTAACATGAAATGTAAAACACAACTTTTAAAGTGGTAGGAAAATGTACCATGCTATTTTCAAATGTGTTTGCATTTGCCTTTCATTTGTGAGAAAGTGATTTCTGCTGAATGCTAACCATCACAGTTCTTGAAAACAAGCTGCCCCTTTCCTGCGAGTGCAAGGGTAACAGAGCAAGAGCAACACAAATTAAATCTCTGAGAAGAATTCCTGTGTGCAGACAGACCCATGGTGTGATTCTACACAAAACATTATTTCTGGGTGATACCAGTACACCTTAACTTATGGTGAAGACATACTCCATAATATCGGTCAAGTTCAAGGCACTTAAATATCTTCCTTAACATAAAATGTAAAACACAACTTTTAAAGTGGTAGGAAAATGTACCATGCTAATTTCAAATGTGTTCGCATTTGCCTCTCATTTGTGAGAAAGTGATTTCTGGTAAATGCTAACCATCACAGTTCAAGAAAACAAGCTGACCCTTTCCTGCGAGTGCAAGTCTAACAGAGCAAGAGCAACACGGATTAAATCTCTGAGAAGAATTCCTGTGTGCACACAGACTCATGGTGTGATTCTAGGCACAAAACAGTATCCCTGGGTGATACCAGTACACCTTAACTTATGGTGAAGACATACTCCATGATATCTGACATGTTCAAGGCAGTTAAATATCGTCCTTAACATAAAATGTAAAACACAACTTTTAAAGTGGTAGGAAAATGTACCATGCTAATTTCAAATGTGTTAGCATTTGCCTCTCATTTGTGACAAAGTGATTTTTGCTGAATGCTAACCATCACAGTTCCTGAAAACAAGCTGCCCCTTTCCTGCGAGTGCAAGCCTAACAGAGCAAGAGCAACACAAATTAAATCTCTGTGAAAAACTTTCTGTGTACAGACAGACTCATGGTGTGATTCTAGGCACAAAACAGTATTTCTGAGTGATACCAGTACACCTTAACTTATGGTTTAGACATACTTCATAATATCTTTCAAGTTCAAGGCACTTAAATATCTTCCTTAACATAAAATATAAAACACAACTTAAAAGTGGAAGGAAAATGTACCATGCTATTTTCAAATGTGTTTGCATTTGCCTCTCATTTGTGAGAAAGTTATATCTGCTGAATGCTAACCATCACAGTTCTTGAAAACAAGCTGCCCCTTTCCTGCGAGTGCAAGGCTAACAGAGCAAGAGCAACATGAATTAAATCTCTGAGAAGAATTCCTGTGTGCAGACAGACTCATGGTGTGATTCTACACACAAAACATTATTTCTGGGTGATACCAGTACACCTTAACTTATGGTGAAGACATACTCCATAATATCTTTCAAGTTCAAGGCACTTAAATATCTTCCTTAACATGAAATGTAAAACACAACTTTTAAAGTGGTAGGAAAATGTACCATGCTATTTTCAAATGTGTTTGCATTTGCCTTTCATTTGTGAGAAAGTGATTTCTGCTGAATGCTAACCATCACAGTTCTTGAAAACAAGCTGCCCCTTTCCTGCGAGTGCAAGGGTAACAGAGCAAGAGCAACACAAATTAAATCTCTGAGAAGAATTCCTGTGTGCAGACAGACCCATGGTGTGATTCTACACAAAACATTATTTCTGGGTGATACCAGTACACCTTAACTTATGGTGAAGACATACTCCATAATATCGGTCAAGTTCAAGGCACTTAAATATCTTCCTTAACATAAAATGTAAAACACAACTTTTAAAGTGGTAGGAAAATGTACCATGCTAATTTCAAATGTGTTCGCATTTGCCTCTCATTTGTGAGAAAGTGATTTCTGGTAAATGCTAACCATCACAGTTCTTGAAAACAAGCTGCCCCTTTCCTGCGAGTGCAAGGCTAACAGAGCAGGAGCAACATGAATTAAATCTCTGTGAAAAACTTTCTGTGTACAGACAGACTCATGGTGTGATTCTACACACAAAACATTATTTCTGGGTGATACCAGTACACCTTAACTTATGGTGAAGACATACTCCATAATATCTTTCAAGTTCAAGGCACTTAAATATCTTCCTTAACATGAAATGTAAAACACAACTTTTAAAGTGGTAGGAAAATGTACCATGCTATTTTCAAATGTGTTTGCATTTGCCTTTCATTTGTGAGAAAGTGATTTCTGCTGAATGCTAACCATCACAGTTCTTGAAAACAAGCTGCCCCTTTCCTGCGAGTGCAAGGGTAACAGAGCAAGAGCAACACAAATTAAATCTCTGAGAAGAATTCCTGTGCGCAGACAGACCCATGGTGTGATTCTACACAAAACATTATTTCTGGGTGATACCAGTACACCTTAACTTATGGTGAAGACCTACTCCATAATATCGGTCAAGTTCAAGGCACTTAAATATCTTCCTTAACATAAAATGTAAAACACAACTTTTAAAGTGGTAGGAAAATGTACCATGCTAATTTCAAATGTGTTCGCATTTGCCTCTCATTTGTGAGAAAGTGATTTCTGGTAAATGCTAACCATCACAGTTCAAGAAAACAAGCTGCCCCTTTCCTGCGAGTGCAAGTCTAACAGAGCAAGAGCAACACGGATTAAATCTCTGAGAAGAATTCCTGTGTGCACACAGACTCATGGTGTGATTCTAGGCACAAAACAGTATCCCTGGGTGATACCAGTACACCTTAACTTATGGTGAAGACATACTCCATAATATCTTTCAAGTTCAAGGCACTTAAATATCTTCCTTAACATGAAATGTAAAACACAACTTTTAAAGTGGTAGGAAAATGTACCATGCTATTTTCAAATGTGTTTGCATTTGCCTTTCATTTGTGAGAAAGTGATTTCTGCTGAATGCTAACCATCACAGTTCTTGAAAACAAGCTGCCCCTTTCCTGCGAGTGCAAGGGTAACAGAGCAAGAGCAACACAAATTAAATCTCTGAGAAGAATTCCTGTGCGCAGACAGACCCATGGTGTGATTCTACACAAAACATTATTTCTGGGTGATACCAGTACACCTTAACTTATGGTGAAGACATACTCCATAATATCTTTCAAGTTCAAGGCACTTAAATATCTTCCTTAACATGAAATGTAAAACACAACTTTTAAAGTGGTAGGAAAATGTACCATGCTATTTTCAAATGTGTTTGCATTTGCCTTTCATTTGTGAGAAAGTGATTTCTGCTGAATGCTAACCATCACAGTTCTTGAAAACAAGCTGCCCCTTTCCTGCGAGTGCAAGGGTAACAGAGCAAGAGCAACACAAATTAAATCTCTGAGAAGAATTCCTGTGTGCAGACAGACCCATGGTGTGATTCTACACAAAACATTATTTCTGGGTGATACCAGTACACCTTAACTTATGGTGAAGACATACTCCATAATATCGGTCAAGTTCAAGGCACTTAAATATCTTCCTTAACATAAAATGTAAAACACAACTTTTAAAGTGGTAGGAAAATGTACCATGCTAATTTCAAATGTGTTCGCATTTGCCTCTCATTTGTGAGAAAGTGATTTCTGGTAAATGCTAACCATCACAGTTCAAGAAAACAAGCTGACCCTTTCCTGCGAGTGCAAGTCTAACAGAGCAAGAGCAACACGGATTAAATCTCTGAGAAGAATTCCTGTGTGCACACAGACTCATGGTGTGATTCTAGGCACAAAACAGTATCCCTGGGTGATACCAGTACACCTTAACTTATGGTGAAGACATACTCCATGATATCTGACATGTTCAAGGCAGTTAAATATCGTCCTTAACATAAAATGTAAAACACAACTTTTAAAGTGGTAGGAAAATGTACCATGCTAATTTCAAATGTGTTAGCATTTGCCTCTCATTTGTGACAAAGTGATTTTTGCTGAATGCTAACCATCACAGTTCCTGAAAACAAGCTGCCCCTTTCCTGCGAGTGCAAGCCTAACAGAGCAAGAGCAACACAAATTAAATCTCTGTGAAAAACTTTCTGTGTACAGACAGACTCATGGTGTGATTCTAGGCACAAAACAGTATTTCTGAGTGATACCAGTACACCTTAACTTATGGTTTAGACATACTTCATAATATCTTTCAAGTTCAAGGCACTTAAATATCTTCCTTAACATAAAATATAAAACACAACTTAAAAGTGGAAGGAAAATGTACCATGCTATTTTCAAATGTGTTTGCATTTGCCTCTCATTTGTGAGAAAGTTATATCTGCTGAATGCTAACCATCACAGTTCTTGAAAACAAGCTGCCCCTTTCCTGCGAGTGCAAGGCTAACAGAGCAAGAGCAACATGAATTAAATCTCTGAGAAGAATTCCTGTGTGCAGACAGACTCATGGTGTGATTCTACACACAAAACATTATTTCTGGGTGATACCAGTACACCTTAACTTATGGTGAAGACATACTCCATAATATCTTTCAAGTTCAAGGCACTTAAATATCTTCCTTAACATGAAATGTAAAACACAACTTTTAAAGTGGTAGGAAAATGTACCATGCTATTTTCAAATGTGTTTGCATTTGCCTTTCATTTGTGAGAAAGTGATTTCTGCTGAATGCTAACCATCACAGTTCTTGAAAACAAGCTGCCCCTTTCCTGCGAGTGCAAGGGTAACAGAGCAAGAGCAACACAAATTAAATCTCTGAGAAGAATTCCTGTGTGCAGACAGACCCATGGTGTGATTCTACACAAAACATTATTTCTGGGTGATACCAGTACACCTTAACTTATGGTGAAGACATACTCCATAATATCGGTCAAGTTCAAGGCACTTAAATATCTTCCTTAACATAAAATGTAAAACACAACTTTTAAAGTGGTAGGAAAATGTACCATGCTAATTTCAAATGTGTTCGCATTTGCCTCTCATTTGTGAGAAAGTGATTTCTGGTAAATGCTAACCATCACAGTTCTTGAAAACAAGCTGCCCCTTTCCTGCGAGTGCAAGGCTAACAGAGCAGGAGCAACATGAATTAAATCTCTGTGAAAAACTTTCTGTGTACAGACAGACTCATGGTGTGATTCTACACACAAAACATTATTTCTGGGTGATACCAGTACACCTTAACTTATGGTGAAGACATACTCCATAATATCTTTCAAGTTCAAGGCACTTAAATATCTTCCTTAACATGAAATGTAAAACACAACTTTTAAAGTGGTAGGAAAATGTACCATGCTATTTTCAAATGTGTTTGCATTTGCCTTTCATTTGTGAGAAAGTGATTTCTGCTGAATGCTAACCATCACAGTTCTTGAAAACAAGCTGCCCCTTTCCTGCGAGTGCAAGGGTAACAGAGCAAGAGCAACACAAATTAAATCTCTGAGAAGAATTCCTGTGCGCAGACAGACCCATGGTGTGATTCTACACAAAACATTATTTCTGGGTGATACCAGTACACCTTAACTTATGGTGAAGACCTACTCCATAATATCGGTCAAGTTCAAGGCACTTAAATATCTTCCTTAACATAAAATGTAAAACACAACTTTTAAAGTGGTAGGAAAATGTACCATGCTAATTTCAAATGTGTTCGCATTTGCCTCTCATTTGTGAGAAAGTGATTTCTGGTAAATGCTAACCATCACAGTTCAAGAAAACAAGCTGCCCCTTTCCTGCGAGTGCAAGTCTAACAGAGCAAGAGCAACACGGATTAAATCTCTGAGAAGAATTCCTGTGTGCACACAGACTCATGGTGTGATTCTAGGCACAAAACAGTATCCCTGGGTGATACCAGTACACCTTAACTTATGGTGAAGACATACTCCATAATATCTTTCAAGTTCAAGGCACTTAAATATCTTCCTTAACATGAAATGTAAAACACAACTTTTAAAGTGGTAGGAAAATGTACCATGCTATTTTCAAATGTGTTTGCATTTGCCTTTCATTTGTGAGAAAGTGATTTCTGCTGAATGCTAACCATCACAGTTCTTGAAAACAAGCTGCCCCTTTCCTGCGAGTGCAAGGGTAACAGAGCAAGAGCAACACAAATTAAATCTCTGAGAAGAATTCCTGTGCGCAGACAGACCCATGGTGTGATTCTACACAAAACATTATTTCTGGGTGATACCAGTACACCTTAACTTATGGTGAAGACCTACTCCATAATATCGGTCAAGTTCAAGGCACTTAAATATCTTCCTTAACATAAAATGTAAAACACAACTTTTAAAGTGGTAGGAAAATGTACCATGCTAATTTCAAATGTGTTCGCATTTGCCTCTCATTTGTGAGAAAGTGATTTCTGGTAAATGCTAACCATCACAGTTCAAGAAAACAAGCTGCCCCTTTCCTGCGAGTGCAAGTCTAACAGAGCAAGAGCAACACGGATTAAATCTCTGAGAAGAATTCCTGTGTGCACACAGACTCATGGTGTGATTCTAGGCACAAAACAGTATCCCTGGGTGATACCAGTACACCTTAACTTATGGTGAAGACATACTCCATGATATCTGACATGATCAAGGCAGTTAAATATCTTCCTTAACATAAAATGTAAAACACAACTTTTAAAGTGGTAGGAAAATGTACCATGCTAATTTCAAATGTGTTAGCATTTGCCTCTTATTTGTGACAAAGTGATTTTTGCTGAATGCTAACCATCACAGTTCTTGAAAACAAGCTGCTCCTTTCCTGCGAGTGCAAGCCAAACAGAGCAAGAGCAACACAAATTAAATCTCTGTGAAAAACTTTCTGTGTACAGACAGACTCATGGTGTGATTCTAGGCACAAAACAGTATTTCTGGGTGATACCAGTACACCTTAACTTATGGTTTAGACATACTCCATAATATCTTTCAAGTTCAAGGCACTTTAATATCTTCCTTAACATAAAATGTAAAACACAACTTTAAAAGTGGAAGGAAAATGTACCATGCAATTTTCAAATGTGTTTGCATTTGCCTCTCATTTGTGAGAAAGTGATATCTGCTGAATGCTAACCATCACAGTTCTTGAAAACAAGCTGCCCCTTTCCTGCGAGTGCAAGGCTAACAGAGCAAGAGCAACATGAATTAAATCTCTGAGAAGAATTCCTGTGTGCAGACAGACTCATGGTGTGATTCTACACACAAAACATTATTTCTGGGTGATACCAGTACACCTTAACTTATGGTGAAGACATACTCCATAATATCTTTCAAGTTCAAGGCACTTAAATATCTTCCTTAACATAAAATGTAAAACACAACTTTTAAATAGTCTACTTGAAAATACTAGCACATATGTAGACCACTTTCTTTTTCCCTTTGTCGAAGACCTCTCATCCTATCTCAGAGACACCACAGATTTCCTACTCAAAATCAAGGACGTTAAATGAGGATCAAATCATTGGATGGTATGTCTGGACGTAGAGGCATTATACACCAGCATCAGACATGATGATGGTGTAAAAGCCTGCAAATTCTTTCTCAAAAAACGAAGAATAGAATTTTTGGAACACACACTCATGCTTTTAGACATGATCAATATCTGTCTAAAGGAGAATGTTTTCATGTTTGAGAAAGAATTTTACAAACAACTACAAGGCACTTCTATGGGCACCTGCTTCGCTCCCAGCTACGCCAATCTCATGGTGGGCTGGTGGGAGAAACAGGTGCTCTGGAATGAACAAACTGAACATTGGACTCTATGTGTATCAAAATGGCTGAGATACATTGACGATATTTTCTTTGTGTGGGAAGGAACAGAAATCGAACTGAATCTGTTCATTGATTGCATTAATCAGAATGATGTTAATCTCAAATTCACCAGACATTATAGCCAAGAATGCGTTGATTTCCTTGATCTGAAACTCAGTAATGATAACGGCAGAATCAGCACTAATCTTTTTAGGAAAAAAACAGCAGGAAACTCTATCCTGCATGCAGCCAGTTCACATCCACCGAATTTCAGGTGGGGAATCCCTTATAGTGAATTTTTGAGGGCCAAGCGTAATTGTAGTACGAACTCACTGTATGAAAACACCAAACAGGATATGAAAATGAGATTCAAGGAAAGAGGGTACCCCAGAAAAGCAATATTGCAGGCTGAAAAAAGAGTGGACAGCCAATCGAGAGATGAAATCCTCAACAAAACCAAACAGATTTCAACGAATCAGACCACTCCGAAAAAAACAGTAAGATTTATAACTAAATATTGCTGTCAATCCAACCAGATGCGAAGTATCCTCAAAAACAGATGGAATATCCTGAAACAGGACCCAATCTTGAAAAATGAAATAGGGGCCACTCCATCAGTTACATTCATGAGAAGTCCATCTCTCAAAGACATGCTAGTACATAGCCATTTACAAACAAAAGAAACAAGTTGGCTACAACAAACAAAGGGTTTCCGTAAATGTGGGAACTGTAAGGCCTGTAGAAATAGTAACAATGTACTAGAAGTCACACTTGAAAGAACTAAAACACTCTGGAAAATTCCGAAACTCATTACATGCAATACTGATTTCGTGGTGTATGCAATAGTATGCCCTTGCCAGTTATGGTATATCGGATCGACTACCTTTCCGATCAAAAAACGTATCCTAGAACACTGGCGAGCAATTACAAATTGCGATCAAACTTACAGCACTGCAAGACACTTCTCGAAGGAACATGGGGCCGACTGGACCAAAGCCAAATATTTTGGATTGGATACAGTCAAACCCAACCCCAGAGGAGGGAACCGTATTGCCTCTTTACGCAAACTAGAATCACGTTTCATCCTCCTAGCAGGCACCAAATTTCCGGATGGCCTGAATCAGGACGAGGAACTGTATTCCCACCTTTAATGAGATATTATCTCATACTGAAATATGGAAACCTTGGTAGGCCACTCACGCCCTGTCCATGCCTCCCTTCCCTTGTTTTTAAAAAACTTTAAAAAACAACAATAATGTACTTTTTTCTTTTTTCTGCTTATGTTTCATTGAATGTACAGGTTGAGTAATTATAGAAAACCATATGCAACCAGTGTGAGTAAAATACAGCCTTGTCTGTTGATGGTTTGTTAAACTCTGTTATTAATTAGATCTGTCTTTTTGATCTCATACAGGAACACCACTATGAATCCTCCTGTATCTCACATCTGTGATAAAATTACGAGCACCGGAGTCACCTTTACTCCAAGTCGACATTTGTATAGTTGTTAAAGGGCACTAGACCCTTCATCATTTTGTTCGTTTCAACTTGTGAGAAAAACCTCCTGTAACAAAGCATATTGAATCTGTCACATAGTTTACCAATAGGCACTAGTCCTTTATCTTTTGTGAATAATTGCAACATCACACTCTTGCACCAATTGGTTAATAATACGAACTACCAATGAAATGAATTGTATTGTTAGATTACTTTCTGTACATTTCCAAATGATTATTTAGCAAATTGCATTGATATGATTTACTTACATAAGCAAAACTCGATTTGTTTATTTTTTCTATGTCTATAATTAAAAAAAGTGCACTTACCCTTTTTAACTGGTGCAAATGGAGATTATGGTCATGTGACCAAGACCACGGACGTGGTCGAAACGCGTCGTCCTCTTCTGCCCTGTGAGGAATAAACTGCTTTGCTGACTAAGTGGGCTCGTGTGGATTCTTTCCTTGACCAGGAATCGACTTTTCAAAATATATATATATATATATATATCCCCACAACGAGATGTCCACATGCGAAGACGCACACAACAGCAGGCGGATCCTACCTTTGCAAAATCCTTTATTCAGGCGAAACATCGTGTCACTGAACATTTCCCTTGCCTTTCCCCAACGCGTTTCGGAGCTCCTGCTCCTTGCTCACGGGGCTGGTATGCAATGGACAGATACGCGGGAAAACAAGTCTCTACATAACATATCACGCCCTTTATTTGGCTTAAGGTTTGCTGGGACTTGTAGTCTTTGCGTTAAAATATTCCCCTAATGGGTTCTGCCTCATCCATCATTCTTGTCAAAACACTCGATAGTGCTTTCAGTGTACAGTCAGTTCAATTAAGCATAGAACCTGCCGTTCTGCTTTACGATCGTGGAGATCCTCGATCAGCAGCCCACCAATTGCTCCAGGTGGCGGTGCTGTCTTCCCGACCTGGACAGGCCGGTAAATTTCCCCACAACGAGATGTCCACATGCGAAGACGCACACAACAGCAGGCGGATCCTACCTTTGCAAAATCCTTTATTCAGGCGAAACATCGTGTCACTGAACATTTCCCTTGCCTTTCCCCAACGCGTTTCGGAGCTCCTGCTCCTTGCTCACGGGGCTGGTATGCAATGGACAGATACGCGGGAAAACAAGTCTCTACATAACATATCACGCCCTTTATTTGGCTTAAGGTTTGCTGGGACTTGTAGTCTTTGCGTTAAAATATTCCCCTAATGGGTTCTGCCTCATCCATCATTCTTGTCAAAACACTCGATAGTGCTTTCAGTGTACAGTCAGTTCAATTAAGCATAGAACCTGCCGTTCTGCTTTACGATCGTGGAGATCCTCGATCAGCAGCCCACCAATTGCTCCAGGTGGCGGTGCTGTCTTCCCGACCTGGACAGGCCGGTAAATTTCCCCACAACGAGATGTCCACATGCGAAGACGCACACAACAGCAGGCGGATCCTACCTTTGCAAAATCCTTTATTCAGGCGAAACATCGTGTCACTGAACATTTCCCTTGCCTTTCCCCAACGCGTTTCGGAGCTCCTGCTCCTTGCTCACGGGGCTGGTATGCAATGGACAGATACGCGGGAAAACAAGTCTCTACATAACATATCACGCCCTTTATTTGGCTTAAGGTTTGCTGGGACTTGTAGTCTTTGCGTTAAAATATTCCCCTAATGGGTTCTGCCTCATCCATCATTCTTGTCAAAACACTCGATAGTGCTTTCAGTGTACAGTCAGTTCAATTAAGCATAGAACCTGCCGTTCTGCTTTACGATCGTGGAGATCCTCGATCAGCAGCCCACCAATTGCTCCAGGTGGCGGTGCTGTCTTCCCGACCTGGACAGGCCGGTAAATTTCCCCACAACGAGATGTCCACATGCGAAGACGCACACAACAGCAGGCGGATCCTACCTTTGCAAAATCCTTTATTCAGGCGAAACATCGTGTCACTGAACATTTCCCTTGCCTTTCCCCAACGCGTTTCGGAGCTCCTGCTCCTTGCTCACGGGGCTGGTATGCAATGGACAGATACGCGGGAAAACAAGTCTCTACATAACATATCACGCCCTTTATTTGGCTTAAGGTTTGCTGGGACTTGTAGTCTTTGCGTTAAAATATTCCCCTAATGGGTTCTGCCTCATCCATCATTCTTGTCAAAACACTTGATAGTGCTTTCAGTGTACAGTCAGTTCAATTAAGCATAGAACCTGCCGTTCTGCTTTACGATCGTGGAGATCCTCGATCAGCAGCCCACCAATTGCTCCAGGTGGCGGTGCTGTCTTCCCGACCTGGACAGGCCGGTAAATTTCCCCACAACGAGATGTCCACATGCGAAGACGCACACAACAGCAGGCGGATCCTACCTTTGCAAAATCCTTTATTCAGGCGAAACATCGTGTCACTGAACATTTCCCTTGCCTTTCCGCAACGCGTTTCGGAGCTCCTGCTCCTTGCTCATGGAGCTGGTATGCAATGGACAGATACGCGGGAAAACAAGTCTCTACATAACATATCACGCCCTTTATTTGGCTTAAGGTTTGCTGGGACTTGTAGTCTTTGCGTTAAAATATTCCCCTAATGGGTTCTGCCTCATCCATCATTCTTGTCAAAACACTCGATAGTGCTTTCAGTGTACAGTCAGTTCAATTAAGCATAGAACCTGCCGTTCTGCTTTACGATCGTGGAGATCCTCGATCAGCAGCCCACCAATTGCTCCAGGTGGCGGTGCTGTCTTCCCGACCTGGACAGGCCGGTAAATTTCCCCACAACGAGATGTCCACATGCGAAGACGCACACAACAGCAGGCGGATCCTACCTTTGCAAAATCCTTTATTCAGGCGAAACATCGTGTCACTGAACATTTCCCTTGCCTTTCCCCAACGCGTTTCGGAGCTCCTGCTCCTTGCTCACGGGGCTGGTATGCAATGGACAGATACGCGGGAAAACAAGTCTCTACATAACATATCACGCCCTTTATTTGGCTTAAGGTTTGCTGGGACTTGTAGTCTTTGCATTAAAATATTCCCCTAATGGGTTCTGCCTCATCCATCATTCTTGTCAAAACACTCGATAGTGCTTTCAGTGTACAGTCAGTTCAATTAAGCATAGAACCTGCCGTTCTGCTTTACGATCGTGGAGATCCTCGATCAGCAGCCCACCAATTGCTCCAGGTGGCGGTGCTGTCTTCCCGACCTGGACAGGCCGGTAAATTTCCCCACAACGAGATGTCCACATGCGAAGACGCACACAACAGCAGGCGGATCCTACCTTTGCAAAATCCTTTATTCAGGCGAAACATCGTGTCACTGAACATTTCCCTTGCCTTTCCCCAACGCGTTTCGGAGCTCCTGCTCCTTGCTCACGGGGCTGGTATGCAATGGACAGATACGCGGGAAAACAAGTCTCTACATAACATATCACGCCCTTTATTTGGCTTAAGGTTTGCTGGGACTTGTAGTCTTTGCGTTAAAATATTCCCCTAATGGGTTCTGCCTCATCCATCATTCTTGTCAAAACACTCGATAGTGCTTTCAGTGTACAGTCAGTTCAATTAAGCATAGAACCTGCCGTTCTGCTTTACGATCGTGGAGATCCTCGATCAGCAGCCCACCAATTGCTCCAGGTGGCGGTGCTGTCTTCCCGACCTGGACAGGCCGGTAAATTTCCCCACAACGAGATGTCCACATGCGAAGACGCACACAACAGCAGGCGGATCCTACCTTTGCAAAATCCTTTATTCAGGCGAAACATCGTGTCACTGAACATTTCCCTTGCCTTTCCCCAACGCGTTTCGGAGCTCCTGCTCCTTGCTCACGGGGCTGGTATGCAATGGACAGATACGCGGGAAAACAAGTCTCTACATAACATATCACGCCCTTTATTTGGCTTAAGGTTTGCTGGGACTTGTAGTCTTTGCGTTAAAATATTCCCCTAATGGGTTCTGCCTCATCCATCATTCTTGTCAAAACACTCGATAGTGCTTTCAGTGTACAGTCAGTTCAATTAAGCATAGAACCTGCCGTTCTGCTTTACGATCGTGGAGATCCTCGATCAGCAGCCCACCAATTGCTCCAGGTGGCGGTGCTGTCTTCCCGACCTGGACAGGCCGGAAAATTCCCCACAACGAGATGTCCACATGCGAAGACGCACACAACAGCAGGCGGATCCTACCTTTGCAAAATCCTTTATTCAGGCGAAACATCGTGTCACTGAACATTTCCCTTGCCTTTCCCCAACGCGTTTCGGAGCTCCTGCTCCTTGCTCACGGGGCTGGTATGCAATGGACAGATACGCGGGAAAACAAGTCTCTACATAACATATCACGCCCTTTATTTGGCTTAAGGTTTGCTGGGACTTGTAGTCTTTGCGTTAAAATATTCCCCTAATGGGTTCTGCCTCATCCATCATTCTTGTCAAAACACTCGATAGTGCTTTCAGTGTACAGTCAGTTCAAGTAAGCATAGAACCTGCCGTTCTGCTTTACGATCGTGGAGATCCTCGATCAGCAGCCCACCAATTGCTCCAGGTGGCGGTGCTGTCTTCCCGACCTGGACAGGCCGGTAAATTTCCCCACAACGAGATGTCCACATGCGAAGACGCACACAACAGCAGGCGGATCCTACCTTTGCAAAATCCTTTATTCAGGCGAAACATCGTGTCACTGAACATTTCCCTTGCCTTTCCCCAACGCGTTTCGGAGCTCCTGCTCCTTGCTCACGGGGCTGGTATGCAATGGACAGATACGCGGGAAAACAAGTCTCTACATAACATATCACGCCCTTTATTTGGCTTAAGGTTTGCTGGGACTTGTAGTCTTTGCGTTAAAATATTCCCCTAATGGGTTCTGCCTCATCCATCATTCTTGTCAAAACACTCGATAGTGCTTTCAGTGTACAGTCAGTTCAATTAAGCATAGAACCTGCCGTTCTGCTTTACGATCGTGGAGATCCTCGATCAGCAGCCCACCAATTGCTCCAGGTGGCGGTGCTGTCTTCCCGACCTGGACAGGCCGGTAAATTTCCCCACAACGAGATGTCCACATGCGAAGACGCACACAACAGCAGGCGGATCCTACCTTTGCAAAATCCTTTATTCAGGCGAAACATCGTGTCACTGAACATTTCCCTTGCCTTTCCCCAACGCGTTTCGGAGCTCCTGCTCCTTGCTCACGGGGCTGGTATGCAATGGACAGATACGCGGGAAAACAAGTCTCTACATAACATATCACGCCCTTTATTTGGCTTAAGGTTTGCTGGGACTTGTAGTCTTTGCGTTAAAATATTCCCCTAATGGGTTCTGCCTCATCCATCATTCTTGTCAAAACACTCGATAGTGCTTTCAGTGTACAGTCAGTTCAATTAAGCATAGAACCTGCCGTTCTGCTTTACGATCGTGGAGATCCTCGATCAGCAGCCTACCAATTGCTCCAGGTGGCGGTGCTGTCTTCCCGACCTGGACAGGCCGGTAAATTTCCCCACAACGAGATGTCCACATGCGAAGACGCACACAACAGCAGGCGGATCCTACCTTTGCAAAATCCTTTATTCAGGCGAAACATCGTGTCACTGAACATTTCCCTTGCCTTTCCCCAACGCGTTTCGGAGCTCCTGCTCCTTGCTCACGGGGCTGGTATGCAATGGACAGATACGCGGGAAAACAAGTCTCTACATAACATATCACGCCCTTTATTTGGCTTAAGGTTTGCTGGGACTTGTAGTCTTTGCGTTAAAATATTCCCCTAATGGGTTCTGCCTCATCCATCATTCTTGTCAAAACACTCGATAGTGCTTTCAGTGTACAGTCAGTTCAATTAAGCATAGAACCTGCCGTTCTGCTTTACGATCGTGGAGATCCTCGATCAGCAGCCCACCAATTGCTCCAGGTGGCGGTGCTGTCTTCCCGACCTGGACAGGCCGGTAAATTTCCCCACAACGAGATGTCCACATGCGAAGACGCACACAACAGCAGGCGGATCCTACCTTTGCAAAATCCTTTATTCAGGCGAAACATCGTGTCACTGAACATTTCCCTTGCCTTTCCCCAACGCATTTCGGAGCTCCTGCTCCTTGCTCACGGGGCTGGTATGCAATGGACAGATACGCGGGAAAACAAGTCTCTACATAACATATCACGCCCTTTATTTGGCTTAAGGTTTGCTGGGACTTGTAGTCTTTGCGTTAAAATATTCCCCTAATGGGTTCTGCCTCATCCATCATTCTTGTCAAAACACTCGATAGTGCTTTCAGTGTACAGTCAGTTCAATTAAGCATAGAACCTGCCGTTCTGCTTTACGATCGTGGAGATCCTCGATCAGCAGCCCACCAATTGCTCCAGGTGGCGGTGCTGTCTTCCCGACCTGGACAGGCCGGAAAATTCCCCACAACGAGATGTCCACATGCGAAGACGCACACAACAGCAGGCGGATCCTACCTTTGCAAAATCCTTTATTCAGGCGAAACATCGTGTCACTGAACATTTCCCTTGCCTTTCCCCAACGCGTTTCGGAGCTCCTGCTCCTTGCTCACGGGGCTGGTATGCAATGGACAGATACGCGGGAAAACAAGTCTCTACATAACATATCACGCCCTTTATTTGGCTTAAGGTTTGCTGGGACTTGTAGTCTTTGCGTTAAAATATTCCCCTAATGGGTTTTGCCTCATCCATCATTCTTGTCAAAACACTCGATAGTGCTTTCAGTGTACAGTCAGTTCAATTAAGCATAGAACCTGCTGTTCTGCTTTACGATCGTGGAGATCCTCGATCAGCAGCCCACCAATTGCTCCAGGTGGCGGTGCTGTCTTCCCTTGCCTTTCCCCATTGGATGAGGCAGAACCCATTAGGGGAATATTTTAACGCAAAGACTACAAGTCCCAGCAAACCTTAAGCCAAATAAAGGGCGTGATATGTTATGCAGAGACTTGTTTTCCCGCGTATCTGTCCATTGCATACCAGCCCCGTGAGCAAGGAGCAGGAGCTCCGAAACGCGTTGGGGAAAGGCAAGGGAAATGTTCAGTGACACGATGTTTCGCCTGAATAAAGGATTTTGCAAAGGTAGGATCCGCCTGCTGTTGTGTGCGTCTTCGCATGTGGACATCTCGTTGTGGGGAAATTTACCGGCCTGTCCAGGTCGGGAAGACAGCACCGCCACCTGGAGCAATCGGTGGGCTGCTGATCGAGGATCTCCACGATCGTAAAGCAGAACGGCAGGTTCTATGCTTAATTGAACTGACTGTACACTGAAAGCACTATCGAGTGTTTTGACAAGAATGATGGATGAGGCAGAACCCATTAGGGGAATATTTTAACGCAAAGACTACAAGTCCCAGCAAACCTTAAGCCAAATAAAGGGCGTGATATGTTATGTAGAGACTTGTTTTCCCGCGTATCTGTCCATTGCATACCAGCCCCATGAGCAAGGAGCAGGAGCTCCGAAACGCGTTGGGGAAAGGCAAGGGAAATGTTCAGTGACACGATGTTTCGCCTGAATAAAGGATTTTGCAAAGGTAAGATCCGCCTGCTGTTGTGTGCGTCTTCGCATGTGGACATCTCGTTGTGGGGAAATTTACCGGCCTGTCCAGGTCGGGAAGACAGCACCGCCACCTGGAGCAATTGGTGGGCTGCTGATCGAGGATCTCCACGATCGTAAAGCAGAACGGCAGGTTCTATGCTTAATTGAACTGACTGTACACTGAAAGCACTATCGAGTGTTTTGACAAGAATGATGGATGAGGCAGAACCCATTAGGGGAATATTTTAACGCAAAGACTACAAGTCCCAGCAAACCTTAAGCCAAATAAAGGGCGTGATATGTTATGTAGAGACTTGTTTTCCCGCGTATCTGTCCATTGCATACCAGCCCCGTGAGCAAGGAGCAGGAGCTCCGAAACGCGTTGGGGAAAGGCAAGGGAAATGTTCAGTGACACGATGTTTCGCCTGAATAAAGGATTTTGCAAAGGTAGGATCCGCCTGCTGTTGTGTGCGTCTTCGCATGTGGACATCTCGTTGTGGGGAAATTTACCGGCCTGTCCAGGTCGGGAAGACAGCACCGCCACCTGGAGCAATTGGTGGGCTGCTGATCGAGGATCTCCATGATCGTAAAGCAGAACGGCAGGTTCTATGCTTAATTGAACTGACTGTACACTGAAAGCACTATCGAGTGTTTTGACAAGAATGATGGATGAGGCAGAACCCATTAGGGGAATATTTTAACGCAAAGACTACAAGTCCCAGCAAACCTTAAGCCAAATAAAGGGCGTGATATGTTATGTAGAGACTTGTTTTCCCGCGTATCTGTCCATTGCATACCAGCCCCGTGAGCAAGGAGCAGGAGCTCCGAAACGCGTTGGGGAAAGGCAAGGGAAATGTTCAGTGACACGATGTTTCGCCTGAATAAAGGATTTTGCAAAGGTAGGATCCGCCTGCTGTTGTGTGCGTCTTCGCATGTGGACATCTCGTTGTGGGGAAATTTACCGGCCTGTCCAGGTCGGGAAGACAGCACCGCCACCTGGAGCAATTGGTGGGCTGCTGATCGAGGATCTCCACGATCGTAAAGCAGAACGGCAGGTTCTATGCTTAATTGAACTGACTGTACACTGAAAGCACTATCGAGTGTTTTGACAAGAATGATGGATGAGGCAGAACCCATTAGGGGAATATTTTAACGCAAAGACTACAAGTCCCAGCAAACCTTAAGCCAAATAAAGGGCGTGATATGTTATGTAGAGACTTGTTTTCCCGCGTATCTGTCCATTGCATACCAGCCCCGTGAGCAAGGAGCAGGAGCTCCGAAACGCGTTGGGGAAAGGCAAGGGAAATGTTCAGTGACACGATGTTTCGCCTGAATAAAGGATTTTGCAAAGGTAGGATCCGCCTGCTGTTGTGTGCGTCTTCGCATGTGGACATCTCGTTGTGGGGAAATTTACCGGCCTGTCCAGGTCGGGAAGACAGCACCGCCACCTGGAGCAATTGGTGGGCTGCTGATCGAGGATCTCCACGATCGTAAAGCAGAACGGCAGGTTCTATGCTTAATTGAACTGACTGTACACTGAAAGCACTATCGAGTGTTTTGACAAGAATGATGGATGAGGCAGAACCCATTAGGGGAATATTTTAACGCAAAGACTACAAGTCCCAGCAAACCTTAAGCCAAATAAAGGGCGTGATATGTTATGTAGAGACTTGTTTTCCCGCGTATCTGTCCATTGCATACCATCCCCGTGAGCAAGGAGCAGGAGCTCCGAAACGCGTTGGGGAAAGGCAAGGGAAATGTTCAGTGACACGATGTTTCGCCTGAATAAAGGATTTTGCAAAGGTAGGATCCGCCTGCTGTTGTGTGCGTCTTCGCATGTGGACATCTCGTTGTGGGGATATATATATATATATATATATATATATATATATATATATAGAAAAGCAATAATATCCCTGCACCTCCACAGCAATGGCGAACAGAGACGCGGACCCAGCGAAATTAGGTTAGATGGAGTTTATTGTTTCTTAAACCTCGAACCTGGCGCGTTTCGGGCTACGAAAGCCCTTGCTCACAAGTCAGTTTGAAGCATGCTCATCATTATTTTTAAATACTTCACAGTGATTAGAGTGCTGACATCACATGACGTGTAAACATAGAAGACACACTGCAAAACGTAACTGTTATTTTTAGTCTGTTTTCTAACATGGACTGCTTAAATGCTTAAATGCTAATTCCGGAGTCAATTCATTATATAACACAATTGTACAATACTAATAATGTATATAAATAGTTCTAAAACCTATAAATAATATTAATAAATAGAGTTTTTATAAAATGTCTATATAAAAAAAACTTTTTAGTAACAATTGTATATATCGTGATTTAAAAACAAAAGATTTGTTAAATCAATGCAACAATTCAATTGGTTAGAACTAAGTTTCAAATTTGAAAATATCCTCATGACTCCATGTTTTATATAACTGCTTCAATGCTGTATATTAGTTACCCATTTAGTTTATCTGTCAACAGACCAATCGTAGCAGTGTCACTTATACGGAAAAAAAGTGCTAATAAACTGATCCAATAGTGGATCGTCATAAAGTGCTAGTGCAAAAATAGGAATGTGCAAAATACATAATCAATAATATGTGTAAGCAACCCTAAAGAACATCAAGGTAAAAGACAGTTAAAAACCCACATTTAACAAAGTTAAAAACCGGGCTAAAATCTGACTAAAACCAGTTGATGCTTTCAATAATACATACGAAGTGGAAAAAACAAAAAGTCACATTTGGCTATATTGAAAGAACTGTACATTGTCTAAAAAAGAAGATGAATATCGACATTGTACATACTTTGATAATTCAGTCCTTAAGTAGATAAATAAGTAAATAAGGGACTGAACAACTCACTGTGTGCTTAAAATCAATTGTCAAGACACGTGTAGCTATCGTAAGACCCAATGTTAGTTACAGAAAGTGGTACATTTCATCTGTATTGTTTAATCCATTGGGAGTCTTACTGTCAAATTCTATAATCATTTTAGATTCCAGTTGTCTTAGTCTCTTCTCCCTATTGCCTCCCCGCCGTGACTTGGGTACATTCGCCACTACAAAATATTTTAGACAGTTTAAATCATTATTGTGCACCAACTTAAAATGCCTAGCCACTGGGTAAGATGAATCGTTGTTGACTATGGCACGTAGGTGTTGTAGGATTCTGACGTGCACCTGCAGCTTCGTACTTCCCACATATCTGAGACCACAGGTGCACGTCAGAACATACACTGCAAACTCTGTCTTACAGTTGAATCTACCCAAAATTTTAGTGGTGTGGGGGCTAAAAGGAGTAGAGTATGTGTCGGTATTCACTCCAAATCTACAGGCTCTACACGAAGAACACTTAACAAACCCTTGCTTGGGTTGTAACCAATGCTTTGCAACCGCAAGTTCTGGAAATGGTTTCGCGATCTGAGTTTTCATGGAAGGGCCCTTCCTATGAGTGATCGTAGGTCGTGAAGATAACATGGGGGCTAGAACCCCATCAGTCAGAACGATTTGCCAGTTTCGTTTGACAATTGACCTGATCTGTCTTTCTTGTCTGTTATACGTTGTAATCAGTCTTGGAGCGTTATTTACGGTGTCAATGGCCACCAGTTGGTCTTTAGGGGATAGAAGTGTTGTTCTAGGTATTGTTTCTACTTTACCAACTGCTTCGTAGAGGATTTTATCATTATATCCTCTCATGCGGAATCTGCTTAATGCTTCTTGTTTACATGTTTCGTAATCTTCAGGAATGCTACAGATACGTTTTAGACGTGTAAGCTCCCCTAGGGGTATGCTTTTGATGGTGTGGTGTGGGTGTGCGCTGCTGGCGTGTAAAGTGGTGTTCCCTGCTGTTGTT
The DNA here is from genome assembly GCF_964204655.1 of Triturus cristatus. NCBI lineage: Eukaryota > Metazoa > Chordata > Amphibia > Caudata > Salamandridae > Triturus > Triturus cristatus. Next base: position 831,049,649 of record NC_140594.1, read on the forward strand.
TTCCTATGTAGGGAAGTGGCCAGCTGGTTATTTTTGACATAAATTTTCACATCTAAGAAATCAATTTGCATTTTGCTCAAATGTGATGTAAACTTAAGATTATAGCTGTTACAATTGATTTTGTCAATAAAATCCTTTGCACTTTTTTCATCCCCTTTCCACATGATAAAAACATCATCAGTATACCGCCACCACTGAATCACATGGGTACGGTATTCATCTTGGAATAAGCATTTGAGGACCTGCTCTTCCCACCAACCTACATGCAAGCATGCATAGCTGGGGGAAAAACAGGCCCCCATAGCTACGCCTCTCTTCTGTATAAACACTTCATTACCAAATACAAAAAAGTTGTTAAACAAACACCACGAAGCAAGATCTACCAACATTTTGTTGTGATTATACATTTCTAATGGTCTTTTTCCCAAATATATATATATATATCCTCCACACTCTGGGGCATATTATCTACAAACTGAGATAAATATCGCATAACGAGCTAAGCGCGTTTTACATTATCGCCCTCTATCGCTGAATTACATTGCTGTGTTAGCGGCATGTCAGCAACGCTTTGCTAACAGGCGAAGTACAATCCAGCGAAAGACTGCGATAATCCTCATTAGCGTGTGAAATCCAGCGATGATTTCACAGCGCTAATGAAAAGCTTGGTAATAGGGAAGTGTGTACTTAACCATACAATCCACCTCCCATAGGCAATAATGGTAAGTCAGGTTTTATTCAGGCATTAGGATCATGCGTTAATGGGGGCTTAGCGCATCCTTTCTCATCGCTACGCGGGTCCGGGGCACCGTTGATCATACAGAGAAGTTGTGTTTGCAATGTTTTTCAATGAAGTAATTGTAAGGAACGCCTACTTTGCATCTCATTAGCGATGTATATCGCTAAGATACGTAGCGTTAGAAAATCGGCTGCTAACATGTGCTGATGCATGTTAGCGCCGCCATGTTAATAGGGCAATAAGAATATCGCCATTAAAGCCATTAAAGCGGCGATACTGCCCTTGATAAAATGCCCCTCTCTCTTGTGCGCACACCACTATCACCAAACCGAAAGTAGCATCGCCCCACGGGACCCACACAAGAGCGGATGCGTACAATTTCACCATTTTTCCTCACAACTCCTCACGACCAGGAATAATCGAGGATGACGACGCCCTGTGCAGTTGAAATATAATTTTTATACGGCCTCCATCAAACGCGTTTCGGCAGCACAGCGGCCTTGCTCACCGATGTTCGAGCCAAGGTACTGTTACTGGCCGCAATTGCAGGTTTTGATGGGATAAATATATAAATAAATATATATATCTTCTATTCCACAACATTGGCCAGTGGTAGTATAAGCATCCTTTAATGTGGATGTACAGGGCGTGCAGTTGAAGCACCGCAGGACTGATCAGACTTTACAGTACAACCTAGTCCTGTCTTCAATTGATTACCAAGGAGTTTGCATTGCTACTTGACTAATCCAATTCCCCCGAGGTGAAAGGTCACAGCATTAGTTGGTCGTGTCGAAAGAAGTGCTTCTGATTACATGCCAGCTGCTTCAGAAATCACAGGGTTCAATGCAAAGTGATAATATTCCTTCGCGTTGTATGTTTTTGCTGTGGATTTAAACACCACCGGTGGGAGGCTGCACTGATGCAAACGGCTAGTCAATCTCACAGCGTGATTGAGAACAGATGTAAGATTAGGATGCAAAGTGGTTTTCCAGATCCTTGCTCCCAGCATGCCGTGCGAACCCGGTCCCAGCATTAGCCAGCCAAGTGCTGACATATGTCATGCAGCGAAATATCACTCACAGCCAGTTCAAAGGCCCTGCTCCCCTCCAGAGCAATTAATGCGGTATCTTGTTCAATTGTGCTTGAACCAAACCCATTGAGCTCCCAGGGGAGGCATGGCCGAGCAATCACAGAGCTGAGACAAGAGCAGCGGGCGGCAGCAGCGGCGGCAGCGGCGCGCTGAAGTGGCAGCTCGAGTTTCACTCCCCGCAGACACAATCCCACCTTAAAATGCGTCTATGATCGTCAATAAGTGGATCTCTTACAATGCAATTTTACTCGTATGTCAACCTTGTAAGCAGATCTCGTCCGCTTGCGCCACTTGCAAGTCGCTTTTCCCATGTTAAAAATGACGCAAAAGTGGCGCAAGGGGCTTGTAAATAAGCCCCAGTTGATCTTCATGTTTCGTGTCCCACTAGGCTAGGGGCTGCCAGTACTCAAACTGAAAATTCATTTTTTCATATTTGTTTCATTTGGAAATGTGAGTAAAAGCAATAGTACATAAGGCAATGGAGCATTTTGAATGTGAGATACTCTGGGGCAGATTCACAAGCCCCTTGCGCCACTTTTGCGTCACTTTTAACATGGGGAAAAGTGATGCAAAAGTGGCGCAAGGGACTTTTAAATCTGCCCCTTTGTTTACAAATCCCCATGTGTGCAGTGAGAGGAGCAGGCATGTGCAATTTAGGATTTAGTAATTCCATAGATCCCTCCATAGTCACCTGGGAATGTTTGTGGTTCCCCTAAAATAAATAAATGCTCGAAAATCTGAGGCCTCAGGCCAGAACTCGCAGATTTATTCATTTACTTTAAATGATTGTCCATCTGCCACTTCACTCTGTTAACTTGAACTGCGGGTGAATATGTCGGTACCCAATCAGCAGACAGGTTTGTCACCCAGACACCTACTAGACAAGAGTGTAATAATAACACGAGTCCATATTGATTCTGTAAATTATTAGCATATGTTTCGTGTCAGCTTTGATGATCTCTCAAAGACTAGGGTTTAGTAAATTGTTATGAAAGTTAGTAAAATGAAAATCATATTTAGAATGAAGTAATGTGTAGCACCTAATGCATCCCCCTGCCATAGGTACATTCTTTAAACTAGCCTTTGCAAAGCCAAAAGAACTGACTTGCATTTTGAGTTCTGACTAAAATATTAAATTGGCAGTGAAAAACAGAAAACAAAAACGGCTAGTGTCTGAATAAAATGCATGTATGAGATAAATCATTTGTTTTGTGATGATTCAGTGTAGGTACAAAAAGTAAAATATTCCCGTAGGCATTACTTTGAGGGTGCTCTATATGAGAGGAAATGATAGAACAAACAGTCAGTGCCATGAGTCGAGTCGCAGTTACTCTCGTGAGCAGAACACAATTCATATATAGAGGGGCAGATTTACAAGAAAGTGACGCATCTGTATAGATGCGTCACTTTCCCTGCAACACCCTTGGAAAACCTTGCGCCACCATAGATGCGCCGTATTTACAATACGGCGCACTATGGCTCAAGGATTGACAGATGCGTCAGAAATTCTGACGCATCTGTTGGCTGAAAAGTCACGCATTGCTAGAGTCATGTCGCAGGCACGACGCAACTCCAGCAATGCATGTTGAGGCCTATTTCCACTACACTGTGTCACTACATACGCCTACTTCAAGCAGGCGGAAGGTTTTGACGCAGTGTCATCCTAAAAGTGGCGCAGTGAAATCTTGTAGATTTCACTGCGTCACTTTTACGAGGCCTTCCTGAGTGGGAACGCCCACCCTGCATACATTATACCTGATGCAGCTATAATGTGACGCAGGGCTTTACAACGTGACGCATCTACCTAGATGCGTCACGTTGTAAATGGGCCGCATTTTTTGCACCCCCGTTGCGTCAAAAAAAGTGACGCAATGGCGGCGCAGGAAGGCGCAAGGGGCTTGTAAATCTGCTCCATAGTGTTGGGAAGAGTAGGTGTCGCAAGAAACTGAGCGTTCAAGCAACATCTAAAAAGAAGAAGGAAAGGTAACACTCCCAGAGGCTTGGAATTCAATTTATAACGCTTCTGGTCAGAAGCGTTTTATGAGAAACTTCAGTGCGTAGAATCAGAGTCATTCTGCTCTTTTGTCATACATTTCCTTGTGTTTTGGTGGGGAGACTCCTCCCCAGAATTAGCCATGTGTTCACTAAGTAGGCTAGCTCAAAAACAGAGAATCTGATTTAGTGGAGGACGGTAACAGGACATCTGCTACAAAAGGTGGCCACCCCATCTTCCTTCTCAACGTCCTATCATCGTATTGTGTTAGCAGTGGAAGGCAGTGGCTCTAGGTGACAGAACTGCTGTCTGCTGTATCACCGGGAACAGCCATTTTTCACCCGTGATGCTGAAGACAGAAAAGGCATCATTTGGACTGCCCAGTGAAGGGCGGCCCATTCAGGACCATTTTTGCCAGCATCCTTTCTGTGCGAGACTGACATGGAAATCACTGTGGTGTCTCACAGAAAACTTCAAAAATAACTTTGACACTCGTGAAAAAAGCCTCCCAGCAATTAATTGACATTTTGAAGGTGAGTCTTAGAAACGGAGCTCCATTCTAGGGCTACAGTTTCATAACCCATATTGATCAGGGGAGGGAGGCAGTGGATTGGGGTAAGTATCGGTTCTACTTGAATTATTGGAACCAAAGGGGATCAGATTGAAAAATTGAGTGTTGTCACATGGGAGTTATCGCCAGAATGAGAAAGAGTGGAAATGACCAAGGAGTTTTTGCGCACTAACAGTTCCTATCATGCCAGTGGGCGCCATTTCTTTGGAAAATACCTGTACGACAGGTAGACATCTTTTAATCTGGCCACCCATAATAAATAATAACTCCAGATTTGTAAAGCGGAACTTATTACCCCTAAGGGTATCCAGGCGCTGGGAGCTTTCGGGGAGATTAAGTGAGCTATTGCCCTGAGTCACATGATGCTGAGCTGAGCTGCCTCCAGCGATCGAACCGCGAGCCCCGTGCTCGGGAGTGAGCCGCTCTGGCCGCTGCGCCACACCTCTCCCATCTACAACCTGTGTGGGGGAAGTGGTGCCTCCAATACCTAGTACAGCTATCAAGCTTTAACCACTACTCCCTAAAATGATGTATGTCATCTAACTAATTCATGCATAGACAACGATGTCCTTTCAGAATTATAATTCTGAAAATGTTGTCAAGCAGTAGTATCTTCTGGCCCCACACCTTTATTAGAGGTCTTTCATCTTAAAGATTACATGTATGGGCGTCTCTACATCTGGTGTACATTGAATGCTAAAGACATTTGGAATTGACACTGTTCCTCATCCATATTAATCATTTCAAGCTAAAATAGCATTCATATGGAACTGTGTAGAATCAATCAGTTGAAAATAATAAACAGATTGGCAGTGCTCTATGAGAGCACATTTCATAAAAATATTGACATAAAATAGAGATATTTATAATTGTTTAAATATTTCCTCTGACATTTCAGCAGATCTCACTCTGGCTGCAAATGTATGTTGGCGCACAAATTGCACTATATGTTTACTCACTGGAAAGGTATCAATCCACTGGTTACACACATCACGCACTGGTGATTGGGCATGCACCTCACAGAGTCACCTGCTGCAGGGCGAGCTCAGCTGCGGAATTCAAGGCTGGCTGCATGAATGGGCTTAAGATACAGCTTTACTGATTTCAGGAGGATTGAAAGACATACACATAGATCCTCAAAGTTAAATTTAAATATAGAGCGATATGAAATATATGAATTGCTTGTATTAATAAGAAGAAGACATGTAACAATTGAAAGATATTAATTAGGTCAAACACGCAAAAGGTGATGGGAGAAATGTATGCAAATAGTCTTGTGTCTAGGGTTGCATGTCTTCTGGTTCAGAGAGCACCTGACTTGACAGTTTGGGCAGTACTGTTTCTATTAGAGAAGGACTGGGTCTGATTTGCATATGACTGGGGCTAATCTGAGGTAGCTCACTGGGCAAATAAACAATGGTTTGGAATGCTCCCCCAAGCTATTGCCAGTGGCTTAGACTATTGTCAAGCATTCTTTCCATTAGCTCTTGTGTATTTGATGTAACGCCCTAAGTGGTCATGGGTATACCCGGACATGGGTTCCATGCTCACTGTGCCACTGAAACTAAGCTGTGCCTGGCTGAAGAGGCCCAACTATGCACAAACCTGTCTTGGGTTGCTTTTATTTGGTTTCACAGAGGACCTGGATTGCCAATTGGCGCTGGACTGCTCCTATTGAAGTAGTACCAAGGCTGATTTGCAGATGGCATGGTTTAATATGAGGTGGCTTAAAGGACAAATAAACAATGTGTTAAAATGCTACCCTAATCTATTGTCAATGGTAAACTATTTTCAAGTATTCCTCCCATAACCTTTTGTGTTTTAGATGTTAGCTAGGTCCCAATTACAGCTGCCCCAGAGAGGGTTGAGCAATTTATAGGACCGGATCAATATCAACACCATAGGGTGAGGTATTTAACTTGTCAGTACCGTTTATTTCGCGTTTGGACTCAGAAATGGGGCATAACAGAGGGAATTAGGAGGCTGTTGCACCAAATTTCATGTTTCAGTATTTGCCAGACTTTTTTTCAAAGTACATTTTGGCAGATTTTACCTGGAGTTGTGTATCACAGCGAGGAGAGCTCGCAGCATAGAACCTGAGCACCTTGGAGCATGACAAGATGGACCTTGAGACATCTGTATCAGAATTGACCTAGAACGTGCACCTACACCAACAACATACAAGACCCTACACTGCAAGGTAAAGTGCCATGGCAGCATCAGCAGAGGGTAACAACAATATGCATTGGTGGACAGAGGCAGTAAAAGGCTCATTCGTGGCACGCTGATAAACAACGTGTAGTGCAAGAATTCAATGCCCAGTTCCTTTGAATATATTATCTACCCACCACTGAGGGGAGTAGAATGGAAAGTAGCCTGAGAGAGAGATGCAGAACATGAGTAGTGGACTGATTGACTTAGTAATCAACTTTGTTGCAACGCAATGATTGGACTGGCACTTAAGAGCAAATAACCAAGCAGCCAAACCCTTGCCTGTGACCATGAGTGGAACAGCATGGTGCCACCACTAGGAGTAACTGCACCATGAAAAAAGTGCAAAGCAACACCGCACAGGCTGCAAAGAAAGCAATGACCCCTGAAACCTCATCTTTGGAGAAGAGCACCCCAATACCGCTAACACCCAATGAACATATAACTGATTCTGTGGTGACTGATCTCAGCATCCCAGGTCTCCTAAGGAAGCTTGTGTAAAGATTTAAAGAGGGGTAGGAAATACTCTGCCACCCTTAACCAACCACAGAAGAATTCTAAAAACAAGCACTTGACTTGACAGAACGAGTCAGGTTTCTGAAATACAGAATAGAAGAGACAGAGTGATGCTCAGCGAGGAATAATATGTCCATATTGGGGCTGACTGAGAAAGAGGAGGACCACAGCATCGAACTGTGCCTTGAAGAATGACTAATGGAAGTGGTGGCACTCCAAGAGTTGTCCAACTTCTTATCAGTCGAGTATGCACCTGATCGCCTAGCGAAGCTGTGTTCAATGCTCGCTGTGGCGCTTTTAGAAAACTGAATACGAGAATACTTTGTGAGCAAATCTTTTTACATTTTTAGAAATACACCCGTATTTGTTTTACCTGTATTTTTAATTGCTTTTAACCGTCCGGAGTGGGGAGTGGGAGTTGTTTGCTGCTATATGCACCGCACTTTCACGGAGCCTTGCTTCCGGCCAGTAGAACACCACTTCCGCCGATTAGCGGTCTAGTGGTTCATGGGGGAGTATTTTAGGAGGACGCTGTCAAACCCGCGCAGCACCTGATCGCCTAGCGAAGCTGTGTTCAATGCTCGCTGTGGCGCTTTTAGAAAACTGAATACGAGTATACTTTGTGAGCAAATCTTTTTACATTTTTAGAAATACATTCGTATTTGTTTTACCTGTATTTTTAATTGCTTTTAACCGTCCGGAGTGGGGAGTGGGAGTTGTTTGCTGCTATATGCACCGCACTTTCACGGAGCCTTGCTTCCGGCCAGTAGAACACCACTTCCGCCGATTAGCGGTCTAGTGGTTCATGGGGGAGTATTTTAGGAGGACGCTAACGTGCCCGCGCAGCGGACGCGCGCAGCGAGCGCGCCGCTGGCGCGCCGAAAGCGCGCCCAAGGCAAGCCCGTCTGCGCCCATCCGCGCCCAGGCCGGGCCTAGGGCCAGTCCCCCTGGCCCTTCTCCACCAGGTGGAAGGTACATCTATACTGGTAAGGACATACATATGTGGAATCACAGAGACAAAGGTCTACAGTGTCACAAATTGTCCCCGGGCTCTATTCCTGATGCTAATGATGCTGCATACAGAACGGATGGGTCCCTAACATGTAGTGAGTGTATGGTCGCGCTCCCAACCCTACTTAATCTACATATTCAACATAGGGAACCTGCTCACGACGTGGATACAAATGTCGGAAGGGACAATCACCTGAAATGTGTCCTATTTAACGCAAGATCACTTGTTAAACACTCAGTGGAATGTGCTCTTCTTTTGGAAGACAACAATGTTAAACTTGCATTTATTACTGAGACTTGGTTGGACAGCACTTCGGGTCCTGACTTGGTGAAGGCCACCCCTATTGGCTTCTGCTGCTACTCCCTTAACCGAACTCACAAAAGGGGCGGAGGGCTTGCAGTGATATATCATGACTCACTGACCCCACATTTCCTACCTGTGTATGATCAAGGCTGCGAAGCTTTGTCTTTTAACATCGCTTCCGCACACTATAAACCTTTCAAAGGGATCTTAATCTACCGCCCTCCAGGAGGGAAGATTGATTTTCTAAACTCTTTGAATATATTATTAGAAGAAGGTCTGAGTCAACAAACATTTGTCGTGTTAGGAGACTTCAATTTCCATTTGGAAAAATTGGAAGACCCTGACACGGCCAGGCTTAACAGTACTATGGCCTTAGGAGGCCTTGAACAATTGGTCTCCTTCCCCACCCACATAAAAGGACATACCCTAGATGGGATTTTTTCAAATAACTGTGACTTGGGTAACATCTCCGTCCTCCCGATTACCTGGTCCGATCATTTCATAATTACCTTTGAACTTAAACATGCTATGAGGGGTCCTATGGACTCAAAAGATAAGAAGGAGATTACGACCAGAGCTTGGGGTAAAGTCGATGTCATACATCTAGAATCTTCCCTCATGGAATCAATGCCTATAGATTCGCCCGATCCTGAAGTAGCAACGCGCCTGTATAACAACTGGTTAGACGAGGCGTGTCTCCTTGCAGCCCCCCCTAGAAAATGGATACCGGAAAGGGCTTTACCCACTGCTCCTTGGTATTCAGGAGAGCTCAGAGAAAAAAAACTATTAGGTAAACGGGCCGAAAGCTTGTGGCGAAAAAACTATGCAACGGCTGATAAAATGGACCTTAAATCAGCGATTGCGAGTTATAAGCAATCCCTCTTGGTAGCCAAGAAAGAATATTTCTCACTTCAAATTACAAAAGCCAAATCTGACTCTAAGGAGCTTTTTAAAACAGTCATCAAACTATCAAACCCTAGGACGCCTAATGTTCCAGTCGCACCTGACTTTTGTAATACTGTTGCTGTATTTTTTAAGTCAAAAGTGGAAACTATTTTCTCCTCTTTGTCAGACCTGGTCAATAAAAGGCATATGGATTCTATCACTAATATTCCCCCTCCCCCGGCCAGCACCCTGGATCATTTTCTTCCTCTTAACACAGAAGAAACAATGAAACTTATGAACAATATAAAATCAGGTGCTCCTAGCGATCCTTGTCCCACATGGATTATTAAACAGTTTGCAGATATAACCTGCAGGGTCTTAACTCCTCTGTTCAACAATGTGTTTCGTACCGCAATTTTTCCCAGTCCCTGGGAAAAGGCCTCAGTGCTTCCTCTCTTAAAAAAACAATCTTTGGACCCTAAAGATCCAACTAACTATCGCCCTATCTCCAGACTTCCCCTACCAGCCAAAATGCTTGAAAAAGCCATGAACAGACAACTCAGTGATTTTCTCCTGCTGAACGATTCCCTGGATCACTCTCAATATGGCTTTAGAACTCATCATAGCACCGAGCTGGCTCTTATCAAATCGAATGAGGAGATTAGAGAGGTTATGGACAAAGGAGGAAACGCTATGCTGATCCTTTTAGACCTATCCGCGGCCTTTGACACCGTGCATCACAAAGTACTGCTCAATCGGCTGTCAGAGATCGGGATAATAGGACAGGCATGGAATCTGCTTGATTCCTTTCTGAAGGATAGACTACAAATAGTCGAACTAAATGACGATACATCGGAACCCTTCTCCTTACCATGCGGGGTGCTGCAGGGCTCTTCCCTAAGCCCCACACTTTTTAATATTTATGTGGCACCCCTGGCTGGCCTCATTAGATCATTTGGGTTCCAACTCACCTCCTACGCTGACGACACGCAAATTGTGCTGTCTGTGAAGGAGGGAGCTGAAAAGGAAACAGGAGCCCGTTTTTCGGAATGCATGGTATCCATTTCCAGATGGATGTCGGCTAATTGCCTTAAGCTGAACTCAGCTAAGACAGAAGTGGTGAGGTTTGGAAATAATCCTCGGATGTGGACACTCGATTGGTGGCCTGACTCACTCGGTCTCTGCCCCACACCTTGTAGGAAAGCTAAAAACTTGGGAGTGGTGGTCGATGAAAAACTCAGCATGGGGGACCAAGTGAGCAGGGTCACTTCAGGATGTTCTATGGTACTCAGAATGATCAGAAAAATCAGGTCATATCTTTCTGAGGGGTGTCTCCGCACTGTGGTGACTGCACTCATATTATCTCGTCTTGACTATTGTAACAGTCTTTATGTTAATATGCAGTCACAGCATCAAAACAGGTTGCAGGTTATTCAAAACGCCGCTGCCAGACTTTTGACCCGGACTCCTAGATTTGTGTCAGTTAAAGGTGATCTGAAGAGACTGCACTGGCTTCCTACCCACCTGAGAGCTAGGTTCAAAGCTTCGTGTATAGTGTTCAGAGCCTTGAACGGGACAGGTCCCGAGTTTCTCAAAAACAAGTTTTTCTGGTATACTCCATGCAGAATGCTCAGATCTACTGGAGCTAAGCTAGTGAAAATTCCTTGCATAAAAAAGGCAAACTGGGGAGGAAGGAGTTTTGTTTACGGTGCCTCAAAAATCTGGAACGAACTCCCTTTCATGCTGAGAAATGCATCAGATTTTAGTTCCTTTAGGAAAAATCTCAAAACATGGTTATTCTCTCAGTTTTAGTTTCTCATTGTAGCGTAGGCTTTCAGTGCTTAGCGCCAGGACACTGTAAAGTAATTGTGCGCTCTATAAACTCTAATAACATAACATAACATAACATAACACATGGGATACCATCAACACTTCCCCACCTGGAGCTCCACTGAGGCTGGTAGTTTGCAAGACTCCTAAAGTAGTGAGAAATTTCTCTCACTTTTGTACCTGCATCAAGATATGACATTGAGACTCTTCTTATTTCTGTAAATAACATTGGATGCATAGATATTTTTGACCTGCCCATGGACAAGTGTTCTGAGGATCAATCAAAATGGAGTGGTGTCATATGTGAGAGGAGATGTGAACAAGGGGAGACTGCAATACTGTTAATGTGCCGGAATGTGGAAGCCGACGGTCCAGTAGAGGCAAGATGGAACAGACACACACTGACGCTTTTTGAGTTGATAGATCACAAACACATTTCAAGCATCAGGGCCTCTAATAAAGCATCTAAACATGATAGGATACATTGATTCCTAAAGAGAACAGGGTCCACCATGCCAGGTTGCAGGAAGCCAATCTCACAACAAGAGAGGTTAATACATTTAGGATGAAAAAAAGAGGGAATTAGTGCACACTAGTTACTCTGCATACGTCAGAGAGATCATTACATGGCTCCGATCCAGAATCCCCTTCTCTACTGACAGTTCCATTATTGACACAGAGATTCAAGTATGTAAGTCACAAGTTTGACCTGATGTCATACATGTACTAACAGCCAGCATTTATGCACCTAAAAGTAAACAGACATTTTTAAATACATTTTCCCTGAGATTGGTAGCCCTGGTAGACTTACCTATGACACTAGGTAGAGAATTCAACGGTGCATACATCTGACAAATCACACGCATCTCTCCACGATTCCTCCATAATGCAAGAGAAAAGAGCTTTCAGTGACTTTTTGGACACTTGGGCCAGATGCATAGTACAATAACTACCCTAGAGCAGCAGTTCTTAACCTATGGAACGGGGACCCCTGGGAGTCCATGACACCTACTCCGGGGGACTGCCAAAGCTTAAACAATAAAAAAAAATATATTCATGTTTAATAAATTGCATGTGAATAAAGAAGCAAAATGTACTTGTCTGATTAATGTTTGTTTCGACAATTTTGCGTATTATTTTCGGGTTCAAATCATTGAAATTGCTCAGGTTGGGTTCCTTGGATTCCAATATTGACTCACTGGAGGTGCCTGAATTTCAGAAATTATTAAGTGGGGGTCCAGAGAAGTCAAACAGTCAAGAACCACTTACTTAGAGAATACAACACCCAGAATCCCTTTATCACCAATAATATTCGTATCCTATGGGGTATTTGGTAGGAGTACAATGTAATCACTTGAATCAAGCAACATGTCCCTATGAGGTTAATACATTGTAATGTAAAGCTTCAAAATGTATGCAAGGAACTTGTACTGAAAATGTAACCAATGTAATCCGTTTCTATAGGCCTCACTAGCGATGTGATCCAGTGATGTATTGATTGTGTTTGAACGCTTCCTATGCTAATGATGTAGTCGCATAATGCATATGAATGTAGTTAGGGGAAATATTCCCATTGAACGCTAATGTTGTAAGTAATCACTAATGTACATATCATGGTGAATTCATTATTTTAGCCTAGGTCGTATACCTGAATTTGCAGCACATTTTGAAATGTCCTCATTTCTGAAACTAATGTTTAAGTTCTCATGTGAGTTTCGTAGAATGCTTTTGTCTCACATTCGCATTTCAGCTGGACAACGATTAGTGATAAAGAGTAGGGTTATTGTTCTGTTACATAAGTCATAGAATGAAGGAGTTACGTTAACATGGCCTGATGAAGATAAGGTGGAGGTAGGTGTTTTCACAATGGAGCAATAGAAAAGCCCAAGGAGGAACTGCTGCAGAGGGTTGTACTTGGAGAACGCTGTTAAAGGAATCAACGTCATGGAAAGTTTTGTGCTGAGACCACAGTAGAGTGCATGTGAGAAAAGCTTTATGGGCCATTTGCTGAATATAACTCTGAGTATATGATACATTGTAGAGAGGGAGAGACACCCCATTTCTTCCTGCCATCTTGACTGAGAGTACCTGAGTGCTAACTTGCTTCCGTCCTTGCTTGTGGCTTCATACCTCAGACCTTTTTTACGGTGGAGTGACTTCTTAGGAAGGCTCTATCCACCAGCACCTTTTCTCTTGCAATCCTTTTGCTTATTTGCCAATTTAGGGATGTCATCTATAGAGTTAGAGTAAGGATGGATAAAACTCAATGCTGCATTTTGGAGAAGTGCCGATGCAGGGGGAGATGAACTTTTCCTTTCTTGCATAATCATCATAGAACTTATTGTTCTTTTTATGCTTCATCGAGTGAACCTCTTCAGAAGATTTAGATTCCTTATTTTTCCCCCTGTACTTTTATACTCTTATGCTAAGATTTGTGTATGTCCAACAATTTTTGAATTTGTAATGAATTGACTAAACTTTAGTTGGTTTTCGACTTGGGTTCTTGTGTAGCCTTCTTTCTGTTACACTGTATCTTAAGTTGGTTTACAAAATTTACTTGCACGTTACACTTCCAAGCTGCCAAAAAGAACCATCGGAAAACCATTATTGGAGGAGAACTGAACAGATGGGCCCAGGTCCTTTCACCAGACATAGCACATCCCAATCAAAATGTGTTAATAGCTGGACGTAGTGCTTCCTTTAATATTCCGAGACTGTCAAAATACTGGAGGGCATTGGCAATCAAGATACTCTACCAGCAGATGTAGTCAAAGACCTTTAAAAAGCATTTGACACACTGGGACAGACATACCTTTCCGTGTGTTGCAGCAACTGAGTGTGGAACCTGGAAATACCGCAAATAATTTTAGGGTACACTGGACACCACAGATAGATCATGCATTAGTTGAGTAATATCCACTGCATGCCCCATAAAGAGGTGGATCCAAAGGGTCAGATAATAGGAGCACTGTATATGTTTGTCGATTTGTCTGACCTAAAGGCGAACTGGATTAAATCATGTATTTTCCCTATAAGGCAGATCAAAGACCCACATGGAGAAGACCTGCCATGCATTGCGTTATCATGGAATGTTATATTTTCGGATACTTAGGAATACAAGTGTATAAGGATGAATCATATTTCATAGCAGGGAATGTTAGGGCAGCTGAGGCAGCATTGAAGGGCAACATTCCGTTCTGGAAAATTTGCCACTGTCAGTAAAGGGGACGGGGGGGAATTGCCCTATTAAAGATGGTGACATTGCCATAGCTACTTCATTTTATTAGACAATTTCTTTATCCCTCACAGCCACACTTTTTGGGAACTGAACTCTAACCTCACGGAATTTATCTAGAGCTAAGGGAGCTTACGGTTTGCCTCATAGACTCCCATGAGGCTTCTAGATGAGCGGTGACTGGAAGCACTGAACTTATAGTTCTAGTAAATGGCAGCACTGCTGCAATGGTTGGTCAGATGACTAATAGACCCCCTAATAATGAGGCGGCAACCTGGCAGTACATTTATTTACGTATGGGAAACAATTATAGATCAACCCCCAGGTTACACGTAGCAAAACAAATACATTTCAACCCCAGAATCCAGGTAGCGACAAAAGATAGTTGGATCCAATGCCTTAGGAAGAAGAAAACGGCAGTGGCGGATGGCCCCAAAATTAAATTGGGTAGCCGGGCAGATGGAACAGAGGCGAAACAATCAGATGCAGTGAAGTTATGGCTGACAGAGGGAGTAGAGAGAGTGGGAGAACTGTATAACAACTGCAGACTTAGAACATTGGCTGAGACAGCGGAAAATATGTAGCCACAATGAGTTACTTCTTACAATAGTGGGCATTGATTTAACAGATCCGAGGCACTTGAGGATGCGGAGACGAGGAACCTGTGATGTATGACACACTGCGAAGGCTGCTGGTGATAGGAAGTGGAAGGAGGCTGGTAAAAATACTGTTTTATGACCTGCTTAAATAACCTAGGAGAGACTGAGTGGCTGAAGTACAAATGGAAAATGGGGGTGGATAGTAAATTGAGTGATAGGGTCTGGAAGGCAGGGTTGTCATTTACACAGAAAGTGTCGCGAAACATTCATTTTTGGCTAATTCAAAGTATGCACATAGAACATATTTGACACCTCGAAAAATGGGGAAAATTTATTGGGCAACTAGCTACATATGCCATGAGTTTCAGGAACAGAAACTTGCCTGTTTGCGCTAATTTTTACAGAAACTCTCTTTTGCACCACATTTCGTCATAGGCACTTGAAGTAGAGTTGGAGCGGGTGCAGCAGCACCCCCAAAATAATAATGCTGGAGTTCAGGAGGTGAATGGCCAATAAACATGGCTTGAAATTTTATTTTTATCTTGTCCCACTTGCTGTGTGTTCAGAGATTGAGGTCAAATGTCAGGCTATGTCTTCTGGCAAATTGCTGCTTATTCCTTTAGCATGGGGATTGGTTGTATCTTTCTCTGACTGCAAAGGCCGAGGATTTTGTATAGTGAGGTATCTGACAATCTTGCTGTGGTATAGGGAGTGTGATATGAAAGCCTGTAGATGTCAGTTTGTTTGTAACTCACATTTAAATAGCTGTAAAATAACTGTACAAATTAGGAAAGTACAAATGAAACACATTTTTGTGTAATTTTGAAGTGTGAATGAAACAAAGATTTTAATAGGATCAAAACAAAGAGACTTGACTTCCTGATGTGCAAATGGTAAATATTTGCTGAAAAACAATTTCCACACTTTATTGTTTCTGCGCTATATAGATTTAGTGGTAAAACTGCGTATGAATGCGAATTTTGTGCCAATTCAATGGAAAATGTGCTGTCTGTAAATGACGGAGCTCTACCACAACTTGCTGTAGTAATATATTTGCAACAGTTTGTTTCAAAGTGCACAACCCCTTCCAGGTGGCGAGTCGCCCCCTCCCATTTCCAGCCCCCCCCCCTCCACCCCAAACTGTGTTCCTGTACTTCCTTAAATCACCACTGACAAGCGTGCTTTGGTGCCATAACAGGTCACAGTTTATTTAACATCACATGTTTATACATTTTCAACGTTCATAGTCATAACCTCTGATTGTTTAGTGTCCATGCTACACATTTACATTTACTGGTCTTTGCCCTTGTTTTGCTCGCAGCATGGACCCAGCCTCCTCAATTTCCCGGGAGGGGAGGGACCTCCTGTCTGGGCCTCTGATTTGCGGGTCTTGGCTTCAACTTGCTACCGACTTGGAGGGTGTCAGTCTGGACCTGCCCGGGCTGCAAGTGCCGTCCCACTCGCCCTGGACCCTTTTGTGGGCCCTCCTTGCTCCCAGTGGTCCCTGTCGTGCGGCATCCCAAGGACCTTACTTGAGCATCTAATTTATCTTTCCTGATGCTGAGTCCCTGCATCTTTCTCCCTCGGTGGTACCTCTGCCATGAGGCATCCCAAGGGTCCTGCAGGAGCATCACATCTACTCTTTCTATGGCGGCACGCCACCCCTTGGCTCCCTCAGGGCCCCTGCCGTCAGGCATCCCAAGGACCTTGTGAGGGCCTTCCATCTATCTTTTAGTAAGTTCACTCTTTTTACTACCTTTCTAGTGTTTGTTCCGCCATGCTACCTACGGTTTCCCGACCGGAGGGAGCTACCCCCTAATTCGGCCTCCCCTTCACTCTTAGTTGAAACCCATCTATCTTCTCCAGTACCCCTACAATGTTCAGTAGGAACATGTCCATTCCTACACCAATAAGGTGTACCCCGTCTTCCAGGTGGTAACCTGGGCATCTCAAGTTTATGAATCCGTGCCTAACGAACCCTCATCCATTGGCTCTACAAGCCTTCGCCGTGGTAATATTGAGTTTCCGTCTGGATCTCTCCACCACCCCCAAGTCACCAGGCTTTTCTGCATATTTTCTAAAAGAGCCCGCCTACCCAAAGCCGCCAAGTCATTCCCTCCCAGGTGGACCAACACCGCATCCGATCTGCCACCTTGCCTCGATGCGTCCCACGCCGCAGGTAGCAGTTCATTCCCGAGCACCCCAACCAGATTATTTCGGTGTCCCGCAGCCATATTCCGCCGAATTCGCGTTTGGCCGTTGCCCATTGTTACGTAGGAATGCCCATTATCCACACCTTCTTTCGTGAATTGTTCGGACCTAAATGTGTGCGGGGAAGGAGGAGAAATCGGAATCAGTACATTGTGGGGCGTACATAACGCTTGAATGTGCTGGATGCCCAGCACCCTATTCCCTTGATCTGCTCACTACCCAACCCTAGTTCTGCCACCATGGTGGCCGCCCCTATCCTGAAAGAGTGGGAACCAAACTCTTTTGCAGGGAGGCCCATCGCATGCAGGGTCCTTCTCATCACTGCTATGAACTGGAAGCCGCTGAAGAATGACCCATCACTATGCTTGAAAAGTGGCCCGTTGCTGCCTTCCCCAGGTCCCAAGTATTTTCGCAGCAAGCAGACCGGGCAGCAGGCTGCGTCCTTAATGCAGTGTATTCTGGTCCATGTTCCCCTTCCTGTCTGGTCCGTTTTTGGACTGTCTCAGCAGTGTGTCCATGCACCCACTGCCTATCTCTATGTCCCTTCTGTGGATGCATGCTGGCCCTGGGTTACTGACTGATGGGGCTACCAGCTCGCTGACTCTGTATGCCCCTAAGAATGCTAGTGCGAATGCTGCACCAAAGAGCGTTGTTTCATGCCTCGAGGTGCATATCCCTGCCAAGGCCCCCAACATGTTCTGCAACATGCTAAAGTGGATGGGGTGCCTTGCGTCTTTCTTTGTCTGTTGTAACCTGCCCCACATTCTCATTGCCATTTTGCATTGGAAAGACCTAGTTGGGTCCTCCCTTGCATCCATCTTTGTGTAGTAGGCCACCGCATTTAAGTGTGCCTGGACCCAGGTTTTTGTCCTGCATGACGTGAAAGCCCACTCAATGAACCTTGGGACTTCTTCCCGCGTAACCCGCCAGCCCCTTTCTATCCCTGCCCAGGCCATGAATGTCTCCCAACACTTACGGTAACGTTTGTTGATCTTGGTGGCCAGTGCATTATTCAGCAGTGTCTTCAACTCAGGTACACCCATGCCCACGCTTCCTCTGACACTGGGGTCATCACTGCGTCTGCGTCTGGGGCTAGCTCTCGGAATTTCTCCCACTGAAAACGAGAAATGGCATCCACCACTGAGTTGTCTATCCCTGGGATGTGTCTCGCCTTAAGCGCGATGTTGCCCTATAGCTGGCAGCTGACTAGTTTCCGCAGCAGAGTTGCCACCGCCGGTCATCTCGCGGACTCTGTGTTGATTGCCTGCATTAGCTGCAATGCTAATGAGGGGGGAGGGAGCAGGGGCAGACTTCCCGCCTCCGGACGGCGTTTGACCTGGGCCCCCATCGGGTCCGGCTTCGCCTCCCCGTTCAAGGTTACAACTGGGTGCTTACCGGTCCCTTACCACCCACCTGCTGAAAGGGCATGACTCATTTGCTCCACTTGTTGTTTGAGTGAGGCATGGATTTTTCACCCTTCCTATGATTTCAGTGATGTACATTGATGCTAGCACCCCCACTCCGAAAATTGTTCCAGCACCACTGCATTATTTAATGTAAGAATTTTTTACTGTGCTTCATTTCGGTTTGAAATGTTTATTGTTCTATTGTGGCAGCCACAATTAATGCCTATGTTACTATAAAAACACAAATATAAAAAAGTGGCATTGCAAACCAGCACTAAGCAAAGGAAAGCAGGATGGGTTTTTGAGAGGAAATCTTGGGACTTCAATGAGCGGAAATGATCTTCAGTGCAAGTGGAGTGTAGTTACTGGAAGGTGTGCAGTGTGAATATCAATAGACTTGGACAATGCAAGAAACGGTATCAGACTGCAAAACAGTAGGTTTGATGCCAGCGCAGGGAATAACCTAAAATAATGAATTTCACATAACTATAAGTGGCGAATCAAAACATGAATTGGTAAAGGTAGAAGTGCAGAACCAAGAAGGTCAGAAATGAAAAAAAAAGGAATAAAATTGCAAGCAGTCTGTCATTTTACAGTTCACTAAACATACTGCTGTGTAGCTCAGTGTTTGCCGCGCATTTCTTTGCCACCGTCAGAACATTTTCAGTTACTTCATCACGTCCCACATTTGACCTTTTTGAGATTGAGATACATGTCTCAACTGCAGGTGTCTGCGGCACTGACATGCTGTCTCCAATCTCTCAGTGATCCACTTTCCACCACCTCTGACGGTTGTAACCGGAAAGGCCTGTGACAAGAGAGAGAGGGCAGAATCCAAAGAAGCAGCAATTTCAATGTGAAGGCGGAACCTAACAGACTGGCCACTCTGAATACTGAGTTGTAAATGTTTAAGGTTGTTGCTCCCTTTCTCAGGGGAATTCCAATTGAAAGGATGTTGTATTCTGCGTCCGTCAGCAGCCCGCGGGTGTTTGTCAGTGCAAGCTAGGGGTGTGCGAAATTTGCGTAATTTCGTGAAATTTTGAGAGAATTATACAAAATTAGGCATAATTGTGTGAACTGCAAATGCACCATTTAGTGGTGTATTTTAACGTGAACTGCGACAGTGTGGCAAGGACGCATTCTGTGGTTCAAAATTGCATGAGAAACACAAGTTGTGTGAGCAGCCTCCACATCCATTCTGCCCGTTCGGGTTATTCCTGTCTGCTCGCAGTAAAATGTTGCAGTGAATGACACACAATTACGCAAAATAACATAAGGACGTAATTTCAAGTATTTTGCATAACAAACATAATGCAAAAATTCCCCTAATGACGTGAATTACACTGGCATAATTTAAATTCCACCCCGGCCTATACAATACTCGGCGAAGTGTAACTGTTGAGTAATGCACAAGTTGCACACCCTCATGGTGTTTCAATGTATAATTTGTGCCAGTGACAACCTGGCATAAATCATGCAGACAAATAGTGGTTGTTCATATTTGTCCATCTCGGAAAGGGAGAATGTATGTGCTATTTCCACTTTATGACCCACTGCAATTTACGAAACTCTGAATGGTGCAATAATTGTGTTCCCGGTAAATACCATACACAGTGGTACCCGTCAAATTCCTGCACTCCTCCTCCTGATCCCTCGCACACACCCCTCGCATTCGCCTTAAATGACCTACCCCAGCACCTACAAACATCACCCTCCCTGGCGGAATTCAGAAGGGGACTCAAGACCTTGCTTTTCAACTGAGACAAGCGAAATCTCAGCACCCAGATGCCCTCAGGGGTGAAGAGCAGTACTTTATAAATAATCGATTGATTGATTGATTGATGTACTCGATGCGCAATTATCACCCAGAGCTTGTGCTGGAGCAGAGTTTTCTATTGAAAATTTATTGAGTTTTAAGCTCCAGTTTTGTTTATATGTTATGATTAAAATTACTGATTTATAATCATTAATCACTAACTTTGTTAAAAGTCTTGACTAATCAACATTACTAATGAGAGAAAAATTACACGCGGGAATGCATATATGTTGCTTTATTAATACGTGAATTAAATTGGTGAGCAAATTAATTAAATGAGTGTTGCAAAAGTGCTATTTGTTTCGTGTTTGCGCTTTAAAATAACGTGCTCTAATGCTTTTTTGTGTTGCAGACAGTTAGGTAATTACATACACATAAGGGTATTAGTGGGAATTAACACTGTATAGTTATTATGATGTATGAACGATGTTTTGTATTTCTTTTAATTAAGATGGTCCGTTTTGGCCTAAACCAAGATGGCTGCTATTTACAGCCTGCACTCGAGTGACTGAAATGAGACGAGAGGCCTTGCTGAACATGGTTGGAAGTCACCTGACCACAGCCTCTGTCTGAATTAAAAGTTTCCGTGAGGACAGCAGCTCCGGGCTTGTTTCCAATTGCCCTTGGAAAAGAATAAAGCCACAATGAACTGTGATAACTTGCGGTGGTTTCACTATGGTTCCAAGGAAGAGCATTTATAAATGTATTGTTCCCTCAGCTTGAGTTTCCTTCTTCCGTGTTTTTATTTTTGTGATTTTTCTGAGCGGAGGTTTTTCTAAATGTTGCCAGATAACATTCTTTCCTGCCCGCTCTGCTCAGCGGCTCAACGGACGTTCAGAGCTTGTTTGTTACTTTATTATTGTTATTTTCCTTATAAATATTACTAGACTAGAGAGGGTCTGTAGCGTTTGAGGCCACTTCTTCCTGAACCTATGCTCGTGAGGATCGATGCTGATCGAGAGGACGGCGACTCGGGAGACTTTACTGAGAGACCTGTCCTGACCCATTTAGCTAGAATAGGTGACTATGAGAATAATGATTTGTAAATGATTGACTTTCATTTAAACTAATTTAGATAAACAACCATTTGTTTGAATTACAGTGTCGGGTGGTTATTTCTTTGTCATTTATTGAGTTTCAAATGTATTTCCTTATGTTTTAAATCATGACTCAGGACAATATCTTTATGGTCGCATTGACCTCGCTTTAGATGCAGATTGGTTTAGGTTTTCTCTCATATATTCAGTGTGGATAGAGTAATAGAATGAATGTCAGTGTTATGGGCCCTAGCGTATGAAGAGTGTATGTGCGTGCAACTGTGGATTTACTCTGTCTGTGGAAGAAGGGAGAATTTATATGCGCCGATCTGCAGCACTTGCATATGGAATGAGCCCCTTTGGACTATATTGACTAAGGCTTCTCACAGGTTCAGAGCCATAGAAAGTGATGCGAAGGCCCGCAAGGGTTTTTACTTTCCAGTGCAAAAGTTTATTTTTTCACTGGAACAAACAGTGTTTTGTACTGCTTTGCATAGCTTTTCATTGCTTTGCGTAACTTTGTATCACTTAATGTCTCCACACACTGACCGAAACACAGCAGCAGCCTGTCTGAATCAATCAACAACTTCAAAAACTGTATCCTCTCCTGTGCCAACAGCATGGTCTCCTACAGGCACAACAAAGCCACAAGATCCTGACATCAAGCCAGGTGGTACAAAGGAGGAACTCAGGATGACAAAACGTCACTGCAAACAAATGGAGCACAGATGGAGTACGAGCCAAGTCATCATGGATAAGAACACTACTCAAGAATTCCTCTGCAGACACATCAACGCTCACCAACAACAATGCTACCATACCCGGCCAAAGATCTGGAGACACTCATCAACAGCTGCCTCACCAAGTATCTCAGTGTCCACCAGCTCCTCGGCATCACACAGTATGGCTTCAAACCCATCCACAGCACAGAAACAGCCCTCATCACCACCATGAACCACATTTGCATGATCCTGGACAGAGGAGACTCAGGTGCCCTCATCCTGCTAGACTTCTCCGCAGCATTCAACGCAGTCTCCTACCCTATTCCTCATTCAACTCCTTCACGAGATTGGAATATAAAGTCCAGCTCTCCTCTAGATTTGCTCCTTCCTGACTGACAGGCCACAAGATGTCAGCCTGTCGCCCCTACTCGTCAGAGGCCCACAACCTTATCTGAGGAGTACCTCAAGAATCGTTCCTCAGCCCGACCCTCTTCAACGCCTACTTGATCCCTCCAGCCAGCATTATCCACTCCCATGACACTGACATCCTCTCCTATGCCGATGACACTCAACCCATACTCTCCCTCTTGGACAACAGTCCTAGCAACTGAAATATATTCACTGCCTGCATGACCGAAGTCGCTGACTGGATAAAGACCAACTGTCTCAAACTCAAAACCAACCAGAAAGGAGTCATATACTTTGGGAAAACACTTTGACGTGGGATTTGACCTGGTGGCTGGTCACATTAGCACACAATGCCACCTGCAGCACCCATGCCAATAACCTTGGGATTGTGATCAACAGCAAACTTGATATGGCCATCCAAATCAATGCTGTCACAGATCCCTCCTTCAACACCCTAAAGCTGCTTATGAAAATCTTCAAAAGGCTCCAAAGTAGCACCCGCAAACCCATCACATACGTCCTCATCACTAGCAAACTGGACTGTGGGAACTCCCTCTATTCTGGAATCAACAAACACTTCACAGGCACTGCAAACATCCAGAACTTGGCAACAACAATCACCTTCAAATTCCCACACAGCACACACATCACAACGCACCTCAAGGAGCTCCAATGGCTTCCTATACACAAGTATGCATCATTCAAATTAGACACTCACATCTTCCAAGCACTACACATCATTGGCCGAGACTACCTCAATAGTAGCATCTCCTTTCACCTCTGTTTGGTTGGACTCATACTCGCACATATCCCACATATATGTAGAACCAGATCTGGTGTAACGACGTTCTCCCACATTGCTCATAAATCATAGAATGACGTACAGCTTCATATCAAAGCCTCCTACTAACTTCTTGAGTTCCGCAAGAAGCTGAAGACCTGGCTGTTCAAATAGCCCATCACACCTGCCCTAGGTGAGGCTAGACTCCAACCTGTCAAGAGCCAGGATGTCATCCCAGGTGATAGTGCACTTTATAAATACACATAACATAACATAACTTTACCTCAAGGGAGCGTTACTTGGGCAACTCAATGCAGACACTCATAGGATTTACCAAGAAAGATAGACTGGGCTTTATGTCATAAAATAACTCCTTCTTGAAGTAGATGTTACGATGAAATGGGCTAATATCGCAATAAAAAAACACACATTGCATGTGTGCTGAAGTGCACAGCACACATACAGATATATTTATGAATTCACATAGCATAAACTGTGCCTGAAAAACTTGTGGTGTTTGTTTGCTACTTCTGCTCATTGGTGCAGCATCGATGGGGTTAATTGACACAGTTCTTGAAACTTGAATTTGCCAACATACTTCAGTCCTGATCCGCATTTCCCAAACCACTGCTGTTGTAGGCGTCTTTGAGCACAGACTGGCAGCTATGCCAAATTGTGTGTGATATGCACTACGGATTAGACAAGTCTGCCAAGTCCCCATCACTTAGAACCAATGCCAGGATCTAAACCCATAAGGACTGATTTAACATGTCATGAACGACGAGGCACTGCCAAGATTAAGTGCTGCTATCCTTTGAATTTGAAGCAGAGGTAAACATCAGCAGAATTGCAGCATTAGACCATGCTCTATTTACACTTCCCAAGGAATATTTGGTATAAGGGGAATCCACATTTTTTAAACAGAACTGTCGAACACAGAGACTCAGTCCCGGTGAAAGAAATACCCAGATTAGAACCATAAGTGAATATTTAAGGTATGAAATTGCAAAAATAACTTTGGTGCTAATAAACCTCTTTCTACGGTGTGCCCTGTAACCCACCATGTGCATATCCATTCATGGATTTACAAAAGCAAACTCCCAAAGTGAGAGCTTGTTTTTGGAATAAAAACAATGGCCCTGATACCCTTAGAGATGTCTCCGGGGTCTGAGGGGCTTTTTTTTTTATTTTTGTGCATGGAACCACCAGGCTTTCCTTGCTGCTTAGCAGAGCGAACACAGGCAGCCCAGTTCTAGTCAGTTTCCCTTGGTGGACCTGAACATAAAAAGTATAGCAGACTGTCTTCAATAAATAGGGGAGATGGCAGTCAGTCCTTAGCACACATCCTTTTTCTATCAAAAAAACAAGTTATTTAGTGTTTCCACAATGACAGTACAAATTTGTAGGTGAAGAAAATAGATTAGTCTCCTCTTATGGGTGGTTCTTTATTCATTAGGTGTCTTCCGTGCGATATACAACATCCAGCCGACACGTGTTTCGTCGCTACAGGGGAAAATTATTCCCGCGACTTTTTCAAGGCTGTGTTACAAAAGAAAATTAAGAACCTATATAGTACATAACTTGAAAACATGTACTCAGCGGCAATGCCAAAGCAACTTGGTGGTGAAACTCAAGAACCGGCTACAAGTGGGTGAGCAAATCGTCCATGATACACAATATGCATAGTAGCTATAACGTTTGTTGTGTAAAATAGTAATAGTAGACATAAACTAAATATGATTCTAATAAGATGGAGAGAGCTGGATAAACGTGCTAAAGTGGGGAAATACACTAAAAGAATCAAAGCTATTCGTGAATTGGAGTGGCAAACGTGAACAGTTTCGTGGTGTGATGAGGCTTGGTTCATTGTTGTGTATTTAGAAACCGGACGTGGTGCGTCTATATGTGCGGTCATGCAACGATATTTAATGTGCCATGTGTCAGTACAATCAGACCATGACAGTGAATTCTTATGTTGTGCGGTCATAGCTACCTATTCTTCGTTCGTTTGAGTATTCCTAAAAAATGATACAAATAACTTTATTTAGTACTCATAAACAGGACTTAAATATTCTAGGGCCAAAATAAACATAGGCAGTGTTCGTTAAAGATGAAACACCTACTTATTAAGTGGTGATAATTCCAAACCACCTATGGTTTCAGTAGTGGTGGCGTCAGTATTCCTCTGTAGTTGTTCAGTGGTCAGGTGCTATTAGATTCTATTTCCAGTACTGTAAAAAGTAAATTAAAAAAGTAAATAAATCTAGATCATGTATTGCATCTTGATTTTAGCGTCAAAAAGCGGTGTGTTCACTTTAACTAAATGTTCCGCTTGAATCTAAGTGTTATTAATATTGACACACGAGAATACGCTGGTCTTGTAATCGTCAAAGCGTTTTTTCTCGAATGGTGGCTGAGTAATTATTGAGCGCTAAACCATGCGCAGGCTCAAAATTGAAACAATGATGAGTATATATATGCCCTGGTAACTGTCTGTCCCCTCGTTTGAGTGTGCCTGATTGGTTTGTGAGAATAGCGTAACTCCCCAATTTGTGCTTAAACAGGCTCTGATGAAAGAGCCTGGTATCAATCAAATCACTAACAGAAACCCGAAAAATATACCGGGTGAGGTTTCTGCATTGTCCTCACAGCGCACGGTGTCAAAGTTACTAGTTAACCGAAAACGCTTGTGTGGCGAGTACTACGCTTACCTTATTCGGCTGAAAATCGGGCCGGAATACTGCCCGTCACTGGTTTCCCTTTCGAAGTGTTCATATGCGAGTGGCTTCCCTGGTGATTATATTTCCGGTTTCGGAACGTGAAACGTGATCACGTGACTTGTTGCATTGCGTGCCTCTTCTCATGCAGTGAGTGGAAAAGGGACTTAAGGTGAAATGGCTATTGAATCGGCCATCTTGGAGCTATGTTTAGTATCTTAGTATTGACGTTAATATTTAATGAATAGATCTCTCCAGCTATTAAAAACAGTACACGATGATCAGAAACTCCAGCAAATAATAGATAAATCAAACATTGTTAAGATAAGGCATATCGTAAAAACATCTATAATGTTAATCTCCATGAATAAAATGACATCATGTGTTCCACAGCTGTGATCAGAAAAAAGTTGCAAATTGGAAAAACATACAGTTGTAATACAATGTATACAGTAACATATCTCTAGATAAATATAGCCTGTGATATTAGTCGTTCGGGTTATTAATGCTACTCTAATCAATGCGTGGTAGTGATTTGGGTAGAATAACCCAATAGTTTGTAGTGTAATAAGTCATGGTAAACAAGGAACTGTGAATTGACGCTAAAATCAAGATGCAATACATGATCTAGATTTATTTACTTTTTTAATTTACTTTTTACAGTACTGGAAATAGAATCTAATAGCACCTGACCACTGAACAACTACAGAGGAATACTGACGCCACCACTACTGAAACCATAGGTGGTTTGGAATTATCACCACTTAATAAGTAGGTGTTTCATCTTTAACGAACACTGCCTATGTTTATTTTGGCCCTAGAATATTTAAGTCCTGTTTATGAGTACTAAATAAAGTTATTTGTATCATTTTTTAGGAATACTCAAACGAACGAAGAATAGGTAGCTATGACCGCACAACATAAGAATTCACTGTCATGGTCTGATTGTACTGACACATGGCACATTAAATATCGTTGCATGACCGCACATATAGACGCACCACATCCGGTTTCTAAATACACAACAATGAACCAAGCCTCATCACACCACGAAACTGTTCACGTTTGCCACTCCAATTCACGAATAGCTTTGATTCTTTTAGTGTATTTCCCCACTTTAGCACGTTTATCCAGCTCTCTCCATCTTATTAGAATCATATTTAGTTTATGTCTACTATTACTATTTTACACAACAAACGTTATAGCTACTATGCATATTGTGTATCATGGACGATTTGCTCACCCACTTGTAGCCGGTTCTTGAGTTTCACCACCAAGTTGCTTTGGCATTGCCGCTGAGTACATGTTTTCAAGTTATGTACTATATAGGTTCTTAATTTTCTTTTGTAACACAGCCTTGAAAAAGTCGCGGGAATAATTTTCCCCTGTAGCGACGAAACACGTGTCGGCTGGATGTTGTATATCGCACGGAAGACACCTAATGAATAAAGAACCACCCATAAGAGGAGACTAATCTATTTTCTTCACCTACAAATTTGTACTGTCATTGTGGAAACACTAAATAACTTGTTTTTTTGATAGAAAAAGGATGTGTGCTAAGGACTGACTGCCAAACTGTGTAGAGCCTTGGCTCTTTTTTCTGGGGAGTTGGGCGGTACTTCCCACCTTTTAGCACCGTCATATCACTTCAGCTAATTAGATAATTTATGCTTAATTTCCCTGTGGCGCCGTTACCTAAACCTGAAACCCCAGCTACAGTATTTTTAGCTTACTCATCTAGGAGGCAGCCGGGAAGGCATTATGAATACATTTGCGAGTGATAAGGAGAGAAGAGACAAAGAGGCAGATGATCTGTTTAATAACTTGACCAACCAAGGGTCAAATACCACTCCACAATCAAGTGGTCAATCCTCTAGAAAAGAGGGTATGAAAGATAAGTTCTTGAGACTTGAAAAGATGAGACTTAGTGAAATGTCTAGGTGGTGGGATGCAGCAACCTTGAGACAATACATAAAAGTAAAAAGAGTACCCAGAGGACTGAGATCCCAAATAATACCCACATATGAGGATTTGGAACCAGATTTATTGGCGGACTGGGAAAAGGAACTCAACAGTAATTCAAATAGACTGATGGAGATCCTAATAGAAAACTGTGACAGGAAGGTTGCAAAATTGCAGAAAGACATTGAAACGATAGAAACGGAAATAAAAGACCTTAATTTACCAGAGGTAATGACAAAGAACTATGTAATTCTAAATGAGATCATAGAACGACATGTCGCTGATATCAAACAGCGGAAAATGAGGAAGATCAAAAGAGATGAACGGGACTATGCTAGCGGTAGAATTTTTACTTTTGCCAAAAAGTATGATCACCTGATTCCCAAAACAGTACCCACGAAAACGGGGGAGGGTACATCTGCTCATTCTAGTACCACCTCACTAGATACAGACTTAACTAGTGACAGTGATCCGGAAAGGGCAGATACTACGGGTAATGTCTCCAACGAAACAAGTTTTTTGTTAGAAGTCAGACGGATAAAAAAAGGCAACAGAGAAAATCGCAGACCAAATCAGGGAGAAAAACAAGGAGGGGAAAACGAGGGGGCAAGAGATACGGAGCGTCCCGGGGTAAGGACCAGATCTTGGAATGTGAGGAAATGAATGATTTAACAGTTATGAATTTGTCAGATTTAGAGCTTACTAATGATATGGTGTCCGTACTTTCCAAAGGGATGAGCTTTTGCCCTAGTAGCATTGGTGATATATGTACAACTAAAATTGATTTGTTTAAGTTCACTAGACGCCTCAAATTGAAAAAGCATTTTGAATTGAACAAAGTGGCAAATAAAGACATGCAGCAAAATCTTGGTCTATTATTACCCAATGAACAAACAATTCAGGACCTACTAGATACCAGATTGTTGTTATCTTTAACTGATTGTGAAGACGAATTAGTGTCGACTGACATAATAATGAGAGACCTAAACATTGACCCGGATTACAGTATCACTAGTAAACTAAAAGAAAAATCTAAATGGACACCTACACTCACAGCAGGCAATAACATAGACCTATTTTATAAATTGGTCACGGCTGAACTAGACAAACATGATATCAAGAACACGGCCTCACGTATGAAGAAGGATAACCTCACACAACAGGAAAGAATAGCACTTAGAACACTCAGTAACAACAAGGACTTAACCATAAGGGAGGCAGATAAAGGGGGAAACATGGTGGTCATGCGTAGCACAGACTATGAGCAAGAAATACAGACCCAACTAAATGACCCAGATTGCTATGAAGCCCTAATAGGTAATCCTATTTGGATGCTAACGAAGTATATCAATACTCAACTAAGAAAATGGCAAGAACAGGGACTGCTCGACGAAAATGAATACACCTATCTCAAAGTTGATCGACCAAGATACCCATGTATGTATACTGTACCAAAGGTACACAAGAACCTTCCATTCCCACCTGGTAGACCCATAATATCTGGGATAGGTGGGCCGACAGAAAGAATATCTGAATATGTAGACATCTTTCTGAAGCCTTTAGTAACCAACTTAGCTTCATACATAAGGGACACTAAACATATTCTGAGTATTCTAGCTGACCTAAACTGGGAAGACAATATGACTATGGTTACACTGGATGTAACCGCTTTGTACACCAGTATAAAATGGGATATTGGCATTAGAGCTGTCAAAAGGATGTTGAACAGAAGGGCAGCGAGCTCCTGGAACCATACAGAAATGCTCATTGAGATGATAGAACTCATTTTGGACAACAATGTGTTTCTCTTCAAACAACAATGGTTTAGACAGACACAGGGAGTAGCGATGGGCTCCAGATTTTCTCCCTCGTATGCCAACCTTTTTATGGGTTGGTTCGAGGAGACGAGAATCTGGGGCCCATTGGGTGCTGAATATAACGACTCTATTTTATTTTGGGGTCGTTACATTGACGACTGTATCATGATCTGGACAGGGACAAATACCAAACTTTTAAGTTTCTTTGAATTTCTGAACAATAATGATTGTAATATTAGATTCACCATGGAACACAGTAAAACACACATACCATTTCTAGACGTGGAACTATATATTTACAATAACAAAATTGAGAGTAGACTGTACCGCAAGGCAACAGCATGTAATTCTCTGTTGCACGCCAGCAGTGCACATCCCTATCACCAGATACGTTCCATTCCATTTGGAGAACTGACAAGAACCAGACGTAATTGTAGTAGGGATGATGAATTCCACACACATAAGAAAGGAATAATATCAAGGTTCAAAAGGAGAGGCTACAGCAAACCCTTACTTAAGAAAGCTGAAGAAAGAATAGATAAAATGACCCAACACGAAACATTAAAAGAAAAACCCAAACAGGATGTTAATGATCAAAGGATCAGATTGATTACTGGGTACAACAACTGGTCGGTAGTTCTAAAAAGGATCCTCAACAGACACTGGCACTTACTAAAGGCAGACAATACCCTTAGGGAGTACGTCACGGACAAACCAACCATAACATACAGGAGGGGGGTCTCACTAAGGAACTTACTGAGTCCTAGCTATCCAAAAACAGTAGGCAGGACTAATTGGCTTAGCCAATATTCATGTGGCTTCTACACATGCGGTCACTGTAGCTCATGCAAATGGGCTGATGATCGCAAAACTGAATTTTTAGGACCAGAGGGAAGAAAATACAAAATAAACTCTAACATTAACTGTCTAACCAAATTTGTTGTATATATAATACAATGCAAATGTGACAAACACTACATTGGTAGTACAATTAGACCCTTGCGGGACCGCATAGGGGAACATACCAGAGCGATCAAACAAGTAGACATGAGATACCCACTAGCAGCACATATGTCTACTTGCAATGCACAAACAGGCAATCGCATATTCAAATTCTATGGAATAGAACATGTCCCAATTAGTCCAAGAGGAGGCAACAGAGAATTGACACTAAGACAAAGAGAGGCCCAATGGATCTTAAAAATGCGTAGTGTGGAACATGGTCTTAACATTGACCATGAACTACACTACTTCTTAGGCAGATGAAAGCCTCAGTACCTATATTCGAGTTACCGTGTACATAGTCCTATTCACAGTTCCTTGTTTACCATGACTTATTACACTACAAACTATTGGGTTATTCTACCCAAATCACTACCACGCATTGATTAGAGTAGCATTAATAACCCGAACGACTAATATCACAGGCTATATTTATCTAGAGATATGTTACTGTATACATTGTATTACAACTGTATGTTTTTCCAATTTGCAACTTTTTTCTGATCACAGCTGTGGAACACATGATGTCATTTTATTCATGGAGATTAACATTATAGATGTTTTTACGATATGCCTTATCTTAACAATGTTTGATTTATCTATTATTTGCTGGAGTTTCTGATCATCGTGTACTGTTTTTAATAGCTGGAGAGATCTATTCATTAAATATTAACGTCAATACTAAGATACTAAACATAGCTCCAAGATGGCCGATTCAATAGCCATTTCACCTTAAGTCCCTTTTCCACTCACTGCATGAGAAGAGGCACGCAATGCAACAAGTCACGTGATCACGTTTCACGTTCCGAAACCGGAAATATAATCACCAGGGAAGCCACTCGCATATGAACACTTCGAAAGGGAAACCAGTGACGGGCAGTATTCCGGCCCGATTTTCAGCCGAATAAGGTAAGCGTAGTACTCGCCACACAAGCGTTTTCGGTTAACTAGTAACTTTGACACCGTGCGCTGTGAGGACAATGCAGAAACCTCACCCGGTATATTTTTCGGGTTTCTGTTAGTGATTTGATTGATACCAGGCTCTTTCATCAGAGCCTGTTTAAGCACAAATTGGGGAGTTACGCTATTCTCACAAACCAATCAGGCACACTCAAACGAGGGGACAGACAGTTACCAGGGCATATATATACTCATCATTGTTTCAATTTTGAGCCTGCGCATGGTTTAGCGCTCAATAATTACTCAGCCACCATTCGAGAAAAAACGCTTTGACGATTACAAGACCAGCGTATTCTCGTGTGTCAATATTAATAACACTTAGATTCAAGCGGAACATTTAGTTAAAGTGAACACACCGCTTTTTGACGCTAAAATCAAGATGCAATACATGATCTAGATTTATTTACTTTTTTAATTTACTTTTTACAGTACTGGAAATAGAATCTAATAGCACCTGACCACTGAACAACTACAGAGGAATACTGACGCCACCACTACTGAAACCATAGGTGGTTTGGAATTATCACCACTTAATAAGTAGGTGTTTCATCTTTAACGAACACTGCCTATGTTTATTTTGGCCCTAGAATATTTAAGTCCTGTTTATGAGTACTAAATAAAGTTATTTGTATCATTTTTTAGGAATACTCAAACGAACGAAGAATAGGTAGCTATGACCGCACAACATAAGAATTCACTGTCATGGTCTGATTGTACTGACACATGAACCATTAAATATCGTTGCATGACCGCACATATAGACGCACCACGTCCGGTTTCTAAATACACAACAATGAACCAAGCCTCATCACACCACGAAACTGTTCACGTTTGCCACTCCAATTCACGAATAGCTTTGATTCTTTTAGTGTATTTCCCCACTTTAGCACGTTTATCCAGCTCTCTCCATCTTATTAGAATCATATTTAGTTTATGTCTACTATTACTATTTTACACAACAAACGTTATAGCTACTATGCATATTGTGTATCATGGACGATTTGCTCACCCACTTGTAGCCGGTTCTTGAGTTTCACCACCAAGTTGCTTTGGCATTGCCGCTGAGTACATGTTTTCAAGTTATGTACTATATAGGTTCTTAATTTTCTTTTGTAACACAGCCTTGAAAAAGTCGCGGGAATAATTTTCCCCTGTAGCGACGAAACACGTGTCGGCTGGATGTTGTATATCGCACGGAAGACACCTAATGAATAAAGAACCACCCATAAGAGGAGACTAATCTATTTTCTTCACCTACAAATTTGTACTGTCATTGTGGAAACACTAAATAACTTGTTTTTTTGATAGAAAAAGGATGTGTGCTAAGGACTGACTGCCAAACTGTGTAGAGCCTTGGCTCTTTTTTCTGGGGAGTTGGGCGGTACTTCCCACCTTTTAGCACCGTCATATCACTTCAGCTAATTAGATAATTTATGCTTAATTTCCCTGTGGCGCCGTTACCTAAACCTGAAACCCCAGCTACAGTATTTTTAAATAGGGGAGATGGTCTGAGGTACCTAGAAGAATGTCCCCAAGTCTGCCAGGGCATCATTCTCGGAAATAGCAACTAGAACAATGTACGCACACCCCTCCCCTATTTCCAGTAGATTCTCAATACACTGAGATAACTTACTAGGATTAGAATCCAGGGGCGGCTCCTCAGTTATGGCGAGGAGCGCCCCCCCCCCCCCTGCTGATAGCTAGCAGAGGCAAAGGACTAAAATAAAATAAAAACATTTTTATTATCAATTTATTCTTAAAGCTACAAGGGAGGGGCGTGGCCTCCCATCATTACGCTGCAGGGGCAGCAGTAGGGAGGAGGGGGGAGTGGCAGGCACTGCCGAATGGTCATAGTGGTTTGGCGACCCTCTGGGGCCAACCAATGCTTCATGCCCACTTAGCCTTTCTTCACTGAGCTGTGTTGGACAGCTGGGTAGAGAAACCAACATAGGTTCCCTGTATCTGTCTGAGCGCCGAACCAAGGCACTCAGACCAATCCCAGCGCTGCTCACATGCTGGGAATAGCACTCCCAGCATGTGAGCAGTGCTGGGATTGGGGCTGGGAGCCTGTGCCTTGTGCAAAAGGCTCCTGACAAGGACTTTAGGATCAGAATAAAGGTGGCGGCTGTCGGAGCAGGTACGCTTTCTTTTCTTTATACTTTTTTGTGTGTGTGTGTCCCTCTCCCCCGGTTCCACCACTTCGCAGTATGAGTAGTCGCTACTGTCAGAATCTATGGGGTGCAAGGTACAAGGGAGGTCTCTTCATCTAGTTCTTAAACCACTGAGTTACATTACTGCTAATGTGACCTGGATTATGCACACAGATCACTGCAGCAGGGATCCAAACGTGACAGTGGACTTCAAATGAAGTTCCAGAAGCATTTCAGTGTCAGACATTGAGTGGAAGGAAGGGGTATTTACTATACCTTTTCAGTACCATTACTCCCACGTGAGGTATTTGCCAGGTGTGTTAAATACACCCAGTTCTCAGCTCTTCAACTTGGAAATGAAGCATAATGTGCAGAATCAGTGTTTAGCACACCAAATTGTGCCCAAGGGCAGATACGGATTACTGGGCTAACAGTGTGCTAAACAGTGGCATTTATCCGCCCAGTACAAGTCAATATCATCAGGTCCTGTCAGTGCTTAGTCTTAGAAAAGAGTAGGGTTTTTTCTAAGACTTTGGTCTGCGGGACAGAGGTAGTAATTCCTGCTACCTTGGTGGACTACTGCCTGCCATATTCAGAGATAGGATGCTGCCTGGTATTGAAAGTTTTCTGAGTGGCAGCATTGATTCAGGGGGCCACTCAGTAAACCTTTTTGTTACCAAGAACAAACTCCCAAACTGAGAGCTTGTTTTTGTAAAACAAATAATGGCCCTGATTACCTTGGAGATGTTTCCAGGGTCTGAGGGCATGTTTTATTTTTGTGCTTGGAACCACCAGGCTTTCTTAGCTGTTTAGCAGAGCGAATGCTGACAGCTCAGTCCCAGTCAGGTTTTTCTGGTGGTCCTGAACATAAAAAGCATATCAGACTTTCTTTGCTAAATTGGGCAGATGATGTGAGGTACCTAGATGTTTTCCCCAAGTCTGTTGAGGCAACATTCTTAGAAAAAGCAAGTACAAAAATGCACAAGAAACTTGTTTTTATTTTCAAGGTTGTTCCAAAGGAGAAGCCGACACTATCACTATAGGATGATTGTAGCAGGAAGTAGCGTTGGCTACTTTTTTTTTTTGCAGATTTTTTTATATGCGCGAACTCGACCCGAAGGTATTGGAGCGCTTTACATGAGCAACGGTTACGTTACACATTCAGGCATGGGGAGATTAAGTTATTTGCCCAGAATCACAGGATGTGGATGCGACCCTGAGGCTTGCACCAAAGTCAGCAGTCTAGCCAACGGACCACATCCTCTCCCCTCACTTCTGTGAGACAAATGCCTTTTGTGTCACAGTCTACATTTAGTCTAAGGCTAATCTAGGTAGTATGAAGGGGGGTCTAGGAGTGCTTGCTTGTGGCCCCTGTTTACAATCCTTCCCCTTCTGGTGAATCATACTTTGCTCCCCCATCTTTGGGTCACTTAGTGTGCACAGTACCCCAGATTTTCAGTCGGTTGGTAGCTGAGGCCCTGCCTGCAGGGCTCGGGTGTCACAGCTAGTAAACTTGAGTTGTGCACCACATATCCACTGTAGCACAAAGAGCACAGCCCTTGCCCCAGGACTGCAATGGTCAACATTTATCATGCCAAAGAAGATGTTCAGCTGGGCAAATGCAGTGCAGCCAGAGAGGAAATGATAGAGTCAAAGTGCTCCCACCTTGGTGAAACTTGGGACTTTGGATTCTTCCTCACAGCCAGACACAAAATCCACTACCTGATAATACTAAAAAAATAGCCAAAAAATACAAATCACAATAAAACATTGCATAGAATATAAAGAATACATTTAATATATTTACAATACACAGTTCAAAATATATCTACATAAAGTGCCACAATTATTAAATATAATATTTGGATCAACTCAGCAGCAGTCCATAGCAGCATGTTTAATTACCATACAACTTCAGTATACTTTGCTCTTATCTTCCGTGCATACCAACATCTGTAGATATCAAGGCTCAGATTTATCAAGCCTTTGCTTTGTCCATGCATTGTGTAACAAAACAGCAGGATAATGCAAAGTCTTAAGAAATATTTGTGAAGCCATGCAAGAGGCCTTTGCACTGCCTTGCATGGCTTTGTAAAGAGAAGTAACGCAACACAGAGGCCTGCAGTGCGTTACATTACAGTGGAAGACGCGCCATGGGTGGAGCATGGTCGTTCCCAGGCATCTAACCATGGATTTTGGTGCATTCCTAGTTTCATTAGGCTAGTAAGCCTGGGAATACACCAAAATGCAACACTTTCCCCAGTGAGGTGTAACGAGGAGCAATATCTGTATTTCTCTGCATTTCTTCCACTTTGTATGTATGATGCATTCTGCATCATGCATAGAAGAGGAAAATGCACCTAAGGATTTTGGTCCTGCGCAAAACAATCTTGGCCATAACACAGGCCCCCTTGTACTATGATGCAAGCATGCCTACATTGGTGCAAGGCAGAAAACAGTGCACCAGCACAGGTAATAGCAGATATGCTCCATATCTTTGTAATTATGAAATATTTCTGCTCTCCGATTCATTCAATGCAACGCACGCAGCAACTTTGCTTCCTGCCCTGGTTGCATGAAATTACAATAAATATGCTCTTAACCTCTTCCATGCTCATGACGGCTCCCGGCCATCATGAGTCACGGTGGGCGTGTGCGGACGACGGCCGGGAGCCGTCATGACCATGCCCGCGATTGGAATGTTCAGCACGCTGCGGCGGAATTTGCGCCACAGCGAAGAGGTTAAATGTCATTGTTGGGTATACATTAGGTCTCATCAGGTTAAAGGCTGTCAAATAGATTTGGATTCTCAGATTCTGAAAAACTGGTAATAGCCATTTCTTCTAATTCCATCATACAAAGGAGAGAACAATAAGAAATGCTAGAGGGTTTCTGGTTGGTTAATACAGAGACAGCAATTATTGAGTGTCCTGAACAGTTAGTTGGTTCAGTTCAATGTAAATCTCACTAGTTGCATTATGCTAAATCTGAATTTAACGGGGCTTATTTATGAGAGGCCTGCACTGCCGTTGCATTACTAATTTTAACTCACAGGCAGGACTCCATGTTCACAAATAGACGCATGTGCCCAAATGGATCAGTTTTTTTAGGCCAGCATTGGAAACTACCTGCCCCAAAAAATGGCACATAAATATTCAAGGTAGGCATTCTTCCATAAAGGCCAGCGTAAAAGCCAAGCAGTGATATTTATAGTATTGAGAATGTGTGTTGCATTGTTGTCAAGCATCCCACAGAGCCTGAAATGCTTCAAAATTCCTGCGCATCAGCAACTCAGGCGTAGGACATGGCACATTTATTTATTTTTATTTTCCATTTTATAAAGCGCTTGGTTAAACCGCCGGTGAGTCCCTGCGCTAGGATTAGAACTCTAGAAAGGAAAAAAAGAGGGTCTGTGCCTGGGCTAAGGAAGTCGGAACCAGCATTGGCTGTGGTACATGAAGACAAGGTACACAAAACAGTTTGGCAAGCTCAACTCCACCATGGAGATGCTAGCTTTGCAGTTGGAAGTTGTGATGAGACCCCCCCCATCCCAACCCCCACCAAGTAGGCAGTGCAGGAGAAGGAAGATTGTTTTTCAAAAGGGAGGGCGGTAAACTTCGTTCATCTCCGGAGATCACAGAGTTTTGGCACTCCGCACTTCACTTGGAGTTCTGCAAAAATTCTGCCGACTGCCGGCAGAGCAGAGTTTACCAGTGCAATCACTTTTAAAGGAGGTGTTCCTTGTGAAGATTTCCTACCAACAGAGAGTAACTATAGGGATTCCATGATGGCCACCATGTTCGTCATGGATAGTGGGTGGTCTGTGGTGCACCTGAAGTTCTCCCGCTTGTTTCTTTACACTTGACTCACAGTAGAGCCAACCATGCCTCGCTCACAGTTTCATTTGAAGCAACAGCGGTGGAGTTCTGTTTGCCATGGCTGCCACCGCCTCCATCCTGGACCCCTTGCACAGCCTGAAGGTGGAGGCTGCCTGCACAGTCTGCCTTGAGCACTTCCTTGACCCGGTGTGGCTTCTGCTGATCCTGCATCAACCAGACCTGGAGGGGCCTGCAGTGCAACTTCCTGTTCCAACAGTATCGCAAGGTGTCCCGCTGGAAGTAGCTGCGACCTAACCGAGACCTTGCTAACATGTCCAAGCTCGTGGAGCAGCTGGTGCGGTGGCAGGCTTGTCGCTGCATTAGGCACCACAAGCCCCTGCTCCTATACTTCAATCAGGACCAGCGGGTTCTTTGCTTTGTATTCAGAGAGTCCTGAGTGCACGTAGGGAATGTGGGGGAGAGTGTGTGTATAATATCGCAGGAGGACTCACTTGTATAAATATATTACCCTGGAAGGGCAGGCACTGTGTACATTAATAACTGCATACTCATACATATGCACACATTACTTAGGGAAAGTGTACACAAGGGCAGGTGTGTCCTGCCACGCCTGCTACACATGTGCACTGGTCATTGAAATCTGCATCTGTAATTAATAATACATCTCTTCAGCACACTGATCCGGGCATGGAGTGAGCAGACTGACATCTTGCATAAATCTGCATTACTCAATAGCCCATGTGGCACCCTAAACGCCATCTGCCAGTGTTCTACAACTGCACAGCACAGAGTACAGCTACTTCAGCTCTTCCATTCAATGTTAAGAAAGCATTGTGTGTTGACGAATGCGCAGTAGTAAATCCATATCAGAGTGTGTAACCTTTGAATGGGTCTCTATCAGGCTGCCAGGGCCCACATGACAAGCTCAATGCATTTCCATCTGACACTAGTTTCACTCTTAGTCAGCAGTGCGCTGTTGGAGGTGGTTTCACGTTACTTCTGCGGTACTCATGAAGTCTCCATGGCTATTTTCTATATCTGGCACAAGTTCAAAGCCAATTTTCAGGAGTTTCCTCATTGCTGGGAGTATTATTTTTCTTTATCGAACTGTGGGCCCCTATCGCCATCAACAGATATCCTAGAAGGTCGAGGCATTGACGCCTCTCGAACAACTAGGGAAAAAAGGAACAGGCCTTTATTTCTGGCCTAGCAGCTCAGTGGTGTATTAGTGAAGCATGAACTCCTCTTGCAGAGGTCTCCAGGAAGTATCACGTTCTAGTACAGCGTGAACACAGTAACAGCTAGTACCAGAGGACGTTTAGGGAGCACCCGTCCCCCACGCATCCTTGCGCTTCTTATCGCCTCAGACATTATCGCATGTAGGCTTGTTGCTATTAGGGTTGGCTGAGTAATACTCTGCCAGACACGGAACTCCGTGGAATTTGGCAGAGTTTTTCAGTAACTCTGTGGAATTCCACAAAGTGAAACTCCATGGGCTTCCCCAGGCCTAGTTTTTTCCAGCCTATTTCCCTCATTGACCTCAGGGAGGATGAGGTCATCACATTCTACCAACTCGGGAGGGAGTCCATAATAGAACTGCTGAATCTGATAGCACCCAGGCTCCAGGCTCCAACTGCCAGGCCCACCAATATCCCGCCGCTGGTCAAGCTGAAGGCTGTCCTCCACATACTGGAATCTGGTTCATTCCAGATCACAACAGCCAAAGTGGCAGGAATACCACAGCCATCTTTTTCTGCATTCCTACCCTCTGTCCTGGATGCCATCATTCACCTAACATCCCAGTATATCCTCTTCCCAAGACACAACAACAGCAGCTTGACACCAACCAAGATTTCTACGCAAATGCTGAATTCCCATATGTGCTAGGTGCCATGGATTGCACACATGTGCAACTGGTAACTCCTGCAGCAAGATCACACGTGCACAGGAACTGGAAGCACACCTATTCTATCAACGTCCAGGCCCTTGTGGACCATTGGGGATGTTCACCAATGTGCTGGTAAAATACTCAGGTAATGTTCATGATGCCTACATCTTCAGGCACTGCATTATCAGTGCAACTGGTGCTCATGTAAAGTGCTCGGATACCTTTGGGTCGAGTTTGTGCTATTTAAAATTGCAAAAAAATAATAATGAATGAGTGCTTCCAGAATGGACAATATGGGAGTGCCCTACTTGTTGGTAAGAAAATCAGAAGCACATAACTGAACCATTAGCAGTAAGAAATATATGGCAGCCCAGCTCTCCTACGCCCTGGTCTCCAGTGCCAGAAAGACCAGATCAGGAGGCAGCTCCTTCTCCTTCCTCGCGGCCAGAGCCTGGAACGCCCTACCACTCCACCTCAGACAGACAGCATCACTCTCCATCTTCACGAGAAACCTCAAAACTTGGCTCTTCTACAGACCCCCTCCTTGATGGACTGGAACCTGCACCTCCCCTCCCCCCCAGCGCCTTGAGACCCTTACGGATGAGTAGTCGCGCTTAACAAACACGTGATTGATTGATTGACACAATAGCCCTCTCTGTTGACATTCATAGGGCCATATGTATGAGGGGTGTAGTTCATAATGCACCATGCATCATGGGGCACGTGTAATGCAAACCCCAAAGTCTCACGTGAAGCCAAGTAAAGCCACTCTGTGCCTTTGAATGGTGTAAAGGTAAAGAGAAATGCAACTCCCTTGGTTCATACGGCATGTCATGTCCCCCACACCAGGAAACTTAGAAATGTGACAAACCAATTGGTCTTCCCAGGTGATGTGTCACACGGAAAATTAACTGAAGTCCTCCAAATCACTCCTGCTTACTATGTGTGCTGCATTCTGTGCTACAGATATTTAGACGATCAGAACTCTGCAGCTTAATCATGTGCAGTTATGTGCCCCTTTCAGCACAAATAAAGTTCCATATTAAATACAGGCACCCGAGGCCTATGGTGCAAGTGTGTCTGTGTTTGTGCTAGTCTGCACTTTGTGTGCCAGTGTAAGCTAAACTGTGAGGAAAGTGCAGTATGGCCTAAATGCTGTGCACTACAGCCCTTTCTCAGTTACTCAGTGCAGCGCAGACAGGTGACTTGCTGCACAGTGCCACTTACCCAAATATCTGGGCAACCGTGTCATGTGCACATAGTGGGAACATAGTACTGCAACATGTACACAATGATGTCTCAAATTGTCATGCACTTACTAATTTGTCAATGGTAGTAGCCACAGTACGTCAGTGAGGAGTAATTTGTCATTTCACTCTGTGTGGGTGGATGGAACAACAACTGCACTGGGTAGTGATTCACTAATGAAACCATGTGGCATGACAAACAACATGAGTAGAAAGGCAACACAAGAGCAAAGTCTGAGATTAGTGTCTTCTCAATGGTGTACCTATTCTTGGTATCAGTCAAAGGTCAACAAGGTCAGTGGTGTGATAACAAGTACTGTGACATGAGCAAGTGTGTCACACATGGCAGTATAAATCTATGTTGACCAAAGTTACTGGACCAACACAGGAAGAAGTATGTGGAAAGGCCTTGTGTGGCATGCCGTGTCAGTGTATGCCCCAGACGTGTAAGTGTCAATACTGGGTAACATTGTGACACTAACAGTACAAAACACACATATGTCTAAGCAGTACAGACAGTTTCCATGTACACATACACGTAGGTTGATGGCCGCATTGATGGATGTAACCAATGTGATGGCTCACCTGTTCTGTAGACTATGTAGCCTAAATGAACAGCATATGCATCCAGCAATGTGAGACTCACTAAATCAAACACAATACAACCAAACATGTCATACATCAGTCATCAACATAGAATGCATTCCAACATGTACAAGGCAAGATAGTGTACTTAGGTGAACAATCTCAATATACATTAGCCACAGCAATGAGTAAAAAATAAAGGCATATAAGTACACAATCTCCTACAAGTTAAAGTCATACACATACATGTGTAAACACAATGTATTGTGTCTACAATTGGAGTTGATAGCTCCTTGTAACAGCATCAGTGTGTCGTACATAAAGATGGCCCACGTTGCAATACATATGCGTCAATCAAAGTGCACCATTACAACTTTTCTACCAAAAACAGTAGTTGAATGCTGGCAAGAAATAGCATACAAATCCATGTGACATGTTTAAACTGCGCCAAGTAAATGTACCAAAATCACAGGTTAAAATAAGTGAACTATTAAATGGCTGTGCCAATGTCATTGGGGCCATAAACAAAATAAATCTGTGGTTTAACATGTATATATGTATGTGTGAGTGTTCAACATGTAGGCTATGTTGCAACCTACCTAGATAGACAAATCTAAACAATATCTGATCGATAATCTGTCACTGCACGCATGTGGTGAGTGCACATAACATTGAGTGATCAGGAAAACCGTTAAATAACCATCAGAGTAAGCTACTGGATAGAAGTGAAATTCATTATGTAGAAGTGAACAATGTATTAGGCCTTGCCCATCATATGCTATTACACAGAAAACTGGAAAAGACATGTGTAAACCTATGGCGAACTGTCTAATTAATGTGAAATACCATGAGAAATGTGCTTGAGTCATTCAGGACACATAATACACACAGTGGCAGCTCCTCCACTAAGGTGGAGGAGCGTTGCTACACTTTTTTTTCCAGCACTTTAAGAAAAAATAAAATGATAATAACTCAGTTATTAACATTTTCTTTTTTCTTTTTTAGTGCACCACAGCTAAGCTTTGCGAGGCGGGGCTGACAGAGCAGCCGAGGTGTGCTGGCATTTATGTCACAGTCCCAGTAAACATCAACTCGCCATCATCTTGTGAAATAGAAGTATGCCTCAGATTGTAATAAGCATGTCATCAGATCTGTTGAGCAACATAGGGCCATGCGTCTCGCCTGTCAATTGCACATATATAAAAAGGCAATGTGAAGCAGTGTACTGCATCAAAGGTACAGGCCAAGCATGACACATTGGCTATTTCAAATTGATCATTACTCTCCCCTTGCACTTTAGCAGTGCAGAGCTGCACAGCTAGCAGTCTTGATGTCTAGTGCAGCAGCAAAGTGTACAAATAATAATAATTAATCAGGTATTTGTAAAGCACGAACAATTACCCCTAAGGGTGTCAAGGCGTTGGGGGCAGTCAGGAAGATATTCTGCCGCTTGGGATTGAACTGTGAGCCCCTGTGGTCCGGAGTTAGCCGCCCTGGCCGGTGCACCACACCTCTTCCACAATACATATACAACACATGGCACTCAGTGAATTTAGGAATACATATCACCAATTGCCATACCTGAGAATAGCCTCACATTGTAGTGGGTCTCAACAATGTGTTAACATGCAGAATGACAGTGGTGAACTGTAAGTAATGTTGTATCAGATTCCATCAGAGATAATGAGTGACTTGTTTAATTGACAAAGTCCAAGTGCCATGCAAACTTGTGAAAGCTGTCACATGTCAAGAACGCATACATGCATATGTGTCTTACCACACAAAACACAGCGCATGTGAACTATTTCCTGCCCACATTGTCACATATACCACATCATGCTACAGTAGATAAAGGGCATATTTAGGAACAAAGGCCTGTAAAAATACAATATCTGCAGACTTCATTGTGCAGTGAGTAAATAGCCAGAGCAGTATGACATTGGATAGGTTATATTCCTACATCAGAACACTTGAAGAATACTGAGATGTCAAGAGTGTGATTTCAGTTGGTTAAAATGGCAGACAAAACAGTGTGCATACACGCTAACTCAGTGCACATTATCAGGGATTGTGATGTGAACTTCCCTTTGCATGGCAAGTGTTGTGTACCTCTGTCCTGAGTGCACAAGTGCATAGTTGAGGGGATCATAAATCTTGTACCCACCCAAAGGTGAAATGCAAATTGAGTGTGTACCATAACAAATGCATGTGTCAGGGAATGCAGCATCCTTGGACCCGGAGGCACACACAAAGGCTTGCCCTCAGATTAGATGTACTGCTACAAACGTTGACAAGAGTAAGACAGAGAACATGTGTGAATGGCAGCATCATGTCAATTGAACATCACAAGTTATATGGACTATTTAAACTTGTTTCACTGCAGTGATGACTAATGGCTCAATCACCTAATCAAAATGTCTGTTGCTGTGTGACACACTCATCCGAGACATACATAAGATTTTCCAAACATTTGGTGCGTGATAATACCATGTACAGAACACGTGTGCCTGTGCAAGATATACAAAGCAGAAAGTCAGCAGTGCCTACATCCAGAGATTGTGCATGCTGCTACAGTGTGTTCAGCTACAGACCCTCTGTCGGAGTCTAAAGTGAGTGTAGTTCCAAAGAGTGTCCGAAGTCTGAGTCTGTGTCCTTCAATTTATGATGTTGGTTTCTCTCTTACATATGTGGATGACAGTATAGTCTACATGATGTTCTGTGAGTGTCAACAGAGGGGCATAGAATGGGCATAGCCACTTAGTGCATCCCAGATAGTCTCCCTATGCCACTGCCATGTTTCCAATCAGATTGCAAGAAATGCAAGGAATATAACATAACACCTTCAATTTTTGCCTCTTGCCCTGTGCCGGGCCCGTAATGTGTACTTAGGCCCAACACGGGCACCATTGCACCATGGCGCAAGTGTTCCTGCTTTGTAGCTAACCTGCCGAAAACCCCCAGTGCAGGGTGAAAGGACAGGAATTCACCGTGTATGATGAACACATTGAAATCCTGTCCTTTAACACTGACATAGTTC
Source organism: Triturus cristatus (assembly GCF_964204655.1). Lineage (NCBI taxonomy): Eukaryota > Metazoa > Chordata > Amphibia > Caudata > Salamandridae > Triturus > Triturus cristatus. The sequence continues at coordinate 831,094,218 of NC_140594.1, forward strand.
AGCGCAGCAAGGTGAATTGCTGCAATGTCTTATGCCAACTGACCATGAAGTGGACCTTATGACCGCAGAAAATTCACACATCAGAAAAGACTAAAACCTGTCAGGTAAGAAAAGAGGAGCAATGAAAGTGAGACCAAGGTGTCTTTACCTGCATTACACTAGTCCCTACAATGTATCCCAGACAATATGCCACTTGCATGGGTCATAACCCTGCATCTACTCGTGTGTAGGTTGCCTTGCCCCCATTGCGCAGGTCATAAGCCATGCATGTCTGCCAATGCGTTAAAAAAGCATTGTGACTAATGAGTTGTGTGCTAATTAAACACTGGCTATTTCAGTATCGGTGTAAAAAAAACGATGCATTTGTTAAAAAATAAGCAGTATACAGCCAGGAAGTGACACATTGGGTGTGGCAGGCTGAAAACTAGGAAGTGTGAAGTTACTTTCACTTACTCTCTGTTAGTCTGTGCTTGGTGTAGGAGATTTGAGAGTGTATGAGACTATAGTGTGCATTTTGGTATTGTCAGTGTGTGTTGGATCCATATTTTGTCTCTTTTACATACCGATATTGTTCTGTATCATTGTTTTGAATTGTTATTTGTCATTGTACTCTTGGTTGTAGGTATTGTTGGGTTTTTTCTGTTGGGGTAGGTATAATCTGTAGGGGGGTACGTTTAGGATAGTTTTTTGTATTTTTGGGTAGGGTTGTGAATATGTCTGGTAGGGGTGCAATTTTTCATAGCCAGAGTTAGGAGGGCTCATGTGGCTCATTATCCACTACCTCCCTAGGATGCTTATGGCTGGTGGGGGGTTAGCCAGGGCTACCCTGCAAAGGACAAGAAAGACTAATGGGATTGGGTGCACTGGCACTGTGAACAAGCCTTCACGGGCGCATAGGCAACCCACCAGATGAAGCACGGATGGGCAGATGCCATCTCAAGGGAGACCGATGTGATCAACTTCCTGGGACTTGAAATTGGTGGAGCTGTCTGTATGTATGTGTGTTCTGTGTTCATATTGTGATATACCTTTATCTGGAATGTAAAACTTAAACATGGATTGCACAACATTTGTGCTTTTCAACAATATAACGATGTGCAACATTTACATCAATATAAATATATATGAGGTGATGATGTAAAGTAAGGCAACTTAGGACCTCATCGATGTGGATTTGGCTTAGGCCAGCACAGAAAGTAGCCTTGCTGTGCTACCTGACGCCAAAGTGTAAGGGCAGGAAAGCACCATATTCATCCAAGATGGTGCATTCCTGGCCCTTCACTCTGCAAAGGTGCTGTTTCTGCAGATAGTGCCAACGCACGCACCCTTGCACCATGGTGCAAGGGTGCCTGTATTTTTGCAAGGATTGTGCTTGTGCTAGAAGGAGCAGCTACCTGCACAAAAACAATCCTGTGACCCTCTCTCTTTTTTCCACGTGTGCTGCATTCTGCAGCACACATAGAAAGAGGAGAAAACAAGGAGAAATCAAGTCATATCTCCTTGTTATGCCTCCCCTGGGGAGATGTAAGGTCTTTGTGCATCTCCAGGTCTACATGGTTTTGTAATCAATATACATGGGTGTTGTGTGGGAACAGCCACCACAAGCCCCTTGGAATGCCTCCCTAGCACAGAGTAAGGCAACACAGCTCTTTGTGCTGCTTGGCCTTACTCCATGTCTATGAAGCCATTCTAAGCTACCCAAACTGGCTTTGTGTGACTTCATATATATGATTTACTTGATTATTGCCACTGGAGCATCACTAAAAGTGATGCAAGTGCAGTGCAAGGGGCTCATGCTTATGTCCCTTAGTTACTCCTAGGGTCAATCCCATCACCCAGGTGTCATGGTACCTTGGACTGTGCCATAATGCTGCCCAGCATTACTCAATCAATCACATCCTCGACGCATGCTTCAGGCATGTCTTGTTGGGTACATCTTAAGTCCAGCATCTACCCTACTTAAGCCTGCAAACGGACTGGATGCGTGCAATGAGTTGGGCATTTGCTATATGTGTGTTTTTGTGATTGAGTACTTCTGAAATGCTAGGATATAATAATTTAGTTAATTAAACAAAATTACATTTGTTAAAGCAATATTTACAATGCTACTTTCTCTTTCATATCTCCTAGGTAGACATCCTCCATTCTCAAGGAGAGAGGGGGAAATCCTTCCAGGAACCCAATGCTACCAATAAGTGTAATTACTACTTGTGTGAAAAATAATGATGTCTGTGTATGATCTATGTGCAAATGATCAATTGGGATGTGTGGTGGAAGGAAACACTCAGATACCATCAATCAGTTGTCAGTCTGTGATTTAGTACAAAAGCTGCCCAAAGTTTGTTTAGGATTGGTCACGGACTAAGAATTTTGAGACTGTAAGGTGTTTGTAAGCTGGCCAACAGGAAGTACACATCTTATAAAATGTATTTAGAGTGGTACATCTATAGTCATGTTGCTTTGGGCACAGTGAGCATCATGTGGCACACACTCTGCATGTGTTCCACACATACACATTACCTGGTACAACAAATGTTACAAACTATAAGATTTGGAGTCAACGTATGTCATCGCACTGTGAAATATGTGTTGCTCAGCAACTCTGGGCAGGCATCAGCTTTTCATACACCAACTTGTGCAGGAAGCTGGGCCAGATGATGGGAATTATTTCTACACAGCCATAGTTACCAAGCGTGGACAGGATAGGTGTCATGGCATTAGATTCACACTCAGTGAGATCCTACAAAATGTGTTCCATCGAAATGCAGTGTCATGGGTACAGACGTGCAGCATGTTATAGGGATCTGCAGATTAGATATTTCAGTTTCACTGAGCAAAATGGTAGGCAAAGATACCTGATGTGTTACACATAATATATATATAATATATATGCTGAAATCTGAACTGTCCCAGCAGCAGTATGACCCAATGGATGCAGGAATATATCAGCATGTATGTCAGTGGCACAGTGGCACCTGGGTTGCCATCACTATGTAAACATAATAAATTATGGTTGTTGCAACATATGTTTAATGTGATGGACATACATATTCATACGCAATGTATTTGGGCCATGACTGACGACTAATGACATGCCTACATGTTCATGTGTTAGTACATGTTCATGTGTTAGTAAATCATGGGATGAACATTAAGTTATTCAATGTATTATCCTACCAAGACGTATGTCTGTTGTGATCCAGTCTCAGTGGTACTTGAGCCCCCTTATAGTTATAACTTCAAAGGTCCACAGATCATATCAAATACATGATTTTGCCAGATGACTAGTCCGTCAAGCAGACACACATAACGGACTATGTTTATTAAATGATGTATGGCTCCAAATGCAGCCTTGCGATAATGTGTGTACATGAGTATGTTTAAATTTGACTCATCATGATTTTCTCTACAAGTCTGAAGCTGCAGATGAGTGTGACATTTCTGTACTACTGTGTAAAAATCAACAGGGAGGGAATAAGAAGCAGTGATCCATCTGGCTTCCAATGGTTAGTACAAAATAATCAAGTTGTGGGAGAATGGATCACTTGTCCTGTGAAATCAGGGTCTTTGATGTTGGATAACTTAATAAAAAACCCTCATATGAGTACACAGGTCGGGGGCGGTATATCTTGGTTCTCCGCCACAGTGTACTGTCACAGCATCATCATAGGGTTTCTTTTGTATATATGCTGTCCTCTGCCTGGAGGTAGACCAACTGATTTGCCAGTAGTGTCCAGATATCAAAGAAAAGAGGGACGTGCAAGTGCTCATATGTGGTGAACTTAAAATTCCTTACTGCACTCCAATGTGGTAAAAACTTTATTAGAGATGAGAGTGAAGTGGGAAATTAAAAGAAAAAATGTGATGCGTATGTAGACAAAGTTACTAGTCTATCGCATCGATAGGTCAACATGTTTCAGCCTTCTTACGTATTCTTGAGGCTTTCGTCAGGACCAAAAGTATTAGGGGCTCATTCTGCCGCCTAATGTAAGTGGTAGAATCGCCACTCATATATTGATATTTTCTTAGATCTGTTGTATCTGTAATTGAAATCAAATTTGTATATATGTCACAATGATTAAATTGGTGTAACCTATGTTTTTAATATAGCGATTAATTTATCCTATACTTCAAAATTGTGCTGTCGAAGTGTTAGTATATTTTACATTGTTGTTGTGCTGCTAAATAAACAAATTCAGCGAGAGAGTAGGAGCACTCGTTCTAATTCAAACGAATTTGGGGAGTCAGGTTGTAGAGCTGTAGGAGGCAACAAATTTAGTGGGTATCTAAAAATGCACTAAAACTACATTGTCGTCTATTACAAATTCTGTATGTCATAAAAAGTTCCTCTAGGATGATAAAAGTTGTTGATAATGACAGAGGTCATTTGTAAAAATAGCCCTATTGAAAACAGCCCTTTTATCCTAAAGTTTACTTGTTCTTTTGAGGATAAAATCGCTACGTCAGACAGTGTGGCTGTTATGAAAGAATCATGCTAGTGTGCGCCATGGAATTTCTGTACTACTGCCTATGGGTAATGTTATTAATGTCTTAATGCTATTAATGTCTGTCAACCATGTTCTACAGCAGGTACATAACAACCCTATGTCCATGTATTGACTATCTGACTATCTGCCACTGAGAAAGTGAAGGCAGCAACATGTGTAGCCTTATGATAGTCCAGATGGGATATGCCAAGGCAAGCCACACTGCCTGTACTGTGTAATCTTATCCACTCTGGGCATACCCTTAGCCACTTACGGCGCATATAGCAACATCAGAGAATGAGGAGCAGAGTCAAGACTGATTGGCATATGGCTGGGTCCAAACTGGGGTGGCATAGTGAGCAAAAGAATGATGGATTAAACCCAGATCTCTTGACTGGGGGTGAGTGGCCAAGGGTATGCCCATGCGTGGGTCCCTTGCTCGCTGTGCTACTGGATTCAAGCTAGCCTGGCTGATGAAAGGTGATACTCCGAAACTGTTCCTAGGATGCTTGTTTCCGGTCCAAGGAGGACCTGGCCTGGCAGTTCAGGCTGAACTGTTCCCATGAGGAGCAGGGTCAAGACTGATTTACGTATGGCTGGGTCCAAACTGGGGTGACATAGTGAGCAAAAGAACAATGGATTAAACCCAGATCTCTTGACTGGGGGTGAGGGATTGAACATTTTCAGCACTCCGTCCATCATCTTGTTGTGTTTGCTATGTTCACCCTAAGTGGACAAGGGTTTGGCCAGATGTGGGACCCTTGCTTGCAGTGCCACTAGATTCAAGCTAGCCTGGCTGATGAGGGGTGATACCTCGAAACAAGTCCTAGGATGCTTGTTTCCAGTCCAGGGAGTACCAGGCCTGGCAGTTTTAACTGTACTGTTCCCATGAGAAGCAGGGTTAAGACTGATTTGCATATGGCTGGGTCCAAACTGGGGTGGCATAGGGAGCAAAAGAATGATGGATTAAACCCAGATCTCTTGACTGGGGGTGAGTGGTTGAAAAGTTTCAGAACTCCATCCACCATCTTGTTCTGTTTGATAGGTATGATGCTCTATAGAGTCTGCCCATTAGTATCTGCTTATTGTCAGTGCATGGATTATGATATTACTAATAGGATTTCTTCAATTTAAGCATTGAGGCTGACATTGTGCATGATGGCATTGTTATGTTATGTTATATATAATTTGTAAAACGCACAACTACCAGACAGGTGTCACGGCACTAAACGTCTCCTGAGTCAAAACAGAGTCAAAGCAAAAGGCTGCTGGTGGAGACCTAGGGGTCTATTACGATGGCGGGCGGACAAAGTCCGCCCACCATCGTTTCGGCAAATGGGACCACCTGCTATGTGTGCGCCGGTCTAGCAAATCCAATTAGCATGCACCCGCCACACTGGTGGGTGCATCCCGCATTTTTAGGATTGTGGCGGGCGGTGCTTTCAGCAGCACCCGTTGCAATGTCAAAAAGGCATTTGTGCATTTGCATGCACAACATGGCAGGCACCGTGCAGTGCCTGCGAAATTGTGCATGCAAATGCAGGGCAGTACCAAAGGTACCCCCCATGTGCACCCCCCACGCCCCAACACCATGGGGGCCTGCAACGGGCCCCCACATGCAGACTCTGCATGCCTTTCCAGAAAGGCACTTCAACACCTGCATCTTGATATGGATGGTGGTGTCGTACCGACACCGCCACCATATCAATCCCCTTTTCCACCCGGTCTCCTGTTAGACCGGCGGAAAAACGGCGGAGGCGGGCGGTGAATAATGGCGGGTGGATCGCCACCGCCATACGGGCGGTGGCGATCCGTCTGCCATTATAATAGACCCCTTAGTTGTTGAAAAGCCAGGTTTTTTATTGATTTCTGAACGTTGGTAGAGTAGGAAGGGCTCTGATCTGAGGGGCGAAGGGAATTACAAAGCTTAGCTGTTGCAACCATAAAGCTTCTGTCACCCCAGTTAGTTTTAAATGTTCTGGGGGCAACCAATAGATTTGCTCCAGTAGAGAGCAGAGGTCTGCTGGGGATGTAAATCTTTAGTGAATTCTTCAGAAACACTGGCTCTGTATTGTGGTTAGCTTTGTAAGCAATGCACAGCGCCTTGAATTTTACTCTATTTCTAATTGGCAGCCAATGTAGTTGTCTGATCCCTTTTGAGGCAGAATGAAATCTTGGTGTGTCAGACAGCAACCTGGTAGCAGTATTTTGAATCAGCTGTAACTTGTTTAAAACTATTTGCTGAGCATTGATCAGTAGACCATTGCAATAGTCTACTTTAGCCAGTACCAAGGCGGATATCATTGTTTTCCTGGCTTCGGAGGGAAAAAAAGGAAACAATTTCTTTGCCATTCTAAGGATATAAAAACAAGAAGAGACTACAGAATTGACATGGTATTTCTACGAAAGTTTCTCATCAAGTACGACACCAAGATTTTTGACCTTAGTTACTGGGACAGGAAGCTGACCAAGATTATTTGGCCAACAGTGGGAGGATCAGATAGGAGAGAAGTTGCCAAAAACCATCACTTCAGTCTTGGAGGAGTTTATTTTGAGGCAAAGTCTGGACATCCAGGCGCTGATAGCCAGCATGCCGTTGTGGAAGCTAACGAGACGCTATCTCCATTCTGATGAACGGAGAGAACGATTTTGGTATCGTCTGCATAAGATGTGAGTGCCAAACAGAAAGATTTATTCACTCGAGTCAAATCGGTCACATACATGTTAAAAAGTGTGGGGCTGATGGAAGAGCCCTGCGGGACTCCACAGGGAAGTGAAAAAAAGGGGGAGTCGAAATCGCCCAGCTTGACTATTTGGGATCGGTTGGATAAAAAGATACTAGCAAAGATTTGGCCTTGTTCCTGATGCCTAGAGAGAAGATACAGTTGATCAGAAGCCCATTATCAACCGTCTCAAAGACCGAACATAGGTCTAGTACAAGTGCAGCTACACCTCCTTTGTCTAATGCGAACCTTATCTCCTCTGTGGCTTTGTGAAGCGCAGTCTCCATACTATTACTCTTCCTAAAGCCAAATTGAGATTCATCCAGCAAGTTATGGTCATAGATTATATTGGGCCAGTTGATCATTCATAATCTTTTCCACGAGTTTGGCAGGCAACGGAAGACGTGCAATGGGCCGATAATTATTAGTGTCTTCTGGGTCGAGGTTGTTTTTTTTAATAACGGTAAGATGGATGCCTTTTTCTATTGTGAGGGATAAATACCTGATACAAACAGAATAAAAAATCTTTGCAAGGATGGACCCTAGAAGCTCCAGAAACTCATTCAGGGCAGTAGGCGGACACAGATCCAAGGGTGAACCTGATTTAGCAGTCCTCACCAAGTCTGTTACCTGTTCAGAGGAAACTTGTGTGAACTCTCTGAAAGAAATACTTTCTGGTTGCCCCATTTGGTATCAAAAGAGGCATTAACGTTAGAAAAGATCAAATCTACTTTCGCCTGGAAGCTGAGAGCTAAAGAGTTACAGAACACTTGGGTCGCTAAGTTGGTATGAATACTGGAAGGAGCCGTAAATTTGGACTGAAACAATAGTTTGGTGGAGGGTTGAGCAGATTCTATTTCCCTCGTAAAGTGGCTACTCTCCTCCTTTATTAGGAGACATTTTGTAGTTGGCCAGAGCTAACTTGTAAAGAGGTTTCTCCTGAATATCGTAGTCCAGGCACAGTGTCTCTTGTTTTCTGCAGAGTTGTTTCTCGAGCCTCATGGCCTCCGAGTACCATGGCGCCGAAGGAGTTGTTCTATTTTTGGAAGCTGTTTTATTTGGGACCAGTTTGGCAAAAGAGTCTTGAAGCCAGTCTGTATCGCTTATTGTCATGATAACTGCACAAGATATGTGTGGATGTGTGTTAATGTTAGTGACTCACATGACTCACAGGACCCAATTTGTTCAATTTAGCAATTGTGTGATTAGCTGGCGTTTTTCAATGAATGGCACTCAAGGTAAAAATGCTTATTGTCACACTATGAAGCTCAATGGTTCAATGAGATTTTCCCCATAATGCCATAGCAGTGTTGGTACATGATGCTTGGCCTTGTCCAACAAGAGCATGTGATAAGGACTATAGCGCAATTTCCTTGAGAAGGTAGCAAGTGGCTTTAGGATTTGCACATCCACCCTGGTCTATTTATTCTTATTTGCAACAGACATACAAAACGCTGTTTTAAGGTAGTGCATTTATTTACAGGTGTGCACATAGGCTAATTAAAGGAGAAGGTTTTGCAGCAACAACCCAAACATTGTTTGAGAGCCCAAAGGATGTCCAGGCAGAGTCCATGGATGATACGTGTCATGTGACATGTCGAGGAGAGGAGTATTCCATTGAAGACGAGGTCCAAACGGCTAGTGGGAAATATAGGCCTCATCGACAGTCCACAAATGGTTCAGATTAACTGATGGGCATACCAAAAGGGGACAGTACCAAGTGACAAGGACAATAGCATGATAATTAACACAGGCCCAATTGGAACCTGACCGAGAGGCACAGACAAATGTTATTGGGCAGATCACCGCCAGTATGTAGTAAAGTCCACATATCCCTCCTCTGATGAGTGCTGTGCCTCACCTGAGGGTGGTGGTGCTTGTGCAGGAGGCATGTGAGACACACACACATCAGGGGCTGAAGATGTGGCTCCCCTGTCCCCAGCAGCATTTTTCTGTAGCAGCAAGGGAGGCAGCACAGTACTGGCAAAGGCCTGATGGATTTTTAGCAAGGCAACTGTGTTGCGTTGGAAGGCACCCATAGTAGCAATGTAGGAGTCCTGTTTCTGCTCCATAGATTTGAGGATGGTACATATGACCCCTAGCTGAGTGACAGTATCACTAGTGTCACATTGTAAGTGCTGTTGTTATTGCCTATGCCTCATGAGGCAGAGGAATTATGGCCAAGATTCACTGTTGTTGCCTTTCAGTTGGCATTATCTCTATATTGTTCACAGGACTCTTGTGTGACAAGGGAAAACATGTGTGTCATACTACACATTGCAACACAGTTGCACAGCTTGCTGACCTGACTTGCCCTGCTGGGGAGTGTAAGTGGAGGAAAGGTTCACATCTGCCTTAGTGATTGCCTTTCTTATTCATGATGGCTATACTGAATGGGGGTTCCCTTTTAACACCACTACTGTGCACTTTGAAGCAAGTCAGCAGGTTACCTGCATTTCCTCTGGCCACTACTCAGTCCACAGCCCCAGGGAAAGTGATGTGGCTTTGGTCATTTAGAATGTTTGATCCTGCAGTCTGTCTTTCACACAGTACACCAGGCCAGTCTGTCTTTTTATGCTGTCTTGCATGCACATTGCTCATTCATGTGGCCAAGGTCTCATATTTGACATGTATCTACACAACTCTACACAGCTAGCAACCTTGTTACACTGCAGTTATGTATATGGGCATGTACTTACCATGGTTCTCTTAATTGTGTATGCTCATGTGATTTCAGTACACACATTGTTGTCTTCATAGTTCTGAACTATAGGCGCTGTGTACCAACTCTGAGCGGATAGGCCCAGTCAAACTAAGAAGGTTGGTACCAATTTTGTCACTGCCAGATCTGGTTATCTGCAGAGTATCACACATCGCTCAACTCAGCCTAGCTCACCTCTACCTGTACACAAATCCTCTGCCAATCCTCTAGTTGACCAAGGGGCTCAACTTTATGTCACACACTGATGGCACACAGATAATCCTTTGACTCTAATGTGACACCAACACCTCCAATGTGAGTCACCATTTGCAATTGACCAACATGACTGCCTGTATCTGAGGGCTATGGCTATAGCAGTGCTTCACGTGCTCACAGCATCTTTGTGCGAAAAGATGGACAATAAATACCATGCCATAAGGAAGAAAAGTTACTCCGGACTGTATTTCAGTAATTTCTTTTGCTATGAACCAGCAGTATGGACTACTTACATGTGCCTAGGTACTCTTGCATGTTTATTAGGTTTAACCCTAGAGTTTACTCTAGAGATTATACCCTCAAAGTGGTTGGGGGGTTTGACACTTTGGGAGCACCACAATTTATCATTTACTGTTTATGACAGTATCGAGAAAGTGCCTCAATAGATGCGCATCTGTATATGGCAGAGCCACTTTCGTTCTCTAGGTTTGTCAGATTATTGGGATGACATTAGCATCCTCCTGAGGCTGAAATGCAGTCTGTGCCCAGGTCAGCACCAATGACATTGTCCAAGGTCCTTTAGGGCCCTGGTCCTGGCACTATCCCTGCTGGTATCAACTCATTGCCCAGCAGACCATGATCGTCAAGACATTGACTTCTACTTCAACTCTGGCATGTGGGTACACCAAGTCATCCCCACTGGACATTTCCAATGGCACCAGAAAATCTCCTCAGTTTTGAGACTATCCTTCTCAACAATAGTTTTTTAGATGCCAGGATCGCTGAGGAATGGAACCCTAATCCTATTGATACCCACCAAAATAGAAAATCCTCATGGTGTTTGGGTCTTTAATGCAGAAGTTTGCTCTGTTGGCTGGCAAATAGTTAGATAACAGGGTGAACAAGGACCTGGAACAATGTTGTTGATTTCCTAAGTGGGGACAAGCTTCCATCTCAGCCACACTGATGAGTCAAAAGTTAATTACAAAACAGGGATGAACAACTACAGTTTTTCAGGCAAACAGAAGTACTTCTATAACAAAATCATTCGTTTTGGAAACATCTAGCAAACCATTTATCAAATAGTAGATAATCTCTCAAAGCCCCCTAATATGTCCCTATATAGAGAACCAGCTCATAATGTTTGTGAAAATCTTTGTGAATAAAATTGAAACATTAAGGGATTAGATAGAGCAAGGTGATTATCCACTTGCAGACATTTACATGTCCTTAGATGGTGCACTTTTCTATCTTTGGCAAAGGATCTACAGGGCTTAAACAATACTACTAAATCCATCCCCCCACTAAACCCCTGTATGGTTGTCACTTGTAAGAAACTCAGTCATGTAAAAAACCCTGTTTGCTTTTCTTTCTCAGATCATCATTGATTGAAGGAAAAGTGCCTTCTGATATGATAATTTTTCCACTGATTAAGAAAACAGGACAAGATTCCACAGTATCAAAAAACTGTAGAGCCATCTCACTCTTATCTTTTGCTGCTAATGTGCTGGAAGGACAGATAGTGAAACAAATTAGCAACGTCCTGAAAAGCCACAACTTTCTTGCCAATTCAGAAGCAGGTTTTCACCCAGCCCACAGCACCAAATTAGTTATTTTGTCTGCACTAGAAGACCTGAGCTGTGAGCTAGACTCTGGCCAATTAAATGCCTTGATCCTTCTAGTTCACTTGGCATCCTTTGATACAGTCAGTGATTTCATCTTACTCAACTCCGTCAAGGCATTGGGCATCACAGTTGCTGTGACCGAGTGGATTACATATTTCGACACCAAGCAGTAATGTTTGGCAATTGTACATCTAATAAGTCTTCAGTAATTTGCCCGGTCCTACAAGGCTCTTCTCTCTCCCCCATTTGTTTAACATATACTCTGTGCCTTTAGTGAAAGCTTTATTTGATTGGGTGACAGTCAACATTACACAGATGACACCAAACTATTACTGTGCATAACCAGTAATTCTGCTTCTCACAGAAATTTTCAGCAAAAAATGTTCTTCCTTTGGCAGTGGATGAGAGCAACAAACTAAAACTAATGCAAGCATGATGGAGATAGTAATATTAAATAGTCGTGGCGACTGTTGGCTTGATGCTTATTGGCCCAAAGAAATAGGCTCCACATCCACTCGGGTCAATTGTGAGAAATGCATTGGAGTCAAGATTAATTCTGATATATCGTCGAATGCCCAAAGCCTGGTGGTAGTTTCCCCATGTTCACGCCATATCAACATTCTGAGAAAGATTATTCCTTATATCTCCATAGAAGGCAAACGTATGCCGGTATTAGAACTAATTGGATCATGATTCACTATGCCAGTTAATTTTATATGGATCTACTTCAAGCTCCAAATGGTTCAGAATAGAGCTGTGAGGCATAAGATGGGTACTCCAGACTTTTCCCAAGCTAATTCAATATTGCAAAACTTCACTGGTTTCCAATTAAGCCAAGAATCCATTTAGTTATTTATGCCTAGTACATAAAGGCTCAGAAGGAGACATACCTGAATTCTCCATAACAAACACTTGCAAATCCATCAACCTATAAGAAGTCTCTCTGCAAGTGTCAACCAATAAATTGTACCTAGATTTCAAAAAACTAAAGTTGGAGCCTGATGTTTTTCAATGTATGCCACTAAATTATGGAACACTCTTCAGTCTAACCTGTGCTTTGAAAAATCTCTCCTAATTTGTACTCGTTATCTGCAAACCGAGCTGTTTAAGCAGACATTTATCACAACCTCTTGAACTGAATAGGTTGCTTTGATACTAGCAAATTCAGTTTCTAGAGACCTAATGGTGATTGTGTGCTATTGAAATAAAAATTAACATAATATAACATTCACAGTCCCACTTACCCTGTGTATCTCTTCCCTCTCCTCTTCTTCTTGATGGGCTCATCTGAGTTTCTCGCTATCAATCTTACCTTTCTGCTCTTCCTTAGGCTGCTCAAGAGCTAGCTCAAGTTTCAGAGTCTCCGTTAAATCTAGCCGTCCCTAAGACTGTGATCCCTGGGACAGGGGACATGGGTACTCTAGAGATTGGTTGTGGAGGCTGATTGGGGGAAACAATAGAAAACACTCTAGGGGCATTGTGTTGGGTCAATCTGGGGGAATCCTGCACTCTGGATCTCTGAGAGGCTGTATTCATAGCACTCTTCCCAATAGTATCTTCCACTGTACCCTCCCTTGAGTTTGCTGTAGAGTTTTATTTTTCATCAAAGGCCTGTTTCTCCCATTAGCCCATCAAGAAATCTACAATGATCTCCTTGTCTTTAGAATAATTATTCTAACACATTTCCTTCAATTCATCTAGGAGCAGGTTTCTCATGATTGCACTATCCCATTTGCTATCTGCCATCTTCATGTACAGGTTATGTGTGAAGATAATACTTTTATTAACCTCTATTAACACTTATTGCATCTGGAGTTTAGTGACCCTCACCACCTCCCAACAATTGTGAGGAGGTAGGGAGGACTTACAAAGCTAAGATTGTACGATTGTGTCAATGAAACCTATAACAGAAAGACAAATACTAAAGAAATATACTTGGTGCTTAGCCTTGGGTCCAGTAGTAAGGTACTGCCCCAGTACACCAGTGGGTTGGGACTGAAAGTTATGCATTATCTCCTATGACATTTCTGGAGTGATATCTTTTGTAATTGCCAATTTATTTATACATTGTTTGCAAGTGGATCTGTGTTTAGGGTTGTGTGAAGTTGTGAAGCGAAGTCCAATTTCAATTTTCTTTTTAAACCTATCAATTTGTGGAAAATGCAAAGCTGATACTATTCTTCAAAGAAGCTAAGACAAACTTGAACTTATATCCTTACTGATGTGAGGCGTGAGATGTTGGGGTCACCGTTTCCTTACTAATAACCCTCCGCTCAGGCATGTGGTGTAATGGTTTCAGGGCTCTTGCTAGGGGTACTTATCCACAGTAAGTGTGTCAGGAAAGGGGGTCACACCCCTTGAACCGGAGCAGTGTAGGGACTGCAGGCTCATGGTGGGTGCTCCTCAGATTTCATCTCAATTCTTTTGATATACGCTTTCCAGGATGTGAACCATTCCCCCATTCTGCCTCTGTCTGTGGGGCTCAATAGCACCACCATCTCTGCATAGGCCCACTTCAAGACGTTCTGCCTCCAGTCTCGAACTGAGGGTGCCATTGCAACCCTCCAGGCCATAGCGATGCGTCTTTTTGAGAGAATGAGAATTAAGTTTTTAAAGGTGCATGTGTGCCTCTTTTTTTATGTGTTGGTGAGCACTCCATGGAGACATGTGAGGGGATCTTTTGGTGTCACCCATCCCATCACTTCTGTCAAATCACATATTACGGAGTCCCAGAAGATTGATATCACTGAACATTGCCATCCCATGTGGAGAAAGTCTACTTCAGTCTCGGTACACCCAGGCAGGTTGTGGTAGCCCCTGGGTACATTTTACCTATATGTTTTGGGTCATATATGTGTACTGTATGACATTGAATTGCGTATTAGGAAACCTGGAGTTTCTAGATATTGATTTAACCGAGTTAAGGCGGAATAGCCATGTGGTGTTGCTAAGTTCCTCTCCCAATAATTGTTCTCATATGCGCCGAAGCCATGCCCAGCATCTGTAGAGGCACCGTGTAGAGGCACATGACCACCTTTCTTCATGTACCATGTGTCAGTGCCACCTGCACAGGTTGTGACACAACAGGTTCTATATCACTGCACTGTCATATTCTGTGTGCTAACTGGACCACGGTTGTGTAAAGCAGGAACTGACCAGGACCTAGTCCAAATATCTAACGTATATTGTCAATGGACCCCAGCAGTCGGTCTTTGTGCTTATCTTCTCAAGTTAATATGCGTGCCTTGACCCATGAGCATGTATGTTGTGTCCAAGATAGTGTTGCGCACAGTGGCAGTGACCATAGAGGCAGGAGGAGCACGTTGCACCCTAATTATGTATTTCTGCCAATACCCTTGTGCCACCCTTAATAGAAGGTTATCAGGCGCACGTGAACAGCTTCTGCCCATCAGCCATACGTGCAACAGAACGTCCCATAATTGTCGTGTGACATCACTGGTCTCTGGGACCTGAATATTTGCCAACCATCTTGTCGGCCATTGGAGTCGGGACACAGCATAATATAATTTACAATTAGGGGCCCCAAATCCACTGCTTGCCAATGGGCCATACAGTTGGGAGAGGGAGTTGGGAAACACCCACTGTTTCCACATATGCCAGTGGTCAAAAGAGACTGCAGTGCTCCGAAGAAAAGTATAACAGGTAATGCTGAGACAAAATGTAATAATCTCTGTAGGATCCAAATCTTAGAAATGGCTATTCTGCCAATTGTGGGTAGTGGGAGTGCGTTCCAGAATGGTATTGAATTCCTATTGGTGACTACCTTTCCAAGCTTACCATCCACCAGATCATGTTCCACATGATATATTTGAACTCCTACATATTTCATGGTATCTAGTGTGGGACATAGGTTCATGCTTAGGAGATGCAGGCGTTGTTCTGCTGCATGTTTGGTCAATGGGAACAGACAAGACCTGCCTCAATTGACTTTTGGTCCTGGTAAGGCATAATTGTCTAACAGTGCCATCACAGAGGGTAGAGCTTGTCGACCATCCCTCAGGTATATCAATGCATTGTTTGCATATAGCAAAATAATGTGATGGTCATCATCAATGGTGATGCCTCACTCAGGGCCCCATAGTCAGAGTGTGCAAGCAAGTGGCTCAATGGTCAGTGCAAAGAGCAACAGGGACAATGGGCAACCTTGTCTGGTGCCCCTGTTGATGGTGATTGGTTCTGATATCTCCCGTCCCGTGCAGACCCGGGCTGTCAGGGTGGTATATAATAATTGTATCCAGCTCAGCAGTTGTTTGCCTAGGCTGAATCAGTGCAAAACTGCCAGCAGGAAGCTCCAACTCAACGAGTCGAAAGCCTTCTCTAAATTAATGGATATCACCCAATGATCCACCACTCGTCGCCTGGACCAGTCCATTATTCAAAACAGCCTACAGTGATTAATAAATTTGTACCTGTCAAGAATGAAGCCATTTTGATCACTGCACACTAGAACCTGTGCCAACGGGAGCAGAGGATTAGCTACTAATTCCCCAAAATGTTATCCTTAAATTCAAAGGGGCCTATTGGAACCCACCAAATAGGGGTCCCTGCCCGGTTTGGGGAGCACCATGATTATTGTTAGACCTCGCATCTTTTGGCATGGTTTCCCCAGTCTTTTTGCTTCTGGCCTCCTGTTAGACCTGGCACCATTGGCGTGAGTCTCCTTTCCATTTTTCACTGATTGCCTCCTCTGTTTTTGATATGTTTTGCTGGTTTAGATGCTTTGGGAACTGTGCCACTGCTATTCAGTGCCACAATGAAGGGCTCCCTATTGTAAATTCATGTATTGATTAGTGACTCCATGATTGGACTATTTGATTTACCAGTCAGACCTTAGTATAGTGCACCATGTGTGCTCAGGGTCTGTAAATCAAATGCTGCTGGTGGGCTTGCGGCACTGGTTGTGGCACCCACAGAAGCAGCTTGTAAAGTGTGTCTCAGGCCTGCCATTGCAGAGCCTGTGCACAGTCTGTGACTGCCATTTCAACTTGGCAAGTGCACCCACTTGCCAGTCCCTAAACCTTCTCTTTTCTACAGATCAGACACCCCTAAGGTAGGCCCTAGGGCAGGGTGCATTGTATGTAAAAGGAAGGTCATGAACTGAAGTGTGTGGCATGACCTGATAGTGAATTACAGACTATTCGTTTTTCACTATTGCAAGGCTACCTGTCCCCATAGGCCAGAATGGGCAGTTTGATTATAGCACCTTATAATCCTAACTGACCCAGGGAACATGGTAGAAATTCGAGTTTAGTATGCCTGAACTCAGAATGATAAAATACATCTTTTAGTGAAGTTGGTTTTAACATTCTGTGTTTGAAAATACCACTTTTAGAAAGTAGGTATTTTCTTGCCTTCCCATCCAGCCTGCCTCTGCTAGCTTGTTTAGTGTATGTCTGGTTTGTGAGTGACAGGGGCTGGGGGGCTCCAAGAGACAGGGTGAGTCAGCACAAGGCTGAATAGCCCTATCTGCATGAAGAGTGGTGGGAGGAGTAGCACCTGGGCCTGAATAGGGCAGTGCCTGCCTTCCACAATGCTGTCTCCACCTCCTGGGGTGCGTCTGATGACCCTGGCCCACACTGACAAAGGAAGAAGGTGTGCACTGGCAGTATGCACCCAGAACTGGTTTGGACTAGGTACAGGACCCTCTGCCTTCTGAGAACAAAGAGAATAGTCGTATAAATATGGGGGCCCAGACCCCAAGACTTTAGATCACTTCTGGGAAAACAAGACAAACCTTTGCCAAGGAGAAGAACCAAGGAAGCTGCAGGAGTTTGGACTGCCCCTCTGCCAGTGTGCTTTTTTGCTGGGTTGGCATGCAGTGATTTCTTTAGTGCCATGGAAAGGAGAAGTAACTTTTAAGGGACTTTCATCATCTTGCAGAATATTTCTCCAAGTGCTTGAACTTGTGCTTGCCTCCTGCTGAAGTCTCAGGGCTACAAGACCTCACCACCAGCTCTCCTCTGAATTTCCTTGCTGGGAATTCTGTCTGCAGAAGCCTGTGTGTCGCTGGGAGCTGGAAGCGTGACTCAAGGAGAAGAAGCGTGTCGCCATAGCAGCTATGCCGTTGCATCGCTGGAGAAGCGTGTCGCCGCCGCAGAGGCCGCTGCCGCATCACCAGAGAAGCGTGTCTTCACCACAGTTGCTTGCCGTCGCATCACTGGAGAAGCATGTCGCCACTGCAAGGGTTGCTGTCGCATCACTGGAGAAGCGTATCGCATTGCCTGTCGCGGCTCAGAAGTTGTCGAGTCACCACGCGGCCGTCGGGCTTGCACGCATCGTCTTTACGTAGTCGCATTTCATCAAGGGCGCTATCTTATTGCATCGCACCGGATTGTCGCATCACACCGAGGCGCCATCTTGTTGCATCGTAACCAGAACGCAGTACGAGAATCAACGGATCACCTCCTCTCCAGTAAGGAACAAGACGCATCCCATACACTGCGCAATCATTGAGGAGCGGTGCATCGCCTCCCCCGAAGCAAAGAACCGACCCATCAACCTCCCTGCAAAACTTTTGTTTGTTTTGCGTTACGCATCCAAGGTACTTTTCTGAGAAACATGTTGCATTTATCATCAACTTGAACTAAGTTACTTCTACCATCTATAAGTCTATTTTGAGTACAGTATTGTGGATTTTTGTTGTTTGTGGTCTTGTGTTAAGTCTATATAAAGAATACTTATTTTTATACAACCTGTGTGGTGTCCATTTGTAGTGTTTTCACTGTGTTACTGTATGTGTTCACAAATGCTTAACACACTGCCTCTGAGATAAGCCTGTCTGCTCGTGCCAAGCTACCAAGGGGGTGAGACCGGGTTATCCAGGAGTGTAATCCTCTTTCCCTGACTAGAAGCAAGGATCCCTATTTGGTCAAAGGTACCTACCACTGCCAACTAGAGACCCCCAGATCTAACACCTCACATTTTTGATTGTGTGCTAGACTTTGTTTTTCCTGTTATTCGGACTCTGGGCACTTTACCACTGTTGATCAGTCTTAAAGTGCATGTGTTCTGTGTCTAAAATGTAATTACATTTGGTTTCTACATGATTGGCATGTTTGATTTACTAGGAAGTCCTCTGTACAGTGCACTGCATGTGCCCAGGGCCTGGAAACCGAATGCTATTAGTGGGCCTGCTGCACTGATTGTGCCATCCACGTGAGCAGCCTTCCAAACGTGTCTCAAACCTGCCACTGCAGAGCCTTTGTGTGCAATTTTTAACTGCCATGTTGACCTGGCAAGTGCACCTACTTGCCGGGCCCAAACCTTCCCTTTTACTACATGTAAGGCACACCTAGGGTCGGCCCTAGGAAGCCCCAGGGGCCGGGTGCTGTGTATTTATATGGGCTTTGTGAATTCACTCTAGACCAGAGGTCTTCAATCTGTCGGACGCGACCCTCAGGGGGATCATGGGGCCTTGGAAAGGGGGTCGCGCATTCCCCAGATGGCTAATTTAGATCGTTTTCAGCTGCTTGCCTGAATGAAATGCAAATGTCCCTTATCAGTTAATCTGCAATTGCAAAGGATGCATGGGAGCGGTTCTGGCTTTAATTGATCAAATCACTCCAAGCTTTGTGATGAAAAAGATTTGGTTTTTTGAGTGGAAGTGCAAGGAGTTAACGACTGGGCTGGAAAGTGCTTGATTTTAATTTTAACTGCATTTACACAGCCCTTAATACCTCTAAAGAGGTATTGAAGGGACAGTTATGGAAAAACAAATTGCATTGCATAAGTTCTGGTATTACTAAAATCTACATTTTGGAAGCACCATTTTATCGTAAAACTATTTGCACATTTTGCAGCATTCTATCTTACACTGTGTGTAAAGCAAATATAAAATAATGACTTACAAATTCACAGTGCTTTCTGTCACAGGCTGTGACCTCGTAGCACTAAAACTACACATCACTATTCTCCACTGCACCAATCAAGATTGAATTCTGTGGCTCTCTGGTTACACACAGACCTCTGCAGTGCATTAACTAATAAAGGTTTCATAATGTACTACAGTGCATTTCCCATTGAGGAACAACTTTTTTAATGTATTTTTCACTTACACTGCCCATTATTTTATGTAGCAACCTGATAGTGAAAAGACATAAAAAAAACCATACAGAATATTTGGGGTTTATTTGGATTGCCAGAGCATCACTTTATTGGATGCTCCTGTGGCGCAAGTTCTCAACCATACCTATGAGACGGTACAAAGTCACGCTGCATGGCTTTGCATGGTCTCATAGATATGGAGTAAGATAAGGCAGCATAAGTTACTGTGTTGCCTTACTCTGCATCAAGGTGGTGTTCCATGGGCTTTGTGTCGGGTTCCCTCACAACACCCATGGATTTTGATGCTGCTCCATATTTACAAAATCACACAAACCTGGGGTAGCACTAAAAACAGATGCCTCCCAAGTGGAGGGGTAACGAGGAGAAATGTTTTAATTTCTCCTCGTTTTTTCCCTTTCCATGTGTGCTGCATTCTGCAGCTCACATAGAACGAGGATAACGCCTCTCAGGATTGTTTTTGTGAAGGAGGGTGCCCCTTCCTGTACAAAAACAATCCTGCCTATGTTGGTGTCAGACAGCAATGTGTGCACCAACGCTAGGTAAAAGGACAGGAATGCACTGTGTTTCATAAATATGGTGCATTCCTGTCCTTTCATATTGGCATAGGGCAGTGCAGCAAGAAGACTTGCTGTGCTGGCCTACGCCAATTCCTCATAAATGAGGCCTTTTATTTTTAGCTCTACCTCTGACTACCCCCCAACGCTCACTGACCTTTGGTTTGCTAAACACTGTTTAATATTATTTCCCCACCGTAAAATATATTTCCTGTGGTAAATTGGGACGTTTATGGTTTTTGATAGTTGTCGATGATGAGGAGTACCAGGTTCCAGAAATGTTTTTCAGAAGGGGGTCATTACGGCTTAAAAAGTTTGAAAAGGAGGTCTCGGTGGGGGGACCAGCCTGAATGGTGGAAACACTCCCTCCAGAACAGCAGTAGCGTTTCATCTAAAAGCCTGTCTGCAGTCGAGTTGAGAGAAAGGTGGGAACAAAGGAAGCTCCATGGAGAGCTGGAAAAACTTAATGTGGATGTGGAAAAGCAGAAATTGGCTGTGGAGGAAAGGAAGATGCTTTTACTTCAAGAACTGAGTTTGAAGAAGCTTGAATTTGAAAGCGAAGTCCAGCACACATGGTGGCAACATTTTGTCAGTACACTCAGGAGGAAAGGTACACATACCCGAAAGTCTGGTGACTGATTATGGAGTGGGAGACAACATATATTGGTGATTTAAGACTTATGAGATTAGTTTGCAGATGTACAGGATTCCAGAGACGGTTGGGGGTGCAGGTTTATGGAGGGACACCTTATAGGCCCTGGGAGTTGAGGACCAGACAAGGCACCCTGCCATGAAGGAAGCCCTGGTCAGGAGATATGGGCTGACCCCAGAAAACTACAGGAAAAAGTTTAGGGAAAGTGTGCAATTTGGTCCACAGATTTTGGTAGACTGTGCTGATTCTTTCTGCAGAGCACTGGATGGCTGAGTGATGGACAGTGATGTAACAGACTATCAGGGGTTGTACAATTTGAATGCATTGGAGCACATGTTTAGAGTCTGTTTTCCAGAGCTGCACCAGCATTTGAATGATAGTAAGCTGACTGACCCAAGGCAGCTTGCTAAGAAGGCAAATATCTGACTCAGCAGTAGGGTCCACAAAAAGTTGTATATGGGAGACTCTTCCAAGGGTGGACAGGGTCCCCAACAGAAGAACGAGGGGGGACAACAATTAAAGTAAGGAGTTCTTGAAAGGACCCCAAACTAGTTTCCAGGGTAAGGACTCCCAATCTCCCGTTGAGAAGAAGAGTTGGTTCCTTTCAGGAAAGCCTGCAGGGTAGGTACCCCTGAAGTGTTTTATCTGTAAACAGAAAGGGCACTTCAAGGGGGATCCCAAGTGTCCCAGGCAGGCACAGTGCCCCACCGGTGGGCAGTCACTGGGGAGGGTGAGTATAGCGCTTGGGGAGGAGTTGGTCTCAGCTAGTGGTGGGGGGGCCAGAGGAGCTGACTCTAGTTTCCCTTGGTGACAGTGAAATGGTCCACAGAACCATCATACCTGACAACACTAGGAAGTACAGGCAGTTGGTGACAATCAATGGCAGGAGGGTGGAGGCTCTGAAAGACACAGGAGCCAACATGACAACCATCTGGAGTCACCTGCTGTCTTCAGAGCAGGTAGTTCCTTATGTGGTCCACTATGTAGGTGCTGTAAACAACAGTGATCGCAAATGTTTAGTTGCTCAGGTTCCTTGAGGGTAGCTGTGAATCCATCCATGCCTGTGGATTATTTGCTGGGAAATGACCTGGAGCACACCGCCTGGAAGGAGGTGGAGCTCAGGTCACACTTGGAGATGTTGGGATTGCCTGAGTGGGTGTGCCTAACCACACATTCCATGGTGGCACGTGAGGATGGTCAGAAGGACCTGGAGCCTGTAAGAGTGGCCCAGGTTTCTGCTGAGAAGAGAAAGGGCAAGGGGCATGGGAAACCCGCCTCTGAACTTCCCACGGTCCGGGAGGAGGCTGAACCTGAGAGGGATGTCCCAGAACCTACAGGGGAAGATGTGGCCGAACTGAGGAGCCTGCCTGAGCTGTCCCAGTGACAGTAGGACAGAGGTACCTCCAGGGAGGAGTTTTGTGCAGCACAGAAAGAATGCCCTACTCGTGTGTGTCTACAGAAGCAGGCTGAGGCCCAGGTAGCTGGTGACACCTCTGGAACTCCCCCAATTGATTGGGTAGATGGTATTTTGTATAGTGAGCCTAAGGTTGCTGGACCATGGCAGACCACATGCTGGTAGTATCCCAGCGCTTCAGAGCCTTCTTACTGGGTCTGGCTCATGATGTGCCTCTGGCAGGTCATTTGGGGCAAGACAAGACCTTTGGCAGGCTTGTCACCCACTTTTATTGGCCCCAAATGAGGAAGACCTCAGATGCATTCTGCAGGTCCTGTCTTACTTGCCAGGCAAGTGGCAAGACAGGAGAGATGCAGCGTTGCCCTCTAACTGTTTCCTGTGGTGAGCATCCCTTTTGAGCAGGTGGGCATTGACATTTTGAGGCCTCTGGATTCCAAGACAGCCATAGGCAACAGGTGCATCCTGGTCTTGGTGGACCAATGCTTCCCGGTACTAAGAAGCTATCCCTCTCAGAACGGTGACTGTACCTGCTGTGACCAGGGAACTGATGGTGATCTTTACCTGTGTGGATTTCCCAAAGAAGGTGGCAGCTGACTGCAATATCAAATTCATGTCTTTGAACATGAAGGTCATGTGGAAGGCATGTGGAGTTACCTAAAAGTTCTCCACGCCTTACCACCCGCAGACCAATAGGTTGGTTAAAAGATTGAAACAAACCCTGAAAGGCATGATTATGGGTCTCTCAGAGCCCATTAGGTATAAGAGGGACATCCTTACGAGCTGTGTTCAATGCCCGGCGGGTAGGAAGGTCCCGTGCACCACTTCCGGTCTAAGCACTTCAGACGCACAGGGCAGCGGTCTAGTTGCTGCACCTGGCGTTGGAGGAAGTTGCATAAATTCTGCCCAGGACGCGACCGCCCTCAGGCTGACTTCCATTACGGTGGCAACATCGGGAGTAGTACGGTCAGAGCTGCTCTCTCGACCTTTTTTAAAAATATTGTTTTATCTTTGCTGAACTTTGCACATTGCCTATTTTACTTTACTGTGTGTTCTGGGCACTTGCATGTGGGAACCAACCTCCCGGTATGAGC
This sequence comes from Triturus cristatus, assembly GCF_964204655.1. Lineage (NCBI taxonomy): Eukaryota > Metazoa > Chordata > Amphibia > Caudata > Salamandridae > Triturus > Triturus cristatus. Next base: position 831,117,766 of record NC_140594.1, read on the forward strand.
TGTGTTCAATGCTCAGCAGGTAGGAAGGTCCCGTGCACCACTTCCGGTCTAAGCACTTCAGACGCACGGGGCAGCGGTCTAGTTGCTGCACCCGGCATCGGAGGAAGTTGCATAAATTCTGCCAATGACGCGACCACGCAGCGGACGCGCATTGCGGGCGCGCCGCTGATGCGCCAAAGGCGCGTCTAAGGTAAGCCTGTCTGCGCCCATCCACGCACGACCAGGGCCAGGGGCCAGGACCCCTTCACCTTTTCCTCCAGCATGCCTCAGGTATTCCAGCGTGCAATTGCTTCAGTTAAATAACTATCCCAGGGCTATCTATCTCCATCTTATACGTGCTGAAAATTCCATGTTAAAGTGTCCCTATTGCCCTTTCACTCTCTCTCCTCATATTCAGCCACCTCCCCCTTCAAGGGTTGCTTATAGAATTTTGCTTTTAAACTGTAGATCCATATCCAAGCACTCTACGGAAATTTCAATCCTACTTCAAGATTCCTCCCAGAGGTTCTATTTTGAACTGAAACCTTGCTCAACGCTAGCTCTGAGCCTGACATAGTACAAACTCTGCCCCAGGGGTATGTGATTCAAAGGGTGGACAGAACCAAAGGCAAAGGCGGGGGAATTGCAATTGTCTATAAGGACCACCTCACATGCCGCCTACTTGGCAGTCCTCTCCTGGATTGCGAGAATGTACGCTTCCTCATAGAATTCTCCCCTCTCTTCTCGCTCTCAGGCATTCCGATCTACTGCCCCCAGGTGCGGTCGGCTCCTTTTGTAAATCTCTATTAGAAACAGCCATCGATCTAGCTAGCACATCCGGTGATTTTTTGCTCCTCGGTGATTTTAATTTACATTTTGATGATCCTGGAGCCACCTCAGCAGTTGAACTAGCAAATGACCTTGCGACACTCCAGCTGGTGCAAAAAGTTCTTCTCCCCACACAAGCGCAGGGACATTGTCTTGACCCAGTGTTCTCTAATTTGGAGAATCTCCAGGGAAATCACCCTATCCCAATTTCCTGGTCTGACTACGTACGGACCCTTATCCGACCTTGGTCTAAGCTCCCCCAGGAGAACTGGATTCAAGAATTGAAAAATAACAGACCTCAATCGGTCCCCTGCTCAGTTATTATGTATAATAACTTCTGCAGTTGGATAGAGGACCCATTGAACCAGGTCCTCCCTAAAGCCCGGATCATAGAAAAGAACGGCTCTCACAGATCGTCGTGGTACTCCGCCGAATTACGCACTCTGAAACAGAGCTGTAAAATATTAGAAAGATGTTGGAGGAAAGACTTTGCATCCGACAGCAAGCTCACTTACAGAAAGGCCATATGCAAATACAGAGCTGAGATGAAGAAAGCTCAGGCATCCTTCTATGAGGAAAAATTCCGGCTAGCCGCCAATTCCCCCAGAGAGACCTTTTCTATCATAAAAAGGCTCCTCAAAAGCTCAGTCCCTCGAGCTCCCACTGACCCTCATGGTACTCACTGCGAAAGTCAGGCTGAGTTTTTTTACACTAAAATTCAGAACATCATTAACACACTCCCTCAAATCGATCTTGTATGTGCAAACTCTCCTCCCGACTCCTCCTCCACCATTCATCGCCTGGAGCTTTTTCCTCCTCTTCCCTTGAAAACGCTCCTGACTCTAATGTCTACAGTAAAAAGCGGATCACCAAGAGACCCAGCTCCTATGAGCATCCTAATAAAGGCAGCAGCTACTATTGGCCCCACAATCACCCATGCTATCAATGCATCAGTTACCAGAGAAATAGTCCCTCCCCTCTGGAAAGGGGCAAAACCCTTCTTAAGAAGCCTCAACTGGATCCCGCAGACCTGGGCAACTATTGCCCTATTTCTCTTCTGCCGGGGATCACAAAAATCACTGAAAAATATGTTAATCATATTCTTTCAAATTTCCTTGAAACTTTTAATCTGCTACATCCGTCCCAAACAGGCTTCTGGCCTCGGCAGAGCACGGAAACTGCACTGTTAGCGGTGGTGGAGGAAAGCAGGAAAATCCTAGATGCTGGAGGCTCAGCGGCCATCAAACTATTGGACCTGAGCGCGGCATTCGACACGGTGAACCACCAAGTCCTTATTCATCGTCTCATCAACTTGGGAGTAGCCGGAACTGCTCTGAGTTGGCTGTGCTCCTTCCTGAAAGGACAATCATTTCAGGTTTTTGAAGAAGGCATGTGCTCCAAACCTCGGCCTCTCCTGTGTGGTGTACCGTAGGGTTCATCTTTGAGCGCTATGCTCTTCAACGCGTATATGGCCCTTCTGGCTTCGATCGTGGCTCCTTTTGAGATCCATATGGTCACTTATGCCGACGACACCAACTGGTGTAGCGTTAAATCAACCCACACAATACTCCATGACCCTGAAAGCATGCCTTACGGAAGTTGTAAAATGGATGGGGTCATCCCATTTGAAACTAAATGGAGAAAAGACCGAGATTAGGACTCTGGGCAACTTTGACAATACGACACTTAGAACCATCTGGCCAGCATGCATCGGCCCGGTACCTACCCCCAAGCCAGAAATAAAGAGTCTGGGCATCTGGTTAGACCAGAATTTGACTTTCAAAACACAAGCTAGAAAGACAGTCACAACCTGTTTCGGCCTGATCAGAATTGCCAGGAAAGTGCTTCCCCTGCTCCCTCCCCAAGCCAAGAAAATTATGGTCCAATCTCTCTTACTTTCCAGGTTGGACTATGGCAATGGGCTTTATCTGGGAGCCCCTACCTCTGTGATCAACAAACTGCAGATTGCCCAGAACTGCGCAGCCAGACTGTTGACGGCAACACCCAAATTCCTATCCGCAAAACAAGCCCTCCGCCTCCTACACTGGCTTCCAGTGAAAGAGCGAATTATCTTTCAAACTCTCTGTATCGTCCAGGGGATTGGTCCTCCCCTTCTCTCGGCTGTAATTCTCCCATATAAAGCAAGGAGAGAGCTTCGCTCGGATGAACTTCACCTAATTGACACAGCTAGAATCAAACGAGCCAGAAGTGGCGGCAGACTCTTCTCCCTGAATGCTGGTAGGTTTTGGAACGCTCTGCTCCTCCACCTCCGGAAAGAGACTGGTCATCTTGCCTTGACTGGTCAAACAACTCAAAACCTGTCTGTTCCCCTAAATTATGCTGTTCCATCTGATCACTAGTCATGCCTAGCGCTGGGAGGCCTTCTGGTAGCCATGCGCTTTATAAATGATCTTTTCATTTCATTTTCATTTCTTGCCATGCCTTCTGTTTGCTTACAAGGAGGTTCCACAGATGGGGGTTGGCTTCAGCCCTTTTGAACTTCTGTATGGGCACCCTCTGAGAGGACCTCTCAGTTTGGTGAAAGAGAGTTGGGAGAAAGATCCCAAGAAGCCACCCCAGGATGTATTCAGCTACATGCTGGCCTTCAGAAACCAGACAGCCTGCTTCAAGAATCTCGCCCAGGAGAATCTGGAAACTAGCCAGGAGGACATGAAAAGTTGGTACAACAAGAATACTACTCTTGTTGAGTTTCAGCCTGGTCAAAAGGTATGGTGCCAGATTAGCCATGCACCCTACAAGACCGCTTAAGATTAAGGAGAGCAAGAGGGATGTCACCTAACTGGTGGAAATGCAGACGCCTAGGAACCCCTTGAAGGTCCTAAACGTGAACCACCTAAAACCATATTTTGAGACGTCTAAGTTGACCATGCTCTTGGTCATGGATGATGGGGTGGAAGAGGAGAGTAAACCTCTCCCAGACCTCCTGTTGGCCAAAGAGCAGGATGTTACACCTGGCATCATTTGCCATGGTTTCCTCTGTCTTTTTGCTACTGGCTTACTGTTTTTGGTGTTCGGACTCTGGGCACTTTCCCACTGCTGACCAGTGCTAAAGTCCATATGCCCTGTGTCTAAAATGTAATGGCATTTGGTTTCTCCATGATTGGCATATTTGATTTATTAGTAAGTCCCTCGTACAGTGTACTACATGTGCCCAGGGCCTGTACACCAAATGCTACTATTGGGCTTGCAGTACTGATTGTGCCACCCAAATGAATAGCCCTACAAATGTGTCTCAGGCCTGCCACTGCAGAGCCTGTGTGCGCAGTCTTTAACTGCTGTGTCGACCTGGCAAGTACACCCACTTGCCGGGCCCAACACACCCCTAATGTAGGCCCTAGGTAGCCCCAGGGGCTGGGTGTAAGGTGGGACATGTGCTTTTAAGTTTTACATGTCTTGGCATTTCACTACAGTAAGGCCTATCTCTGCCATGGGTTAGCATTGGAGCTGCCCTGTAGCATTTTTACACAGGTATCTTCCAATTGGGAACTGATTAAAAATTGGATTTTTGTGTCTCCGGACTCACAGTTTAAAAACACATATTATTGTGAATGTGGTTTTTAAATTGAAAGTCTAAAAATGTCACTTTTATAATGTTGGCATTGTCTTAATTTAACCATTCGGTGCTTCTGGCTGTGTTTAGGATACACATATGGGTTGGATGACAGCTGGGCTTTATGATTTCACTCTAGACAGTCACATACAAAGGGAGCTGAGGTGTGCCCTGCAAATTCCGATGGCCCATTGACGGGCTGATCGTCTTCCTGGCCTAGAGTGGTGGGAGTAGTAGACACTTGCACTTGCACTTGCATGAGTAGGGCTTTGCATGTCCCAACACAGAGAACTGCATGCCCCCTGTAGTGTGTCTGGTGCCAGTGCTAGAAAAGGCAGGGTCTTATGCGCTACAGAGACCTTTCTTTAAAGTCTCTATACTTCAAAGGACTAAATGGGTATAAGTACTGGACCTCTGATATCATAATGGTAGAAACTGAAAACATTTGGACTGAGTACATTCTGCTAAGATGAAGAGCTGTTGGGCTGCCAGGAGGGACTGCCGCTTTGTTGTGTTGACCTATGCTGTCTGCTGCTTCTTGCCTTGGAGTGAGGGGACTGAACTACTCTCTGCATCCTGCTTTCTAAAGTTTCTCCAGGGGCATGAGTTGAACTTGCCTTCTGTTGGAAGTCTCAGGGCCATCAAAGACTTCACCTGCATCATACTACCAGCAGCTGGGCTCCTCTGACCTGCCAAGTGGTGCCGAACCCGGTCCTGGACCCTTGGAGGTGATTCTGGTGCTGCAACAAAGAAATCGGCACATCTACTCCCAGCATCACTTCGGAACTGTTGTATCCCTGCGAAATCAATGCATGGCTGCTGCCTGCACTGATGCTATGGTCCCCACTCACTGAGTGCGCAACGCACAACCATGACTTACAATGCAAGCCCTAAAGGTGCTGCAGCACCTCCGAAGTACTGCTGCTGCGTGAGTCTCGAGCACCGCTTCATCGATGTCTATGATGCACTGCTCCGATCCCAAAACATTGCCTGTGGCCTAGTGGTTCGACATCGATTCTGTGGAATCGATGCACCGGGCTGTGACATCGATGCATCATCGACACCGCATTGCCTACAGGACCCGAGGTCTCACCCCTGCAACCAACGCATCACCTCCCCTGCGCCTTGCACAGTACCGAAGTTAGCGGCTCAATTACCCTGCACTGCCTCCAGGAACCAACTCATCAATTTCCGACAGTGGCTCCTCACCTCCTTTTTGTAGAGCCAATGTGTGAATGACCTACATAGCAGTAAGGGACCGACGTATCCCCTTCCTTCGCGATGCCTCACCTCCTCTGCGCCTCGCACATTCTTTGACTTTGTGATGCATCCAAGGTACTGTAACGGGCTCTGTGTGACTCCTACAGCCGGCCCACGCTCCATCGCGCCGGACTGAACTTGTGGATTGGTCTCAGTCATGCGCGACCAAATAGCCCCAGTTGCAGCTATTATTTTCAAAATGCTATAACTGCATTTAATATGGAAGGATTCATAACTTGACTTGTGTATGTTGGATTTTTATCGTTCTGGTCTTATATTACTCATATAAATATTGGCTATTTTTCTAAACTGGTGTGGAGTACTGTTCTGATGTGTTCACTCTGTTACAGCGTGTGTGTGTTTGCGCACAAATACTTTACACATTTCCTCTTAGTTTAGCCTGACTGCTTTGTGCCAAGCTACTGAGGGTAAGCACAGGTAAACTTAGTCTGCATTACAGCTACCCTGACTAGAGTGTGAGCCCCTACCTGGGCAGGGTGTAAACCACTGCCAACTAGAGACCCCATTTCAAACAATTAGGCACTCATGCATTAAGTAGGTAAACCCTCAAGTTGCCTAGATTCCTCATACATTCTCAACAATCTAGGGGCTAATATCGAACTGTACACAGCATAGAATTCCATGGGATGCCATCAGGTCCTGGCCGCCTTGCCATTTGTGATGGACAATTGAATTTCATGCACTTACAGAGACTGGCCTAGTTCAAGTCGATGTATGTCATTCACTTTAAGTTAAGGAGCAGTAGGTGTTCAAGAAACCGGGTAATCTTGTGTGTTCTGTGGCGATTCACATAATGCTTTTTAATCGAGTCTAAACACTGTGTTAATTCCTCTTTGGGTGTTAACTATCTCTCCAATATTATCACGTTTCACCCCAACCTTTGTCCTGGGGGTCTCTGTCTTTAAGCGCCACACCAACATCGACCCACCTTGACCCCCTCAGCATGCTGTCTGGCATTGTGTTCCCTGCAATTCAGTTTACCCAGGCACTCCAAAAGTGTTCAGTATTCCACACTGACCTGTACCAGTTTGCGTCTGGGGTGTTCCTATGTGACAGAGGTAATTTCCAATGTGTGGATTCGTCCCTCCAATGTCACTAGATCCCAGAGCGGAGTCTGTTTTACCCCGTGGTTAGTTTATAGGAAATGATCTCTGGTCATCATTTTAAATACGTCCCATTCTACCCCTGTAGTTGTTGACCCATAATTGTCAGTGATGTAATGACTAATGTGGCCTGCCATCGCCTCTTTGATCAGGGGGTTGTGTAGCAGTGTGGGGGAAAGGTGCTGCTTCATTTCAGGGGATTGTGATCTTATAATGTACGGCCCAACTACTTAGCATCACCCACCCTCGGGGAGGGTTCTGGATTACAATTAAATAAGTCTATGCGGGTGTGTAGGCAATGCACCCAGAAGAGAATAAGTATGCGAGGCGGAATGGGTGTAAGTCTCACCACACATCCGTCAGTTGGGAATCCTTTGCCCAGTGTGATACATGGTGGGAGGCACCCACAGACTGATGGAATCGATTGGTCCAAGTCTATGTTATGTTGTGGTTGTCGCACTATAGACGTGGGTTGTCTACAGTGAAAAGCAAAGATCTCGTAAGTGTGGTCAGGAAATCCAGCGCATAAACATTCAGGATATACACAGCCTAAAAGACAATGCCTCCTCAACCAGTCTGCCCTCCAGCACCACATACCTGCAGTCGGGCTGAGTTTTGCTCCTTGTGGTCATGAAAGACACCCCCTTGAGGATCCCTATGAGGACACCCCGTGTATAACTAGAATACTCGTTCCCTACCATTGACCCATGCATTCTTTCATAGCTGGTTAAGTTCAGGGGCCATTAGTTGAGTTTCCAGTAAACATGCAAAATGTGCGTTCCTGCGCTTTAAATAGGATCATATGCAATAGTGTTTCACTGGTGTGGCCATTCCTCTAACATTCCAGGTCAAGACATTAAACTTACGGATTGTGAGTCTAGTGTGGGTTGCCATCACGTAAGGAGTGTGGATAGATTAATGTTGATGTTGTCATAGATCTCAACATGTATATGCATTGGCAGTTTGCATGTTGTAATGTTAAAAGTTCAGCAAACGGGTTGACCACATTATAACATCCAACTCCTCTTCCCAGGTGAAGGTTTACAAAAGTACACCATCAATGTACCACTACAGCTGGGATGAAGAGCGTGCAATGTCCAGCTCGGTGAGTGTGTGGAGATTTGAAGTCAGGTGTCTGTAAATGTGAGCTCACATGTAAGTAGTAATAACACTGCAAAGGTCCACTAGTCTGCCACCTTCTCCTCATCAAGTCCCCTCCAGTCCCCTCAAGCCCCCTGCCCCCCATGGTCTCATTCCTGTTAATAACACATAAGCAGTTCCCTTGCAACACTGCATCTGATTGAAAAGAGAAAAGCACATAAGTTGTAAGGTTTGGTAGTTGTTATCTGCTGTCATGGGAGTGACAGCCAGTCCCTGTCTTAGTTTATGTTCCAAGTCTGTTGCGCCATCCTCCTCTGCCTCTTCTTGTGAGTCCATATCACTATGTGTTTGCTTGGTGCCGGAGCCGACCCATTGTTACAATACCTTCACAACCAAAGCTCTTTCCCGGGATGCCCTTTCATGTGATCGGCGACTGTTCAATTTCCTGTGTGAACATCATTATCGACCCTGCTGCTTCCACTGTGCAGTTCCATGATTACACTGGAGCCCATCCAGTATCCCTTTCACTCCAGCCATGTACGGGCCTGTGGTCACATCAGCATCACTGACCTGCAGTTTCGCTGGGTAAAGTAAGGAGTAGCAGAGGTTCAGTTAGCGCAAGTGTCATTTAGCATCCTTGTATGAGGCTTTTCTTCACCACCCATGGCCCCTTGGTCCTGGCATTTTGTAAGATGTGACCATGGTATCTATAATTAAGGAGGTGGTCCACTACTGAGCGTGGTGGTGCCCCCGAACAAAAAGCATATCCCGGGACACTGTGAGCCCTTTCCACCGAGAAGAAAGTAAATGTTTACTAAACCTGGGTGGAGTTCGCAATGTTCAATGTGGAACTCGGCGAAGTGCAAAAAAAAGAGTGCGGTCGATAAATGCTGTTCGCTGTGATTTTCAGCGCTGGGTGTTTGTCCGCACTGTGCAATCATCGTGAATGGCACCATGCACAGCACAAGCGGGCGCTGCTTCCTTTCTGTGGCTCAAGTAGATTTTTTACTCGTGCGGCACCTTTCTCATCGTGAACGGATGGTTTCTCAACGCGAGCGGTTGCAAGCATACGCGACCACACGCAATGAGAAATCTGCCCTCCTGTGTTGATAAATCTCGCTGGGAGGTTGATTTTCCACGCTTGCACTCACCAAGCGAGCAAGGAAAAAAGTCCACTCCGAGTTTTTGGGAACACTGCGAGTTCAACATAATGCTGGAGTTCAAAGCCCAGAAATGGTGTTTATCCACCAGTACAGTGTCCACCAGCCATTGCTCCAAGCAGAATTTCATGCTGCAGCCCTCTACATTTCCAGGCAGCTCAGAATACGTATATTATTTCTGTGGGACCTGTGTTTATCATGGATCTTTGTTTTCAGGGTGTAGACTTCCTTCTCCAGATTAAGTAGCTGTGCTTACAGACCATTCATGGTTTGTCACGTTGTGGCCAGTGCATAATCATTATTCTTGACCCTGTCTTTCAATTTCTAATTGTCTGCTTGAAGCAGGCCTAGATCAATCACAATAGCATCTATCTTGGGATCCAAAGCGGATGGCCTTGAATTTACCAGTGTGATCTCAGAGTGTGGCTTCCCTGTTCTCAAGATTAGACTGTGATGGACCTGCAAATGCATCACTGTGGTCACCATGTTTGTGGGACTTCGCACCGTGTAGTCTTCCCATACAAAGATTGTAACAGGGTCACCAGGGGAGGGTTAGTGTCACTCAGCACCACACACTCCAGCAGGTTAATTGCGGGAGAGGGGTACAATGCACCACCACAGGAACAGAGTCTTGGTGTGCCATGTGCCTATCAATCACACTGAGGCATTGCGTGGAAGTAGCTAGGAATGCCCGTTTGGTGCTGTGCAATTAATTAGGGGTGCTGATAATGGGGAGAACTGTCCCTGGTCCTCTCACAATGCTCAGCAGGTCTATGTCTTCATTCTCTACTCATTGCACGTGGCGGAAGTTGTCCACTGGTCTCCAATCTTGAACGGAGCACACTTGCTGCAATATTAAAGTTGTCCACAAGTAATAAGGGCCATAAGGATTAAGGAGAGACACAGCCCAGCATCAGCATTAGAATAAAGGGGCATCCAACAGGGGCATGTTTCTGGTCTATGTGTTGGCAGTCACACAATAGTAGTGTATTCCCTGGGGGCCTGCTGGAACCCCCCGATGGTCCTCTTGGCCCCTCCAACTCACTTAATGTTCCAGGGGTATCCGACTTGGCTTCACCAGTGCTTAAGGCCCCTGCCATCAGGCCATCTGCTGCATATCCCAGGCACCATGGGAGGTGTGGCATTCCCAGAGCCCCCTTTTACAGCAGCCACCGCTACGTCTCCTGTGGGTCAGGGGCCCGATGTGTCACCTAACCCACAATGTCAGCCTTCTTTGGCGCCAGGGGTGCATCCCAGCTGGCCGCAAGTGGAATCATCCAATGGCCTGCTGCGGCCTCCCACAGGTCCTCGGTGGTCGGAGGGGGGTTCTAATTGCCGCCCCTCTGCAGCTCTTGTGGCTTAACGGTTCAACTGCCTTCCCTCAGGCTCCTGCACCCAGGCACTCCACTTCCATTCTGGTTTGGGACGATTCATTCCTTTGAGCTACTTCATCTCTGAGGGCTGAAAATGTGGTCTTCATCTCTCATAGTGTTGTGCACTGCCCCCTAGGCCTCCAGGGTTACTCGCTCCACTGCCCAATGCTTTTCCACCAATTTCAACCAGGGGAACGGCAGGGAGAACCAAAGGATAACTAAAGTAGTAGTAGTTTAGTTTATTAGTCAATTAAAACCATAAACACAATTCAATCATACAATACAAAAAGATTAAAGATGAATACAAAAGAATCTAAAAAATGTGTCATGCTTTTCCTTCAGCTATTGAACATCTTGTGACTAAACCTTCACATTTTTTCTCTTCCCTTCCTTTACTATATAGATAAAAATACCAACTATAGATGTAAAATAGGTCGAGATAGCTGGTTGAGGACTGATCTTTTCCCTAACGGTTAAAGTGTGAATTTGCAGTGCAGCCAGTTGGAATTCTCATAGATAAATCATTATAGGTAATTAAAGTGCTTGTGTGCAGGTCCAAAGCGAGTATATACACAATACTAAATGGGCAGTGGTTTTCCCCCTAGAAGAGTGCAACACTACGCATCAATAAAGTGCCAATGTATCAAAATAAAAAAAACGCCAAGTTAGATAGGTTTTTACCTTAACCTAGCGGGATAGGGAACAGCTACTATAGCAGTTCCCACCAACCTGTCCTTGGCGTTTACCTGCTCATGTTGGTTTTACCTTAAAACTACGGTTTTGTCACAGCCTAATATCAGATTCCAGGCCCCCCTCAGGTTTACTCAACACTCGACCTATATGCTCATCAATTTTTTTTAATTGATCTAAAACAGGACTAGTCTAATATTCAACATTGTGTTACTTGGGTCCCTTGACTCCACAACTGCGGTCCTACAAGACCGGATTCCCCTGTCAAGAAACTCTCGTCTTAATAGACTCCTCCGTTGCTCAATCAGTCCTGACAGATACATACAATGTGAAGCAAATGTTCAATCCCCTGATGGCATAGACAACAGGTCCGATCTTTGGCCATTCATCATCCATTTTGGTATGAGGTCTAGTGTGGGTACCTCACCAAATCTTAGTGACAAAAATGACTGTTTAATCTTCCGGTGAAAAGGTTCTACAAGCAGGAGTGATTCTCTTGGGGTAGAATATGATTTCACACCAGCCACCCATGATGACGTTTGGACAAGATTTCTTTGTCTGCTATCCAGCTTTGCAATCTGGCCGATTTATATACCAATTTCTTAAACGTTTGCCCAGAAATTCTGGAGTTCCACAGGTCACCCAGTTCCAGCATCCTAATACTATTCTTGAGATGTTTCATGTGGATGAATTTCTCCATTGTAGATTGATCTCGGACCAGACTAGCTTAGCAAGAGTGTTTTCGGCTGCTTCATGCAGGTTGTAACAGAGCTTTACGAAAGCCGCCGGCCTAGTGAGCGTCTGTTTTCCAAGTTGAAATTCTAGCCTAATTTGCGCAGGTGAGTCTGGCCTGGGAAGTCTAAAGGTTTCTTTATAGGCTCTGATCAACAGTTTTTCAAGCAGAGAGGCCTCATCACTTAACATTATCTCTGATCCGTACGCGAGGGTTGGCATCAATTTAGCTTTCATAACTGCTCCCATGGGTTTCAGGTCATGACCTGGGATGGATCTGGCCAGTGACGAGAATCCATAATTGATAGCCTGTGCTTTCTCCCTCATTGCCTTTTTCTGGGATGCAAAAGTGCAGTTTGTGTCTATTTTGACCCCTAAGTATATGTAGGTGGTAGCCTTATCAATTTTATTTAAGAAGCCATTTTTGACTTTGTTTGGGGGCACGTGTGCATGCCATCACACTTGTTTTTATAAAGTATACTTCCAGGCCATTCTTTTCAGTATAAGCACCAAGGTAATTGAGCAGCCTTTGAAGGCCTATCTGAGTGCTACTAAACAGTAGTAAGTCATCAGCATATAGAATTTGTGACTCTTGTTGTCCTCCAACGCTCAGTGCTTGAGCTTCATGCCCACCAAGCTCTGTCAAGAGATCAGCCAAATACAAATTAAATAGAAAGGGGACTAACACACAGCCCTGTTTTACACCAGTTGTTGTTTGCACTGCCTTTGAAACGCACGTACCATTTCCAAATTTTATCTTGACTCATGTGTCCGAGCATACCTGGACAACTGAAGAGCAGGTGCTGCGGAGCAAGCTCAACAGTGGCACATCCTACACGGCTTCCTGCTGGGCCACACCCCCAAGTTGATCAATCCTATTCTTTTTTTTAAATAAATATATTTATTGAAAGATTTTTGCTTTTTTCATTTTCGATACATATCAAATAAACATTTGGCACACAGCATGGAACAATACAGTTCACGTCTTTCCATTCTTTACAGGAGTCTTGCAATACTAGCAACATCAATATACATCTATGTAAGATCATGACAGTGAGTTCACATTAAGCACGCTATCCCCGGATGCTATTCTTAAACAAACATTTGTAAAGCCAGACTTTCTAGACTTTATAATACACATGCCATGTTGTTGACTTTGCAGTGCTTGTTTGAAAAGCATTCTCTAAAAAAAATATATATATGGCCACCAGTGGTTACAAGAAAATAGGCATGCACTCAAAGGCATGTTGGGACGCTTTTTGGTTGAGAAAACCCTTTGCAGGATGAATTCGGAATGTCACAAACCCTTAACTAGAATTTGGTAGTTGGTGATCTACATTAAAAAATGTACGTTTATGCATACTTACAGTCAACTGTGTCCATATCTTTGAAGTCAAATCTCATCCACACTCTAAGAACACTGATCAATTAAGTAAGAATGATGCATTTCTGAACCTGGGACTTAGCTTCTATCTTTTTGAAGAAGACCATGAAAGAAGTTAGCAGGGCTACAACGTTTTATCAATTGCTATGGGTGCAGGTCATAATTTATTTGTGTTTAGTTTTTATTTTGCAGATTTCCAGCTCACAAACCATAATTTTTAGAGATGTTATCAGTACAATCCCCCACACTTATATAATGACCAATTTTAAAAGTCACCAAATCCCCCTAATTAAGTGGCTACCTAGCATGAACTGATAGTAAACTCATGAAAATAGAATGACAAATAATAACCCTCATGATATACTAGTGATAACATCATAAGAAAAGTTTTTAGCATTTTGGCATGTAATCCCACTATCTACTTTCTAATGACCTGTGTCATTTCTCCAAGATTACCATTGGCCCTGATCCTGCATGAAAGCGCCAAATAAATGTAAAAAAAACTCCCTGTCCACTTTTACTCTCCTTAAAGTATATGAGTATTTCATAGGGCTTGCAACTGCAAAATGGCTTTTTCTTATGTATTAAACTCATTTCACAATTCTGTAACAGGTTATCCAATTGCAGAATCAGTTTAGAAATCCTTAACAATTCCTTATTTGGTAGGGCGTTTTAGGGCATCCTTCCAAATAGGAACGTATTAATGTTTTACAGCTGAAATCTTGCCTTAAGACATTGATATTTTAGCAACTCCTCAAAGGAGGTAGTGACCTATTCACAAATGGGAAAGGGCCCCCTTTGGACCTCTTTCACTTTATGAATGTTAAAGGAAAAGTTTATTGGAGATTTGCTGCTATTCGTAGGACCACTTCTAACTCTCATACAAACAAAAAGAGCATTTACTTTTCAAATGCAGCCCCCTTTCCTTTAAGGAAAAGAGACTGCATTGCAAAAAAGCTGACATTATTCAAAATGTGATCACAGACATGGAGGACTGTTGAACCCATAGAAGACGAACCCTGTGATGGCATCCAAACATAGTGACTCACAATTTACAAAGGTAGATCGGATTAAGACCCTTTCTATTTGCAAAAGGTCAGTGCTCAATTAGCAACTGTTTTTATGAATGGAAATTTCGTACATCAGGCCCAAAATTCCTTACCAATAATGGTTCATTTGCCTATGATATTTGTCTAGGTTTGGTATCTCATTACTGTGTCATAAAGCTTGTTGTAAAATTCCAGTGCTTAATTTGTAAGAAAAACATTTGCAGGAACCCTACGTTTTTCTTATCGCATCACTGCCAGTGATGCCGAATAAGAGTCACCAGTGATGTCAAGTCTTTTTTCCACCTCATTCATCTTTCCTACTTCGCCCTACACTATATAGCTCTTTCCTCACTGTTCATTCTCCCTTTGTCACAGTTTTTCATTTTTTCCTTTTTCCTTTATTCTCACTTTTCTGACTTTGTTGCTTTGGGTAAATGTCTGATGACCAAATAAAAATATTAGGGGCATATTATCAAGAAACGGCGTTAAAATTATCGCCGCTTTAGCGGCAGAAAACTGCCGCTAAAGCGGCGATAATGGGCTTGATCATATGCCGCAGAGAATTTCCATAGAAGCCCGTGTTCTGGTGTCAACATGGGCTTCTATGGGAATTCTCTGCGGCATATTATCAAGCCCATTATCGCCGCTTTAGTGGCAGTTTTCTGCCGCTAAAGCGGCGATAATTTTAAGGCCGTGTTTGATAATATGCCCCTTAGTCCCTAAAAGTGAGTGCTCATACTCACCACCTCCCATTTACTAGCGGATCGAGGGGCATATTATCAGGCCAGGCGATAAAATTATCGCCGCTTTAGCGGCAGAAAACTGCAGCTAAAACGGCGATAATGGGCTTGATAATATGCTCTATGGAATTCCAATTGAAGCCCATGTTAGACGCCCTTCACATTTAACATTGGCTTCAATTGGAATTCCATAGAGCATATTATCAAGCCCATTATCGCCGTTTTAGCGGCAGTTTTCTGCCGCTAAAGCTGCGATAATTTTATCGCCGGGCTTGATAATATGCCCCTAAATTACACAGTGATTTCAGTTCCTTGGGCAGCAAGTGGGATCAATCTCTTCACAGTTCTGCAGCCACCATTCAGGAGCCTACGTAAAATGGCCCACCGACTAAAAGTCCTAGTTTGCAATTCAGTGACTGATTATGGCACTGCACAGTATGCCACTTTGCAAGAATACAGGCCTGGTAACACAATAACTCAGAATAGTTCTTAAGGTCTAAACTAACCTATACATTGAAGGCTTGTCTAATCTATTTAGTACCTCCCCACGATCTGTTGGGGTGAGACAAGAGTTTATACTTATTTGGAAATGACAGTAATATGTATAGAGGGCCAATGGACATCTGGTAGGATTAGAAGGCTCAGGTATTGAAGAAGAGATGGCCAGAAGGTGTGTCAAAGGGGTTTATGTGGAAGGCACATAAATGCCAAAGTGTTTGCAGAGTGCCTTAGAATGTAATTGGAGGGACATACGCAACGTAGGTCTGTATATATGGAGTATATTGGAACCAGAGGTGTGCGGATGGTAGCTCCAGGAGCATGTTGAGGACCCAGAGTTGTAAAATCTATCAATGAAAACTACATGGCTGTCAGGAATGTGGTAGGTGGCAAGTGTGAGTTTTAAATGAGCCAGTTCAGCTGTTGCACTACTTTGGAAATGATTTAATCATGCGGGCAATGCTAAACTGATTTTATGGTTCATGTTGGGAGTGATATTGCTCGTCATGTCATCAGTAATTTGATGTTTGAGGTCATGTCTGAGGTCATGAGCACTGCTTTTGGAAACTTAACAACTATTGAACAGATGGATGATTAGTAAAGACTGCACCAGATAATAAATGAAAGAGAAATCGAGTTAATCGCATGGTTTAAATTTGAGGTACATATTTTGATTGAAAAAGGAAAAGATACAGAAATTGTTGGAGGAGATCAGGAATTGAAAGCAGCTGAAAGAAAAAATGGCCATTAACATTGGCCGAATCAGTACTATACGTATGAGGGAATGTTGATATGAAGGAGGAAAATCAATTGAAATAACGCTACAGATTAAAAGTATATTGGTATGGAGAAAACCAAGGTCAAATACAAGTAAAAAGAATACTGAAAGATAAAACAGAGCGATATTCTTGAAGAACAAAAATTAGATAAGAAAGAAGAGAGAGAGTTGTGGAAGAATATGATGCAAGTATAAAAGCAGGGGCGGCTCCTCTGCTACAGCGGAGGAGCGTTGCCCCACTGCTTTCAAGCAGAGCAGAAGCAAAAACATAAAAAGATAATAACTTTCAGTTATTATCATTTTATGTTTGGCTGGTTTGCGGGCGGACAGGTGGGCGGGGCTGCTCTGCGTGCAGGGCAGTGGAGGAGTGGTTTGCCCACTCCTAAAAGTGCCCAGTGACTGTTTGGTTGGCCCACATGGGCCGCCCAAACCTGTCACGCACACTTTCCTACTTATCCATGCAGGTTGCATTAGAGCCTGCAAGGAGAAAATGCCCACCCCTCCAGCCCTGGCTGAGCACTTTGTCACGGCGCTCAGACCAATGACAACACTGCAGGCATTGTGATTGGCTTAGGGGAGGGAGCCTGGCTGCCTGCTTCCTGTTCCTGAAATTGGAAGCAGGAGAGCAGGAGCAGCAACATGGAACCGGGCAGCGGCAAGGTAAGTGATTTTTTTCTTCCCTCCCTCAATCACGACCCCCAGACGATCCTCCTCCCCCCGCAACCTCCACCCCGCCCTCCCCCTACCCGCGAGTCATGCAGGCCGCTGCTGCATAAAAGAGAAAAGGAACATAGAAGTGGTATGGATTATAGTTAGAACCAGAGCACAAAATGAGATCAGTAGTTGGTTATTTCAAAACGAACAGTAGAAAGTGAAATTGAGACATAAACTAGCGTTAGACATACAAGTTCAAGATTCAAGCTCATTTTCAATGTCAAGTCTCTATTTTAGTTACCGAATTATCACCCTTAAAAATATTTAAAGCAGTGAAACATAAAAAGAATAACAATTATTTAAAAAAGTAAATCTATCTCCAAAATTATCTCAAAAAACAACCAGCTATATTAG
Source organism: Triturus cristatus (assembly GCF_964204655.1). NCBI lineage: Eukaryota > Metazoa > Chordata > Amphibia > Caudata > Salamandridae > Triturus > Triturus cristatus. The sequence continues at coordinate 831,135,101 of NC_140594.1, forward strand.
CCCTAAAACTGATGGCAGATAGTATAATCTTACTCTAAAAATAACAAATGTAGGGATTCGATAATATCTGTAAATTAAGAAAGGCAAATCTGCACTATTAAAACCAGCCTTTAGAAATAAGGACACAATATACCATACTGGACATCGGTTGCAACAAACTACCAAACAATTGACTGGAAACCAGCTCTCTCTTTTCAGGCAATTATGAGCACACTGTGTGATATTGACTCCTCACCACATGATTGTGCAATGGTAGCTAATATCACGGTACCGTGTGAGCTGAATGGTCTGTCTCAAAGCATGAGAAGGGAAGGGCAGTGAAGAGAGTCATAGACTTATAAGTTATAGCAGAATTTAGGCAAAACAACCATCTTAGAGAGGGAGACTCTCCCAGCTACAACTCAAGTTATTCAGTCTGTCCACCTTCTTTTCCAATTCGGCAAGGACGTGAACACAGGTATTCAATATAAAATTGCTTCCACCACAATTCTAATATGGATACCAAGACACCTAACTCCATCTGGACAGCATCAGAAGTGCTTGCAGTAAGCAGACACAGCCCTGAATTGCATCAGTTCACCCGCAACTCAGAAATAGTGCCACGCTCCTTGATGTCTAGCATAATAAGGTGGAGATGGACATCAGTGTTCCCTACTAACATAAGCATATCTTCCACATAGAAGGTCAACGTAGATTGACAGCTAAAAATCAGACCTGTCCAAGTGATCCTGTCTCAATGCGACCACTATTGGTTCGATGCCAGGCACAAATAGTTGATGGGAAAGCTGACTGTTCAGTGAGGGGAAAGAAAAGTATTTTGAAGACAGTAATAAAAATACATATGCTATAAGTATCAGCCAGAAATGCAACTTCTTAACTAGCCTCTAACAATACTTGTACTCTAGAGACTCCTAAGCATGTAAAACATCTAATAGGGTAGTGATGCAGTTTGGCTGGGATCAATATAGGAAATGGCCTCAACCTCTGGCACAAGCTGATGTGATGGATCTATGTAGGCCAAAATCAGACTGGTCACACAGAACAAGCCTCACATTGTGAGGCAGTAGCATTGAGAAATCAACTTGCTGGATTTTCTGTTGGTATTTAGCATAGATAAAAGCATGTAAGAAATATATTTTCTGGAAGTCTCAAGCAGAATGAATATATTTTCTTCCCTCCTTGAAAGGGAGAGTTGGTTGGGTTGCAGGCTCTCTCAACAGCCATTAAGAAAGTGGGGTTCCAGTAAGTTAACAAACTCTTCATTAAAATACAGTGGGAGCAATTCCAGCCTGGATATGTACTGTTTCAAAGACCTTCTTTCATCACACTAATCCATGCCAGTGTTATGGGATCATGTAAGATCACTCGCACAGCTTTGACCAAGACTGTACACACGCACACACCTCACCCTGGAAGCTAACAATCAGTGACTGAGAGGGCCCAACCATAGACCTATAAAAATCAAAAATCTAAATAGAAAGCTATGAAATTCAAAATTGATGCTGCCTTATCAATAACAATTTCCTTAATATTGTTATGTAAGTTGTCTGTCCTATTGTTACCCTACTTCTTGCTAACCAAACAAGCAAGTCTGCAGCCAGGGTACTCCAGCTCACCATGCCTCCTATTTTAGGGGTCTCATTCCAGAGAGTTAAGCTCCAGGTCTACAGTATCACTGGAGGCCTGGAAGGAAGACAAGATCAGTTACAACGCAATTATCAACTTAAAGATCTTTAAACGCATTGTCCAATGGCTCATGGTTAAAGGCCAGCCTCCTTGAAGAAGCACACCTACAAATTAATGTGTTAAAGCCCTTTCTGAACAACTCAAACTCAGTGAAGCCAAAGTGTTCCCCATGAAAGTTGCTATTCTGCAAGGAGTCCCTCTCAAACTACACAGACATACTTCAACTCTTAGTTGGACTTAAGCTCACACGGCTAACTGGATGCTGCAGAAATTAACCAACTGGCTCCTTTTTACCTGTTCAATGTGTGGTTAATTGTCAATCAGAGGTCCTCACCAAAAATGACGAGGTAGTCCATGAACCTTCTACTAGTCACTTCAATACATTCATAAAACTGTTTGTTGGGGAAGTAGTCATTTACCGTTAGTCCCTGGAAAACTAGGAACCTCAAGGACATTTTAATGCTGGAGCATGATTGTGCTTATTTTCATTTTTTCTTCTCTGTATTGGTCTCTGGGTACTTGAGGGCCCAAAGGTACAATAAAATCAACAAATAGGCAGGGATACCATGCAAGCCTTTTCCTTGGGCAGTCTTCATCCCAGAGCATGGGCCCACCCCTTGGAGATTTAAAAATATTAGGAGCAGGTACCTCATGTGCCCCAGCCCAGTTGGTTCTCTGGAGGAACCACATTTCCTGAGGCTACTCCGCAGCAATGTAAAGCATTGTTTTTCTCATTCCACCATCCAGAGCAAAGGGCCTATGCAATCAAGAGTTCCTCTGACTCGTAGGGATGTTTTCCATGGGTTTTTTGTGTTTTTGCCTCTTGTGGTATGATGTGGTAGAAGGTGGGGTACAAGCCACGGCCTGGAACCTCCTTCTATCCTTTCTTACCGACAGATTGAAAACTGGATTTGGAGAAAGATAGGTCAAAGCCTATTTCCCTTCCTTGCAGAGTACCTCGGGGGTCCTCCCTTAGGACTACACTTTTTAATGTATACGTGTCCCCACTGGCGGCCCTGATAAGATGATTCGGGTTCCAATTGACATCTTATATAGAAGATATGCAAATAGTGCTGTCCCTCAAGCGTGGCCAAGAAGTTGAAACAGGATCTAGATGTCATGGCTGCATGAAAGCCATCTCGGAGTGGATGTCCTCGAACTGCTTGAAACTCAACTCTGGAAAAACAGACGTTGTTATATTTGGGAATAATTTGAACCTCTGGACGCCTGACTGGTGGCCGGAAAAACTGGGCACTCTCCCAGAACCGACTAAGAAAGTGAAGAATCTGGGGGTCATTGTGGACAACTGTCTCACTTTCGGGAATCAGATAAGTGTCATTGCTTCTACATGTTTCTTCCTCCTCAGAATCCTGAGGAAAATAAAGTTCCTTCTTCCAGAAGATAGCCTCAGGACAGCGGTCACAGCACTTTTTATGTCACGGCTGGACTACTGTAATAGTCTCTACTTGAACATCCAAAAGAGACACATGAACAGACTCCAAATTGTGCTAAATGCAGCAGCCAGGTTGCTGACAGGTACAACCAGGTTTGTCTTGGCCAGGAAGGAACTTAGATCTCTTCATTGGCTCCCAGTAAAACATTGGATGCAATTTAAAGCCCTTTCCACGGTTGATAAGGCTCTAAAGGGAACTGGTCCTGACTATCTGAGACAACGGTTTTAATGGTACATTCCCAGCAGAATCTTGCGCTCTGGGACAGCAAGGCAAGTGACTGGTCCCACAGTAAAAAAAAAACAGGTGGGGTGGTAGGAGTTTTATCACCTCTGCCACAAAAGCCTGGAACAATTTACCTTCCCACTTCAGAAATGCAACCGATCTCTTCTCCTTCAGGAAAGGCCTGAAGACCTGGCTATTTATGTTCTAGCCACTTACTCAATCAGCAACCATTTAGGGAAGTGCTCAGCTCCAGGACACCCTAGGGTAACAGCCATTTAAAAGTTATATTAACATAACATAACATGATCCAGCCACTGAAAGTGTTCTTCTCAGTACTCTTTGCAGCAACAATTGTTAAATCTTTTAGGAGCTGGAGTTTTAACTACTCTCCCTCCGATGACTGGGCTCCTCACTCCTGAAGACACATGGGTGCAAGTAGCTAAAATGGCCTTTCCCACTTTCCTTTAGCTCCTCAGATAGGACCAGTCCTCTTTCTCGGTTACTGGTGCTCTCTCCAGCCCTGGCTCATGTCCATGGGAACCTTGCATCCCTGCCTGCATCCCCGAGCCCCATAGTCTCTCTTTTACCACTTCCACCCATGTATCAGCAGGACACTCCTTCCGGAGGTCACACACCTACAGGACAAGTCCGCTGAAGATCCAGGGATGACTTCCAGAGTCCTCTCCAGCGATTCATCCCACTACTGTTCCACAGAGTGTCTGTAGGGCAGCTCCAATAGACCTGGAGAAGCTAATTTTAGTCTCTGGTTGTTGCTTGAAGTCAGGCGCACTTGTGTCCTCTTTTCCACTAGGAGTCAGGGGTTCTTGAAACCCTTATAGCAGAAGTAAGGCATCTTCTCTTTTCCACCTGGGCGTTGCTTCAGTGTAGTTTCACCAGGTCCTGATGTTCCCAAAATACTCTCCCTTGTGAAGGAGTCTTTAAGTGGGGGCGGAAAATTCCAGAAGGTAGGCACCTCTGCCCAATCCTAGGACAACACATCAATCCATCGCATTTCCAAACTTTCTGTACAGCATTTTTTGGACATTATCTAAGAGCCTAAATCACACCCCAAACTGCCACAGTTGCATGCTCCCTTTCCATCAAAAATCCATATTTCAAAGGGGAGCCCATCCTGTGGCTCTGCCTCCAGAGATTTGAATTCCCACCTTTGTTCCTTGGAACTCATAACACACAACTATATTCATGTGTGCGCACCCATGTGCAGAGATTCTTAATCCAGTCATACAGGGGAGAAACTTACCTTAAAAGGTGGATCCACTTGGTTAGCACTTCCAATCCATTTTAGAAAAGCTTACAGTGAGTGAGCCTCAGTGTATGAGACTTGCTCACAACAAAAGTTCAAAAGAGGGTAGTCCAAAAAAGCAAAAACCCAGGAAGGGTGGTTAAATGTGGTTGAATCTCATTTCTCACATATAACAACAAAGCAATAAAGCAATATGAGTAAAGGAAAATCCCAACCACCCCGAATGCCATTACACACCAAAGTCTTCACTTGTCAGTGGAACACCCTTCCCAAACCCACAAACAAAACAAGCAAATAGACATAGAGAAATTGCAGAGGTCAGGGTGGTAAGGGTAAACCAACTAAACATAGCTTTAATCAAATGTATGCACAAGAATAATAACCAGGCCAGTCAGACCTCATAGGCATGCAAAGAAACCACTAGTGGAAACTGATCTTACTAACATGAACCAGTGCCGGGTAATAGAGTATCAGCTAAACATAATTGCAGCACAGTGAGTGGTGTGTCTTCAAACGATGCCAGCACATGCTCTTGTACCCAATATCTGGACTACTACCCTTAGACCAAGAAGATAAGGGCTAGTGCGCCAAAAGGGGCAAGAGTTCAGCACTTTCTGCAGTACCTTTGATGTCTGCATAGAAGTGGGATTTGTCTTTAGTGAACGATGCAAAATTTGGCCGGAAACACTTTGGAACATGGGATCTCTCTTTCTTTTCTCCAATGTCGGGTCCTTGACTTAATTGTAATTAAGCTGCTGTTATTTCAAGTAGAACCATAGTTTGCTTAATTACCTGTATTTCTGATGCTTATGCTAGCATTCACCTTCAGAGAACTTGGTTAAAGTAAAAAAGTCTTGTTTGGAACAGACGGGAGTGCAACTGATCTCAGACAGGATTTTTTAAAGTGCCAACTCACACTTTGATCCCCCTTTAACGTACCTGTTTCCTCACCCAGCACTGACACCAGCGTGCCTCTAGGATGTTAAAAGTTACAGAACTAGCAATTCAATTATGCATCTTTTAAGACTTCCAAGACTAAGTTCATCTCATCCTGCCACCGTGAAATAGACTGCTCCAGAGTGAATTAGAAGCAAGTACCTACATGGTTATAGTAGATCCTGAAGGATTAATAGAAAGTGCCTTGGATGGGCACACAGGGAGGAAGAAAGGTGAAGCAGGGGTCTACCATGGACTTGATAATGATCAACACCAATATCCAGTGTCCTAGCTGAAAGTGAAGACAGAAATAACCCCTTCGAGTCAGAGGTCACAGGGGCCAACCCAGAACAGCAGTAAGTGGCCAATAGAGGCAGGCCTTGCACAGAGCAGCCCAAGACTTTCCCCACTTTGAAGGATCAGGCAAAAACCCAGACATTTGCGCCACTGAACCACAGCCAATGGCCTAACAAGGCTAATATCATGGGTGTACACATCAAATAGGAACTTTTCTGGTTGGTTGAAAGCAAATAATCTGACTAAAGCAAAATTTAGTGTAGGCCAGCAGCAGACACCCTTACCGCAGACCAGCTGAGCATCAACCAGTCCAGAATCCATATCTCATTAGAGGCGTTTACTGGCAAAATGTTATCATTCTGACTATGAGGGAGTACTCTGTTAGGCAGAACTAGGGCTGGGAAAGGAAGATCGACAACAACCAAAAGACCCAAGAAATCAAGGCATATTACAACATCCTGACACAAGAGGTCTTCATATGGCCTCCTGGTAGTAAGGCCGCAAGAGGCAAGAAATGAACAGTGCATCGAACAGAAAGACTGTCAGACCAAGCGCTGAGACTAGTCTGGTATCATTCCTACATAGCTGGCCAAACTTCAGAAGGCAGCTCAGAGTGACTTAAAAGTACAAATAATTTGAAAATAAGTCGGGTGTATTCCTAAGACTAAACGATGCGCAGTCCGTCACTTGGTGCCAGCATTCAGGCTAGAGCCTCTCTCCATGTGGTGGCAGTGACCAGAAAGATCAGAGCCTACAGGGAGGATCAATGCCAAAGGGCTACAGTTCAGTAGAGCACAATCAATTGCATGGCTCATGTTAGCTCCCTGAGGCTCAATGGACATCATTGCCATCTTGATGGAGGAGGGCAGGAGCAGCTATGAAGCTAGTCCAACAACTTATGGTCACCAGCATTCGCACCGGCAACAGGAAAGCCTCCCACGTCTAAGGCAACAGATATATAGGTCGCCTAATCCCTATGCAGCTAGTCAGGCCGGGTGAAAAAGTGCAACACAGGGAGCTCCGTCCTCTGGCTCCCTCTTCAGGTGCCCCATCACATAACACTAGAAATTAACGTCAAAGGGGCCCGATTCACAAAGGTAAAGTGAGAAAAAAATCTAACTTTACAACATTCGGTATTCACAAAGAGCATGTACTACTCGTAAATGCCCTTTGTGGATACCAAAAGTCGTAAAGTTAAACTTTCGTCTCACTTTATCTTTGTGAATCGGGCCAAAAGGGAATAGAAAGATATTACAATAAAATGAGAAGTGAGGAGAGAAATACATAAAGCTAGCTAAAGATAAAAGATAAGATACTAGTTCAGGAAAACACGACTATGAAGCACAGATGCCATTACAAAAAGTAAACTGACATTTTGGATAGCAGCACTTTCCCGCCCTTAAATATATCCTTCATCTGTCTCTTTAAATAGATAATGCGACAACGGCATCTCACAAGCTAGATGTTTTCAATCCGTTAGGAGCAGACACTATGATTTTCTCTACCAACAAACCATCAAATCAAAAAAATAAGACGAATATGTTGATTTTTTTTTATAACACAACCCAGAATCCTGCTGAAATCGCTGCTTTATAGTGAAGGATGTTAAACCACAACCTTCTCACTTCACACTGCAGACATCTTAACCCGGCAAGCCGCATTCTTCCTACTATTTTCAGTATCCAAATATTTCCAGTCACAATAAGCCCTCCATAGTCAAACAAAATTCAAATCACGTTAAACTCTCTTTAAACAGAAAAAAATTGGAACATGACGATCAAAGCAAATCATGGCAGCTTGAAACCTTTTGATCAACTATTTCAGCTGTTCAAACGATCTCCAGAAGCACACACAGCATTCAAACGGCAGAGGACTCATGCAAAAAAGCACACAGTAGATGTGAAACTGAGTCAGTCTTTCCCATATTTTATCTGATGTTCTCACCATTGCTTATAGAAAGAAAGCCACAAGCAGCAAAGCAACTGCTCCTGGCAGTAAAACATTTCACTGATAATCAGAAAAACCCATAACAGCACAACAAGGCCCTGGAAGAGGGCGCAAGGCATAATTTATAAATGCCGGTGGCAAGCACTGAATTTATATACATACAGCCAGTGCTGAAAACCACAAAATCACCCTTCATAGTATGAATAAATCATGTGTGGTATAAAATATTCCCAGGCTCAACAACAAGGCTGTTCTATTTCACAATGGGAGTATAATATACAAAATAATAAAATACTTCTTATTCAGAATTTTAGTTTGACTCATTTTAGAATCATTTGATGTGATTTTGTACCTGTTCTGTTTTGCTGACCATTTTACTTAGGATAATAGAAAAGACAAAACGTACATTTTAAAAATGCATAACCTATACCTATTGATACTGGTTGTGGAACTGATAATACAATTTGTTTAAAGATGACAGGAAAATGTGCATAGATACGTGACCCATAACCACCCCCATTTGTCCACTGTATTCCTTAGACATTATTTTATAGATTTCTTTTGCCATATCTTTCAGTGCTTGATTAATTTGATAAGCTTCTTCTTACTTTGTACTCCATGTTTTTCCACTTCGTGTATTCTACCCTCAAATCAGTGCTTAATTTGCAACATTTTAAGTGCAGGTGCTCAACTTTTGGGGGGGAGGCCACACCCACTTACTTGGCTCCACCCACTTCCTCGACTAGCCCCACCCATATCCTCTATTGGCCCCACCCACATCCACAACTAGCACTACTGAAAACCAAATTATGGGGCATATTATCAAGACAGGCCATAAAATTATCGCCGCTTTAGCGGCAGAAAACTGCCGCTAAAACGGCGATAATGGGCTTGATAATATGCTCTATGGAATTCCAATTGAAGCCCATGTTAGATGTGAAGGACATTTAACCTGGGCTTCAATTGGAATTCCATAGAGCATATTATCAAGCCCATTATCGCCGCTTTAGCGGCAGTTTTCTGCCGCTAAAGCGGCGATAATTTTATCGCCTGTCTTGATAATATGCCCCTTAATAACCAATCTGAATTTCAGTGTGCGACTCTCTACAAGAAGAAATGTCTTTCTTTCCAACTGTGACTCACATTTCCTGATGGAAAGCTATTGGGGAAAGCTGGGCAGTGATCTGTGTGCTGCAAAATTTGCAGAATAGGGCCCTGATATCAGACAAAGGCCCTCTTCCACCACTACCCTTCCCCAAGTTTAATACCCAACCACCTTTGACAGCTCTCTACTGAACCAGAAGACCTTCCTGAAAGAAGAAAAGAGGTTGAGGGACCCACCGATCCTGAAATGTACTTTCAGAAGCATCACATTCTGTGGATTTTCGCTCTAATAATATGACACAGTCATGTGGCCCTAAGGAACGAAACCAAATAACAGCAGCATGCAGTCACCAACTGCAGTCTCCCTTTTGTTGAAAATCAACACTCCATATGTGATAACGGATTTCCAGGTTGGTTGTCGTAACTGACACGCTTCCTTTCTCCTCTCCCACTCCCAGGTTGGCGTTCTAGACTTGAGGGAGAAAGAGAGGATTCCTGAAATAGTCAGGGTTAAGGAAATATTGAATGATAAACAACATATGAGTGTTATATTTCCTAAAAGATTTAAAAAGCTACAATATTTGATTCAGAGCAGCAGGTAGTGGATAGATGAGTTCAAGTTAATCCACTGAGGGCTACGTGGAGATGAAGGAGAAACTAGTAAGACACAGAGGGCACAAGAATGACTAATAGCACGATATCAGCCTAGTCGGGAAAAATATGAAAATTGAGGTTGGGGTATGACCACACCAACCAGTAAGTGGATGATTGGAATGGTGCATTAAAACACAGCGAAGGTTAATAAGAGAAATGTTATCAAACCTTCCCAGGTTCCTGCATGAAATGAGCGAGTACAATTTGAAGGAGCAAATTTTTTCATGAGGTTAATTTAAAATCAGTGTGGGATCTAGTTAAAACATGGAATCAGATTGGATACCCATTTTTAGGTCTCGCCTGACCCAGCGCATGTGCTGCTCTGGCGAGACTTTTTGAGAGGGCTCCAAACAGTGCTACCAGCCCAGCCTAGAGCTACAGTGCATGTGCGTGGGTGCGCACACCGCGATTACTTTCACTTTCGCGGCCGCTTTGATGTTTAATCGCGATCACTTTCGCGGCCGCATAGCCAATAGGTCTCGCTTTTGGGACCTTATAAGTATTTAGTTATGCAACTGTTGCATGGCTACTTATAAGGTCCCAAAGGCAAGACCTATTGGCTTTGTCAATGCTTGTTTAACTTATGGCCCTTGTGGCTACCACACATGATCTGTGTGTGCTCATAAAACAGTTAAGGGAGCATAGCATTAAGGGTGCAGTTTGGAACATAAGGAACTAACGTTTTATTGAGCTAAGGCATGAAATATGACATTAAAAGGAAAGAGGCACTTATGGTGTTAGTTTCCTTGTTCGTTCTAGGGAATAGATGCACAGTCTGTTTCACCACTTTTCCAATCTTTAATGTTGGAGTTGGTTACCCACTGATGTATAGATTATGGAGTCTATTCAAAAAGGTAAAACTACATGTGAGTAAATCTAAACATGTTACCTTCGAGTACCTTTAGTACTTTGGGCCAATCATCATTTCTGAGTGTAAAGTTACTCAAAATCATAGACATGCATGTCTCCACACCCTGTAGAGCCTAATTTATGAGTATAAAATTACTAAAGCCAAAAAGGAACAGTAGAAATTCCAGCACTAAAGAAGACCAACCACTGGTACTGCAATACCCTCCTACACAAAATAGTAGATAGAGGGAATTAAAAAATAACCAAACAGGAAATAATGTAAAATTAAAACATTTCTTTCAATTTTTTAAAATGTATTTAAATAAAATTGAACTTTAAAAAATATATATATTATACAAGTATATACTTTTTAATGCTAAAAGGTTTTAATCAGCTTTTGTAATTTAAAAAAAAATGTAACTGATTTAAAAATAATTCTATTTATACCTTGTAATATTTAATACATAATATACAAATGCAAACATTTACATTTTTTATTGAGGTGTGATTTTTGTAAAAAGAAATCTTTAAAACTTGATTTGTATTTAATATACTACATTTAAATTAGCTTAATAATACTTTAACAAAAATAAGTTACTACTAGAATTTCTATTAGATCTGGCCAGAGATATTTCACCTGGAGGTTTTCCATATGGCAAAATATAGCAAAAAATGTAAACATGTATTCAACTTTTTAAAGGATAAGAGACATATTTTAATTTCATTTTCAACATCCTTTCATATATTTATTTTCATTGCAGAGCAAAATAAAAAAAGTTACTGCATTACACAAAATCTACAAAACCTGACTTTTCCTACCATCAAGGGAATAAACATCTCTCAACATCTACAGTGGTCCTTCAATGGATGACTCTGACAAAACTCTTTAGTTTACCCAATGAAAAATACTATCGTAATCTTGAACTATGAGCAGTGCTTTACACAGGCTGGTACTCACCGGTACTAAGTACCAGCACTTCTCAGTATTCTCCCCTTAAGTACTGGAACATTGGCTTCTGCTAGGAGATATCTGTACTCCTAGTGGCAGCTTGGTTCAGGCTCTGTGGCATGGAGTGTGCAGCTCAGGGACTGCAGCAAACAAGGCTTTCAAAGTGGAGCATGTCCATGCACTACTGGGACAGTCGATAGCCAGTTTATTGCAGCACTAGGTTCCTGCTGCAGTGCTGCGGTCTTACACTCTGACAGCACGACTGAAATGAGATGTGGCCTGATAGCTACATCCCACTAGTGAAACTGTTGCACTGTCAGTTATAGTGAAAGGCTACAGCTGCATCCTAGTGCTGAAACACTGTCAGAGCGCACAATGCCCTTTGACTTAGTTTGGCTGATATGTGCACAATGTAATGGTACTTTTTTGTAGTTATAGATTCTCTGAACTTGTTCCGAGGACATTAAAGTGCTTTTCATGCGAAGCAAAAGTTCTGCATGAAAGCATACTTTTGTGATGTATGGAATGGGGAGGTCAAATCCCAGCATCAGAATGTACTTAACTTAGGGCTTGATTACGAGTCAGGCGGTCCACGGACCACCAGACTCAAGGAGGCACAGTGTTCTCAGACATCCCTATTATAATTATGGCAGTCGGATCGCCATTGCCCTGCCCCAGCCAGCAGGGAACTGCCTTTCCTTGACGGTGGTGCGGCGGTGTAGAGGCAGTCATATGCTTGGCGGGACTACTGCAGTCTCGCCATGCATATTACAAGTTTCCTCTCCGCCATGAGTTTAACCGCCATGAAAACCGGGGCAGAGAAGAAATAAAGTAAATCACGTAATGTGGATGCACACTAGGGGGGCACCACATGCACACCAGTTCCTGCACAGCATGGACTTTACAGTCCATGCCTTGCAGGAACTATTTTTGGCGTTCCCATTGGGGTGCCCATTTTCTGAAGCACCACTGTCAGAATGCCCAGAAAAAGACCACCAGACACAAGAAATACTCATTATCTGTCGAGTGGCCCGATCATATGTTTGGCGGTGCTGTGGCAGGTCAGACCCAGCACTGCCAAACTCATGATAACAAAACAATAATGGGTCTTAGCTCCAATCACTTTGCTGTGATGTGAAGTGAAGCCAGCTGAAAAGAAGCATGCCACGTCTCCTTGCCTGAACGTTAATTAGGTACGCTTTTTCCCACTTAGATAAGACACCCATTGGAGATACAAAAGTAGGTAGAGATTTGATGTCATGTTTCTTTTCCCCGCAGTTCCTGCGTGCCAAAAGACATAGATTACACTCAAGACAGCTATAAGATTCGGTCACCACATTGCTTGTAAGTTCATCATGACATTTGACTGACAACAGCTATAGTGTTCTATTTTGTTTGGGACACCGTTTGACATTCCTATGTATTTATTTTTTACACTTTTCACAGACTATTTGTGCCTAAGGACATTGAGAGCATTAGGCCATTCTACAATAAGTAAAGGTAAGCCGGTGCACGCTCGGGGATGTGTTGATGTGATGTTCTTTTAAGCACAGTGTTTGTATGTTGGACTAAAAAGTAAGAGATGGTATCTCTGTTTGTTTTTCAGCCATTTTGGTCCTGAAGAGAACCCTCAAAAGGAAGGGGGTTCGAAACGCGTCGACCTTGCGTTGTTTGCCAAACAAACGTGTTGTAATAATTTAGCTTTTGGTTGCACTGTAAATATTTTTTCACTTTGTGAATTTTGTTGTAAATGTTGGACTTTAGTGCACTGGAAAGACTGTTTTAGGATTCGCGCCGTTGTTTGGTAGTTCCCTCTGGTTTGCAAAACATTAAATAGGGTAGATTAACCAGGCAGGGTTAGTGTTGTATGGTTGTATTATTGTATGGGTTATAAATGAGTTTGAATGCAGATGATTAAATGTGTGAAATTTAAGACAAAGTGAGAGTATGGTGTCTGTGGATAGAAAGCTAATTTAGATGTATTTATGTAAAAGTTTGTCCTAAGAAAAGAAAAAAGTCTCTTTAAATGAAAAAAAGAGAAAAAGAGAAAAGAATTTCAAAATAAATTGGAGAATTTAACGAGTATTTCAGGCTATCTTCGATTCATTTCTTTGGTTTGCCAAAAAATAATAACTAATTGATGATCAGTATTGGCATTGTTGGTTGGTTTAGAAACCCATAACAAGGCCCTTCAACTCCCCATGCCATAAAACCAAAGAGTACGCTTTCATGTAGAACTTTTGCTTCTCATGAAAAATGCTTTAATGTCCTTCGGCCAAGTTTGCACTATTCAAAACTGCAAAAAATGAACTAATTTTGACCAGCACATATGAGGCAAACTTTGCCAAAGGGCATGAGGTCAATTGGCCGAACTGTACAAGGACACTTGGCTGAAGGACACGAGAGCGCCTTTCATGGAAGAAGAAAATCCTGCTATCGCTAAATGCCTGCTTCGCAGCCATGTAACCAGATGCCTCCGTACAAGATCCTGAAGACCCACCCCAATTAATTTCGTGAGTACCGGTACTTCTCTTTTTCCATTCAAAGCACTGACTATGAGGGCCATTTTGTCAATGCACTAGCAATACTACCTTCAACCACCAAAACGCACATTACACAACAGTTGGCATCTGCAGAACAAAAACAGATCAAAGAAAATGTAACCTGAATCTTTCACTACCAATGTGTTGACAAAATATCATGTACAATGTTATTTATTTATTTAGTCTTATTCCAACACTATGGGACCTATTAGGATGGCGGGCGGACTTCTGTCCGCCCGCCACCCTAGCGGTGCTGAAACCGGCCGACAGTGGTACGGTGGTCCCGCACCAGCAATTAGGATGCCACCGTGGCGGTGGCATCCCCCATTCCCAGCATTGTGGAGGGCGGTGCTCACAGCACCGCCCGCCACAATGCCTGGATAGCACATCGTGCATTGTCATGCACAAGGTGACAGGCACCACGCGGTGCCTGCCACTTTGTCCATGCCAATGCAGGGGGGTACCATAGGTAGCCCCATGTGCACCCCACAACCCCCCAACTACCTAGGGCCTGCTACGGGCCCCCATAGTCAAAGACTGCATGCCTCGTTGCCTCCACGGAAAGGCAGCTTCCCGCTGCCATCATAATATGGATGGCAGTGTCTAGCAGACACCGCCACCAGAGCAGGCCCCTTTTCCGCCTGGTCACCTGTGTGACCGGCAGAAAACCGGCGGACGGTCTTTCCGTCCACCGGGGTCCCCCCCGCCATACTAATATGGTGGGGGGAAATGGCATGCGGGCCGAGGAGAATGATGGGCGATCCGCCCGACATTCTAATAGACCCCTTGGTGTCCATAGAAGCCTATTTACCAGTTAAACAAAGTCTGCAAATTAATATTTTTACAGGGATTAAAAACTTGAATAAATGGAAATAAGTATCAACCTTATCTGGAATATGTAAAGTTGCATTCACCTTTGGAATTGTTTAGTTCCTCTTACTAGCAACATCAAGTGTAAATATTTTCTTCTTGCCTGGGATAATACAAGATAAAGAAATATCCCATGAGTAATGTTTTTGACCTCTTATATTATGTTATGACTATTTGTAGAGCACACATCTCCCCCAGGAGGGTGTCCAGGCATTAGATATGAAGGGACTGAGCTGGCCGAGGTCTAGGTAAAGATTTGTGCCTTCAATTTCTTGTGGAGTTCAAGGACGGAGAAGGAGGCGCTGATGTTCGGGGGGAGGTCGATCAAGTTCTTGGGTGTGAGGTATCTGAAGGTGCACTGCCAGCTCTGTCTCAGCGGTGCTGGGGATGTGAGCAAGCAGACAGGCCAATCAAAGTTTTCTGGTCGGGGTGTGGAAGTTGACACAGCGGTTGAGGTAAGCAGGGCATACGTTTTACAAGGGTTTGTATGTGTGGGTGAGGAGCTTGAACAGTGCCTGTTTGTGGATGAGAAGCCCATGAAGATATTTGCGGTGCAGGGTGATATGTGTTTGGGGTGGGAGTCTGAGTGTGAGTCTGGCCACTGTGTTTTGTATGACCTGAAATTTCACAGTCACTGGGGTGATAATGACATAAAGTGCATTGTCATAGTCAAGTTTGCTGGTGGTCAGGGCCTGAGTGATGGTTCTGTGTGTGTTAATTGGGAGCCATTTGAAGATTTGTCTTAGGAACTTTAGGGTGTAGAAGCAGGATGAGGTGGCTGCGTTAACTTGGCTGGTCAAGGGTTGGTTGCTTAGGCTCTTGGCTTAATTGGACAGGCAGGGTGTAGGTCTGAGGTCTGCTGGCCATCTGGTAGAGTTCCATAGGGAAGTGTTCTTGCCGAAGAGTACCACTTCTTTTTTGTCTGGACTTCTTGATGGATCCTTCATCAAGCTTCTCTGTTTCATTTTATTTTTATGTCAATAATTCTGATAATACTCATTATTGTCCTCACATCAGATGAAAAGTTAGCTCTAAGCTGAATTGTATCTTCCTGGATTAGCTGTACTTGCCTATGGAATTACATTTTCTCTCAAGACGGAGTGATGAGGTTCTTATAACTTCCTTGTTGTATAGTGCTTTTAGACATCCCATAAATGCTTCTTTAGATGGAAAAGCCATTATTTGTCTGAATTGTAGTGCACACTTGATTTCATATTGTTTAAGCATATTTCTGGGTAAAAATCTGTTCCTAATGTTCTTTGAGGGTAAGTACGCATTGGCAACCAAGCACTAGGAGCCTGGTTCATAAAGGTTGCATACACTTTTAAGTAAGTTTACTACTTTTTGGTACTCACAAGCTCAGAGTGTAAGTTACTACAAAAAAAAGTAGCGAGTACTTCACATCACCAACTACTAGTAAAGCAAAACCATCCCATAGAAAATAATAGAGGTAGGGACTTAAAGTAAAACGTCACAGGAAATAATTTTAAGATAAATTACATTATTTAAAACAGTTAAAAATATACGTTATTAATAACTTTGGGCATCATTATGATATCGGTTGGTGTTGCCTCCGACCGACACTTTCACGGTGTGGGAACTGACCGACTGTAGATCAGTGGTTCCGAACACCGGATTATAATTCGATCCCACATGGTGCGGTCGCAAACTCCCATTTCTCTATGGGAGCTTGTGCGTCGGGCAGAACCTGCCCGCAGCATGAGCTCCCATAGGGAAAGGGGAGTTTGTGCAAAACTGTAGGCCACGGAGGGATGGGGCCCTGCTAGGGACCCCCAAAGTCGCTTTTCGACAGCCTTTCCATGTCAGAAAGACCGACATGGAAAGGCAGTCAGAAACTGACATCATAATCCCGATGGTGGGAACGCCGTCCGTAAGGGATTATGATGGGTATCCTATTGGCCGATGGGCTCCTTGAGCCCATTGGAACACAGTCAGATTGACTGGCCGGTTTACACTCAGACCGCTGACATTGAAATTCGGCGGTCCGACAATAAACCTACTATGTCGGTTGGTAAGCCTCCGACGAGCGGTCGAAGGCTTAACAACCAACATCGTAATGAGGCCATAAATCTAAAAAATAGTACATATTTATTATTTTCTTTTAAAATGTTTTAATAACCTATTTTGAATTAAAAAAATAATCTAACACTAAATTGTATTTAACAATAATTACATTAATTTTAATTTACTCCATTCATCGCTTTTAAGAATTAGTCATGCGCATTAAAAATAAGCATTGTTTCTTTAGACAGACAATTCTTTTAATTTAAACTTCAGAAGTTTATTTTAATTCAATTTAATATATTTCCATTATTAAAATTTCTATTCAAAATAATGTATTAGTGCTGTAGCATTTCTTCTATTTTGCTCAATGTTTAAAGTAACTATGTTAAATTAATTTACCATAATATTGAGCATCAAATTATATTTAATATTTAATTTTGAAAAACATACAAGTAAAAAAAATTTCCCTATACCTTACCATTGAAAGACTCCACAGTCGGATGGAGATCTCCGCAAGGTAGAGCCAGCAAGATTAATCAAACCCCACTGAGAGGGAAGAGCAACTCCTCCACAGAAGATAGAGAATTTGTAGTTAATTTTTTAGTGTGTCTGTGTAGGGAAATACATGTTCTGCCTCCACAGACTCTCAGTGGAGCTCTGAACATGGCCACGTGGTAGTAGCTCACAAACAATTTGATTGCATTGGGTTGGGGATACATTCCATGAGGCATTTAAAGAAAACAATGTCAGGATGAGAGCCGGCAGGTGAAAAAGATGTTTCTCAGGATACAGGTGGCAAAGGATCTTCCTGGAGGCAGGCCCTGATCCCACCTCCATCTCTCACCTCTTGATGAACATATCTATGCCATAATGCACTCTGGCCTATTTCATGGCCTGCCTGTTCCAATGAACTTCAACATCAGCTAAAGCAACAACAAGACACCTCTATTTGTGATCTAGATTATGTCTTAGCATTCATGACACACTGTGGAGCACCTATCTCCCCCTGAAAGATAGGCACATATCTGACTCTTTATTCAGACACAGTCTACTCACCTCTTTACAGTGAAAGCTGATAAGGCTAATTTTGATGCCTTGTTATAACTTTTATTTCTACAGTCCCACTGTCTAGTGCATCACCTGTGGCAGCTGGAGTAGCAGTAGAGTCTTCTGTGGCATCACAACAACCAGGCCTGGCAGCTTAATTAATTCTCACTTCCTGACCAGATATGCCTCGCTGCTATCAATGTGAAAGGTACACTTATGCAAAGTGTGAATATTTAAATGTTGTACCTCTGCTCTGTCATTAATGTATCTTGCTATATATGCCATCTTAAATGTGCTGAGAAAATGTAATCAGCACATGCTTATATTTTATGTGAATAAGTGTCTAAATGTTTATTCATGTTATCTTTTACTTAGCAGGTCCTGTGTTGGTAGCCCCTCCACCATCTGCTACCACATCTTCTGCTGCTGCACTGAGAACAGGAGCCTGCGGATTGGCCTCAAACACCAGAAATATGGCAGAGCATGGTAGGGCTACATCCATGTCAGTTGTGACATGTCTAAGCATATATCCATCTGCATAAATTTGAAGATAGTAAACATCTGATTATATAACATATTAAGAACCCAATGTTCAGCATGCCTCACCAGGAGGGTGAGCTTATAGGTTTGATGTATGTTACCTTATGTCACAAAATATATGATCTCACTGTACCATTTAATTGGTAATTATATGTATGAGTCTCCTATCATTCATTCATACATGGCCCCATTGCAGTCCATCATAGAGGCGTATATCCTTTGTTATATTGACTAATATTGTCTCATTAATATTTGCATTAACTGATAAGATTCTCCTGTTAGCTGTCCTCCAGGAGAGGGCTATGTGGATATTTATTAACCGAGTAGTTCTAACATGTTCCCATAACCTTCTACAATTTGTGTTGGGATATTTTATTACTCTGTATGATTGTATCTCAACAGCTGTAGTGATACAAAGGGGCCTGGTGTAGACATTATGGCCCACAAATGAGCCCACATCTGTGGATATACTGCAAGAAAGAGTTCACGTTCTAACGTCAGTTGATCAGGTTAGTTTGTGACCATAAAGTAGAGAACATTATCTAGATCTATTTGCAACCCAACCGACCTCTTTTCACTTCTAACAAATATCTGTCCATTAATAAAGCTCACCATGTGGAAATGACATGCCATATGTCTCTTAAGTTTATCAGAACCAAAATAATTGTATTACTCCTACCAAGGTTCTCCTTAGGCAGACTGTTTTTTATTCATTTTTCCTGCGTCTGATACATCAAAGGTCACAGGCCCACTGTTGTCTTCAAAGACAGTTGTAAAGCAGCTGATATCAAGGGGTCCATTCATGCAGCAAACATTACTGGCATGTGTTGGTAAAACAAAATTATATCTTGTGTATTGACACATAAGGTGCACCAGATACCCTTATATATCAATGTGATCTATTTGTATTAGCCAAACTGTCTTCTGTGCCTAAAAGTTAATTTATTGCAAAATTATATAGGGTTGGGCCCTTAATCAGTAAGGCTAGGCCCTCTATAACATCTAACAACACCTCAAATGCCAGTACTGATATCAATTTATAAGTTCATTCATACACCACGATCACACACCTCAATTCTCATGATCATATCAATATTTATTAATAGTAGCTTTTTTCAAATGTATTTTTTCATCAATTTAGAACAGATATTTTATAAAAATGTACATACAAATTTTTCAATACACAGGAACAACACAATATTTACAAAAATGGACGACTCACATAGACAATGCAAAAAACAAATAACACATTACAAAAAAATTCCGAAAACATTTTAAAGCTCAGGTTCTGTTATAGTGTTACCTTATTTTGAAACAAAAAGTACATTTACAGCATATTTTATTATTGACTCTAAACGCTCTTTAGGCCTAAGGAACAATTTTAATGTAACTTCTCTTTCAGAACATTGGTTGAAACATCCTGGCATTAGTGCCAGGCCATCCAGAAGAGGGGGGTGTCATGCAATGCCAATATAAATCTCAGTCCTCCTGCAAGCTACTGTCTTTGTGGCCTTCAGATCTGCAGAGAAAGAGGAGATTGTAGACCACACATAAATACACCTCCAAAACCATCTACGGTTAGCAGTCACCCATGGGATCACTTCCATATTGAAACACCTCAAGCATCAACTAAAACGTGCCAGAAATGAAATTGGTAAAGAGCTGACTAATCTGAATTCACCGGCCCAGCGGGAACGATGCACAATACTTGTCCTCCTATGCCCCCAACCATGCACTCTCAAACGAGTGAACTAACACTGTCATCCAAGGAGTGCACAGAAGGGAAGGAGAATGAGATAAGAAATAGAGAGAAACAATGAAGTGTTCAAGAGTATTGAAGAGTTGTTTCGGCCCAACTGTTCCTGAACAAAGTGTTTCTCTTCATAAAGTCATTCACCAAGCCCTTATCTTTTCCAAATCTTTTAACAAGTAGTTAAATTAACCAAGTCTTAAACAAGTCTTTATCTCTTTTTGCAATTCTTTCCTTTTGGGAGTTTGTCCAAAGACGTACTCAGGAATCAGGTAAGAGTTGCTGAAAGCATCTGTTTGCTGAGATGCCCTGATTGTTTAGCAAGAGTGTGACAATCAAGTCATGGCATTTATCCCGTTGCAAGCCAAGATGGCCACTGAGATTTTGAAAACTTGTGTGAACATGTTTTCTGGCGTTTTCTTCCTCAAAGTAGTTTGCTGTCTTTATCACAACCAGGTAGCTTTATGCACTCTGCGTCTGTATCTTGCCTAAACCTCTGAGTTCACACTAAGTTAGGGTAGAAATACACTAACATGAAGCAATCTGCCGTACACGGCTCAGAAGCACCACAATGATGATCACTGGGTCTTCTATCCTTTTCTCCATGCAGCCATCTGTTTTATCCATATTACCTGTTTTTTTTAAAAAGATTTTTGTGCATGTGAAGGGATTGGGTTACCATGAAAAAAAGCCATTGATGTTTGTCCTGTTTACACAGGACTCACCTCCCATCACCTGTCACCACAGCCTCTCAGATGTCAACTCTCATTGTCCAGGCATGCAGTGGGTTTGGGATGGGAAATGTTGTCCTCCAAGAGGATCAGTTTTTTTAACAGTTGTCTGATGTGTGGAGGATATTCATGAAAGAGAGATGACCCTCCATAACTTCTCCAATCATCTGGAAACCCTCACAAGGCTAATAGAGAGACAGATCTGTGTCCGTGGCGAACCTACAGATTTTATCCAGGACATTACAAAGTTTCTCTAGGAGCTTATCTGGTTGTTGATGAATGTGGATGCAAGGTGCTATGCCATGGTCATGCAGCTCAAACAGGCCCTCTCTAAAAGGGGCCGATCTCTTCCGTCCATCACATCCGATCTTCAGCCCTTTCAGAGCTCAAATAGCACCATAGAAAACCAGAAGTGCCTCCCATGCAGACTCCCCCCACTCCATGTCCCCCACACAGCCAATCAGGGATCGGAAACTACAGCTTCCCCTAACTATGCTTCCCGCCCAAAGAGATCAAATCAAGATCTATCGAGCAATGAGATCCATGAACTCCTCCTCTCGTATCAGTCCGGAAAGAATACTAACAATTCCGATCAAAATAAAATCTAAACCATACAAGGGAACCCATTCAGAAAACCGAGCTACAATCACAAAGAAATAAACAAGAACAACCTCAAGCACATCATTTTATCACAGATGGCCTCTCAGCATAATAATAGTCAGCTGAAGTGCATGCTCCTCAACTGCAGATCAGCAAATAAACACACAGCAGATATCTACAACCTCATTCTTTCACATAAGTTTGATATAGTTATCCTCACGGAAACATGGTTAAATAACTCATCTCATCCCATCATAGATCTACTAGTCCTACCTAGTCACAAGATCATTTGACTAGATAGACCCAGGAAAACGGGTGGTGGAATAGCATGCATCTACGACAATACTCAATAAGCCAAATGGAAACAATAGCTTTAACAACATGCGAATATCTTAGCATCAGTATCTCTTGCAACAACAAAACCATCTGTAATATATATGCCTTCTATCACCCACCGGGTGATAACTCTTTGTTCATCAAGCAAATCATGGAAATCATCACAATGAATGATAATCTTCAAAGACCCCATAGCTTCCTGGGCGACTTTGATCTACTCTGGAATGACCTGAATGACCACCCAGTGAATAGCCTAAAATGTTCCTATTAATCCATGAGTTGTCCCAAATTTGCGACAGACCAACACACAGGGTGAGACTCTGTACCTTATTATCTCTAAGAAGGACAGTATCGCCTCAGAGTCTATTAGCCCCTGTGACTGGACAGACCATTATCTCATCACCTTCCTCATCAATTTAAAGGCGATCCCAAAGAATGGCCAACCGAAGAAAATAAAACATTGGAAAAGGAATCTTTGTAACATAGACCACAATGAACTAAGTGTCACGACTGCTGGAAAACAGGGGGCAGCGCGAACTACCAACATGGCCGCCACACGGGGCGCGCTTGTGCGATAGACCACAGGTTAAAGCGCAGACGTCCTCGAGTGGCAGCGCTTCGCGTTCCGGTCTTTTGTGTTGGGCCTTACCTTCCGGGTTACTTCTTCTCTGTCGGGAGTCAGATGTTTTATCCGCGTTCTTCCTCGACACGCTGCCATCTCCTCCTGGACCTCTCTCTGTGTTCCAGCATTCTGCGCGCCGCCATTTCCTCCCGGACCTCTCTTCTCGGTGTTACAGTCTTCGGCGCGCCGCCCTCGCCTTCAGTCCTCTGTTCACTTCAGTTTGGGCTGTCCTGAAAGCAACAGGGAAAAAGACAGAAGGCTATATTATGGCTACATATGGTAACCGCGCTCTGCGCTGTCATTTATTACTATTTTCTTAACCCCTGCATACTTATCTGATCTGCTGTTCCTGTTGCTGTGGACATCCATTCCTTCTCTCATTTTTTTTGATTTAGTGAACTGTGATCAGACAGAAAGAGACATTAGAAAGTTGCCTGAATATTAAGTCGGTGTTTAATTTCTTATTTTGACACTCTGTTTATGAATGTGATTTTCATTCAGGAGTCTGGTGAATAGGTGGGTTCTAGCCTAGAGTCTTCTCATTCATTTATTCTTTACTATTGCTTTTACTCTAACTAATAGTATCATATTTTTCCTACCAGAGCCAGACACTTCCCTGACCACAGTAATAATTAAAAGACTAAGAAGAAGGGAAATCTTACGGTATTCAATACACCCATTAGAGAGAATAAACATTAAAATACCCTACTACATACTTACCAGTTTTTCGTTCTTCTCTCCTATGCAAATGTTGTGCCTAGTGCTTGCTTGGTCCTATCGCAGCCTGGGGTTCAACGTGTGACCCTCATCCTTCCTTGTTTTGTTTCCCTTGTTCCCAGGGTTACCATTGTCACTTTGATTTTGTTGGGTGCAATAGGTGATTTAGCGAAGTAGTGGATCCTTCTTCATGTCCATGACGTTCCTCCAGAAAACAAACAATAGGTGAGACTCAACACTAAGGGGCCGATTAGGATGTAGGGCGGATCGCCACCACCCACATGGCGGTGGCGATCCGCCCTACATTTCACTCCGCCCGCCACCCATTCCCCCCGCCATATTAGTATGGCGGGGGGACCCCTGCGGACGGAAAGTTCATCCGCCGGTTTTCTGCCAGTCGACCAGTCGGCCGGGCGGAAAAGGGGCAGTATATGGTGGAGGTGTCTGAAAGATACCTCCATCCATATTACAATTCATGCGGTGAAATGCCTTTCCATGGAGGTGTTGCCGCCATGGAAAGGCATGCGGTAACTGCATGCGGGGGCTAGTTTGGGGCCCCCAGGGTATTGGGGGGGTGGGAGGTGCACATGGGGGCACATATGATACCCCCCTGAATTTGCATGCACAACATGGCAGGCACCGAGCGGTGCCTGCCACGTTGTGCATGCAAATGCACAACATCCCTTTTTGCCATTGAGGCGGGTGCTGCTGAAAGCACCGCCAGCCGCAATGTCAGAAATGTGGGATGCGCCCACCACACTGGTGGGCGCATCCTAATTTTCCCCACGGGACTGACGCACATGTGGAGGGCAGTCCCATCTCCGTTTGGGTGGCAGGCGGACAAGAGTCCGCCCACCATCCTAATCAGCTCCAAAGTACCCTATGCAATAACACCTTGATCCCACAGACCAACATGGATGATGTCAATGACCTCACATACTACTGCAATACTTACATATTGGAAGTCATGTACTCCGACGCGCTCCTTCAACATAAAAATATATCCAATAAAAATCCAGAGCCCTGGTTCAATGACAACTTGAACACAGAAAGACGCAATCTAGGAACAGCAGAAAGAGCTGGGAGAACCTCCCCATCCTTGGAATTGCTAAAACACTTAAGATCAATGAGGAACACATATAATAGAAGAATAAGACAAGTGAAAGAAAACATTTTTAGATCACAGCTCGACCAAGACAGAAATAGGCCTAAAAAATATTCAAAATAGTCAAGCAGCAATCACGTAACACATAAAACTCGTTAGACTCCGGATCCAGCACCCTTCCAAATTGCGAGAAACTGACCACCTTCTTCAAGGAAAAAAACACAAAGATAGAGAACGAACTTCAACTAGAGAAGCAACTACTACCTGCTACCCCAGTCAGTATCTCATACACCTCCCAATTTACGGAAGAGAATTAACCATCCTGGGCCCCCCTCCAAAAACAATGCCTTGTGGAACACCTTCTCCCCAATCACCGAACATGAAATGCATAACATTCTTTATTCTTTAATCCCATCTAACCACTTTACGGACCCTCTACTTCCTAGCATATTTAAAGAGATCAAAACCTGTATTCTCCCCCCATGGACCAACATTGTAAACACCTTATTACATCCAGGCACTATCCCTGACTCCCTAAAAGTAGGACAAGTAACACCCATTTTAAAGAGAAAACCTATGGCAGACTGCTCTGATCCCAATAACTTCCGACCCATCTCCAACATCCCTACTCTGGTAAAGCTCTTAGAAAAATGTGTACAGAACCAACTCTGCAATCACATAGACAGTTATCATCTCCTCGATCAACACCAATCAGGCTTCGGTCAAAATCACAGCACGGAATTTGCCCTTACTCATAGAGTGGATGACTTACTTAAAATGCTGGGTCAAAACGAATCATGCCTTCTAATATTGCTTGATTTAGCCGGCTGCCTTTGAACCTGTCAAACACGATAATCTACTGAACTTACTGGAACAAAGGATGGACTTATCAGGGGTCATATTACAATGGTTCGCTTCATTCCTCCAAAACAGATACCTAAGAGTCAAAATGAATCAATCTCGCTCAAAGTCCCACACGATCACTCTTGGACTTCCTCAAGCATCTACTCTCTCACCCATTCTCTTTAACCTAATCCTGGAACCACTGTCAAACCTCCTAAAATCTTGTAACATCCACTACCATATGAACGCTGATGACACTCAGCTGTTCTCAAAATCGCCTCCCCAGAGGATATTATATCCCTCAATTCCATCTCAACACTGCTAAAACTGAATTTCTTCTCATCTCTCTGCCGAATAACAGCCCCAAGATTGATCTCTAGTTGGAATATCTTACAGCCCTCAAATGCTCACCCCACATCATAGACTCTGTCAGATCCTTAGGTATTACATTAGACAAACACCTAAATATGCAGGATCACATTAGTGCAGCCACCAAAGGAGCGAACTACCAACTGAGCATTCTGTGGAAACTTAAACCCTACCTACCACACGAAGACCTAAAACAAGCAATCCAAGCTGTGCCACACTATGTGGCTTACCTCGATACAAATTGGCCCTCTAAGAGCCTCCCTTAAAGCAGCAGCTAAACGTCTTTGGAACTAAAAGAAACACACACATCTCACCAGCCCTAAAATCCTTAAACTGGCGACAGTACAAAGCAAGAATCCAACTTAAACATTGATTGCATTACGCATAAAGCGTTACACTTCAATACCCCCAGTAACCTGGCTCAAAAGCTAGAAAAATCAGGGGGCAGCAGATCCTCACGAAGTACGCTCACCTTGCTTCTGAAACCCCAATGAACCCACCAAAAGAAAACAGGTGCCAGAGCATTCTCTGTTACTGCACCCGAAATATGGAACTCTCTACCACCGGATGTTCGCCTAATCTCCTCTACCTCCTCCTACAAAAAAGAAGCCAAATCTTTTCCACTGACTAAGTTTTTATTCTAAAACAATAGATCAGTGACATTGAATAGGTAGAGTTACCAAACTGTTATGGTTATTGACCTTCCTATTACTACTTTAATCATGCATGTTTTTCCTGCTTACCAGACCAATTGCTACTCTACATCTCGTCATGTAAAGCACTCTGATACCCACTAGGGTCATGTTCCTGCTATACAAAATGTAATAAATAAATAAATATATAAATCTCAAGCAGTAGGGTCAAGTCAGGAGCCTCAGGAAAATAAGAGTCAAGAGCAAGGCTATTCTTCCCCATGATTTCCACTAAGCAATCTTTCCCATCCACCAACCAAACTGCTTCTGGGACACAATCTGATTCTCAACCCAATGTGGATCCAGTATTTCATAGCCAGGGATGCGTTCAACCCCATCCACGCCCCCCAATCTCCATTGGCATTGCCATCAACCATCACCCCTATGGAGACTTCGCCCAAAGTCACTGCCCCATCATCACAAAAATCATCTGACTTTTGTATCGACACATTATACCACTGAAATACATGTATATGGAAAAGATAATTTGTGCAGGTGGGTCCATCCAAATAATGGCATGCTGTGTGTTGTAGTGTCTTGCTTAGATGTCACTCACCTTTAGGTCACACACAGGCAAGCAACCAAGCCACTACATAGCCAAGTAAATTTAAAAGAATAAGATTTGTTAAAGATTATAAAAATACATTCTTGAATGGGACATTGTTTCTGGGCATGGTTAAAACATGTTAACTATCCTTGAAGAGGGAATAAAAACTCAAAATAGTACATGAATCCAGCGCATGTGAATCAATACGGAAGGAGGTGGACAAAAGAAAAAAACACATTTGAAAAAAAAGTCTTTACACATAGTTAAATGAAGAAAATAATTAAACATATTCATAAGAACAGACCAATCAAATTCTCCAAAGGCCCAAAGGTATATCTAAATCCAGTTTAAAGTCTAAATAGTGCAACATAAAGAGAAACTCAGTCAACCACTTAGAAGCTGTCTAAGAACTGCTGTACACCATTGAGGGGAAAACATCTCATAGTAGGACCACTTGAACCTCCTTTACCAGAGCAGGCACTGTGGTTTGGCTGGTAGGACCTGTCACCTTCTTAGCTGGGTCACACACTGGGGTAGTTTAGGAGCGGAGCAAGATAATGCACTGGGGCTCACAAATAGCGGCAATGACTGCAGTCCACGAGGACAGTGGGAGCAGAGCTCACAAGCTTGTCAGCCTGTGCCTCTTAGTGGGCCTTCACTAATGCCTCCACCTCTCAGAGGATCTGTTGACCAACGATTAACTGCTCATGGCCTCCTAGAAAGTATCCATGCTGGCTTGATGAGGATATGGATTGGGCTAATGCAAGAAGATTCAGGGATGATCAGAGCGAATCTCCCTCAGCTTCTTATGTTCTTGGCAGGCACTCTTTGGAGATGACGGGATGTAGGCATGTGCCTTACTGTTGTGGAACACTTAACTTGTGGAGTAAGGGTATCAGGTCTGAGGTTGGATACACCACAGATATTAGTTCTTCTGAGCCGGGAGGAGCTCCATTTTCAGACTCCTCCTTGTATGTGGTGTCCAGCTATACCACCTCATTTTGGTGTCCTTAGCTTCTGCTGTGAGTCTCATGGATTGTAACCTTGTCAGATACTAGGTGGCCATTTTTTACCTGTTGGTGCCTGCATCATCCATTTTAGTTGTGGTATCTTCATGTGCCTGCTGAGTGGCCAAGCCCTTTGTCCTTCTTTTACCCTGATGTTCTGCTTGCACCCTTCTTGACTTTCCAGTGAAAATGAAAGGTGAGAAAAGATTAACAAGTGCTTATATCCATGACTAACGCACTTACAAAAATATGTTTTCTTTGTTAAAATAGTCAATATGACAAAGAGTAACATTGACACGTATCACTCTAGGCTGTCCCATGTAAGGTTGATATCCCCACATGCCACTTTTAATAATGGTTGAGAATGGGCAACAACGGTACACTTGTGGCACTTGTGTTTCCCCGTAAAACAAAAACCTTTGGTAGAAATTTACAAACATCACCTTAGCACATAATATGCCTTAACTTATTCAAGCAAAGTCACTCTCACATTCCTTCAAGATGACGACCAGGAATGTAGATATGATTTTAAGGTCCTCAGGTGATGTCTGAAAGCTGCGGTATACATAGATGTAAGAGTGGCATGTGATGGCAAGTACATTTAACTGTGCATTGTATATACAGGCCTTAACAAGTAATATTGTTGGTGTTTTACAATGTGAAAAAGCTCAGACTTGTGATTCAAACTATCTATGGCCTGTGTCGGACCTGAACAAAGTAGACATGGGCATATGTCTCTTGTGTTTTTAGGAACACAAATTTCTACAGTATGAAAATTAAGTTAGACAACCATGGTGACATGATCATTGTTCATAAAGCTACACATTATTTATCATGATGAAGTTTTTTTGTGCCAATATATGATCCAACTGTATCATATCACAACAACGTTTTCAATCCACAGATGAAGGACAACACTTTCTAACTAATAACGTAACACAGTCCTGCTGCTCAAGAGCAGCAAATTGAGCATGGAGGGTGTGCCAAACAGCTCTGAGGACCCGACTATCTAGTGGGCTGAGCCTAGGGTACTGCATATGTGGTGGAGATGATATGCGCATTATATCCTGTGTCTTCAGGCATGACCATCAGCAGAAGTCATCCTAGTGCTTGTGGCAACCCCTGGCTTGATGGGTGCATACATCATCTGCACTGCAGCATCTAGCAATATCAGTCCATATTTCCAGGTGCACTGCATTGCTCAGCTGAGTCTGGTCCCCCATAGAGTTGAAGACATTTTTGGATCATACCCTCTCTGATAACTTCAATTTGCCCTTGGTAGAAGTGGGACACCTGCTTCCTCTCTCTCCTCAGCCATTTTGGGGGATCTATAAGAAAAGAAGCAACATGATAGAGTGGGATTATGCTGTGGTCCGAGGATGGTCAAAGAATGTAATTATTTACTTGGATTCCCATGCTCACTGCATTGCTCAACTTGGGTCTGGTCCCCCATAGAACTAACAACATTGTTGGACAACGTTCTTCCTGATATTTTCTAGTTGCCCATGAAAGAAACTGAAGACACCTCTCTTCTCTTGCCTCACAATTTTGGGTGATCTAGGTCAAAACGGGCAGCAGGACAGAGAAAGATTATACTGTCAGCCTAGGATGGCTGAAGCATGGCCTTACTTTCTATATGTAGCTTACTATTTGACTTGGTTGTCCAAAAGCTCCCCATCCACTTTATAGTTCTTTGCTTATAACACCGCTCCATAGATCATAGAAGTAAACACCAAAAGTGTATAAACTAGGGTTAAAGAGATTGTGGGAAGGGGAGAACATGCTTGGAGTTATGAATGACACTCTAATGGTACCACACAACAGTTTCCTTTGATAGAACACACTGTGAAAATAAAAGTTGCTACATGTATAAAATAGATAGGTAAAACACAATGGGCCAGATGAACGACCCGCCAATTAGCGAGTCGCAAATTGCATCACATTTGCGACTCACAATTTACGACTTGCTAATTGGAATGCACAACATTGTCTCAGACACGGTTTGCGATTCCTAATGGGGTCGCAAATTGCATGCCTCATTAGTATTAATGATGCAGGTGCATTTTGCGACCCCTTTGGGAATGGCTAGCATTCACAGGGATGGTGGCCTGCTGGGGTCAGCAGACCGCCATGTCTGTGACTGCTTTTGTAATAAAGCAGTTTTTTTTTCAAATGCAGCCCGTTTTCCCTAAAGGAAAACGAGATGCATCTAGAAAAGAAAAATGAAACTTTGCAGTTTCATTTTATTAAGGGCAGGCAGTGGTCTCTGGGACCACTGCCTGCTCTTAAAAAAGATTTTCCCACAATCTAACAAAGGGGAAGGGGTCCCCTGGGGACCCCTTCCCCTTTGAGAGTGATTTACCACCTACCTCAAGTAGGTGGTAAACTGCAAGTGTTTTGCGGCCGCAAATGCAGCAGAAAAACATTAGTACAGAGCATGTTGACTCACTATTGGGAAGGAACACCCCTTCCTAATAGCGAGAGTCGCAAATGCTATTTTGCGAGTCACTGACTTGCAAAATAGCATTTGTACATGCTATTACCCTTTTTTGCAGCTGCAAAATGGAGTATCTCTTGTTTGCAGCAGCAAAAAAGGGTAGTGCATCTGGCCAAATATGAGCTAGGTGTATTTCTCATCAAACTATATATGGGGTTATCTGATCTGAAGAAGGATTATAAGTGTGGGTCAATGATCGATTTGGGTGTAAGGAAAAAAATATGTGTATAAATAAATGAGTGATGCATGTGGAGATGGATTTCACATTTACAAGAGTAAGTTCGATTGTGGCATACTGAGATTGCAAAAGTAGTGTCTCAGGATGGTGTTTTTTCAAAACTGTCCAGCTACTAAGTTGCATCAACCAAACTCACAGCCCAGTTGAAATGTGAGACCACTAATAGGTCAAGAACATGCATATCCTGTCCTCTGTGCTATAGCACCCCAAGAGCATAACTAGAGCCATGATTCAGGAGTAAAGTCTGCATGTATGGCCCACTGCATGGAAATATTGTGCACCACACAACTGGCTACTATAATGTACATACTCAAAAATGCTTGGGTAAATAGACTTCCACTGTGTAAATGGCTAAGTGACTGGTTGTATGAGTAGCTCTATGGATTAGTGAGTGGTTGTGTGACTACTTGTATGGGCCTGTGAGTGGGTGTGTGAGAGGTTGTATAGGGGTGTGAGTGGTGTGTGATTGCTTCTGAGGATGATGTCATTTGAGGTGTTATTAGTGACGTCATGAGTAATGTCACTGACCATGTTATGAGTGATGTAATATATGAGGTCCTAAGCAGTGGATTGCGGGGGTGAACGTTATAGTTAGCTCAGGTAACTATAACTGCTGAATTTCACTGGTTTTGTACAAGTGAAATCTGAGCTTAACTATAACGTCCCTATAACCTTTGTTTTTTTCAGTGAATTTCTAAGGTTTTTTAATGTTGTTTCCTAACTATAATGTCTGTGTAACCTTTGGTATTTTAAGTAAATTTCGAAGGTATTTTTGAATTTTATTTACTAAATATAACCACTAGCGTTTGACAGTGAGCGTGTGAGTGAGTGCGTAAGTGTCTCAGTATGTCGGTGAGCGGGTGTGCGATTCTCTGAGTGGATCTGTGAGTAGGTGTGAGAGTGTCTGAGAGGGTTTGTGAGTGGGTGTGTGTGAGTGTCCGAGTGCTCTCAGTTGTGCGCTCTTCTGCTTTGTTATGCCTTTTTCTGCTTGTTTTTCTGTTCTCTTTTGCCTTTCCTGCTCATTTTTCTGCCTATGT
Organism: Triturus cristatus; assembly: GCF_964204655.1. Taxonomy (NCBI): domain Eukaryota; kingdom Metazoa; phylum Chordata; class Amphibia; order Caudata; family Salamandridae; genus Triturus; species Triturus cristatus. Next base: position 831,166,579 of record NC_140594.1, read on the forward strand.
TTTGCCTTTCCTGCTCATTTTTTGAATTTTATTTACTAAATATAACCACTAGCGTTTGACAGTGAGCGTGTGAGTGAGTGCGTAAGTGTCTCAGTATGTCGGTGAGCGGGTGTGCGATTCTCTGAGTGGATCTGTGAGTAGGTGTGAGAGTGTCTGAGAGGGTTTGTGAGTGGGTGTGTGTGAGTGTCCGAGTGCTCTCAGTTGTGCGCTCTTCTGCTTTGTGATGCCTTTTCTGCTTGTTTTTCTGTTCTCTTTTGCCTTTACTGCTCATTTTTCTGCCTATGTTTTGCCTTTCCTGCTAATTTTTCTGCCTTCTGTTTTTCCTCTTTCTGCTCATTGCTGACCTTTATTTTGCCTCTTTCTGCTCATTTCTCACCCTTATTTTGCCTCTTGCTTCTGGTTTCTCACCTCTATTTTTCTTCTTTCTGCTCGTGTCTTACCTTTATTCTGCCTCTCCGTGCTCCCTTCTGACCTTTAGTCTGCCTCTTTCTGCTCCTTGCTGACCTTTTTATTTTGCCTGTTTCAGCTTGTTTGCCACCTTTATTTTTCCTCTTTCTTCTCTTTTTTTGACCTTTATTCTGCCTCTTTAGGCTCGTTTCTCACCTTTATTTTGCCTTTTTTAGTTTGTTGCTGACCTGTGATCTGCCTCTTTCTGCTTGTTTTACACTTTAATTTTGCCTCTCTGTTAGTTTCACACCTTTATTTTGCCTCTTGCTGCTGGTTTCTGACCTTTATTTTGCTTCTTTTTGCTAATGTCTGACCTTTATTCTGCTTCTTTCTGCTTGCTTCTCACCTTTATCTTGCCTCTTTCTGCTCTGTGATGGCTGCAGTGTCTGTGGATGTTCTGGTGGTGGAGGGTGCATGTGGGTGTGGTGGTGGCTATGGTGTTTGTATGTTTGTTTGTGGGAGCATGCAGAGGTGTAAGTATGCTTGGGACAGGTCTGGGAATAGGAAATTTGGTTGGGGCAAAAGGTTAGGATGGTTGGGAGGCTGCAGTTAGTGAGGAGGCTAAACCTTGAAAAGACCTCCGTAAGCCAGACATAGCACTGTGAATGCCTTCCAGGTAGGCTATCATTTGCTGTAATTGTCAGCCAAGCCCCTGGATGGTATTAAGTAGTGGAGTCTAGCGTACAGAGATGTTCTGAAGGAGGTCAATAGCTGCCTCTCTCAGCGCAGTCAGGGGCAGGTGGCGAGGTGCCCGAAGCAAAGGAGATGTCACCCCTTTTAGGGGAGCTGGTTTGGCCGACCAGGGGGAGCAAGAGAGAGGGTAGAGATGGTACTCTGAGTGGTGGACAAGTGTGCAGGTGGAAGGCTTCCAGTTAGGGCCACTACCACTAGGGCGTGCACGCTGAAGGAGACCTCCGAAGAAGATATTTAGGAGCTGGATGACTCCATTGCACTCCCCTGCCCTCCGTGCCACTGGGTACCTCGGTGTCAGTGGTGTTCACACCCAAACCACAGTGGCCACCTGCTTCCCCTCCTAAGTTGACAACTTCTCCTTCGCCTTCTCCAGATGATGCTGAAATGACAAATACAATAGTTTTATTGAATCTGTTTAAACAGAACTGATCATGACCTTTGATCACAAAACAGTTTCAGATTTAACCTTCTTCACGGTTCTAAAACTTTAGTTCTATATTAGCATAAGCTTATGCATGCAGGCAACATTGTCAGAAAACATTTGGGCACAGTTATGTCAATCCCCTGATAGCTTCTATATTATGTATGATCTTGTCTCTTATCCATTATTATGTCTCTCCAGAAACAGTTTCACAACTCTGAATGGTTGGCCGTTGTAGTTTAGAATAGTGAACTGATGTCAACAAAATGGTTATCAACCAAAATTACCTTTGTACAGTGTGTTCATGCGGCCCTAAAATCTGCATACTTTTCATTCCCTGCAAATAATGTATGATAAAATGCGTGTCAACAAATACTGTACTGTTGTACCAATATTAGCACAAACTGAAAGCAGGTTACCTTTGTTTAAGCATTTCGCAATGATAACACTTGCTTTAAGTCCCGAAAGTATATGTCAAATGTTAAAAATCATAAATGAATTCTGTACTGATGTAGCTTAGCAATGTATCACATCCTATTTAGATACCTATACTGTTGAAGACAATAAGAAACAAATAATTGGGGAAATTGACAAATGACTACTTCAGTAAGGAGTAAATATATAGCCATTGTAACATTTCTAATACATTTCAGTACAGAGCTAAAACATTTTCACATTTGACTCCCTAATATACCTAGTTATTTGAAGTTTGTTGTATCATTCTGAAATTGTTTCACTAAATATGCTGGCTTTCACTGTAGTCAAAAATGTGTAGAACATCACAGTAATAATTACATACACTGATTGATAGATAATAATTATTTCAAAGATTCAAATGTAAATCACAATATGCAACGTATTACAACTTGATGCATTTCAACATTTGCCTAATGAGTCATGAGTTTGTCTGATTCTGAGTTTTCCTGTTGAGATACTCCTACATATGTGAAAAAACGTTCCGTCTTCCAAAATCCCCTAAAGATGCCCATTTGTCTCCACCATTGATCTATCATCTGGGCACGACGAAGGACATTGAGAAATGGTTTTGGGTATGTGACTCTGTCACCAATGTGTACTCATTCCTGTTTGTGTGCCTATTATGCTATGTCACATGTAATAGGGCTACCATTACATCATCCACAACAGTGAAGAAGCATCACACCTGACACAATAAAGACTTTTGGCCTGTTTGGTACAACTGTCCCTTTTGACATCAAAGAACCTGATGTGTATGTAGAATTAAGGCAGCCATGTGTCTGCTCAGAACAGTTCTTTGGTTGTTAACAGGGATCCTTTCCAACACAGACAAATAGACAAAGCACATGATTGTACACATTGTGCAAAATATACACCTTCAAGAACTCTTCTTGTGCGTTGAACATGGGTTACCCTTAATGATAGGAACAATTCTTGCTGTAACAAAAAATGAATCCCCAAATAACTTTATTTCGGTCATTGCAGTACAAGAAAACAAGATAAAAAGCATACCAAAGTTCATTAACTGCAAATCATCAAGTTTCATCTGTGTTAATTTTCCTAGACATTGATATAACCACTTAAAATGACTTCCAGAGTGGTTAGAAATGTGTCAGCAAGAGCCTATGCCGCGATGTCTGTAACATCAGTAGTCATGTAACATGTGAAACTCTGAAAAGCACATACCCTATTGTTGCTGCAGTTGGGCCCTCAACTGCCCATCAAGCTCTGGATAGGCCACCACAAAAATGTGGGCCATTAGATGGGCCAGGGTGCTGCGCATGTGCTTCCCACAATGGGAGGACTGCCCAAGATGGACTTCGGTTGACTTTCTAGTTGAGCATTGTAGGTCCTCCCACCTCTTGTGGCAATGGATGCTGCACCGCTTGTAGACCCCCAGGGTCCACACCTTCCAAGCGATGGCCTTCCAAATGTCCCACTTCTGATGGGTGTTGACCTGTATGGATGAAAGAAATGAAAGATAAAACAATCGTTTTGTGACTTTTTGTTTGTTTGTATTGATGTGACAAAATCTTTCTACATCTATCACTAGCATGACTCATAAGTTAGCATACAGCATGTGTATTTTTGAATGCTGACCGAAACCAATATCTTAATACACACTTTTGTAGTGACTTTACTGCCCTGGACCCATTTCATGGTTTAAACTCACCAATCCAGGCCTGTGGCATCATTTAGCCCAGGGAGTTCCTACATAATCTGTGATGTGACCTACTTCTGATCAGTGCAAAAGATTGTGAAATACTGAAGGCTAAACATAAATACTTATGACACAGTGAATAGTGGCCACTGTGAGTAAGGGGCCTTCAGTATGGACATGACACACATTGAAATGTGAGTAAAATTAAATGAAATGTTAGCTCAAGAATCTAGGTTACACTCCCTTTCAACTGTTGTCCATTTAAAAGCATTCAGGGCCATATTTTTAAGCATACCTTAACATTTGACATGGCAAGGATATATGTTTATGACAGATATACCCCAGTGCTTCAGTTGTTTGTCCCTCTGACTCAGCCTCAGTCTGGCCAATTATTCTAACTGAGCACTGCTCATTGTCAGGCCTTGTTATCTGCAGCCTGATGATCATGATGTCACATGAACACAGCCTTCCCTTAACATTTACAGGCAACAATGACCTTGTGCCCATCTAATAAATGACCTCAAGACTCTGTGCTATTTGAAAGGGGTCTGAGAGCTACTGGTAGCTCCTATACAACTGTTTGGAGAGCCCTGATCCCTGCTGAGTGATCTGTAGGATGATACACATAGTTAACATAATTTTCATTTGGTTTGTACAGAAAACATTTCTATGTACAGTTGTAAAGAGTATATAATGTGTTCTCTAATTTCCACGATGTGAGTTTTCAACGTAGAATCACTAACACTCAAGTTTAGGGTCTAAGGGAATTAAAGACCTTATGAGGGTTCAGTCCCCAAGCTTGACAATTATATTAAACAAAAAACCCAAAGGTCTGTACAACTACTACTCGTCTTAAAGACGTCAAAAATAAAGAGACTACAAATCACCAGCTACTATCAGAGGATTACTAGATAAAGAATGAGAGAACCCTTCTGAGTGGTTAGAATCCCATCAAACACAGGAACTTGATCAGTCTTATCATCTGGGTTTCCATCCTTCCATCCACATGACCTCTTGATCATAGAGGGATCAATCAGTGGAATTCGTCAGGAAGGGGGTCTAGAAATGAGACCTAGGAAAAATTACAGATGTATATAGACTCAGAGAAGTCCTATCTAGTAGTGTAAAGTGGGAAAAAAGTGCAGTGCAATGTGAGTGAGTGAATATAAAACAGGATGTATAGCAGAACAAAGTATTTTTATTCTGGTGCCTGATATACTTCTAGATGAAAAACAGTGCATCGAGGCAGTTTCACAAATCACTGCCTGTTTATGTGGTCAACATGTTTCAGCTCTGGGGACAATTAGTCCCTAGCTTTCATCAGCACCTGTTTGTACATTTGCAACTGCATATATATTGTGCATAAAAGGTGCAGCTAGTCTAAAAAAGCAAATTATTTGAAAAGTTTAAAGAGAATTGGAATCAATACAACCTCACTTTCCAAATGTATATCCTCCAACCGCCGAGTACATGCACACAATGTACGCAATTGTCAGAAGATACGGACACAGCGATTGGCCTTCGTCCGTTACTTTCACTAACATTAGCCTATGGCTGAGTCCATTGTGGAGTGTACTGCCCATTGCACAGTCAACTTCCGCTGCCCCCATCTAATTCCAAATGTCCTATCAGCGAGGTCAGGCTCTCACCATTTTAAAAGTTCAAACTAATGTGTTTATGGCTGTTCAGTGCGTCACCACCACTCAAAATGGGTGCTAGTTTATTTTCATATTCAAACTTCAAGGACACTCATTCTTTTAGAAATAAACATTTATATGTTTTGCGTTACAGTGCTGCAAATCGACATTAGTGTGGTAATGTTTACACATCCATTGTCGGTATTTTGGAGGGAAAAAAAAGAATGTGGAAATAAACTTGAAATGTATTATTTACACATTTTTTTAAATTTTACATTTATTTTAGGCTATAAATGAAATTTGTGAAGAATAAAGGACAAAAAGCAAATGTTTTAATAAAATATGTTGTAAAACCACATATATCTACATGACTTTAGTGTTAAATATCAAAAAGTTTGCTGTAAAAAAGTTTAAATGTTTTACCAATGCAGACATGTGAACTCTGGAAGAGTGAGGAGATGTCAGCCTCAGGTGTACCGCCCATTTCCAGACCTTGCCACCATGGAATAAAGGGATATAATAAAGACGTTCAGACAGAATAGGCAAACTATTCTGGATTTTTGTCACCAGCTGGAGCCAGATCTTCAGCCTCACAACAGAAATCCCACATTTATTACATTAATTGTCAAACTCATGGAGGTACTTCATTTTGTAGACACAGGATCCTTCCAATACACTGTGGCAGTATCCCTTGGAATGTCACAACCAACTTTCAGTGGTGTGCTACAAGAAGTTATGCCTGCTGTTCCTATCCCTGTGTTGCCTGCTGTCCCTATCCCTGCACTGACTGCTGTTCCTTCCCCCTGTGCTGCCTGCTGTCCCAATCCTTAAGCTGCCTCCCGTCCCTGCCCTTGAGCTGCCTGCTATCCCTGCCCCAGCGCTTCCTGCAGTCCCGGTCTCTGCGCTACCCGCTCCAGATTCTTGCCCAGCGCCCTAGTTCTCTGGGTCTACCCACCAGGACCACAAATGGAGGCCCTCGTATGGCCATGCAGCAGACACGCATGGTGGGCATGCTGCCAATGAACTGCCAATGCTGCCAACCGGGTCAAGGTCTCCACTCTCCATGCGCACACATGCGCAGTCCTCACAAGTACTGCAGCGAAGCGGTTTCATTCGTTACACCCAGGAGAAGAAAGTGAAACATCATGGATCACCACAACAGCGGCAGGAGGGGTGGCAGCACTGTTGGCACAGAAGAGCAGCAACTAAACCGGCAGAGAGGTAAGCCGGTGAAAGCAGGTGGCAGTCTGGGGGTCAGGTGAAGGGATGAGGAACCCTCAATGACAAATGCGTAGTGTGCTGCTCTGCCAGGTCTGGGACTCTGCTGCTGCATAGGGTGGAATGGAGTTCCACGGAATTCCATGAAGGTTTTAGGCAACTCCACGGAATTCTGCATAGTGCCACTCCGCCAACTCCACACAGCCTTACTCACAATCAGGATTCTGTGCCAACCAAAGCACTGAGACCATGCTGATCGCCGCCATAGATGGCATCTTAACAATCATTGACCATGGAAAAATGGTGGCCATGATCCTCTTTGACCTCTCCATGGCGTTCAGCGCCACCTCCCACAACACCCTCATCAACAACAACATAGGAATACAGCAAGACACCCTCAAGGGGATCGCCTGCTTCCTCACAGGATGCACACAGAGCATCAGACTGCCTCCCTTCACCTCTGTACCCAAAGAGATCATGTGGAGCATACTACAAGGATCATCGCTTAGCCCCATCCTGTTCAACATTTATATATCTATATGACCCCCTTGCAGACATTGTCAGATCCCACAGACTCAACTTAATCTCCTATGCAGGTGAAACAGAACTGATCCTCTTGCCCACTGAGGACCTCACCAATGCCAAAACCAAATCCTGCGACACCATAACCGACATAGCCAAAGGAATGAGAGACAACTGCCTGCAACTCAGCTCTGACAAAACTGAAGGACTGATCATTGGGAATAACACTTCCACATGGGAACGACAATTGGTGGCCTGCAGAACTCGGACCTACACATACACCGAACAACCATGCACGCAACCTCAGCATCCTCCTCGGTCAACTGACCATGAAACAACAAGTCAATGCAGTTGCCTCCTCCTGCTTCCGCACACTCTGTATGCCCCACTGAATCTTCAGGGTGGATCCCACCCTACACCCGAAAGACCGTCACCCAGGCCCTTGTCATCAAATGAACCCACATGTCCCTCCACCTGAGGGACCGCCACTGGCTTCCCAACCAGAAGAGATGCCAGTTCAAGATCCTCACATACAACTTCAAAGCCCTAACGAACTAGGACCTGCCTACATCAACCATCGACTCATTTTTACCAGCCCTTGAGACACCTGCACTCCTCTTCACTCAACCTCGCACCCCCCTCATCCGTCGCAGCTATTGAGGTAGACGCTCTTTCTCCTACATTGCTGCCAAGATCTTTATTGACCTTTTCCTCCAGCTCCGTACATCCCCCTTGCTGGCAGACTTCAGAAAGAGACTCAAGATCTGGCTCTTCTTTGGAGACACAGTGACCAGATATCCCTAGGGGTGACAGTGTTGCACTTTACAAATGCTGTTTGATTGATTGATCTTCAATGATGAGACACCGCAACAGGTTTACCCAGTTTCCATGGCTGCAGGATTTAGCCATCGTGCAGGTGGACTTTTACAGTTTGGGTTGCCTACCACACATCAGAGAACAGGTGTGCCAGAATCAGAAACACTTCCATTCAATCAATGTGCAAGATGTCTGCTTACTGGATTTGAACATCACATGAGTCTGTGCGCATTTCCCTGGCTCTGCCCATGATTTCTTTGTACTATAGAACTGCTCCATAACCCTGCAAATGTCACAACTTTGACCTGAGATGTCCTGGCATGTCAGTCAGTTCAATCTTTCCTAATATTGTTTGGGAAATTTCTAATTGAATAATCTGAAATTGTGTTACCTTTTTTTGCAGTTGTTTTGCCTTCCATCTAGGAAACTCAGCGTATCCCAGCTGACCATGGTTGTTGGCACCACTGTGGAATCCAGCAATGCCTGGAAAAGTCTGCTTCAAGGAGGCCAATGGAAGAACACAGCGGCCAGTGGAGAGGGCTTTCTGGCTCCTAAAGGCAAAAGTTTGTTGCCCGGACAAGACTGGTGGAGTCCTCCTCTACTCACCAGATAATGTGTGTAAAATCACCATGCCCTGATGCATTCTCCACAATATTGCCCTGCGATGGAACATCCCTTACATCGCAGAGGATGGAGACCATGAAGATCGACTGTGTGAGGATCCTGAAATGCCAAATGAACATGATAGCGGTGAAGTGGAAGGAGTTGACTTAAGTTAAAATGTAATTAACAACTAATGGTGGGCAGTAAACTCCACTCCGCTGGCGGAGTTCACTGAGTTTTTGTCACTCCGCACTCCACTTGGAGGGTGTAGTTTTGCCAAAAACAAAAACTCTACCTATGCCGCGTAGCGGATTACCGGCACACACCATTAGAACACATACTTGCAAAGCCGATTTTCATCTCTTCAGGCTCCCTGTCGGTCAGTGCCTCAGTTGCTACTGCGCATGCGAGCGCATTTCCCTTCACGCAGGCACACTGACAGGCCGTGGTTTAACTTTACCCACTTAGTCCGGTGAATGGAGAAGAGTCCCTTGACCACCTTCTAGCAGCAGGCACGCCGAAGCACTGGCATTTATGGAGCATGGGCGGGAGTGCAGTTTCAACTCTGCCCCAGTGAAAGGAGGACCTGTGCCTTTGTGGCCCCCCCGTGACCTGGGGAGTGCAGTGTTCCAGAAGGGGACAAAGGGGGCTCATAGTCGTACCTCAGCTGCCGCTCTGTATCTCTGAGAAGGTAGGTGCCTGCCTGTGATTTATTTTCTGCTGGCATTTCCTTTGTTGCATTTCACCTGACCCCTTGCAAAGAGTTTAGAGCAAAGCCGTAGTGACTAGTGAGGCAAACGAAACCAGCAACACTTGCTTGTTTCGGAACTTTTGTTAGGCTAGGCTTTGTTTCGATGCGGGCTTGCCCTCTTCCACACCAGGCCCTCTCTGTTCCTTCCACCACCTTTTGTGCACAGACTGCCCATGCTTCTCGTGCACCTTTCCTGCCCCTTTATCTGTCTCTTTGTCAGAGCTCCCCTGCCTCATCCACTGCCTGTACCAACCCACAGGGCCATCTCTCTTCCTCTGTATGGCACTGTCACTATCGCTCTTCCTTTCCTCAGGATTTAAACCACAGGAAACAGTTCCCTCTTCCTTTTATGTGAAGAGGGAGTTGTGTGTTTATACAAGAGTTTTTTTTCCACATGAAGCCCTGGATAGATCTGACAGAGGGAGTGGATGCAGGCAGTACACCGTGCGTCTCTGGAAATGTTTACAACTCTATTAGTACCGGCCACAGATGTGAAGTGCACACCCTAAGCAGTTCATATTGAAATCTTTAGTTAGTAGAAATGCCACCATCTGCAAGATCAGAACAGATGGGTGTTTTGCTCTATTTCACATGAAGTTCTCCTGCGCAGCTGTGACACCTTTAATTTGCTTTTGTAAATGAATTCTCACAGAAATAACTAAAGACGTGTCTCCCACTAATTCCATAGCAGCCTTTGTGACCAGTGGCCGACCAATTAACCTATATTGGGCAGCATATCTGCCAACTTAAACTTATAGTGGAGCAAATAACAGAGCTATTTGGCATTCACTGAATAGAGGTGTTATTATACCTGTGGTGGTGCAGACAAGGAAGCTATTTTTCACCAGACTCTGTTATGTCCCTCAAACCACGATTCGTGTGGCAGTTTACAGTAGGAGTGGACAAGTGGAGCAACTCCGCCCGCTTGCGGAACTCCGCGAATTCCACTGAGTTCAAATGCAACTCCGTGGAATTCCACATAGTGCAACTCAGCGAGCTCCGCCCACCCTTAAAAACAACTTGAGTGTAAGTATATCTTTAAATGTTTTCACTTTCACAGTTACACCAACTATTGATGTGATGATGAGAGAAGTGTGTGGTTGGTGGTATTTTCTTAGGAAGGGTAAGTTCAGGGAAATTCAGGACAAAGGTGATTCTTGATTACAGTTTTGTAACATTGACATCTGTGTTCAGTTACACTGTTTATCTCTGATTGATTTGTGAAACTGTGTCCTCTGGAAGTTGACTTTGTAATTTGTCTATTATGTTATATTTGATTGGTAATGTTTTTGTTTTAATCTCTTTTAGATTCCTTCACCATGCTATCCTCATTTCGACATTTTAGAGTTGTGACATTTTTTTAGATATATTGTGCTGTTTCTCAGAGCAAAGGGAACATGGGTTGATCCTGGGAAAGACAGACACAGACTTTGGGTGTACAGATCTTGTACCAAAGCAACTTACACTGTGATTGAATGGAAGATTTAAAGATTATATTGGACCTGTTCGCTGTCGTGTGTGGCTACTAAGGCAATATGTGTGCCATCATTAGCTCAAACCAAATGTGGTAGTGGAGCCAAACCATGCTAATCTCCCTTCACATTGGCAAAATCCTCATTGTGTGTAAAGCGTATACAGCTGTTGATGTGTCACATCATTGTAGGACATACTTCTTGTGGCACACCAGTGAAACTTGGTTGTGACATTCCACCAGGAACTTGAACCGTGGATTGGAACGACCCTGTGTCTACAAAATACAGTACTGCCAAATTTAACAGAGTAAAAATGAAAAAACAACCCAAAATGTGAAGAAGACAGTCATGGTGAATGAAATCATATTTGGAGAGCCAAACTTGTTTTAAGTCCTATGTACAAAATACGACTGACATCAGAGAGGAAATTTGGTCCATAAATAGTCCGCATAGTGAATGACATGATGTAAAGTAGGAATGTCCTAGCATTTATGGTGTTTCCTTTTTTTTTTTTTTGACAACAAACTTTATTGGCATTTTTAAGGACACCGGGGAATTTGTCCCCATACATGGTACCAAGATGAAGAAAAGAACAGTGAGAGGTGGCATCCTTGTTTCGCCCCCCCCCGGTCTGCAGAACATCAGACCCCCAAACGCTCCCCCCACCCGCACATCCCACCAACCCACAGTCCAACACAGGTATGCAATATTTCCTATCCGCATGAGCTCCATATTCCGACTACTCATCCACAATGCATAGGGCCCGGGGCCCCGAAGGGGAACCCACCGGGGCTCTGATTAGCCTCTCTATTGGGTCCAAGGGCACTGCATCCCCCCGCACAGACAACACGATACCCCGATATCGCGCCCATCTCTTCCAGACTTTACCATGCTTATTCGGACAACCCCTTGCCAAGAAAACCGCCTCTTCCGCAGACATGCAGCGATCTAGTGCTTTCTTCCAGGCCTGAACCGGGGGCGGGGCAGAAGACTTCCAATGCTGGGCAATATCTCGCTTGGCCAGCGTCAAACCCAAAAACAGAAGGTGTCGCTTATAGATGTTGCCCCTATCTCCTCGGTACAATGCAACAGTGTTAAGCGGGAATCGGGGGGAAGCTCCCAACCCAGCACCCCCCCCCCAGGCAGGATAGAACCGCCATCCAGAACGGGCGCAGCCGCCCACAGTCCCACACCGTGTGCAAGAATGTACCGCCCCCATCACCGCAACGGAGACACGTGGGGGACCCAATTAAGTGCATGAGCCAAAGGCGGTGCCGGGTGTAATATGCCCTGTGCAGGTATTTGAATTGTATAAACCGGTATTTGGTGGCCACCGCAGCATATCGCGGACACGCTATAGCGTCTGCCCAGTCATCCTCCGTGAGCGCGGGAATATCGCGCTGCCACGCCTCCTTGGTATTATCTAGGGTAGTGTTCATGAAGGTTGTCAGAGTCTGATAAATCTGGCGAATTTTGTGATCCCCGAGGTCTCCCATCAACAGTCTACCCTCTAGCGGGTGGAACTCCGGCAGAATGTCTAGGTGCTGGATGCTAGGTGTGAGGGCGTGCCGCAACTGGAGATATTTGTGAAACTGGGATTTATGCAACTCAAAATCGGCCTGCAGCATCTGAAACGACTTAAGCGACACTCCCTTCATTACATCCCCCAGCGAGGAGATCCCTATCATGTCCCAATAGCGAAAGCCCTCCAGACTTGCCGTCTCCTTGAGCAGGGTACCCTGCCACAATGGGGTGGCCCGCGTAAGCCTGCCGCGCCAGCCAATAGAAATGACCGATTGCCGCCAGATCCGGATCACCGTAGCACACGCAGGGGGCAACCGGTCCAGCGAGGAACGGCTATAAAGAAAATGCAGCAGAGGCTTCTCCGCCAATGCGGCCCGGTCCAATGCGTAGGCTGGATCCGCGGGGGAGGCATACCACCAGTCATTTATGACTAGGAGATGCGTGGCCCTGTAGTATGCCTGAACGTCCACCACCGCTATGCCCCCGCAGTAGGTAGACTGCACACACGTCGCCAAGGCCACCCTCACAGGCCCGCCATGCCAGAGGAATTCATTCAAAAGTGCATTCAGCTGGCGGAACCACGTCTGAGGCACCTGGAAGGGGTAGTGTTGGAGATGGTACAAGAGACGCGGTAAGGTCACCATCTTGAAAATGGCCGATCGGCCGTAGAGGGAGAGTGGAAGATGCAACCACACCCTAGTTTCATTGCGGACTTGGGTCAGCAGGGGCGCAATATTCAGAGTCCAAGCAAGATCCGGTGTGCGGGTGACCCGTACTCCTAGGTATGTGATATGGTCCGGGGCCAGCACTAATTGAGAGGCCCAAGCCTGGCTTCTCTGGTCACCATACAAGGGAAACAGAGTGGACTTAGCCGGGTTAGCCACGAGGCCCGACGTCTCGCCGAACACCCGCAGAATCTCAAGCACCCGGGGCCCAGAGGCCCACGGGTCTACCATAAAGAAGATGACATCATCGGCATATAGCGCGATACGATCAGAGTGGCCCGAGGGCCAGTCCATACCCCGAAGGACCGGATCGGAGCGGGACCACGCCGCCAATGGCTCAATTGCCAACGCGAACAGCAGAGGGGACAGCGGGCACCCCTGCCGCGTCCCCCGTTTGATCGGAAACGAAGGGGAACAGGCGCCCGCCACCCTAACCGACGCCGAGATGTCCGTTTACAGCAGACGCGTATATGCCAAGAATCGGGGCCCCAAGTTTACCGCCCCAAGCAGCTTGAACAGGTAGGTCCAACTAAGGGAGTCGAAGGCTTTATCAATATCCGCCTGGAGCAGAGCGGTGGGCCGATCCACGCGCCCGGCCTCGGCGATGACATTGTGAAGCCGGCGTATATTATGTTGGGTCGACCGATTGGGCATGAACCCAGATTGATCGGGCCGGACTAGGGTAGAGATGCACGTCCGCAGCCGATCTGCCAGGACCTTCCCTAGCAGTTTCGGCTCAACGTTTAAGAGCGAGATAGGTCGATACGAGCCCGGATCCTCCGGGGGCCTTCCCGGTTTCAGAAAGACTACGATTTTGGCGTGGCGCCAGTCAAGGGGAAGAATGGCGTGGTCCACTGCGTCTGCCAGAGCCGCAAGAAGGTGCGGGCCCAATGTCGTCGTACGAGGCCCGAAAAAATCACCCGGAAAGCCGTTGGGTCCGGGGACCCGGCCCGGACGCAAATTGGTCATCGCGGTGCGAAGCTCATCCAGCGTGATGGGCTCGTCTAGCGCATCCCTCTGGGCATCAGTCAAGCGTACGGGGGGAATATCAGAGAGGAACGCATCAATGAGCGCCTCGTCAAGGGGCTCTCGCTTCGCATATAAATCTCGATAATAGGCCGCAAACATTTGCGCTACCGCCTCTGGGGAGGTGTGGAGGCTACCGTCACCCGCTCGAAGGAACGGGACCTGCGTCTGGGCATCTCGAGATTGGCACAGCCGGTGCAGCATCTGGCTGGACTTGTCCCCCCATTGATAGATACGGTATTGGGTGGCGAGCCACGCCGCCTTAGCGTTATCCGTCAGCAACTGGCCCAGTTGACGCTGGACGTGCAGCAGATTCCGCCGGATAGTGGGATCCGAAGACTGGAGGAGCCGCGCCTGCAACCGCGCCTGCTGGGCCTCCAGCTCCTCAATATCCGCCCACCGGGCCGCCTTAGCATGCGTTCGGAAGCTTATATCCACACCCCGGAGCACGGGCTTCAGGGCTTCCCAGAAGACCGCCGGTGAGGACGCCGTACCTGCGTTATGCTGAACGTAGTCTGTGACCGCCTGGCTAAGAGCTTCACTATAGTCTGCATCCCTGAGGAGCCATGGCGACATCCGCCACCGGTACGGCGCCCTACGAGTCAGCAGGCGCAAATGTATCTGTGTCGGCGAGTGATCCGAAAGGCCTATGGGTAGTATCGCCGCCTGAGACACCCTATGTAGATAAGTATGGGTAATGAAGATGTAGTCCAGGCAGGACATAGTGGGGTGAACCGCCGACAGGTAGGTATAACCTTGTGCCGTCGGATGCAGCGCGCGCCAGGAATCAGCCCAACCCAAGGTGGTCGCCAGCGAGTGCAAGCGGGAGTCTACGGGAGCCGCCGGTCGCCCCTGCATGCGCAGCCTATCTAACTCACCCATTGTGGCGTTCCAGTCCCCGCCCAACAACACCAGGCCCCGTGGCAACCCGCCCCAGACCCGTGTCACAACCTCCACAAACGTGTGGCTAAGCGGCGGGGGCGCATACACGCTACCAAAAGTGATCGGCTCTCCTCCCAGCGTCCCCGACACTATAATGAACCTCCCTCCGTCATCCACCCAGCGCCTGTCAATCTGAAAGGGAACCCTGCGATGGATTAAGAGCGCTACTCCTCGGGAACCCCTAGTGTAACCGGAATGCAGGACGGTGGTGTAGCCGAAGCGCGCCAAGCACGGCGCCTTAGACCCCTGAAGATGAGTTTCCTGCAACATAAGAATATCGGCGCCATACGCCTTACCCGCCCGCAGCACCGCCCCTCTCTTAATCTTGTCCAACAGGCCCCGAACATTCCAGGACACCACGTTCAGGACGGCCAGAGGGCCTGCGGTAGAACAAAACAACTCCCCCCCCTCCCTTCCGAACCCCGAACACCAAACACCCATAGCCGCCCTAGCCCCAACCCCCACCCTATACTTCCAAACCATTGAAGTACCTGTCGCGGTATTGCAGGGTTGATGCTCCTAACGTGGAGCCCAAGACCATACACACCAATGCATCCCCGGCTGAACAATCCCCAACTCCCTCAACTCCCTCAACTCCCCTCACCCAACTCACTGAGGGAGGCCTACCCGCCATTTCCCTCCTCCTCCCCCCCCTCGCCCCAGTCCACCACCATGTGGCATCAACCACTACTCCTCCCAGCCCGTACGGGCCTACCCGTGGTCTACGCTCACTCCTCAATGCCCATGGTGATAGTGCAAGTTATGAACAAAATTAGTCAGCTCGTGGTGCGCCCAGTATGTCTCTCACGGATCTGTTATAATTCCGCCTGGAGCACCAGACTTTGTCCCCCGGGAGCTGCCCGACTCCGATCGCTGCCGAGACCGGGACCTCCAGTTGCTCTTTTGCCGGGCCTTCTGAGCCGCCGATTTCTGCGGCCCACCCTGCGACTCGGAAGATTCCACCCCCGGCTGGGCCGGCACCCGCACCGACACCGTTTCATCTGTCCAGCGGAATACTTCCTCCGGCGTATCAAAGAATTGAGTGCGGGACTGAAACACTACCCGCAGGCGAGCCGGGTACAGCAGTGCGTAGGGGAGTTTAAGATCTCTCAGGCGCGCCTTGGCTGCTGCGAAGGACTGTCGCTGTTGCTGCACTTGCCTCGTGTAGTCCGGAAAGATCATGATGCGGTGGTTCTCGTATAAGAGCGGCTCCTTAGTTCTGGCCTCACGCAGGATGACATCACGATCATGATAGTTCAGCAGTTTGGCTATCACTGGTCGAGGGCGGGCCCCCACCGGAGGCTTCTGCATTAGGGCCCTGTGCGCCCTTTCGATCACAAAGCACTTAGAGAGGGAGGTCGGGGGAGCCAGCCCTCCAGCCACTGTGTGAGGAAACCCTCCATGCTGCCCTTCTCACAGCCCTCCGGGAGCCCCACAAACCGCAGGTTGTTCCGTCGGGCCCGCCCCTCCGCGTCTTCCGCCCGAAGGGCCAGGCCCCTCTGGGTGCTCTCGAGGCTAGCCACTTTGCGTTTGAGGATCACAATATCATCCTCCGCCCCCGAGATGCGGGTCTCCGCCTCTGTTATGCGGGCCACTGCGTTCCTCAAATCCTGCCGCAGTAAAGTGACATCGGACCCCACCGCTCGTATTTTCGCCTCCAGTGTGTCTCTTGATTGTGTTATGGCAGCCATCAGGGCCGCATTGTCCGGCCCAGCATCATGATGACCACTGGCCGCTCCTGTACCCCCACTCGGCCCCGTGTACTTGTCAATGGGGCCTTGCTTAGGCGGTCCGCCGCCCCCCGCACCTCTCGTCATGGCGGTCCCCCTGCTTGTCTGTCTCTTCCAGCCAACCTCTCAGTAGCAAGACCCAGACCCTCGCCGCCCCCAGGCTGGCCGCTGGTAGCTCGTTCCGTGGCCCTACGCACAGGATCCGTATCCTTATGGCAATGTACCCAGACCTCAGGGGCCACGCAGTCCAGTCTCGAATGCAGGGCCAGATAATTTTGACGTTCCCCCTCCCGCTGCGACCCGATCTGGTCGCCGAGCGCCCCTTATCGTGCCGTATGTATGAGTCCCGGGCAGGCCACCGCCCGACCCGACCGTCTCCGTTCACCAGGGGTGGTCCGTGAGCTCTCCAGCGACCGCACCCCACATCGCCCCTGCCGCCTCCTTACTTGCTCTGCGATGGTCTCTGTCCTCCAGGTGTCACGTTCCGGGTCCGTACCATCGTCGCCCGCTGGTACTCCCGTCAGCTGCTGAGCCCACCGCTTGACCACCGGTGCGGGCCCCGGATCTCGTCGGAGAGGAGTCCCTCGCCGGCCTGGCAGCCCTGTCGCCTCCGCTCTGCCGTCCTGGGGCCACACCAAACTTGAGACCCCGGCTTCTCAGCCCTGCGAGGGCCTCGCACTGCAATCCCGTGCCAGCCCCTCGTACAGTCCAGGGCACTAGGGCCCCGCCGGACGATCTCCGCTCCGACACCCCCTAGCACGCTCCTCGGCCACCGGAGCAGGATTCTGTGGCCCCTGTATTTCTCCACCGTCTCAGCCGGTCCGGGCCTCTCCAAACTCGAGGTCCCGGCTTCTTTGGATCACGAAGGCCTCACTCAGCAGCTCCATTATCTGCGGCCCCCAGCACGTCCCAGGTCACGGGTGTCCCGCCGGATGATCTCTGCCACTTCCGAAAGTTCTCTGTGCCCCCAGGAGCAGGATTCTGTGGCCCCGGTGGGGCGCCTCCGTCGCAGCCGATCCCGGCCACTCTAAACTCGAGGCCCCGGCTTCACCCCCCCTTGCAGGCCTCGGCTCGTGGCCTCGCCGTCTCCGGCTCCTCGCACGTCCCGAAGCCCCAAAATTTCACCGGAGGACCTCCGCTACCCTCCGCTGCGCCCTATGAACTTCTGGGCCGAGATCAGGCGGGGAAGGCAGGATGAATCGTCGGATAATGTATCGGCGGGACGGAGCTCTATCAGGCTGCGTCCGCCATGATGGCTCTCTTGGCCACGCCCCCCTATGGTGTTTACTTTTCACTTGGACCGAATAAAGCTGTTTTTGATTTAATTTGATTTGATTTGAATGACAGTCACACACTGGAGGACATTAGGGTCTGGGTTTCTTGCTGGTGGTGGTATAGGTCTTGCCATCCTCACCTCCTGATAATCTGGGTGGACGTCCCCTCCTGCACGTGACCCAGTGACATGGTCCGGGGTGGCTGCAGGTGGTTCTTCCTGGAGCAGTGCATCCCTTCCTGTGGCTGTGGCAGATGTACATGCGCCAGAAGTTGTAGGACCACAGGAAGGGGTAGATGGTTCTGGGAAAGCCCTGCACATATTGGCATAAATGCCCTGCAGGACCCCTGTGAGGGAATCCATATTGGATTTGAGAGCCTCCATCTGATTATTAAGCTCCCTCTGATCCTGCTTCATCTCCCAGAGCTCGGCAAGCACCTGGCCCATCATGTCTTGGGACTGATGCTAGGCTCCAAAGAATTGGTCAATGGTGGTCTGGTTGAGAGTGACCCCAGTGGCCTCACTATGCTGGCCCACAGATTCCCTACATATGAGTGTTAAAGATATCCATAAAATGTATGACCCATGCATCACCGGAAACCAAGGAAGTGAGTTCAAGAAGTGATTCTTCTTCTAAGAAAGGGGCATTCACTGTGTGCCAAAATAATACTGAGTCTTTTTTCTCAGAAGCCCGGCCCAAGTTTAAGCAGGCCTCCTCCTGTAGTTAAATCCTCCTATCTGCATAAAGCCTGCTTATAATTCTTGTGTTGGTATTTAATGGCTGTAAAATCCCTTGGAGATCCGTGAAGGGCCTCCCTTAAGAGTTTAGACGCCTGGGCACATGAATGATCAAACCACCCGTTTTCCTGCACTTCTGGCTTTTAGAGGTCTAAAAGTTAGTGATATAAGTGACCTGGTAATCTATCCAAAGGCATTCAACATTGCATTGTGATCTACCTTCTCCTCTAGACAATAGCTAAATTCATCAGGGTTGACAGTTTGCAATTCCTGTAATACTCTATGTGGATCTATCCCTGCCCATTTAATCTGAATGCCATGATGCCCGACCTGGTCAACATTAGTAACACATGCAAATCTTTTTATATTATGTGCCTGTATTGTCATGTGTCCCAGTTAGGCCTTGAAGGAAGCATTGTCATTTTACATGAACAAGGGTTCTTCATCAAAATTGCTCTCACTTTTACACATCGACTTTTGACACATATTTGTATTTGTGACAGGTTGGATTAGTATCTTGGAAACATCAACCTTGCTCACTCGAATCAACTTTGCAAGAATACTATTGTATCGCCTTGACAGTATGTACAAGGCCTACAAATATGTTGTGCAAATGTGCTTATTTCTTTCATACACATAGCGACATAGCTATCTGTAGCATGCAAACAATGGCAACCTGCTTACAATCTCAGCCCAAGGCAAGGACGCATTTTGTTACAAGTAAACATCTGTTTCCGGATGTGGGTAGAGGATCACTTCTGCTGTCATTGAGAGATCTCTACACGCTGTTCCTTTCATCTAGCAGCTGAATTATATCTCTGTAAGGGGTGCCCAGCTTGTGGCCCAGACGGGGTGCTACACTCTTTCCCTACAGGTAATGGGGTTGGATCATCCAGCATGGGAATTCTTGGCAGAACATACACATACACCCTAGACACTTAGGGTACACATAGTAAGAGTATGGCAGATTGTTATACTGTTTCGTATGCTTGCATATCTACATTGTTGCAACCAGATCGAGAAACGTTTTATTTTGTTCACTGCCATGATATTTCTAATAAATTTTATCTGCTTCTGTCTATTGATTATTGCAGCACATATAGTCTATACAAGAATCATGTTGGTTCAATAAATATTGAAAACGTCCCTCTATGTATTCTTTGTATATTTCTCTGAGCAATAGGGTTCTAAATCTGTCACCATAATTCCTGAGGGATCAGGGTTGTCATGTTCAGTGGTTGCCAGAACTGTTTGCTCCCTGCCAATGTTAGGGGGTCTTACGGTGGCACAGTGAGCTAGCTGGTCTATGGGTCAACATATCCTGAGGGGGTGTACGGAATCAGTCTGGCACCATCCCAACATGTATACCATTCACAAACATGCAGTTCCTACTGATTAGTGAAAACTACACAACAATATTATGAATGATGGTTGTAGTCATTTCAAAGACAACTTCCCAACACTTGGAAAATGGTTAGTGGAAAATACATGTGGAAAATATACAGTTCAAATGGGACAGACAGTTGCAATATGATACCCATATGGTTAATGGGTTATTTGGTGTTCTAACACTTACAGGCACCATACCATCATGTGACATGTAATAGAGATTGGCACCTGTAATCTTAGATGCAACACAATACATTCACACAAACAATACGAATTATCTTATACTGATACTTTGAGGTTTCTATGTTAGGTAAATATGTGCAGAACACATTGGCAAGTGCTGAGTTGAGAACAAACAGGACATTGAGGTTTAGTGAGACTTTGTAAAGTGTAACTTAGCAGACTCCACTCCACCAGATATTCCTGTAAAGTCTTCAGAATGTAGGATCTGCAAAACCTTCTCCTTGTAGGGCATGATTTGTAAAGGGGTCCTGGGAGAACCACGACCAGTCCTCTGGGCCACCATATGACGTTTGGAGGCCAGGGAATGCACCCTCCCCTCTTCTTAATTTCCTACTGTGGGGCATTCATTCTGTCAACTATTCTGGCACACATTTGCCTTTTCTGAGAGGGGGTGAATTTTGGACTTGGGCTCCAAACAATTGTGGCTCTACTCTTATGATTTCATCCACCACGATTGACAATTCTCCCTCAGCAAAATGAGGATTTTGGGAGCCTGGCATTGTGCAAATAAATATGACAAAATCAAATTAATTACCCACAAGAAAACAAATTAAAGAAGATAAAGGGAGAAGAAACAGGGAAAAGCAATAAAGTAACCTCACTTAACTGGCAAAAGTTCTGCTAGAAAATGTTGTGGTGTAATGGAATGGCAAAGGATCATGGTCTGAATGGATTGTGTTTTATAGTGTGGTATGCAAGTGATTCTACAAAGCTAATGGACAACAGGTGTGTTATACTAGCATCTCTCCAATAGCCACAGCACTGATGCATTGTTGAGTGCGTACAACGATGGACTCCCACCATCAGGGAACAGCCGCTTTGAGACCACCAGCAAAACTGTGAAATCTAAATTTGCTTGGCAGGAACCCATTGCCCTGATGGTGATGGAGCACTATTTGCCAGCATTGGAGTCCGCTGTGCCGGCAGTGGTGAGCCTCTACCATGGCAGGAAACACTCTGTTGATGCAGAAATTGAGTCAGCCTGTCAGCTTGGTGGAGTACTTGGGACCGCTGTAGAGGCAGGACGGCAGTAAGACTGTCAAGATCTAAATCAGGCCCTAAGTGTTTCATGTAGGTGGATACTGGTCTGCTTGGAGAGGGCATGAAGAGTGTCCTCCACAGAATGTTGCTGTATGGGACTGTACTCCTTCTGAAAGGACCCCCCCAGTTGGTCGCTGGTACATCTGAGTCCCTTCCTAAAAGCAACCACTGGGTGACCTCAATGAGTATGATCTTCTAGATGGTGCACAGTCAGTGTCCTCCCAGAGAGCCTCTTTTATCTCGGGCCTTAGTCTGTAATGTTCTGCAGGTGAACAGGTAAATGTGTGGCACCATACTATTGGGGTTCCTTCTCCATGCAACTAAGAAAAGGCTCTTCACCTAATGTAAGGGCACAATGTGTGCCTGTGCAGAGAGCATATTAATATTAATATCTGCAACCCCATCTTTAATATGAGAGTGCCTATGACAGCACAAATTGGATGCAAATGCTTGTTGCGCTCACACGGAACTTAAGTAATAATGCCTCAAATTTTAAGTCTAGGAAAAGGAAGGCAAATAACATTTACATAGTGCAGACTCAATTATAACCACTGCTATGTGCTACAATATAAGTTTAGAATGCAGATCTGTTTGCACAATGTTTGTTACTTGCTACAACCCCTCCCATAACCAAACTACATTTTTGTCCATCTACTGTATCTATTAGGTCAATAAAAAGAAGCATTGGCAAAGCCAATAGGACTGACTTATTAGAGAAAGTACGTATCATCAAGCATGGATGCATATTTGGGTTGAATTGTATAAATGGGCAACTCAGTGAATGTGAGGTTTGAATAAGTGGGTGAATGTGGATTATGAGGTGAGCCAAAATGAGTGACTGAATGTGAAAGTGATTGAAGGTGAGTGGGTGGGTGAATGAAAAGGAAAAAGGTTTTTGCATGTCATCGGGAAGAAGATGGCTCTTTGTGCATGTACCCTTAGGACACTGAGAAGGTGCTGTTTACCCTGGAAGTGGCAGTCAAGTACTATTGATGGGCAAGGACTCTTGAATTGGCAATAAGTGCTTGTCGAGGTTGGTCGAGGACAAGGGGTGAATAGGTAGGCCTGAGCATGACTAGGCACAGCAGTCATGGGGTGGCAGGCAAAAATGTAGAGAAAATGGCTCAACTCAATCAGCCAGAAAGTTTATAAGCAGAAGTCAATGCCTGATCTAAAAGCAGGAGATGGTGGCAGGGCAGCCAAAGGCAGTGGATGTGTGTAGAACAGATGGTGGCTGGGCACGAGATGTCTTGCTTAAAAGGAGCAGTGGAAGCTTGAGAAAAGAAAGGTAAGTGCAGTGGCGGCTCTTCCAACCGCCCACTGCTCGTTGTAAAGTGGAAAATTTAAATAAAATGATAATAACAATTATCATTTTTTTTCCCGTTGCGACACCAGGCGGGGTGGGGCTGCTGGCTGCAGAGGGATAAGGAGTGGTTTGCACTCCCTCCCTACATGAGCAAGATGCTTTGACAGGCCCTCTAAGGCCGGCCAAGCAGCCATGCGCAATTGGCATGTTCTCCATGGGGCTGTGTTGCACAGGTACTGCCTGAGCAGCCAAACAGGCCACTCAGACCAATCACGATGCTGCTCCTGCAGCGTCATGTCTGGCAGGCAGAGTCTGGAAGCCTGGGTGCATCTAGTGCAGGCTGCAAGCAGCACCCGGGAAGAAGACAGAGGAGAGGCTTGCGGTGGATGCAGTGGCAATGCAGGTACGTTTATTATTATTTTTTTCATCTTTTTATTCTTCGTCGCCCCGCCCACCCTTCTTTAACCCCTTCTGTGCCCATGACGTGCTGGACACGTCATGGAGCACAGTCGCGCTGTGCCCATGACGTGTCCAGCACGTCATGAGGCATTCCCTTTCATTCAAAATAGCCTCAGGAGCTGGGGAAGAGCTTCCCCATCTCCCGAGGCCCCCCCCCCTTTTCATTGTAATGACGATCGGCGCGCACGCCGCGCCGACGTCATTACAGTGAAAGTGAAACTGAAATGAGCCAAGAGGCTCATTTCAGTTTCACTTTCTACGTGCTCAGGGGGCTATCTCAGCCCCCTGAGCACGTAGAAAGACGGGAGAGGTATCGTTGGAAAGGGGAGAATCTCCCCTTTCCAATGGTACCCCTCCCCAGTGGATCCCTGCTTGGGGATCACCACAGGAGGGCGATCCCCAAGCAGGGATCCACCCACTAGACAAGAGGGATGGGGGAGCGGCCCCTTGGGCAAGGGCCTTTGCTCCCCCCAATTAATTTTGGCAACATTTAGTCTTTTTTACCCCCCTGGGGGGCAGATGGGGGCAGTAGCCCCCAAGCTGCCCCCCCGAGGGGGGCAAAAAGCCCACTAGACACCAGGGAATTAAAAAAAAAAAAAATGGGGGTGGGGGCTGCCCAAAACGGGCAGGCCCATGCCCCCACCCCACCCCCAATTACTACAGTTTTTCTGCCCCCCCGGGGGGCAGATGGGGCATTGGCCCCTAATCTGCCCCTTCGGGGGGCAGAAAGCCCACTAAAAACCAGGGATTAGTGTTTTTTTTTTTTTAGGGTGGGGGCTGCCAGCTACGGGCACGCTAATACCCCCACCCACCCGCCACCATTACAGCCTTTCTGCCCCCCCCTGGGGGGCAGATGGGGCATTGGCCCCCAATCTGCCCCCTCGGGGGGGCAAAAAGCCCTCTAGACACCAGGGAATTAAAAAAAAAACAATAGGGGTGGGGGCTGCCCAAAACGGGCAGACCCATGCCCCCACCCCACCCCCCAATTACTACAGTCTTTCTGCCCCCCCGGGGGGCATATGGGGCACTGGCCCTAATCTGCCCCTTCGGTGGGGCAGAAAGCCCACTAAACACCAGGGATTTGTTTTTAGTTTTTTTTTTAGGGTGGGGGCTGCCCGAAATGGGCACACCAATGCCCCCACTCCCCACCACCATTACAGCCTTTCTGCCCCCCCGGGGGACAGATGGGGCAGTAGCCCCCAATCTGCCCCCCCAGAGGGGCAGAAAGCCCACTATCCACCAGGGATTTTTTTTGCACAATTGTTTTTAGGGTGTGGGCTGCCCGAAACGGGCACGCCAATGCCCCCACTCTCCCCCCTACAAAAATGACAGTCTTTCTGCCCCCCAGGAGGCAGATGGGAGCTGTAGCCCCCAATCTGGCCCCCTGGGGAGCGCAGAATGCCCACTAGAAACCATGGATTTTTTTGTTTTATTATTGTTGGGGTAGGGGCTCCCCAAAATGGGCATGACAATACCCCACCCCACCTCCAGAGAAATTCCAATCTTTCTGCCCCCCGGGAGGGCAGATGGTGGCAGTGGCCCCTGATCTGCCCCCTGGGGGGGCAGAAAGCCCACTAGGCGCCAGCGAGTACGCAGGCTTTTTTTATGCGTGGGGGTGGGGGCTGCCCAAAATGGTCATACCAATGCCCCCACCCCCACAAAAAATAGCCACAGTATTTCTGCCCCTTTAGGGGCACATCAGGATGAAACCCCCTTCCCCGATTCCCCCCCAGGGCGGCAGAAAGCCCACTGGGCTCTGAATTTTTTTTAGCAATGTGCATACCTGTAAATTTTGGGCCCTAGTGCAGTTGGCACGTAGGCAAACCTAGCAAACCTGTACATTTTTTAAAACTAGACACCGAGGGGAATCCAGGATGGGGTGACTTCACTGGCTCTCACCAGGTTCTGTTACCCAGAATCCATTGCAAACCTAAAAATGTGTCCAAAATAACACATTTTCCTCACATTTCTGTGGTGGAAAGTTCTGGAATCTGCATGGGTCCACAAAATTCCATCCACCCTGCGTTCCCCAAAGTCTTCAGAGAAAAATGGTACCTCACTTGCGTGGGTAGGCCTAGTGTCCGCGTCAGGCAAGGGCCCAAAACCGATTGAGGAGACATTAAAATTACCTATCACAAAACAACCTGGTTTTGCAAAGGGGGTCCCATGAGTTTTTGGCCCCGGGCTTGGCGGCCATCTAGGGATACCTACCAAACCCACATATTTCTGAAAACTAGACACCCGGGGGATTCCAGGGAGGTATGGCTTGCGTGCATCCCCCAACGTTTCCTTACCCAGAATGCCCTACAAACCTCAAATTTAGCTGAAAAAAATCACCTTTTTCACACATTTTTGTGGGGGAAAGTTGTGGCATCACCGGGCTGACACACATTTTCTACCACCCAGTGTTCCCCCGGGTCTCCTGATAAAAAAGGTGCCTCACTCGTGTGGGAGGCCTAAGTACCCGCGACAGGCAAGGGCCCAAAACGTAGAGAGGCGACATGAAATTTGCCTAACTCAAAACGACCTGGTTTTGCAAGAGGGGTCACTTAGGTTTTTGGCCCGGTGCTCGGCGGCCACCTAGGGAAACCTACCAAACCCACACATTTCTGAAAACTAGACACCTGGGGAATTCCAGGGAGGTATGGCTTGCATGGATCCCCCAACGTTTCCTTACCCAGAATGCCTTGCAAACCTCAAATTTAGCTGAAAAAATCACCTTTTTCACACATTTTTGTGTGGGAAAGTTGTGGCATCACCAGGCTGACACAAATTTCCTACCACCCAGCATTCCCCCGGGTCTCCCAATAAAAACAGTGCCTCACTCGTGTGGGAGGCCCAAGTACCCGCGACGGGCAAGGGTCCAAAACGTAGTGAGGCGCACTACGTGTAGGACCCTTGCCTGTTGAGGCGCACTACGTTTTGGACCCTTGCCTGTCGCGGGTACTTGGGCCTCCCACACGAGTGAGGCACCGTTTTTATCGGGAGACCCGGGGGAACACTGGGTGGTAGGAAATTTGTGTCAGCCTGGTGATGCCACAACTTTCCCACACAACAATGTGTGAAAAAGGTGATTTTTTCAGCTAAATTTGAGGGTTGCAGGGCATTCTGGGTAAGGAAACGTTGGGGGATCCACGCAAGCCATACCTCCCTGGAATCCCCTGGGTGTCTAGTTTTCAGAAATGTGTGGGTTTGGTAGGCTTCCCTAGGTGGCCACTGAGCACCGGGCCAAAAACCCAAGTGACCCCCCTTGCAAACCCAGGTCGTTTTGAGATAGGCAATTTTCATGTCGCCTCACTACGTTTTGGGCCCTTGCCTGTCGCGGGTACTTGGGCCTCCCACACGAGTGAGGTACCATTTTTATCGGGAGACCCGGGGAAACGCTGGGTGGTAGGAAATTTGTGTCAGCCCGGTGATGCCACAACTTTCCCCCACAAAAATGTGTGAAAAAGTTGATTTGTTCAGCTAAATTTGAGGTTTGCAGGGCATTCTGGGTAAGGAAACGTTGGGGGATCCACGCAAGCCATACCTCCCTGGAATCCCCCGGGTGTCTAGTTTTCAGAAATGTGTGGGTTTGGTAGGTTTCCCTAGGTGGCCGCCGAGCACCGGGCCAAAAACCCAAGTGACCCCCCTTGCAAAACCAGGTCGTTTTGAGATAGGCAATTTTCATGTCGCCTCACTATGTTTTGGGCCCTTGCCTGTCGCGGGTACTTGGGCCTCCCACACGAATGAGGCACCGTTTTTATCGGGAGACCCGGGGGAACGCTGGGTGGTAGGAAATTTGTGTCAGCCCGGTGATGCCACAACTTTCCCACACAAAAATGTTTGAAAAAGGTGATTTTTTCAGCTAAATTTGAGGTTTGCAGGGCATTATGGGTAAGGAAACGTTGGGGGATCCACGCAAGCCATACCTCCCTGGAATCCCCTGGGGGTCTAGTTTTCAGAAATGTGTGGGTTTAGTAGGTTTCCCTAGGTGCCGGCAGAGCTGAGGTTAAAAAACTACAGCTAGGCACTTTCCCAAAAAAGGGTCATTTTTCACAGCGAAATTGAGGTGTGTCCACATTGGGTTTTGAGCCATTTCCTGTTGTGGGCACTATGCCTACCCCTACAAGTGAGGTACCATTTTTATCGGGAGACTTAGGGTAATTCAGATTTATAAAGGAAATGTTATTACCTATTGACTTTCGATGCATTTCTGCCTTCCAAATGAAAGACATTGTGTAAAAAAGAAGTCATTCTAAAAAATGACTGATAATTCTCATGCTAGTATGAGTATTCCCAATTTTGGAAATGTGCAAATATCTACTGTTTCTAAACTCTATATTTTGT
Organism: Triturus cristatus; assembly: GCF_964204655.1. NCBI lineage: Eukaryota > Metazoa > Chordata > Amphibia > Caudata > Salamandridae > Triturus > Triturus cristatus. Next base: position 831,194,021 of record NC_140594.1, read on the forward strand.
TCCCATTTCAGAAATACATAGGTGTCTTTCATGCCGATTTTTCCATGTACACATTTTTACAGAATAATTACTATATACCCGGTACATAATAAAAAACCATTGCAAGTTGCTGCTCAGTTTTTGGTTCTGGGTTCGTCGGGTTCTTGGTGAACATACAAGTCCTATATATCCCCACAACCAGTAATGTCCAGCGGATGTAACGGTATATTGCTTTTAAAGAGCTATCATAATTACAAGAAGTTACAGGTGAAAACGTTGACACAAAAGTCTTTTTTATTCAACAAATTTTCAATTTATTCTATATTTATCTGTTAGTTTCTATAAAAAAAACCTTGATGGATCTACACAAATGACCCCTTGCTGAATTCAGAATTTTGTCTACTTCTCCAAAATGTATAGCTTTCCAGGATACATTATTGCTTTTGTACCCATTTCTACCATTAACTGGAAGGAGGTCGAAAGCACAAAAAATAGCAAAAATAGGCTATGTCCCAGAAAAATGCCAAAATTGTGTAAAATATTTTGGGTTTCTGACAAAAGTCTGGTATCCCCTAAAAGCTGGGAAAATGGTGATTTCAGCCCCACAAACCCTTTTTTGATAACACTTGCAGGGAAAAACCCAGAAGCTTTCATTTGCAGCCCGTTTTTCCCATTTTCCCCCCCAAAAACTAAATTTTGCTGTATTTTGGCTCATTTCTGTGACCCCTCCAGGGGAATCCACAAACCCTGAGTACCTTCAGAATCCCCATGATGTTGGAAGAAAAGGACGCAAATTTGGCATGGATACCTTATGTGGTCAAAAAGTTACAGGGGCCTCAGCGCGCACTACCCCAAATAGCCAAAAAAGGGCGTGGCACAGGAGGGGAAAAGGCCTGGCAGCGAAGTGGTTAAAGGCAGTCACCACTGGGTAAGTGGAGGCTCAACATAAATGTGATTGTTGTTGACTGGGCAGGATGGTTGAAGAAGGTTGGGCAGAGTAGGGCTGGATAGGGCGTGGTGAGTTGCTATGTAAGTAGGTAGTAGATAACTTTGGTTAGCTGCAGAGAGGTTTAGACTGTGGGATTGGTCATTCCACAGAGACACATATTCAAGGCCATGGTCACCCCCCAGCTTAGTGCTCTTATGAAATCTTTTGATTCAGGGCAATCCATCTGCCAGTGACAGTAAAATCTGTGCACCAGCAGTGCTGCAGAGGGCAGGTGTTTTGGGCATTTTTAGGAGATGCTAATGCCAGCAACACAATCCAGTGGGAGCACTGCAAAGGAAGCAGCAATGGCAATTGACTCAGGAGCAGCCAACCTCTTGCTAGAGCACTCAGGCTGCAGCACCCTGAACCACAGTCTGCTATAGAGGCACTAAAGATCACCTGAAATCATGGTATAAAGATTTTCATGGATTCTGCCTGCCTTCAATATTCAGGTTGGACAGAGAAAGCTGAAGCTAAAGCTGCACTCTGCCACAAGGGAAGAGGAGATCAATACATGCAGCCAAACATCTTGGAGAGAGAGTTGGATGGTGTATACCACAGATTGAGCTCTTTGTGTGAAGTGCTACAGATCAGTTTATAGTTGCATAGAGAGAACAGAGCACGATCAGCCTGGTGTTTAGTTGACAGACTTTTGGGTAGTGATGTGGGGGGCAGCAACCATGTCAGGAAGATCTGGGCAGCACAGAGAGAGGGTAGGGACCAGGGGGCCCTAGAATACTGGATGCTGTGAAATGACATCCAGGGATGTGTGGAGGTGTGTTGCAGCGCAGTTACCCAGAAGACAAATTTCGGTTGCCAATATGCTCGCCATTTGCCAATTCCGAATACGCATCGGTCTGGGGTAGTACCATATCAGCATTTTTTTAAAGTGGCTCAGTACGGCTACCAGTGCCCTACTCCTCCACTGCTTCCATGCTAAAATTAAATTGCTGTGTTTTTGTGTTTACCTAACATCCAAGTACTAGACGAAAATGTAAACATATGCAAAATGTCATGCAGTGGTCCTAAAATATGATTGGGGCTCCCGGTTTTATGGTATTTATTTTTCTCACATTTCCGTCTGTATTTATCCATATTTATTTTTTGGTCATTTTATCTGTACTTATCCACATTTATTTTTGTCGCAAGAAAAAAAGAGGCTGAAACTAGTATTTTACCACATTTATTTAAATTGACATGCACACTTGCACTAGGTTTTTATAGCTGTTTTTTTTAATTGGATCCTATGCTAAAATGCATTATTCACATTAGGAGCGTCCCTGCCTTCCTTTGAGAGTGTAGGCAAGTTTCTTCCTACCCTGATGAGGCATGCCGCCCTCTCACCGCAGATCATTCCACCCCTATGGCCCTACTGAGGGAAAGCATGCTCTCCTGTCTTGTGGCTGATCGGCGAGGGGAGGCCCTCCCCATCACTACCCTGAGAAGTGAAACCTCTCTAGCACCCAGGGCCGGCTTTAGTGCTGGTGGCGCCCTGTGCGACAATGTTTGTTGGCGCCCCTCCCCCCCCCAATGACCACCTCCACCACGGATTCTCTCACTAGCACCCTTTAACAGTGACCAAGTCACCATAACCACACTCTCTCAGATGCATTGAATTAGTTATATAGCGCCACTCATACCAGTGTAGGGTGTCCGAGCACTTTGCATCACACACACATTACACAGAGACAATCAATCATACAAGTGTAAATCAGTGTATAGGAAATGTTACTTAAGCCAAAGGACTGAAAGTGTAGGAGTCACATGTCACCCATACTGGTAAGCAGTATAGTTTAAGAGTGCTTGGTGTGGAGAAGCACAAACGCAGAGTCGAAAAAGAAACAGCATAGTTGGGAGTTTTCTTTAATAATAAGAATCGATTTCTAGCCAAATTAACCCTTTTTGCAACATTAATCAATGTTCTAATAATGTATACTTTGCAGTGTGTATGCAGTTCTGGGATGAAAGTTAATAGCTCACTGTTGTATATTAGGACTTTAAGTTATAAATTGCAAGTAACAAAAGGATGTCTCTTTTGAAAGCAGTAATCTGCTGACCTGTTTACATAATACGCACTCTGTAATCTACTTGATACAAGTTCTTTGCAGCAGGCATATTCACCCTCTGCACTAACTTCACCTAAGTCAAAACCTCAACTATACAAAACGTTGATCTCTCTCCAGGAAGATAATTAATCACACAAGTTTTCTTGACATTTATGTGAGGCCTGGTATTTGCAGGCGGAAAGAAACGCTGCTTCAAAAGCTTAATAAACTTTCAAACGCGGCGCCCCCAGGAAGCCAGCACCTGGTGCGGTGGCACCGGTCGCACCGCCCTAAAGCCGGCCCTGCTAGCACCTAGGGCCTATGGAGACAAGAGCAATATCCAATAATTATGGTCCGGAAATCCTGGAATGGAACCACCTATCTATTATACCTGCTGGATTTCGTTGCCATCACATGCCCCACTCTTGCTCACCCTGTGTGGTATGGATATGAGGTATGAGTGTTGGGCTCACCTCGTTTGAAAATCGCCGGCGTTGCAAGGCATATCTGAGCTCACTCAATCCGTCTTGGGTTCCTGCCAGGGGTGCCTCAATCCCTCTAGGACCCATCCCTCTGTTTAAAGTGACCGTCGCTCCACCTTCAACAATCTACTATATTTTAAAATAAATGGTGTTCTTAATGCTCTTCCCTTTGACCCCCTCCGTGCCCTGCCACATCGACCTCCTTCCCCCTCCCATACAACAACAAAAACAAAAGTTTGCTGGGGCTTCACACCTCTTAATGGACATCGGCTGCTTGTGCTGCAGATCGGAGCATATAATTTCTCCCTACTTCCACGGACAGAGTAATTCCACAGTCACACGCACATACACTCATCATACGCTAGGGCCCATCTCACTAACATTCAGTCTATTACTCTATCCACACTGAATATATGAGAGAAATCCTAAACAATCTGCGTCTAAAGCGAGGTCAATGTGACCTAAAAGATCTGTCTTGAGTCATGATTTTAAACATTGGAAATACATTTGAATACTCAATAAATGACAAGGAAATAACCACCCGACACCGGAATTCAAACAAAGGTTATCTTTTATCTAAATTAGTTCAAATGAAAGTCAAACAATAGCAAAATCATTATTCTCATAGTTACCTATTCTAGCTAAGTGTCATTTGGGTCAGGACAGGTCTCTCAGTGAAGTCTCCCGAGTCGCCGTCCTCTCAATCAGCGTCGATCCTCTCTAGCATAGGTTCAAGAAGAAGTGGCCTTAGACCCTCTCTAGTCTAACAATATTTATAGGGAAACTAACAAATTGAAAGCAACAAACAATCTCTAAATGTCCGTTGAGCCATTGAGCAGAGCGAGCAGGAAAGGATGCTGATTCGCAACATTTAGAAAACCTCCGCTCACGAAAATCACAAAAATAAAAACACGGAAGAAGGAAACTCAAACTAAAAAAGTTACATCCATGAATGCTCTTCCTCGGAATCATAGTGAAGCCAGCGCAAGTTTATCAGAGTTCATTGTGGCTTTATTCTTCTCCAAGGGCAATTGGCAGCAAGCCCGGAGCTGCTGTCCTCACAGAATCTTTTAATACAGTCAGAGGCCGAGGTCAGGTGGTTTCCAACCATGTTCAGCGAGGCCTCTCGTCAAATTTCAACTACTCGAATGCAGGCTGTAAATATCGGCCATCTTGGATTAGGCCAAAACGGACCATCTTAATTAAAAGAAATACAAAACAACGTTACTACATCGTAATGATAATACAGTGTTAATACCCACTAATACCCTTATGTGTATGCAATTACCTAGCCATCTGCAACATAAAGAAGCATTAAAGCACGTTATTTTAAAGCGCAAACACAAAACAAATAACACTTTTAGCAACACTTATTTAATTAATTCGCTCAAAAACTTAGTTCACATATTAATTAGGCAACATAAATGCATTCCCGTGTGTAATTCTTTCATTAGTAATGTTGATTAGTCAGAAACTTTAACAAAATTAATGATTAATAATTAATTATCAGTAATTTTAATTATGACATAAAACATAAACTGGAGTTTAAATCTCAATAAATTTTCAATAGAAAACCCTGCTCCAGCAATCCCCCCTTTGGTGATATATATCACCACAAAAACAAAAACCAACCCAGAAAAAAAAATATAGTCCCCATTTTTAGGAGAAATTGAAATGTCTTTTTACGACACTACGCACCAGACTCTCTTTCATCATCCCTCTTCGACTCCAAGTAAACACTCTCCCTCAATTCTTCTAATTCTATTTCTTGTGGGCCTCTCTTTGACCTCTTTTGTTTCTTTTCAGTAGTTCCTCTAATTATTCTCTTTTTCCCTCCCCTGTTTTTACAACACAAACACCCTAATCTTAATATCAATAAAGCAACAATTACACATGTCAAAGGAAATAATATCTTACCAATAATGGTACTACCTATCTTAGTAATAAAACCCTTAACAGCAAGTAGCTTATTAGCCATTTTAGTCAAGATACTTTCAGGTTCCAGTGGTACTAATTCTTCATGCAAATCAGTAATATTTTTAATATAGACCTTTAGATCTCTGCTTTCGTCAGGAATGTAAGTGCAACAATGTTGAACTTTCAGCATTCCACAAACTCCACCCTCCTTGGCCAATAGAATATCAAGGGCAAGTCGATTTTGCATAGACATGGCGCGTACGGCAACCATCTCCGTATTTACCAAAAGAAACCCTCCAGCGGTACTTGTCGATAAGCGATCCACCACTGTTGACAGTTTCCGAATTCCATATGCATTTAATGAAATTCCCACTGCTGGAATTAAAGCTCCAAAAATATCACCTACAATTTCTGACCAAGTTTCTCTCTTAAAACGTGTTAGTAGATTAATATGTTCTACATCTTCTATCTTATCTATATGAAAAATCTTTGGAAAGACCAGGCCAACATAACACGTGCCATACCAATGGTCAGGCAACCTGTAATAAGCCTTATTCCCACAAATATAATACACTCCCGGGAAAACTGGATCTCCTCCTCCCTTGAAACCCCATCCTGTTGCAATGAAGTATGTATCATGACACTCACTAGTCCCAACAAAATACCTATCATATTGGGATTTCCCAAACTGCAAGTTAAATTGTTTCTAAAAATGTAATCTAATGTTAATTCTTCTGTCTCAATAAAAATCTCACCAAAAATGTTAGCTTCTTTAGCTGGATTCAGCTTTCTATTCATAGGCAATTGCCCAAAAATGTTATCTTTATTAGACATTTCATAATCTATTTTCCCTAACAAATAAAAAACACTATTTAACACACTACATGAAATTCCATACGTAGCTGGAAGATGGTGATAAGTAACACCCTCTGAAACGGATGCAGGCAATTGCATACAAACGTAGCAATCCCTAACTTCCATTGTCTTTACGTATTCGTACAACAACTTTGAAAAAACATTGCTAGAAAAATCATTAATTGACCTATCTTTATGTATGTAAATGTTACTAATTCTAGTAGGAACTACTTTCTGTGAACTCTTCCCTATGTTAGTCATATTCTCAGTATGTATTCCAAAGGTGTCTATTGTAACTCTAAAAGTAACTAGTAAAGCAAGTACACTCCATAGTAGCATTAATAATCCTGTACAGCAGCAGCACATTCTACACCATCTTTTCAAGAAGGCACATCTACTTTGATTATTTTCTGTGTTAGCCATGTTTTTACTCTGGCAGTGTCTTTTGACTTAGCCTCTACTACTTCACTACTGACTTTCTAGAATTCTAGATTATTTCAAACAGCTAATTTTAGATTTTCTTTTTTTTTCACTCCTCTCCAAGTGACTCCTTTAGTTCACTCAATTTGGATTTTCATCACTTTTCACTTCTTCTTCAGCAACATCAAATTGTATCAGATCTTCAACATCCTGAGCATCCGACTCTTCTCCAATGTCAGTCAAGATAACTTTCAGAATTCCAACAGTTTTCTCCTCCTCAACCACTTCTCGTACGGTCCCCTCTGGATTTCCTTGACCTTCTGCCTCTTCTCCTTCAGACAGTGCCACATACGTCCATTCCGGTGACCTATACTTCTGGTTAGGTTTTCTGATTCTCTTGATCTCCTCTGGTTCTTTTGAGACCTTTTGTTTATCACCCTTTGCTTGATTCTGACTAGACACCTCATTCACCTGTTCAGCTTTCGATGAATTTGCTCGTGTCAGTCTGTACCTTAATCTCTTTATCCTGTTAGGCCAAAGATCTCCTCTTACACTCCTTTTTGGTCTCACTTCTTTATTATTTCTTTCTCCAATCCAAGTTCTCTTTCTCAGAACTCGACACTCTGATTTCTCATTCTCACTTTCATCTGATTCTGTTTCATTTGCCTCTGGTCCATGAACAATTTTCTTTTGCTCCACAGTTTTTCCCACCACCGATTGAGATTTCCCTATTTCTGTCCCTCCTCGGGTCTCCGACACGCAATCTTCTTGCTGTCTACTTGTCCCTTCACCTAGCTTATCAGGAATGTTCCCTACTCCTCCTCGGGGGTCTTCCGCAATCTGTCCCTCTCTATCTTCTTCTGACCCTGCTTCTTCAGAAGTAATCTCAGGTGGATCTTCAACCTCCTCATCTGATTCAGGAATAGTCTCTGTGGTTTTGCTCTTTTCTCCTCTTTCTTCTCCACTGCTTGTTGGAACTTCAGGCACTCTTACAGAATCCGATCTCTCCTCTGAGACCCTCAATGTTTCTCTTGAAGTCTCTCTTGGAAAGAAAAAAGAATCACCTGACTCTCTTTCTCCTTCACCCCTTTCAGGATTCTTTTTTCTTCTCACTGGTTCAGTGTCTGCATCATCACTGGAATCCGATTCTTCAAAATACTCTTTACCAGTCCCATCCTTTGGATTCGGAACTCTCAGAGTATGACTTGCATGAACCCAGTTTTTCACACCAGCACACTTTACTGCAGTTGTCGTAGTCAGAATAACTTGTCTTGGCCTTCCCCACCTTGGAACCAAGCAATTTCTTCTTCTGTGCACTTTTATCCTCACCCAGTCCCCTGGACTCAGATCATGGGCTTGCTTCTTGTCAAGTGTGGTGGCGTCTTCTCCAACCTGGTGAAACACAGAATGAACTGCGTCAGCCAGGCCTTTACAGTAATCCAAAATCATGTCATCAGTTATTGTCATCAACTTGTTGACAGGCACGAAAGCATGTCTCATTGCACGTCCCATCAATATTTCATGTGGACTCAACCCTGTTGTTCTATCTGGAGTAGACCTAATAGTCATTAGCACTAGAGGCAAGACATCAGGCCATTTCATTCCAGTGGCTAAACACATCTTACCAATTCGGTTTTTGATTGTGCCATTCATCTGTTCAACAACACCAGAAGCCTCTGGTCTGTATGCACAATGTAGCTTCTGCTGTATGCTCAATGCTTCACAAATTAACCCATGAGCTCATTGTAGAAGTGTCCACCTCTGTCTGACTCAGTTGTCACCGGGAACCCGTACCTAGGAATCAACTCTCTTAACAGTAACTTTGCCACTGTTATTCCATCATTTCTCCTGGTCGGATAGGCCTCCACCCATCTTGAAAACAAACAGACTACCACTAGAACATACCTCAATCTATTCACTTGGGGCATTTCAATGAAATCAATTTGCATTCTGGTAAAAGGACCTCCTTCTCTGCCTATCGTTCCTAGGCTCACCACTGTCAGGTACCAGGTTTGTTTAAAGGACCTAATCATTGCGTCCCTCCCCAGATGTCCCTGGCCATGATACATTCTCGCCATTGTTGATAACATCGAGTTAGGCATGACTGGTCTTCCATCTCTATAGATCCAAACATGATCTGTCTCTCTAGGGGCACAACCTGCCTTGATCCAATCTCTCATTTCCTCATCTCCTGCTTCATCCTGCAACTTTTTCACTGTATCCCATGTTTCCAGGACATTAGTAAACATCACAGAACAAAAAGACATTTCCCTTTCTCGTCCCCGGTTAATCGAATGATTGTTATTTGCACAATACTGTGCTATGTCATTAGCAAAACGATTACCAAGGGTAACAAAATCATCTCCTTGTCCATGAGCAGCACATTTTACAACGGCTAGTTCTTTAGGCAGCTGTATCGCCTCAAGCAACTTCCCAATCACTTCAGCATTCTTTATTGGAGTTCCACTCGACGTCAAGAAACCTCTCTGTAGCCAAAGTTGGCCAAAATCATGAACCACTCCAAATCCATACTGACTATCAGTCATCACAGTCACTCTCAGATTCTTCCCAATCTTGCAAGCTTTCGTCAATGCCACCAATTCAGCTACTTGAGCAGATCTAACTCCCTTCAAAGGCGAAGCTTCCATAACTTATGAAACCTTGCACACTGCATATGCTGCACTTAGCACACCATCATCAGTTCTCAGACATGATCCATCCACAAACAGCACATGATCACTCTCAGATAATGGCAAATCTCTTATGTCTGGTCTAGGTTTTGTGCATTAGTCAAGCACATCCAAACAATCATGATCAACATCATCTCCCACATTCACATTTTCAGCATCTGGCAACAATGTTGCTGGATTCACATTCACACATCTCTCAAGAGTCACATTTGATGCTCCCAGAATGATTTTCTCATATTTAGTCAGCCGACTATGTGACATATATTGAGTCCTGCTTCTTGTCAAAAGAATAGCAACATCATGAGGTATGAACACCCTTACATGATATCCCATAATTATACCCTCACTCTGTTCCAAACTTCTGCATGTAGCAGCCACTGCTTTCAGGCAACCTGGCAAACCCACAGCTACGGGATCAAGTGTTGATGAGAAGTACGCAATTGGCCTTCTCAGTTGTCCATGTTTCTGAATTAACACTGAAAGTGCACAACCATTTCTCTCACTGCAGTACAACTCAAACTCCTTTTCATAGTCTGGCATTCCCAAAGCAGGAGCTTCACACATTCTGCTCTTCAATTCTTCAAATGCTGCCATTTGTTCTGCATTCAATTCCAATGGGTCTCTCACCTCACTTTTAGTCAACATAATCAGTGGCTTTGCTATCAGGGAGAAATTACTTATCCACTGACGACAATAACCCACCATCCCCAGAAACATCCTCACTTCTCTCTGGGTCATTGGGGCTCTCATTCCTCTGATAATTTTGATCCTGTCATTAGTCACCTTTCTCAGACCTTTTTCAATATTGTGTCCAAGATAATGCACCTCTTTCTTGCAAAATTGCAATTTGGCTGGAGATACCTTTAAACCTCCATCTGCCAGATGATTTAGTAAAGCTATGGTATCTACTTCACAAGCTTCACGTGTCTTCGATGCCACCAGTAGGTCATCGATGTACTGCACTAGTACTGAGTTTTCAGGCATGATCAAACTCTCCAATGATTTCTTCAACAACTGATTGAATATTGAAGGACTCTCTGTATACCCCTGTGGGATACGACACCATGCTAAAATACGCTGTCCAAACCGAAATGCAAAAATCGGCTGGCTGTCATGATGCAATGGAATTGAAAAGAAAGCATGACACAAATCAATTACCGTATACCATTCAGCATCATGAGGAATCTGATACAAAATCACTGACGGATTTGGCACAATGGGACAACATGCCACCACAATTTTGTTAACTTTTCTCAAATCTTGTACAATCCTGAACTTTCCATTAGGTTTCTTTAGCCCCATTATCGGTGAATTACACGGGCTACTCAGTAACTCTCTCAAAACACCCTGTTGAATCATCTTGTCAATTATAGGGGTTATTCCCTCAATTATCTCTGGTGTCAATCTGTACTGTGGGATATTAGGATAAACAATTCCTTCTTTCACTGAAATCTTCACTGGATCTACATTTTTCATCAATCCCACATCTTCTCCAGTAAAATCCCAAACTGCTGTTTTTACTGTGTGTCTCAACTCTTGAGGCAAATCATCTGGATTAAACACAGCATATGTACCAACAATCTCACTTTCTCTATTATCTAGAGTCATCCTGTACAGAACATCCTCATCTGGTGTCTCAAAAGCTATTCCATCCGGAGTACAGAAAATTGTGCAATTCATCTTACACAATAGGTCCCTACCTAACAAATTCACTGGACTAGTGTCACAGACTACAAATCTGTGCATGTCTGAAAATTTCCCTATTCTCACCCTTACTGGTTCAGTAAGACGAGTTTTAATCTCTGTATTAGCTACACCAACCACTTGGATTGCTTCACCCGAGAGAGGAAGATTTCTTATATCTGCTGACCTGACAGTTGATCTCGTCGCTCCTGTGTCTACCAAAAAAGTAACACTCTCCCCATTTATTTTCCCATCTACAAATGGTCCTGCCTGGTCTATTTCTAGAGTTGCACCAAGTATGCACTCTTCCTCCTCTCTTCGGCACCGTCAATAGTCCCCTTCAGACTCACTCCCCTCATTCTTTAACCAGTACTGCTGTACCGGGTTTGAACGTCTCGGTTTTTTTACCTGCTCATCATTGTAGAATCCCGAGTCCTGGTTATACTTTTGGGACCCTCTATTCTGCGGCAAGGGCGGTTTTGGCTCTTGACTCTGCTGTCTGACAACCTTCTGCTGTTGTTGCTGATGATTACACCCCTCGTTCTGCACCTGTTGATTCAATGATTTATTCTCATTACTCACTAATGGTGGATTGGTACACTCGGATCTCCAATGCCCCAATTGTCCACAGTTGTGACATGGGAACTTCTTCTTTGCTTCTTCTAGATTCCCCTTTCCCTTTCCTGTGCCATATCTGGGCCTATTTCCTGGATTATTTGCTTGTTCCACCATCTGTGCTTCTTGTCTTTCTGCAACTTTCACCTGTGCCCACAATGCTTTCTCTTTCAGCTTTCTCTGCTTTGCCTCAATTTCATCACTGAAGTATTTTGCATGTCTCAAAATGTCATCAATCTTTTTACTCTGCCAATCAACTGTGTGCTCACGTATCATTTCACTTATTTCAGGTCTCAAGCCATATACAAATCTGTATACAAAATGACTCAAATCCTTATCACCCAGGTGTTCATCTCCACTGAACTGTTTAAAAGCCAGTATCAGCCTTTCATAAAAAGCATGAACTGATTCTTTTGCTTCCTGATGTGTTCGATCTATCTTAACCCAGTCTGTCTCTTTCGGGGGTACCTTATTTTTCAGGAACACAATAACCTGTTCATACTTCCTCATGACCTCTTGTTGTAAATTGAAACAACGATGTGATTAAGCATTTACTAAAGACATTAGTTCCTCTGTTATAGATCGTGTTTTCTCTGTTATGTTGACCGAAGCTTGGACTCCATTTTGTATTGTCATGCCTCCACGTGTTCCCCACGAGAAGAGTCCAACCTCTGTGTTAGCTGCTCTTGTAATCTGCCCAGTAACAGTCTATAAATAGCTCCTTTGTCCATCTGGCGCATGCCCAGACTTGACCACATCTGTTATCAGTTAGCCTTGCTTGACCATGTTTTCGCGGGCTCAAGGAGTGCATTAGCTCCGCCCACATATTGATTCAGTATCGAAAATGACCATAAATGGTAATGTTCTTCGTCTTCATGTTGTATCCACCCACTTATGAGCCCCTCTACTGTGTATAAAAGGGGACCATGTACGAATGTTCTTTGTGCTACTCTATGCAATACTGAAGAGTGTTGTGTGGATTGTAGGACCACCCTTAAGGGTTAATAAATGCTGTCTTTGTACTTTGCAGTTTCCGTGCCAACTTCCTTATAGATTCCATTACAGGAGAGCGAACCCTTGTGTCCTGCGGGCCTAGCTGGGGCCTGTATTCATCAATTGGCGCCCGTCACGTGGGGCTCATCGGCGACTCGGATGCTCGAAGGACTGGTCGCGACGAAGGTGAGGAATTGGGCCGGGGACGTGATCACTGCCAGCGGCGTCTTAGCCCTGGCATCCCAAGGTTTTTCTTCCTTCCCTTCCGAGCTGACCGTCTGGGTGGCGCCGGTCCTCGACTGAGACCTCTTCTGTCGGTCTTGCCGTGAAAGCCGTTTGGGCGATTGTGGAGCTTGGCAGTTGGAATCTGGACTCTTGATTGGTAAGAACCGGTGTACGGTACTTGCTCCGAGTTTTTGAAGCCTGATCTGGCTATTTGAGTTTGATTTGTGATGACTAGTCATATTTTGAATTTGTCTTTGTGAATATATATGCGTTGCAACACATATAGGCAGGTAATGTGGAGAGATTTCTCCAGAGCTGTGTAACTTTGAACGGCGCAACGATTAAGTGCCATTTTTCTATAATATTGCATATTTTGCATTATTTCTGAGCATGCCTGCTTTCGGCGCACTCCGTAAGTCGTGCTGCTGTTTCGGAAACCGGTTGAACCTTGAGGAATCTGCTCCAGCTCCCCCAGAGGGGACTCCTAATAGGGATATGTATGTAAAGCATGGTCTTTCTTCCATAATGTACAGCACAGTATGGAGGAAATATACAAAAAAAGATCCTGAGTTGCGATGGCCTTTGTATGGATCGTTTGATATACGTAAGATTGAGTATGTGGAACAGTGTATGTGTAAGCGGCGTGCTCGTCAGGATATGTTTGAGTGTGTGCGGTTGTGGGTGAAGGAGGTGCGTGAGCGAGAGAAGCGTGAGAAAGCGCTGTTTGATAAAGAACAACGGAAGAATGATCATGTGCGAGCACAGGAAGCGAAGCGTCGGGAGGACAGAGAGCAGACGGACAGGCAAGAGAAGGAGCGTAGGCTACAAGTTTCGGGTCAATACGTTGTTCGGCAGCCACTTTATCCTGTCCTTAATAATCTCGATGATGATTTTTCTTTACTAGATCGCCCTCCGCCCCCTTATGTCGGCGCATCTGCTCCGAGGCTGCAAGATTCTGTCCCGGGTCCGGGTAAGGTAGATACGCGGTCCATGTTATCAGCCGACCAAATGGCTGAGCTTCGGCAAATTTCCTTCCGTGCACTTAACGGCAAGATATCTATAGAGGAATTATTTCATACTTGGGGGTCGTGGCAGGAGAGAGATAAATTGTATTTTCTGGGTCATTTCGCGGATGAAGTGATTGATGCTTTCCGGAAACGTTCTGGTGTTTTTGAGCCCGACGAAGTATCATCGGATGCTAAAGCATTGCGTAATGGTGTTTTCTCTTTTTCTAAGGCTCCAGATACGGTTCGGCGGCTGTTCGCCTTGCGGGACGAGGTGCTGGTCTATAAAGAGAAAGCGCGCCAGCGAGCAGGGAAGGAGAAGCAGTTGGATTTGTGCACATCAGAGGGCCACTCATCCACCTCCCAGTCAGATAAGGATGACATAGTGCATGTTAAACCAATGCGAGAGGCGGCGCCTTTGTATGTTCCTCCTAAAGGAGCGGGGACTAGCTCGGACATTACCTCCGCCGATGCTAAGGGATATTTTGTGTATAATTGGGTTTACACTCCGTGGCATAGAGCTGATGTTATGGCATTAAAGAATGCGCTGCCCGATCCCCGCAAGAATCCAGCGGCCTTCTATGAAGAAGTCGAGGGGGCCTTGAATTCTTGCGTTATGACTTTAGCAGATATAGACCTGTTCTTTGGCCTTATTCTACCACCAGACATGTGGCGGTCTGTGCGGAAGGTGGATGATGCTGCCACTTTTAAGGCTCGATGGTCTGAACTGGAGGATGAGGATAGGGAGAGGAAGCCTGCGCAGAAACCGCCCCAGAATATTTTAGATCTCCCTGCTGCTATTGTGACTAAGTTGAAGACAATTATCCCCCCTAAAAAAATTGACTGGAATATGTTAGCTGCATGTAAACAGAAAGTTGATGAGTCAGTTGCGGACTTCTTTACGCGCTTTGAGGAGACGTTTCATGATTTTAGTGGCCAGTCGCTTACCGACGATACGGGACGCCACCTTTTTGCGGATAAATATGTGGCTAATCTGCTGCCGGCAGTTGCGGCCCGTCTGAAAGCGAGTGAAAGTTCTTGGTCCTCCGCTACGCCGACGGCCCTCCTGACTATCGCTCAGTATTATGAGCGTCAGGAGCAAGAAGCAAAGGGCCAGGAGGAAAAGAAATCGAAAGATTTGAAAACAAAGGTGATGTTGGCGCAAGTCTATGGCCCGCCTCGACGGGGTAGTAATAGAGGTAGGGGAGGATCTTATGGTCCTCCCTCGGGCCGGTCTGATTTGAATAGGAATCAATGTGCGTATTGTAAGCAATCGGGTCATTGGGCTAGGGACTGCCCGGTGTTGCATGCATCGCGCCAGGGGCACACCCACGGTGGCCCGCGAGGTAGAGGGGGTTTCTCGAACCTTCGAGGGAATTCTAACGAACAGGCTCGTTTTGAGTCTGCGGGGCAGCACCGAGATAGGTCAAATGTTTTCGATCGCCAGCATCAGTATCAAGCGTCAGGGATTGACCGGTCGGGGTACCATGACTCTCAGCATGCATAGGATTGCGTTGGATGGGGGTTAGAATCAGTTGAGGTGCCGGTCGATCAGAAGGGCCCTTATGTATCGGCTGAGGTTTTGGGCTCTACTGATCAGTTCCTAGTGGATACTGGAGCGACACGTAGTGCGCTATCTAAGCAATTGGTTCCGGGGGCTCCCCCATCCGGCTTAATGGTCACATCGGTAGGGTTTGATGGTACACTCTCCCAAAGCCCTCTTTCACAGCCCCTCATGTTTAAGGTTGATTCTTTTTCTGCACCCTGTCCGTTTCTGCTTGCCCCGTACACACCGGACAATATTATGGGTCTTGATATGTTAAAGCACTTTAGGGCTACTATCCGCTGCTCCCCTGCTGGTGTGCGGGTAATATTGAATGATAATTACCCCCGATCTGAACGGATGTGTACGGTGTCAGAGGATGCGCTGTTAGCTACCCTCCCTCGTGCTTTGTGGGCAACTTCGGATACTGATGTGGGACAAATGGTGATTCCGCCGGTCCACATTAGTGTCCAGGAGGGGGCGGTGTTACCACGCCTCCCACAGTACCGTATTTCCCAGGAGGGCGAGGAGGCTCTCATACAGATAGTGCAGGATTTGATAACGGTTGGGGTAGTCGAGGAAGTCCCCTACAACATTTGTAACAGTCCGATTCTTCCCATACTGAAAAAGGATACGGATGCCAGAGTTTATCGGTTTATAATTGATTTGAGGGAAGTAAACAAGATCGTGATACCTCAATACCCAGTGGTTTCCGATATCACGACGTTGCTTACCTTGGTCCCGCCTACGGCGACCATGTTCTCAGTGATTGATTTGAAAAATGCCTTCTTTTCCATTCCCATTCACCCTGATAGCCGATATCTTTTTGGGTTTACACTGAATAATAGATCTTATCGTTTCTGTAGGATTCCCCAGGGCTATACAGAAAGCCCTAGCATTTACAGTCAGGCTTTGAAACGACAATTGGATTCCTTTGTCCTGCTCGAGGGTGTCGCCCTCATTCAATATGTCGATGATATCTTACTGGCGGCTGACACCCTGGAGTTATGTGAAAAAAGTACGTTATCTTTACTTTCCTTTCTAGCGTCCCGCAATCATAAGGTATCTAGGAAGAAATTGCAATTCTGTAGACCAAAGGTGACTTATCTGGGTCACCTTTTGTCTAAGGAGGGACGTGCACTCACACCGGATCGTATCCAAGTAATTTTGGATACACCGAGACCATCCACACAGAAGGATGTGCGTGCATTTTTGGGCCTTGTTTCTTTTTGTAGACAGTGGATATTGGGGTTCTCGCACATAGCTAAGCCATTGTTAGCCCTCTTGACAAAGGACACGCCTATCCCAATCCCTTGGTCAGATGAGTGTGATACTGCTTTTCAGCAACTACGACAGGCCCTTTGTTCAGCACCAGTGTTAGGTACCCCTGATTATGCAAAACCCTTTTCGTTGTATGTGCATGAGAAAGATGGATGTGCATTGTCAGTTTTAGTGCAGATGCACGGTGATAAGCAGCGCCCATGTGCATATTTTTCGGCTGTACTTGATCCTGTTGCCCGAGCATTACCAGGGTGTTTTCGCTCGGTTGCGGCGACAGCTGTGTCAATACGCCAAAGCGAGGGAATTGTGTTATCTCATAAGCTGTTGGTATTAGTCCCCCATGCTGTTGATGCCCTGCTTAATCAAACAAAGACGCAGCATTTGACCAGTGCCCGTTTAACGGGATATGAGTTGACGCTTTTGGCTCCTCATATTACGTTGAAAAGGTGCGTAACGCTAAACCCGGCAACATTGCTGCCATACCCTGAAACCCAGCCTGAGGCGCGGAAAGCGCATGATTGTATTCTCGTGACTGAGGAACAAACAAAGGGTCGTATTGATCTCCAGGATACGCCCTTTCCAGATGTAGATGGAGAACTGTGGGTGGATGGATCCTGTCTGAAGCTACCAGATGGTACGACTTCAGCAGCATATGCAATTACCACATTACAAACGATAGTGGAGATAGCACGCATACCACAGAAATCAGCTCAAGCAGCGGAACTGATAGCATTAACACGAGCATGTGAGCTCAGTACAGGGTTATGTGTGAATGTTTATACAGATAGCCGCTATGCCTTCGGAGTAGCGCATGACTTCGGCCTACTCTGGAAGGAGAGAGGGTTTTTAACGTCACATGGAGTACAGATAATGCATGGAGAGTTAGTTCATAATCTTTTAACTGCATTGACATACCCGAAGAAAATTGCCATTGTTAAGTGTAGCGCCCATAGGAAAGTGGTTGATAAAGTTGGAGAAGGGAATGCGTTAGCGGATCGAGTAGCACGGGAGACTGCGATGCAGCCCGGTACTACTGCCATGTATGTAGTGAAGTCACAGGTGGAGAGATGGCATGATGGCATTGAGCGCTGTAATAATCTGAAGTATGTTCTAGTAGTGGTCTGCGCTTTCAGCAAATGGGTTGAAGCGTACCCTACGAAAGACAATACTGCAATGACTACTGCGAAGTTGCTGCTGAAAGAGTTCTTCCCTCGATATGGCGTCTGTAGACTTCTGTGGAGTGATAACGGCCCTCACTTTGTAGCGGATGTTATAAAGTATGTCTTGAAGGGCCTAGGCATCACTCAGAAGTTCCACGCCGTGTTTCACCCTCAGTCTGCAGGCCTAGTTGAGAAGTATAATGGTACACTGAAGCTTAAGATCGCCAAAATTCAAGCTTCGACGTCTTTGACTTGGCCAGACGCTCTGCCACTGGCGTTATTGTCAATTAGATCAGTACCGCACTCTCGAACTGGCCTTACGCCATACGAGATCGTCTTTGGACGCCCAATGAATATTTGGGGTCCACCAAGACCTAAGGCTGTGTATGATGTACCTTGTGTAATGATGAGCGATTATCTGGCACAGTTAACGGATAACTTGGTTTCTATCCATCAACAGGTCCGAGAGGCGCTCCCTGATCGGTCTACCGGCGAAGGACATGGTCTCCGGCCTGGTGACCATGTCATGGTGAAAGTCTTCGACAGAACGAACAGCTTGGAGCCGAGATGGGTGGGCCCTGAGCAGGTCCTCCTCGCAACGAGGACGGCTGTGCGAGTCTCCAACAGAAAGAATTGGATCCACTCCCTGCACTGTAGGAAGGTGCCGCCCGGATTGGTGGAACCTGCTGTGCTGACCGATCAACGAGAAATTCTGGCTGCAGAGACAGGTCGTGCTGCGGAGCCAAACGCCACTGAGGAGCTCTTTCCGGACCACGCGACTCCTGGAGGAAGGCGATATCATCTTCGACCAAGGAAGTGAGTTTTCCAGTAGCGGGACATACTGTCAGAACGGCCCTTGGGTTAGTGAAACGGAGAGCCGATGAGGCAAGGGGGGGGGGATCAGCCCTGCATTAGTGTAGCGACACCCGTCTTGGCCCGCTGGTGAAGAAATCAACCGCTGCCCAAGGGGAAGAGTTCTGACAGACTTTTAGTTTCAGGAAGATATTGGGTTTTATTTTTGCTTTGATATGGAGAAAAAGAAAATACTTTGCGCATTAGGGTTCATGTTGACAGTAGCCATTGTTGGGATAACCACATGGTTCGTGGAGGATGTAACTCCCGCTCGGAAGATTCTTGTGTTGACAACTCCGGTGCCTGAGGAGCACTACTTTTATACATTACCGTATCAAGAGTTGAAGCATCGACAATCTTACTTGAATAACACTTTCATCCAGATGCTGCATCATACCCACGTTGCTACGAATGCTACGAATTGTTGGATATGTGGGATGATGCCAGCTCATCAGAAGAAAGGAGGAACGCCATTTATACCCCTCCCTTTCTCTCATAATGGCTCTTGTAGAGCATGGTATACTTTGCTTTTTGCCACTCGGAAACCGACAGTGGGACGATTGCTTTTTAGACTTAATAAAGAATGCCATCAAGACAAGAATGGGTATCCACAAGCGAATGGGACAATTTGGGAATGGGAAGAGTACCGACCAGACAATGAATCCATTCCCTACATCTTCACGAACACCAGAGACACTATGGGAAAAGACAAATTTGTGATTCAAGTAGCACAAGCTCAAGCGGACCTGTGTGTCCAGAGTGTGGGTTTCATCCCTGTTGGTGTCAGTGATTGCATTACTGTCTTGAATATTGATGGGTTGAACAATAGTACCTTTTTAGCCTCCCATAATACGTACTTTGTGTGTGGAAATAAAGGTTATTACCGTCTGCCGGCTGGGTGGTCTGGGGTATGTTATGTATCATTTCTATTACCTCCTGTATTCTTAGCTCCTGCATCTTATCATAAGGATTTGAAATTATTAAATAATGTGACTGTAAATAGGTATAAACGTACTTTATCAATTGATGATGTAGATCAGACTGACACCAGTCTGCAACAGTACATTGATTTTAACTTAGGACTGTTTTTCTTTGTTGGGGCTGCCCTGAACAGTAGGAAGATCCGAAGATTAACAAGAGTGGTAGAAGCTGTGACAAATCAGACTGCTGCTGCTCTTGGGAATCTTACGGAGGAATTGCAGATCACAAGAATTGTTGCATTGCAGAATCGTATGGTATTAGACGTTATGCTAGCTGATAGAGGAGGAGCATGTAAAATTATTGGAAGTAGCTGTTGTGTGTTTATTCCTGACCATACGCCATCAGTTTATAATGCCATCAATAAACTGCATAAAATTGCAGCTGAGATCCATACAGAAAACGGCACTTGGTCTTTTTCTGGATGGTTTTGGGCGTTAATTACCGCCTGGGGATGGAAGGTTCTAACTGGTCTCTGCATTATTGTAGCGGTTCTGTTTTCATGCTGTATTTGCATTCAATGTGGTCCCTTGCTCTGCTCATTATGTGTATCATTCTGTATCCCTGATAAGAAAGCTATTGCCGATGTTGCCCACCAAAAACGTTTAGCTAAAGAAGTTGAAGGAATGATGACAATTGACATATATGATGATTATCCTAACAAACCGGATGTCTTCAGTAAATGCTGAAAGGGTCGTCTGTTGTAAATTGAAACAACAATGTGATTAAGCATTTACTAAAGACATTAGTTCCTCTGTTATAGATCGTGTTTTCTCTGTTATGTTGACCGAAGCTTGGACTCCATTTTGTATTGTCATGCCTCCACGTGTTCCCCACGAGAAGAGTCCAACCTCTGTGTTAGCTGCTCTTGTAATCTGCCCAGTAACAGTCTATAAATAGCTCCTTTGTCCATCTGGCGCATGCCCAGACTTGACCACATCTGTTATCAGTTAGCCTTGCTTGACCATGTTTTCGCGGGCTCAAGGAGTGCATTAGCTCCGCCCACATATTGATTCAGTATCGAAAATGACCATAAATGGTAATGTTCTTCGTCTTCATGTTGTATCCACCCACTTATGAGCCCCTCTACTGTGTATAAAAGGGGACCATGTACGAATGTTCTTTGTGCTACTCTATGCAATACTGAAGAGTGTTGTGTGGATTGTAGGACCACCCTTAAGGGTTAATAAATGCTGTCTTTGTACTTTGCAGTTTCCGTGCCAACTTCCTTATAGATTCCATTACAGGAGAGCGAACCCTTGTGTCCTGCGGGCCTAGCTGGGGCCTGTATTCATCACTCTGGGTCTGGAGCTCCTGTTTTCGGATCTCTTGGATACTCCTTAGCAGGCCAATCTACAACTATTTTACACTCTGCCCACAAATCTGCTGGAACAATTATATCAAACAGACTATTCAGGTCAATCCACAGCACTTTTGACAATTTCACAAACCTGTCTACCTGCCTATACCACTCAACGGGCTTTTTTCTCAGTCGAGGGAAATCATTCGTAAATGACAAAATATCCTGTCTAGTCCATGGGACATGTACATATCCTCCTCCAGGAATCTCTCTCATAGGATAAGCATCCACTGTTTTTTCTTTTTCTCTCATGGGAAATGCTGAATAAGTCCTGTCCACTGAATCTTCCCTTTTCTTGTACCACCTATCCTTCCATTTTTCCACATCACCCCATTTTCGAAATAAGGCAATCATTTCCTTAATCTGCCCTGTTCTGCCAACACCATTTAGATTTTCAATGTCCTTATCCAAGAAGTCCACTCTGTAAGGCTTCTGCAAAGCTTTCACCATATCCATGTCAACTCCCATTTCACTCGCTATACTCTTTAATCTGTCATGTATACTCTTAGCTCTCCAGGTGATACTCTTACACATGTATAACAACTCTCCATCATGATGATTTTTCAACATTTCTGTAGGAACTGTTCCTGCAATAAGCTCTTCCAATTCTATGCGCAACCTGGCCACATCAATTATCTGTGAATCTTTATCCTTCTTTTGAAGAACTTTCAACCAATCATTCAAATCCTCAGCTGTTATTTCTGTAGACCTTTTCACTACACCCACTTGTTCTGCCATCCTCTGTGGTCCCAATATTGATCCTCCTAAACAACCATTATTCAATCCTGAATTAGGCTGTACATCTGATCCTCCACTACATGTGTCATGTCTCAGCTGTCTCATATTATTTTCTCCCGTCCTCATTCCTGATTCCTCCAAAGAACAAGAACCAACCAAACCATTTCCTACATAGGGAACTGTCAAACCATTTTCACCCATTCTTTGTTTATCAAAAATAGGCATAACCGGACCTATGGTTACAGGCACTGTAACAGCTTCTAGATTTTTCGTCAGCTCTCTGATTTTCTCAGTCAGCTCAGTTGTCGTTCTGGCTAATTCTCTTGTTTTCTCATCTCCAATTTGATTCTCTCTCTCTCGCTCTCTCTCTCTCCCTTTCCGTGAAAGAGCTACCACTTTTCAAATCAGGTGTCACAATCTCAGTTTTAACAATTCGCAAAGTATCTCTCATGGGAGTAGCAACTTACGTTCTTTCTTCTGGTTCTGGTCTATATGGAGGTGGTCTCTTATAAATCATGTCATCCAAGACCTCATCCTCATAATCATTAGCCCCATACCTTCTCACTTCTGCATCAGGCACCTTTTCCGTACCCTTCCTCTCTTCCGTCTCTTCAACTGTCCTCATAGGATATAATCCCTCTGACATACTAGCATCTCGCCATCTCCTCATTCGATCATGATGAGTTTCACGATCATATTTCCTCCCGAAAATATACCTATAATTGCCTCCACTCCTCTGCTTTTCTCGCTCATGCACCTCATCTTCCCATTCTACCAAGGCCTCAAACTGTGTCGGTCTTGGTCTAGGCTCTAGACACATCATCTTTTCTCAACACGGCCAGATTAAATGAACCATGTTCCGGGAACGCTAAATCACCATCCTCCTTAGTGTACTTAGCCCAGTTGTCTAACCAAATACAGGTATGATACCCATATTTCGCAACCATGAAGGATGCAGGAGTTCTTGTCGGAGGTAGCAATTCACCTTCTCTAGTTATTATGTTTTTATCCTTGTCGAACCATCTTTTAATTTTACCGAACAAGGATTTCTTTTTCTTTTCCTCCGTTTGGTAATACATTTTAGCGTTTACCACTATTCTCTAGTCCCTTCCGCAACTGTACGATCTTTTTGTGCAATAACAGCGCGACTCACACTAACGCACCAATCCTGGAGCGTCTACGTCACCCTGTACTCCTTCCAATCCCTGCGCGGCTCACACCAACGCACCAATCCCAGCACGAGCACTGTTTTGATCCACTGTCCAATCACAGCGCGGTCTGTCTCTGACTCTCTGACGTCAGTAATCGCTGCAGAAGCTTCTGCTCCTGTCTCCTGTCACTCGTCTACCCCTCCTTTACAAAGTCTTCTCAGTAGACTTTGTTTCAGATTCTACAAAATCTATTAGTTACAACATGTAAACATCTCCATTGTCTGCTTCGCTAACCACAGAGTAGTAAAGTAAAGTCTTTCTCACAAGAATCCCGCTTCTCTCCAGAACAGTGCTTACCTCTGCTCCACTACGGAATTCTTACTTTTGTTGACACAGTAGCACATCCCTCTACTCTGCCCTTCTAACATGCATCCATTAACTGTTTCCTCCAGGAATGCTCCAAAGAGTCTCACAATCAACTAAATGCTCATACATTCACGCACTTTCACACTAGAAAATGTAGCACATCCACACAGAATCCTGCCTTTCCCGAGAACAGCGAACAGTCTGTCCCACTACAGAATTATAACACACGTTGACCAAGTAGCGATTACCTCTGCCCAGTCCTTCAAACAAGCTCAGAGAATACCTATTACTTCTCCAGCAGTAAGCTTTAACGGCAAACCTTACGGATCCCTGGGACTTAAGACCAGAGTTTCACAGATAACCTTCGCTACCATACGCACTCCTTTTATACTGAAAATATGTCTCTAATAGTAACACACGACGATGTCACTGATTCCGAACCCAGACAATGCGACGCGCAACTTCAATTGTCACACGTTTTTCCCCGCATACGTACAGGGCCAACAATCCCGTCTTTCCCGAGAGCAGCACTCACTTCCCTCTGCCCTACTGCGGAACCGTCACCAGCTCCCCACGTTCCAGAAGCCGTACACACTACATATAACTCAATACAACGACTTCAACATATAGTATTAGTACATATATCAACATCAATCAATAAATCAATGAATCCAGAAGCCTATGTACAAGCAATCTATCAGATCAAGACAATAATCTAAAACCATCATACTGCTACCAGGAAACTGCTGCAGATCGGAGCATATAATTTCTCCCTACTTCCACGGACAGAGTAATAACACAGTCACACGCACATACACTCATCATACGCTAGGTCTAAAGCGAGGTCAATGTGACCTAAAAGATCTGTCTTGAGTCATGATTTTAAACATTGGAAATATATTTGAATACTCAATAAATGACAAGGAAATAACCACCCGACACCGGAATTCAAACAAAGGTTATCTTTTATCTAAATTAGTTCAAATGAAAGTCAAACAATAGCAAAATCATTATTCTCATAGTTACCTATTCTAGCTAAGTGTCATTTGGGTCAGGACAGGTCTCTCAGTGAAGTCTCCCGAGTCGCCGTCCTCTCAATCAGCGTCGATCCTCTCGAGCATAGGTTCAAGAAGAAGTGGCCTTAGACCCTCTCTAGTCTAACAATATTTATAGGGAAACTAACAAATTGAAAGTAACAAACAATCTCTAAATGTCCGTTGAGCCATTGAGCAGAGCGAGCAGGAAAGGATGTTGATTCGCAACATTTAGAAAACCTCTGCTCACGAAAATCACAAAAATAAAAACACGGAAGAAGGAAACTCAAACTAAAAAAGTTACATCCATGAATGCTCTTCCTCGGAATCATAGTGAAGCCAGCGCAAGTTTATCAGAGTTCATTGTGGCTTTATTCTTCTCCAAGGGCAATTGGCAGCAAGCCCGGAGCTGCTGTCCTCACGGAAACTTTTAATACAGTCAGAGGCCGAGGTCAGGTGGTTTCCAACCATGTTCAGCGAGGCCTCTCGTCAAATTTCAACTACTTGAATGCAGGCTGTAAATATCGGCCATCTTGGATTAGACCAAAATGGACCATCTTAATTAAAAGAAATACAAAACAACGTTACTACATCATAATGATAATACAGTGTTAATACCCACTAATACCCTTATGTGTATGCAATTACCTAGCCATCTGCAACATAAAGAAGCATTAAAGCACGTTATTTTAAAGCGCAAACACATAACAAATAACACTTTTAGCAACACTTATTTAATTAATTCGCTCACCAACTTAGTTCACATATTAATTAGGCAACATAAATGCATTCCCGCGTGTAATTCTTTCATTAGTAATGTTGATTAGTCAGAAACTTTAACAAAATTAATGATTAATAATTAATTATCAGTAATTTTAATTATGACATAAAACATAAACTGGAGTTTAAATCTCAATAAATTTTCAATAGAAAACCCTGCTCCAGCACTTGCATTGCTCCTACAATTTACACCTTGCCTGACCACCGCTGTGAGGGGTCCTGGAGGGTCTCTGTAGACATGGCGCTCCCAGCTGCACTTGTTCACCCCTCTTCGGAGTGGCAGTTTGAGGGCAGCAGTTTAAGATTTCTTTCAGCAGCCCCTGTGCACCTCTCACTCAGATTTTATAGAGGAGCACAGAGGCGGCAGGAGCATCTGTTTTGTAAGTATTTTTCCGTTTCTATATATAAATACAGACAAAACCCAAAAGGTTTTCCGTCTGTATTTATATGTACAAATCCGTTTAAACGGAAAACCGGGAGCCTTAAATATGATTGGCTATCTAGAAAGCCAATACCTGAACTCACCCAAACAAGCTTGTGGCTGAACAGGACTGAACCAAAGCCCATATGATCTGCCAGAGAGCTGACACTGTCTGTAATCAGTTCTAAAAATAGGAATAGTGAGGCTTATTTAATCATTTAAAAATAGATTATCTGGTCTGCCAATGAAATAGCAAGAGCACATCCAGACTACCATTGTTTAGTGCTAAATGGGAACACCCATTGCAACCAGTTGTGAGATGCTGGCCTGCCACTGGGACAGGATTAAAAATAAATGAATATCTTATTGATTTATCACCCACCACATACTTCAGTGGAGGCTGCCACATCACTAATATATATTAGTAGTTTTAATTTAAGTCCCAAATAAAAAAATAATGGGTGATTCTAACATATGGCTAGAATCCTCAGACCTGGAGGCAATCCATGTCCTTAAGGATATGGGGATATTTAATTTAACTCTGTGGAATACGTTTCCCACTCATATTAAAGGTCATATTTGTCTGGTGTTTTCACATCTCAAAAGGTGCAATGTTGCTGTGGTCCCTTTTTGTCACTTACGTGGACAGACCATAGACCCATTTCCTTTGCTATCAAATACTGTAAGTAACATCACAATTCCAAGGTCTATGGTCCATTTAAATGTTTGAAAGTCTTCTCAGCTATTAACTTTTCGAGCAGTTTCTCAGCACTAAAATATTATGTTGTACCAACTAGAAGCAATAGTCTATGCCCTTGGGGTTTTCAACACCAAATGTGAACAAATGCAGAAAAGATCTTGCCCCTACAAGTTAAGAAATCAAAATCAAGGCTAGTAAAGAACATGAAAATCAATCCCTGGTTTTAACCCAAATTGCAAACTTTAATATCTATTACTAGACAGGCGGAACGCCTATAGCAAGCCAGTTACTGTCCTGAAGCCAGTAAAGTGTATATTCACAAGATGTCCATTTATTCCTTGTAACTAAGAGAGGCCAAAGCAAATTGTTTCTGAGGCCAGATAGATGAAGCAGTTAATATCCCATGGAACCAGTTGAGGGTAGTAACACTGTTCTCTAATCCCTAAATCGCCGATGCATTTTCACTGTTGATACCTATGGGATTCATGTGTATGTGAAAATGAAGAATGCTATAAATGAGAAAGACAACAGTCAGTGGTGCACAGTATAGCAACATTAGTCAGAAGGCAGGCACATTACAAGTGTGAATGCGGAGATGGTGGTCCACTGTCCCATGAAGGCCTCCATCACACCATTCACTACTTTTCACAAGGAGTCCCACTGTGATTCCTGCTTCATTAAAGCTCAGGAATTTGGCAGTTCACCATTTTTGGTAAAAAGACAATTTACAGAGCAAGAGTTTTAAGGATCATTTGCATAACAAAGGGTAAGGCTAATCGCTACACAATGCAAAAGTTATGTTAAACCAATATATATGTGTCCAAATTCCTCGGTTCCTTGAACACTCTAAATCAGCTTTCCCACACTGTGGGTCGCAACCCACTGGTGTGTCACCAGCCACTTTCTGGTGGGCCACGAAAGAGCAATAAATAATAATGCCTTAAAATTTTGGGGCAGATTTACAATGCCCTTGCGCCACTTTTGCGCTGCCGTTGCATCACTTCTGTGACGCAGCGGCGGCGTAAACCATGCGCCACGTTGCGCCTCATTTACAATGTGACGCATCTAGGGAGATGCGTCACATTATAAAGCCCTGCGCTACATGAAACCTGCGTCAGGTTTCATGTGGGTGTTCCAGCGCGGGGGGGGGGCGTTCCGACGCAGGAACGCCTCAGAAAAGTGACGCAGTGAAATCTGCAAGATTTCACGCAGTCACTTTTCCGACGCTGGCGCGTCAAATCCTTGCGCCTGCTTCAAGCAGGCGTAAGGTGTGACGCACCATGTTAGGGATAGGGCAGGTTGGAACAATGCTGGAGTTGCGTCGCGCTTGCGGCACAACTTCAGCACTGCGCCAACATTACACCAGCAGATGCGTCACGCATCTGCTTATCCTTGCGCCACGATGCACCGCATTGTAAATGCGGCGCATCAGCGGTGGCGCAAGGGCAAGCTTGCGTGACTCATATTCCCTGGCGCATCCTTGCTGATTTGCAGGGATGCGCCAGGGAACGTAAATATGCCCCTCTGTATTTAGTGTGCCATATTTGGGGTTCTTCAAAAACAGAGGTCAAATTTTAGGCAATGTCATTTGACAAATTACTGCTTATTCTTTTACCACTGAGACTGGTATTTACTTTTTGTTCCCAGACTGCAAAGTGAGAGATTTTAAAGTAAACTATTTTTTGACAATCTTGCTGGGGCACCAGGAGTGCAAAAGGAAAGGTTGTAGGATGTCATTTTCCTTTGTAACACACAACAACATGTTGATACCTGTAAATTAACTGAATACATGTTTCAAAATATATCAGCAGTTACGAAAAAATGCAGCACTTTTTTTTTTGTAATTCTGAAGTCTGATGGAAACAAATACTTTAATAGGATAAAAACATTTTTAAAAGACACTTTTGCTTGGTGATGCACAAATGATAAATATTCACTGAAATCCGATTTCCACTCAATATGATTTGTGTGCTATATAGTTTTATCAGTAAAACGTCTGTGCAAATTTAGCGGCCATTTCAATGGAAAATGTACTGTCTGTAAATGGCAGTGTGCTTCCACATGTACATATTTATCATTTGCACACCGAGATCTTTGTATCTATAACACTTCAGAATTACAAACAATGTGTTTCATTCGTACTTTCATATCTTTTGATGTATTTTGCAATGTAGGTCTATTTTATTTATAGGTATTTAAATGTTGCTGTATGTTTGAAAAACTAACATCCGACAGCATGGGTTCTTAACCTTTTGGCTTCTTTGAGCCCCCACTTAATCATCGCTGGAACCAGAGGATCCTCAGTAAATCATTATTGGAATCTGGACCCCCCTACTGAGTTTTTCCAAGAAGCCCAGGACCCCAGCCTAAGCATTTTCAATACTTTGAAATGCAAAGCAATGCACAAAATATACAGAAACAAGCATTCACCAAACAAATACACAAACGATTAAATATATTTCATTCACAAACAAGCGAAAGAAAATCAAAATATTAATTTTAATGGGAAGGATGGAGATTTCATAAATTCAACTGAGGCCACTAACCATCCATGCTATATTCTGTTTGACACATTTGACCTGCTCCAACAAATCAATCTGAGGATACTAACATAATTTTTAGCCTGCAATTTCAAATTCCTTCACATTTAGAGGACATTTTAAATGTTTCCATTTTACATTTCTCTTCTTCATTTATAAACACTTTATGAATCTGTCAATATGATTTAATTTTCTGAGCAAACGTGGACCCCCGGGGTAGCCTTTACGGATCCTAGGGGTCCTTGGACCACAGGTTGGGATCCACTGCCCTATAGTCTTCCCCTTCGCTTCCTGTACCCCTTCCTGTACTCCAGAAATATTGCCACCTAGGTACAAAATCCTCTCACTTTCCAGTTGGAGAAATCAAACTGAACACCAATTTCCAAATAAAGAGTAACTTTTCAGAACACATAGCCTGATATTTGAGCTTTGTCTTTGCTCCTTCACCTTCCCAATTCAAGCAGGATTATTTTCGGTGTGCTGCAGCACTCCTCCCACCTATACTTCCAGTTCCTATGATTACAGTGTGTAAACAGGGGTTTAAGCATGGGTCGGCATTACTTGACCCACTCATAATAAGGATCTAGATTGGTAGTATAGTCTAGGGTGTCTCAATTACAAAGAATTTGCATAGGGCCGCACTGCAAGTCATTTTGCTAAGCAACCCTACGGCAATTGGAAAAGGCAGGAGTGCACAGTATTTGTATTTACAAGATACAGTGCATTCCTGTTCTTTCAGCCAACGTCATTGCACAATTTGCAATCAAGCACCAATGCAGGAACCATTTCCTTGCACCACGGTGCAAGGGTGTCTGTATTGTTAGCATGATTATTTTTGTGCAGGAAGGGGCAACTTCCTTCACAAAAAGAATTATAAGAGGCATTTTTCTTGTTCTATGTGTGATGCAAAATGCATCACACGTGGCAAGAGGAAAAAACAAGGAAAAATGTAGCCATTTCTCCTTACGCCTGCTCTGGAGAGGCACAAGTTTTTGGTGCTGCCCCAGGTATACGTGATGTTGTAAATATGGGGCAGTGTCAAAATCCATGGGTGTTTTGAGGGAACGCCTCCTTGACTTAGAGTAAGGCAAGCACTGCCTTGCCTTACTCTATATCTATGGATATGATCGAGAGGCCTCCGCCACCAGCTTGTCATAAAAAGTGACGCTCTTGTAAATGAAGGCCTAGATATTTTTTTGTCACAGGCCTGTTTGCTCCGTTTTGGCTCAGCTGTGTCACTGCAACGGTAGTAGTTCTTATTATTGAAGTGCAAAAGGAGATTTACCTGTAATGTTTTCAGAAGGGATTTCCTCTAGAGGAGTATTGAGATGTTAAAACAATTGAATGGTTGCACATCCTTGTCTATTACAAACGAGTGCCTGTTCTGCTTTCTTTTGCACAGGGAAAGAAGAAATGCTATGCTGTGACAGGGAAACATTGTAGCATTCATCTTCTGAATGCATTGCCTTGACCTAGTCACCACCTCTCACAGCATATTTTGACACATATGAATTGTTGCTTTTTGGGGAAAGCTTAACAAAATGTTTCCCGATTAGCGTGATAAATATCACTTTCCTGTGTTTCTTTAAATTGTAGATACTTGGAAGAAAGCAAAAGAGGCAAAGCCAGTGAGTCAGGGAGAAAAATATTTTTGTTTGTCAGAGCTCACAGTATAATCAATAGGGATCTGTCTGAAAATATTGAAGGCGATATTAAAGACATATAATAAGGAAAATACTACATCCTCCTATGGTGGCAATTGTGCAATATTGAATTGGCAGCAACGAAAAATACTCCAGGCATACCCAAAGCGTGATATTGCCTCATCTCACCAATAATACTAACTCTCCTCCTCATCCCAGACCTGTCAACCCAATCTGAGTCATGAACCTATTACTAAGGGGCCGATTCTGATCTGGGTTGGATAGCTCTCCGACTGTGCCGAATCCAGAGTGTTTTCCGACCGAGCCGGAGTCCTGCAGTCCGACCGAGTGAGAACGATGCGGCCGTATGCTGCCGGACACAGTTCGGTCGGACTCCCATAGAAGTCAATGGGAGCTGGTCGTACGACGCGTACATGGGCTCCCATTGACTGAAGGGGTACGTCTCGCACAAGGGCACCCCTTACAGTGGGTACGCGTCGGTGCCATCCGCACCGTACATGCCTGTGTTGGGAGACCCTTGGGTCTCCCCCCTGTGTCCGAGTCGTAGGGCTGCGGGTGACAGGGGGTCCGATGCGGACCCCCAAAGGCAACTTCCCAGATGTTTTGTGAGCCGGACACTCCGGCTCGCACCGGCTGTCCGACATGTGCATTGTACTGGCTCGGTTGTAAATCGCATCCATTGCACGCCACGGTTAGCTTACGGCCGAGCCGTACGGAGCAGTTCGGACCCGGAAACGACTCGGTCAGTCAATTTCACGTAGCTTGCATTGTACTTGCTCGCTCGTACAGCCGTACGAGTCGGGTGGAAAACACGCGTCCGGCTCGTTATTTTTCCGGCCGGGTCGCGTTCGATGCAATTCCGACCCGGATTGGAATCGGCCCCATATAGGGCTATTTATTTTGCTGACTTTTTCATTATAGTATTTATTCACAGAATATTTTAACATTCCTGGCAGATTATGACCAATTCTTACGTTCACTTTTGGGATGTTTAAGACTCATATTACTTCTGCAGCTTGGATGTTTTTCAAGCCTTCCACCTTCTCGTGTTGGAAGGCCTGTTCGCAGGAGGTTTGATTCTGGTCTTTGGCTATTCATCGTCCATCAAGCTCATGGGATCTCTCCGGAGACCTCATATTTTGTTGAACATTTGTGAGCAATCTCTTGTCTCGTAGATTGTCTTTTTGCAGCTTCCTTACAAATGTCCATCTCCTCCCTCCGCTGCTTAAGTGTCAGTGTGGTCTGGGCTCCACAGTGTTTCATAATGTCTCGCTTTGCCACCTACACCCCTAGGATCACAACACTGCCTTTTATCTAGTGAGCCTTGATTCCTTCAAGACCCCTAGTATAACCCGTTTACGCGGGAATTGAATGTTTCTTACCATATTTTCTGGCATCTCCTTTTGTATTAGCACCCAGAACCTTTGCATCGGGCCACAATCCCATAGCCGAGGTATGAAAGTACCTTCTCTGTCTGTGCTCTGAAGACAAGTTGTGTTGGGAGCAAGCCTAATCTTAAATGGGGGAGCCCTTTGGTTCTATGCTGTGTGCAAATCTGTTTATGTTGGATAAGTCTGAAATTACATCTGGTGGCAACCGTCAGTGGGAGTCAATGCACAATGTCCAATGTTTCATCCCATGCTTCCTCCTCTAATTCGCCAATGTATTTTTGCCACCACTCCCTAAGATGTGGCAAATTGTAGGCAGCATTGTTGATGAGCATTTTATAGGTCAGCAAGATTGCTCCCTTCCCCAACTCTTCATCAAAGACCCCCCGTTTCTGCCAGGCTGTCCTGTACCAGTCGTCTGCCACAAATAGTTGTGATTTGCAAAGGGTGAGCAGTGTTATACATGTTCCTTTTGCATCACACAGTGGGTGACTCAGTTGTCCCTCCAGAAATCATTTGATATAGTGCCTCTCTTCCTCAAAGCCTCAGTGGCAGTGCTCGACGATGGTTGACCTCATCTTTAAATTTAATCCCTAGTGACCCATGTTCCTATTGAAAAACTGAAGGTCACATTATGTGCATAAATACACACCTCAACTTCGATTTGATTTAAGTATTTTCAGTAAATGTATGGCTTATCTACTGACTTGGAAAAAAGATTGTAGTTGTGCATGTTTTCTCCACTTTTTCACCTGGTATTAGCCCTTTAAAATAACTCGATGTACATTATTAATGACAAAAAACAAATGGTAGCAGGGAGTACAAGACCCAACACCACCAGCTAAAAAATTGTAATTGTGAAAAAAAGCAGCAAGGGCTAGCTTACAACTCTTCTATAGGTTGAAACAGCCACATCATTCAAACCCTAAAACCACTCATACCCGTCTGCATCCATGATTCTTACCCTCACGCTAATGTAATCCTTACCCTAACCTAATTACCCTCCTGTATCTCTTTATCATAAAAATGAAATAATCATGATAGTAATTATTGTTTACACCATTATTCCCTGATATGCATTTTTGATATTATGACTTTCCTTATTCTTATTTGTGATCTATTCATTGGGGTTATTCCTTCTATTTACACAATGCGATTAGTGTGGCTTCCAGCTTGAATAGGGACATGTTATTGACAATGGAAAAAAATAGCTGAGTGCAAGGAATTCCGAAATAAAGTGATTTGAACTGAAATGAGTTCTTATTTGAAAGATCAATGTTTGGAGGACCTTAAGGTTCTCCAAACATTGATCTTCCAAATAAGAACTCACTTCAGTTCAAATCACTTTATTTCGGAAGCCAGAGCCATAGAAGTACAAACATAATAAAATACATACAATGATTAAAACATACTTGAACGATTCTCCAACAAGACAAGTTGAGAGATAAAACGTAGATACAATGTGACAAATATTGTATAAACAATGCACAATGATTCGTGGTTAAATACATTAACTGTCTAAAAAGAATACAAATATACACAGATTCCTATGATAAAAGAGGGTGCCATCATATCAGGCAATTATCAAAACAGTTGAACATGTGTAGTCTCAATTGATTCATAGTCATATGGTCGAAGATGTACAATTTGAATACTACAAGTTTATCTCAGGCATTACTCCTTTCAAGGTAAATAATAATGTGCACTGTTGAAATGAATAACAAGAACGCCTACAATGCCTTGGTATTATTACAATTGTGAGAGCTATGTACAAAGAAATGATTACCTTATTATTATTCAAGACTATGCAATTGAAAAAATGCAAAAATAGTATGCTGTGCCCGTAAGAAGAATGGCTATAAAATCAATAGTTCACTGCGACAAATTCTACTGTGAATTTTCACTTAAATATTAACAGGTAAAGATCAAAGGTTGAATCTTCAATGTACCCAAACTCCATTATTGCTACAATATAGTTGTGAATATTGCGTTATGCTGAACAAGATTATATTTCATGTTCATAAAACAATGACTGTTTCTATAGCAGCATGGTTATGTTTCTATCCAATTGCTATAATGCGAAAGAAAATAATATCACCGAAAAACGACATTGCAAGTGGTAATAAACATTGGAGACACACTGGTCAAAACAATAAACAAGGAATTTAAAGGAAATGTAAAGAAACTGTTTATTCAGCACATGCGTTGGAAACTACTATCGGAGTTGTTCGCAAATGGAATGAGTACAAGAAGCAGTTCATATTTATATGGATTTATTTTTAGTTTTGCTGACAAAAGGTAAACAATTTGATAGAAGTGCATTGGCACAATTCAATCTATTAAAATTATAAACTATAATGTTAAATGTGACCCTTTGATAAAAAATTCATGCATATACACATGCACAAAGAAAGTTGCAAAAAGCGTGGGCATTCAATGCTTCAAATGATGTTCAAATGTTTAAAGGGATGTTTCAGAATATAAATAGGATTATATGCTCTATTCTTGTAAAATGTTAGGACATTTGCAGTAGCGGCTGGTGGTGGGAGTGCTGCCGGGTGCTGACGTGGGGCAGGGGAGGGGCACGGTGGGGGGTAGTAAAGTACAGATTACGGCTGATTAGAGGTAAGTAAACATATAAATAAATTTCAACGAATTTCATTGCTCGCGCTGCATTGCCAAATGCACATCTGGCGGCCGGTCCCAGCACCGCGAGGATCCTAATGGGTCCCTATGGTGTCTTCCAGCTACAAGTACTCTATAGGTCCTCATTTACACAATAGTTTGCTGTAGGGCAGCACCGCAAGACTTTCTGCTACACTGCCCATGCAATAGAAAAGGGCAGGAATGCCCTGAATCTATCAGATGCAGTGCATTCTGGTCATCTTTCTCTGTGCTGGCACTCAATTATCTGTCATGCGCCAACACAGGCACCCTTGCACCATGGTGCAAGGGTGTCTGGGTTGTAGGGATGATTGTTTTTGTGCAGGAAGGGACACCTTCCTCAACAAAAACAATGAATGGAGGCAATTTCCTCTTTCTATGTACGCTGCAGAATGCAGCACACATAGAAAGAGGAACAAGGAGCTATGGTTCACTGACACAACATAAAAAAAATCGAGTAAAAAATATAGACAACAAAAATATCTACTCGTATACTTAAACAGGTAAGTACAAAAATAGCAACTAAAAAATTTCGATGTAAAAAACATAGATGTATAAAATATCAACTTTTATATAAATCTAAAATAAAATTATATATATTAAATATTAAATTTAATTTTAACAAAATAAAATAAATTTAATATACATTGTAATAAAATATAACAAATAAACTTAATAAAAAAAGATAAACACACAAACATAATTATTTATACACATATATTTACTTTAAAACAATTAATAAAATATTATTTTTTAATTTATGTTAAAAGCTTAAAATTATATAAAAAACTACAAAGATATATCAATGAATTAAAATATAAAAACACAGCAATCTATAATAAATTAAAACATGGAGCTATTCAAAAATATTTAAAATTAAATTTCACAATACAGTCAGTGCAACAGTAGGGAAATTGTTGGATAGAGGAGGGGTAAAATTTACTATTCCCACTCAAGTGAGTGCAACAGTAGGGAAAGTGTTGGATAGCGGAGATTGCTATTCACACTCCAACAGTAAAATATATATATATATATATATATATATATTAAAATTAAGGTAAATACATAAATAATATTTTGAACATTGAAAAAATATATTAAATATATACAAAAACATATTATAATATGATTTATATATAGCAAATACCTACAAATATTACATGAAATACATTATAATGCGCTGGTCTGGCGAGACTTCTTGAGAGGGCTCCAAAAAATGCAACCAGGCCAGCCTAGAGCTACAGTGCATGTGCGCGGGCGCGCGCGCCGTGCTTTTCCGCGATTTCTTTCAATTTCGCGGCCGCACGGCCGCTTTGATGTTTGATCGCGATCACTTTCACGGTCGCTTGGCATAGCCAATAGGTCTCGCTTTTGGGACCTTATAAGTATTTAGTTATGCAACAGTTGCATGGCTAAACACTTATAAGTACCCAAAGGCGAGACCTGTTGGCTATGCCAATGCTTGTTGATACTTTGGTTTACTTCTGCTGCAATATCTATATACTAAAGACCAGCCTTATCTTTTGTAATGTTACGCATTGGAAGTGAATGAGAATGAGCTTGAGACGCCAACTAACTACCTGCAACTATGGAGCACCATCTTCTTTTGATAGTGAAGCTTGAAAGTGTGAATTATGTCATTGCATAGCAGTTGAGGTGAAACACAACAAATCTTTATATTTAACACAGATCTCCCAATGCAAATGTGGGCAGTAGCTTCTGTTCCCATCCCCATTGGGTTACTGGGACAGTCAACACAAGAACCTTCATATGGTGAATTATAATTATTTCGAACAGCTTTATAGAAATAGCCAGTCTGACAAATGCACCCACTTGTTTCATTTCTTCACTGAATGATTTCTCATTATGACCGGTGGGAGAGTTCTTGACTGGTGAATTTTTATGTTTATACATATTGTATAACGGTTCTGAAATGACTTGCATTGGTATATTGTCAAAATGTGAATGTAGAACATCGGAATGTTCTAGATGTTAATGATGATCTAACTCATTTATTAAAGTATTACTATGTGTAAGGCAAAAACGGATCACTGACAAAATATTGAGGTAAACTATATTATTTGGCACACATATTGTGTCAAAAACAATGATTGACAAAATAATGTGTCCCTATACTTAAAATGGTAAGAACAAAAATATCAGAAATAAAATATTGTTTAACACTAATATCATCCATATATATATATGAAAACAATTCCTGATTGACTAAGCCTTTTTCAGCTACAATTTTCCTCGGGCTTGAAACAGGAGATGGTGCAAATCAGGTCAGTTCAATAACATTATTTTATTTATTTTCGTTTGAAAACCCAAAGCGCTTTGTGCTGGCAAACAGACCAAGGCATTTCGGCAAAAGCCTTCTACTAGCCCAGAGAGTCGTGCTTTACAAAGAGTCTATTAGATGGGAAACTTCCCTCTTTTACCACCACCCATTTAAAATAACATTGGACTATTTTAGCTTTTTACTTACACCTTTCCAAAAAGCATTCCAGAAGGCATTTCTCTGTCGTGTTTCTCATAAAGTACCCAATTCTCCAATCCTTTAATATACAGAAAGAACATAATCTTAATTTTCTGGATTAAGTACCCTCTAATATTAGGAAACAGGTTCTGCGCACACGTTTAAAAATGAACACAATGTGGTGGGACCAAAGGGTAAGGTCGAAAGTACGAACAGGGTCTACACCAGAAATGTCTTTGTAGGTTTAATCGTGCGTATCATCAAATGAAAAAAGGAACATGAGAACAACCAGCCGACACGTGTTTCGTCAACGGGAAACAACCCGTGACTCTTCAGGGCTGGGAAGGACACAAAGAGAACAAATAAAAATACAAATAATAATTAAACGGTACAGCAAACAAGAACGGTCAAGGCGGAGGAACAAGAAGTGGATGTCCTTCTGTAAAAGAAAAGAAACAAGGAACACAAAAGAATGGCAGCGTGAGAGAGTACAACCGGTCCTTGAAGTGGTACATGCGGAACGACCGCGCGGCAACTATTGTGGAGGGGCCAAATCATATTTGTCAGGAAACAGTAGGGTCATAAAGGAGTAACAATAGTATCACATACATGGAAGGAAATGCAAAGAGGAAAAACATGCCACACAGTTCGTAAAGTGTCTAGCATATTATCAATAGGATCACAGTGTGTCACAACAGTGAGATAGCCATTCGAATTGTGGAGAGGGATGAACGAGACTGAGAATATTAAAGAAAACTGAAGCGAAAGAAACAGAAAACGGAGAAATCCCAGGTAGTCGGTACAAAGGTAGGAAGGCTGTAAGAGAGAAACCACAGGTAGACAGAACATGGGTGCCGAGACTGATAAACATGTGTATTGCGAACGGGCACCCCACGGGTGAAAATGACTGAAAAGGCGTGGGGAGGGTAAACCACTGACAGCGAGCAAGAAGTAAAGAGAGGGAGGTCCGCGAGAGAAGGAAACGGATGAGTGGAGTAAAGTGACAGAGAACAAGGAAGAATCCAAAACAAGTAAGCGACCCAAGACGCGTAGCGTGTAACCGAGCCTGGAACAGTGCGAGAGAATAAACACGGATGAAATGTGACCAGGAGCGATAGGGAAACGATAACAAGTGATAGGCGTGAGAGAAATCTACCTGCAAGCAATAAGGATGGCAGGTAGCCAAGTTGTGGTCTCGATGGGTGGAAAGAGGTGAGGATATCACCATAACAATCGCGGTATACAGGAAAGTGGAGAGCTTCGGAAATGGCGCTAAAAGGAAAAGTACAGGAGTAAGAACAATGACGGCCAGTAAAAAAAAAGAAAAGGCCGAGTGGGAGTCGCTTACCGTAAGCGCAGTAAGAACACCAAGAAGTCTCTTGCTCAATTACGGCAGAGATAAAGGGCGGGTAAATCCGTTGGGATGCGTGGATGACGGGTAAGTCACTCCACAGAGAAATCTATGGGAGGTAAAGGGAGCGTGTAAAAGGTCTGAGTGAACAGGGGGGGTTTCCAGAAAGGAGGGCGGAGGAGAAGTGCTTACCGTGAGGTCCGGGCAGCGAGCTGGAATCGTCTCGCGCTCAGCATGGTGGAAGCAGGAAGTGAATATAAAGGAAACAAAAAGGACTAGAGCGTGAAGGGCCAACCAGGCGGACCGGAAGTGAGGATAAGAGCATCCAAGGTGAAGACGATTACGGCAGTGAATAAACTAAACAGAAGAATCCTAGTGGTGATAGAACGAGCCAGACACACACAGGGGACAAAGTTGGAGAAGGGTATTCGTGAAAAAAGCACTCTTAGGCGCCAGAGACACAGAAAAAAAGTATTGTCAGTGGTGCACAGTAAACATCCGAAAACTCGCTAGTAGTGCGAGAAAAGGATAATCTTACAGAAAGGCATACAAAAGGAAAAAGGAATGGAGTAAAGTTAATAGACGGAAAGCAGTAGTAAGACAGGAAGGGGGGAGTGGAAAAAATAAGAACCGATGTATCACGATGCAGCAAAGGCAAATGGCACACGTAAGTGAAAATAAGGCATACATATAGCAGTATCCAAAAGCAAAAGAGGGCATGTCAGAAACAGGGACGTAAATTCATAATAGGAGGACTGCATAAATCAGAATCAGGAACCCAGAAAGTACTGTAGCTCATGGTCAATGTTCAAGCCGTGTCGCACGGTATGTAGGCGCATGATCCAGATTGCTTCCAGGCGACGTAGTTTCAGTTCTCGGTTACCACCTCTGACATTCAGTGGTGTAGTGTCTATTCCAAAAAAGGTAAGTTTCTTCAGAGTGCCCTGGGTCGGGCAAGACATCACATGTATGGCCATAGGATATCTGGCATCACCATTGCGCATTGCTCTTGCATGTTCAAAGATGCGTTCTTTCAACGGTCTGATGGTGCTCCCTACGTACTGTTTTTTACACGTGCATTCCAGGATGTAAACAACGTACCTGGTGTTGCAGTTAATGTTGCTCCTGATTTCAAATTTTTGATTCACCGCACTAGTGAACTTGTTGATGCCGTGAAGTGCCCATTTGCATGCACCACAGCAGCCACATTTAAAGAAACCTTTGGTATGTTGAGTGAGCCACGTGGTGTTTAAGGTGGTGCGTGGGACTGTGGGACTGAGTCTATTTCTAAGGGTTCTCCCACGTCTGAAAGTGATTTGAGGCTTGGTGGTGATGAATTCCCTCAATGTCCTGTCTTTGAGTAGAGTGTTCCAGTGTCTGTTAAAACTGTTTCTAATGACAGTACTTATCTCAACAGAGGCTACAGACCACGCACCCTTCAGAAGGCAGCCCAGAGAATTGGGAAGATCCCCAGAAACGCAACCTTACTTAACAAAAAGAGAACCGATTCAGAGTCCCAACCGGTCAGACTCATCACTGACTACAATGAGATAAGTACTGTCATTAGAAACAGTTTTAACAGACACTGGAACACTCTACTCAAAGACAGGACATTGAGGGAATTCATCACCACCAAGCCTCAAATCACTTTCAGACGTGGGAGAACCCTTAGAAATAGACTCAGTCCCACAGTCCCACGCACCACCTTAAACACCACGTGGCTCACTCAACATACCAAAGGTTTCTTTAAATGTGGCTGCTGTGGTGCATGCAAATGGGCACTTCACGGCATCAACAAGTTCACTAGTGCGGTGAATCAAAAATTTGAAATCAGGAGCAACATTAACTGCAACACCAGGTACGTTGTTTACATCCTGGAATGCACGTGTAAAAAACAGTACGTAGGGAGCACCATCAGACCGTTGAAAGAACGCATCTTTGAACATGCAAGAGCAATGCGCAATGGTGATGCCAGATATCCTATGGCCATACATGTGATGTCTTGCCCGACCCAGGGCACTCTGAAGAAACTTACCTTTTTTGGAATAGACACTACACCACCGAATGTCAGAGGTGGTAACCGAGAACTGAAACTACGTCGCCTGGAAGCAATCTGGATCATGCGCCTACATACCGTGCGACACGGCTTGAACATTGACCATGAGCTACAGTACTTTCTGGGTTCCTGATTCTGATTTATGCAGTCCTCCTATTATGAATTTACGTCCCTGTTTCTGACATGCCCTCTTTTGCTTTTGGATACTGCTATATGTATGCCTTATTTTCACTTACGTGTGCCATTTGCCTTTGCTGCATCGTGATACATCGGTTCTTATTTTTTCCACTCCCCCCTTCCTGTCTTACTACTGCTTTCCGTCTATTAACTTTACTCCATTCCTTTTTCCTTTTGTACGCCTTTCTGTAAGATTATCCTTTTCTCGCACTACTAGCGAGTTTTCGGATGTTTACTGTGCACCACTGACAATACTTTTTTTCTGTGTCTCTGGCGCCTAAGAGTGCTTTTTTCACGAATACCCTTCTCCAACTTTGTCCCCTGTGTGTGTCTGGCTCATTCTATCACCACTAGGATTCTTCTGTTTAGTTTTTTCACTGCCGTAATCGTCTTCACCTTGGATGCTCTTATCCTCACTTCCGGTCCGCCTGGTTGGCCCTTCACGCTCTAGTCCTTTTTGTTTCCTTTATATTCACTTCCTGCTTCCACCATGCTGAGCGCGAGACGATTCCAGCTCGCTGCCCGGACCTCACGGTAAGCACTCCTCCTCCGCCCTCCTTTCTGGAAACCCCCCCTGTTCACTCAGACCTTTTACACGCTCCCTTTACCTCCCATAGATTTCTCTGTGGAGTGACTTACCCGTCATCCACGCATCCCAACGGATTTACCCGCCCTTTATCTCTGCCGTAATTGAGCAAGAGACTTCTTGGTGTTCTTACTGCGCTTACGGTAAGCGACTCCCACTCGGCCTTTTCTTTTTTTTTACTGGCCGTCATTGTTCTTACTCCTGTACTTTTCCTTTTAGCGCCATTTCCGAAGCTCTCCACTTTCCTGTATACCGCGATTGTTACGGTGATATCCTCACCTCTTTCCACCCATCGAGACCACAACTTGGCTACCTGCCATCCTTATTGCTTGCAGGTAGATTTCTCTCACGCCTATCACTTGTTATCGTTTCCCTATCGCTCCTGGTCACATTTCATCCGTGTTTATTCTCTCGCACTGTACCAGGCTCGGTTACACGCTACGCGTCTTGGGTCGCTTACTTGTTTTGGATTCTTCCTTGTTCTCTGTCACTTTACTCCACTCATCCGTTTCCTTCTCTCGCGGACCTCCCTCTCTTTACTTCTTGCTCGCTGTCAGTGGTTTACCCTCCCCACGCCTTTTCAGTCATTTTCACCCGTGGGGTGCCCGTTCGCAATACACATGTTTATCAGTCTCGGCACCCATGTTCTGTCTACCTGTGGTTTCTCTCTTACAGCCTTCCTACCTTTGTACCGACTACCTGGGATTTCTCCGTTTTCTGTTTCTTTCGCTTCAGTTTTCTTTAATATTCTCAGTCTCGTTCATCCCTCTCCACAATTCGAATGGCTATCTCACTGTTGTGACACACTGTGATCCTATTGATAATATGCTAGACACTTTACGAACTGTGTG
Organism: Triturus cristatus; assembly: GCF_964204655.1. Classification (NCBI taxonomy): domain Eukaryota; kingdom Metazoa; phylum Chordata; class Amphibia; order Caudata; family Salamandridae; genus Triturus; species Triturus cristatus. Next base: position 831,236,037 of record NC_140594.1, read on the forward strand.
GCATGTTTTTCCTCTTTGCATTTCCTTCCATGTATGTGATACTATTGTTACTCCTTTATGACCCTACTGTTTCCTGACAAATATGATTTGGCCCCTCCACAATAGTTGCCGCGCGGTCGTTCCGCATGTACCACTTCAAGGACCGGTTGTACTCTCTCACGCTGCCATTCTTTTGTGTTCCTTGTTTCTTTTCTTTTACAGAAGGACATCCACTTCTTGTTCCTCCGCCTTGACCGTTCTTGTTTGCTGTACCGTTTAATTATTATTTGTATTTTTATTTGTTCTCTTTGTGTCCTTCCCAGCCCTGAAGAGTCACGGGTTGTTTCCCGTTGACGAAACACGTGTCGGCTGGTTGTTCTCATGTTCCTTTTTTCATTTGATGATACGCACGATTAAACCTACAAAGACATTTCTGGTGTAGACCCTGTTCGTACTTTCGACCTTACCCTTTGGTCCCACCACATTGTGTTCATTTTTAAACGTGTGCGCAGAACCTGTTTCCATTTGTAGTGGGTGTCTCCTACACCCCAAATCGCAGGGGTTCTTTTCTTGCCAGGGTTTGTTTTCCCCTGATCTTGCAGCACCGTACTTACCAGTCCACTATCTGACCCTTGGTGTGTTATGTTTGAGCGCCATTCTTCCTTCATCAACTAAACCCCTCACAGAACCTACCCTCTAATATTACTCATTTTCAGAGTTGATTTTTTACAGATAAATGTCATTGTAAGAATATTGGATAGTAAGAGCATTTAAAAACAAAACATTCAGAACATTGACTGTTTCTAAAGAGCATCAATACCACAAAATACATTTAGATGTATAGATTAAAAAATCATCAGAATGATGACTCTCTATAAATTCCATTTTCTTAAACAGACAAGCCTTAACTTCACTGAGCTTTAAATTGCGAATATGGATTGACTTAACCCCTAAACCGCCATTTAATCGTGCACCTACCACATACACAAATCCTTAACGGAGAAAGAGGGGAAAAAAAGAGAAAAATTCTAATCCAAAGCAATCCACTAAGAATGATTAACTACATTTCGACTTGGTTCTTTCATTCTAATTTAACGTCCCTAGGGGTCCATTAGGATGTAGGGCAGTGGGACCACCGCCGCGCTGACGGTACGGAAAAATGCCTTTTTCCACCCGCTAGCAGCCGACATCACGCCCGCCATAATAGTATGGTCAAACATATGCCAATCCCGACCGCCGCGGTGCGACTCGCATCGCTATCAAAGTGCGCCCGCCACCGCGGCGGTGGGAGCCAATGGAGACCCTCCACCGTGCGGAATGACGTCCGCCCCAGTCCACAAATTAGGATGACTCAAGCAAGCAGACGCACCGCAGCAGAGATACTGCCCAACCAGAGACGGCGGAAACTCGACAGCAGAGCGCAAAACCAGAGTCCCGGTCCACACCACCCGGACACGACCGCAATAGACCCAGCTCTACACGTCTTTCCGGTGCTGTACCTGCTACATCACCAGGAACTCATGGACCGCCGCGGACGATGACGCAGGTACGCAATAACACAACACACAACCCACGGCCTGACACAGGGTCCAAATCCACATCAGACACCCTAGGTGGGATAGGGAAACATCCCCAAGGGCACCCACACATCACCCACCTGCCACAAATGCACCCCGCTGCATCCTGGACACACAGCTACCGCCACCATACAGCAATGTCCCAGTCACGTCAACACAGCGGCGAACACAAGCAAATACATGCGCAATGCAGAAGGCAGGGCCAGTGATAGGCATGGGCAGGGCACAAAGACCACAGGGACACACCCACACACTAGCACACCCCATGAAGGCTCATGCCATGTGCCCCCCGTGCACCCCATGCACAACAACAAGCCAGGGCAATACATACCCTGCACCACACAACAAACAATCATGGAGACACACAATGCAGGAGTGGCTGCACAGAAACACACAACACACAGCACAGTAGCACAGGGCCAGGGAAACACACACTACACCACACTCAGGAAAAAAGCAATGAGGACAAGCAACAAATGAACACACACAAGGAATCAACATCCAAATGGACACACAGCCTGCAAAGTCACACATACATATCACAGACTGACACACAAACACATACACAACCCACATGCCAACAGCAATGGAGCACAAAAAATAGAGAAACCAAAGTGGGCTGCACACAAATGGAAGGCCATGGAGACACACAACAAGCATGTGTACATCACATCAACACAAGGAACAGAGCACAACACCCTCACACCATCAAAGCACACATGGCTGGCACAGTCAGTGAAATTAAACCACAGACAGCTCAGTGCAACCACACAGGGAGACAGCAAGGCAAACCATGTATAGGCACAAGGATGAAAGGATGAAAGGAAGGCCCTGAAGTCAAACTGGGAACAGCCACACATCCATACAACTACTTCACAGGAGTACACAAGCAGGGACCATGTACACACCTTAGGACTGACAAACACCAGTAAGAATCTACACACATACCCCCCTCACACCAGCAGCACACAACACCAGTGCCAAACACACTGAAGGCTGGCAATACTTGACAGGTAATATACACACAAAGAACCACACACCCTGGACTCAGCCACAAACACACACACACACACAGGGATGCCACCACAAATGTGGTAACAAATACAACAGACAAACACATAACCCAACTCAAACACACACAGAGCCACAACAACAACAGACATGCCCTGTGCAGATAAACTGGGGAAAGGCAATGGGAGCACAGACACAACAGGAGTGCACAACCTCATCACTCAGGAACAATGCACAGACAACATTCCACAACACACACAAGAAGTGCACCATCACAGAACAACACAGCCACAGAAAACAACAGATGCACAGGCAGAACAATCACATAGCAAACATAGCACGACATCAGTGGATGCACAACAGGAAATCACAAGGCAACATACACACAGCACAGCAAGCACAACAGGCTGTGTGTGCACACCAAGCATAACAGACACACACAGATATCAGTGGCAGAACAACAACCCACACAACACCATACAACACAGCATAAAGACAACAGCACACCCAGGAAGTGAAGCAATAACACAAACAACACTCATACATCCAACACAACACCAAATGGATGCACAAGTCTGGGACACAAAGGTGGAAACAACTAGACCACAGGACTGGGCAGTACACACAGTTGAACTGAATAGCAGCAACCATGACTGACAAACATCACCAGAACATCACACATGACCCATTGGGGAAATGCACTGAGTGACACATTGACCCTGGACAAAGAACTGCACCACAAAGCACAGTGGCACAAATGAAGTCATGGGGAGGCACACACACATACAAACCAAGGGGACAGTTCACACCAAAGTGAAGTGTACTGCATGTCAGTAGGGGACATGGCAGGAGTGTTCCATACACAAAGAGAGGGAGTGCAGACCGACGAAGGCTAGGCAGCTGAAGCACAGATAGGGGATGGCATGACAACACACAACATGCCACACTGGAGGCAAGAAGGCACCATGGGACAGCAAGGAATGAGAAAACACAACCACAATGACAGTGTGGAGCAGCAGGTCTGCACAGACCCCACAAACAGCCACCAGACACAGGGATGTGCAACAAAACACAACACTGAATTGCCAGTAACACCCTCTGCATACTCACAAGTGACAAAAACAAGTAGGAGTCAGACAGAACTGCAAGGACACATCAACACACTGCATGGTGCACAACATACAACTCACACATGGGCATACAACCACATCCACAGGGATGAACAATCAAAACAACAGGCACACAACTCCTGTGTGACACATGTGTGTAGTTGACATTGCAGAGGCATGCACACATCAACACTCCCCACAAACTCACCTCCTTCACACTGCACAATACCTGGCCATCCAAGAGCACACATGGAAAGTAAGCCATGGGACTAGGATGACTGGCCATCACAAGATGACCACACACATACACCACTGGGCACACATATAGGAAGAACACACACATGATGACCCTGGACAGCCTGCCTGCAATACTGTGTACAGAAACCCACCCTGTGCGGGCAGTGCCCCCCACCCTGACATGTGTACAATAGAGCCAACATGAACTAATCAAGTAAATGACTACTACTAAACATTCGAAATTGACACCATTGCCACCACAAGTATCTGGACCAAGAACTGAAGACCCTGTCAACCCTGAAAAAAAGAGAGCAAGTGAGCCCAAACATTAAACATGTTGAAGTGCCACACAGACCATGTGGCACAGTAAACCGTTTACACACAGCAAAACAACTTTATTCAGTAAGGACACTGACAAAATAGACAAATGGAGTGTTAGACGGCGACCTCAGAGGAGCCCGGAAAGGGGGTCCTGACTACCCTGAGACCCACCCTCAAAGTATCGTAGCCGGGTACTGGCGGGAGACTCCCCAGGGGGAGGAATCTCGCAGCTAGGATCGTACTTCTGGCGCCACACGACACAGAGTAATCACACCGGTTATTCTCAGAAACAATCTTTATCAAGTAGGCTAGCACGGCAAATATGTACACGGTGTGCACGGGTGCAAGAGTCTCGGAAAGGTAGGGGGGTAGCGGGACAGTCTTTGGCAAAAGTTCAAGCAGGGACGTATCCGGCGCACAGCTCACAATCCTCGAGCCGGGGGATACGGGGTCGTAGTCGGGGTCCGGCGGGGCCGTGAGAATCTGGGGGAGCCGCGAGTCTCTCAGCAGGCTTAGACACAAGTTCGGAGATGTTACGATCTTCCAGGAGCCGCGAGTCACTCAGCAGGCTTAGGCGCAAGTTCAGAGATGTTACGATCTTTCAGGAGCCGCGAGTCACTCAGCAGGCTTAGGCGTAAGTTCAGAGATGTTACGATCTTTCAGGAGCCGCGAGTCACTCAGCAGGCTTAGGCGCAAGTTCAGAGATGTTACGATCTTTCAGGAGCCGCGAGTCACTCAGCAGGCTTAGGCGCAAGTTCAGAGATGTTACGATCTTTCAGGAGCCGCGAGTCACTCAGCAGGCTTAGGCGCAAGTTCAGAGATGTTACGATCTTTCAGGAGCCGCGAGTCACTCAGCAGGCTTACGTTGTTCCAGCGTCGAATCTGCCGGACCGGCCCGGAGCACCCCTTGTTATAGGTCGACCCCTCTTTGATGTCCGGGGTCGGTGGAGGCAGGGGTCTTGTCACCTGGGGGTCGCTTGTCGGGGTTTCCTGCTATTGTCTTTTGATCTCGTTCAGGGCCGGGCCGGGAGGAGTCCCAGACACCCAGCAGGCGTGGAGCCAGCTCTCAGGGAGGCCGGAGGGCCGATCGAAACCCATCGTCCCAGGGGAGTCCAGAGGTGCGATAGAAACTGCTCCTCCCTCTCTCATCCCCCTGGAAGTGTGATGTCCTCCAGCCGGAGTGGCGCCTCTAGGCCAGGGTCGCGCTGGGGCCGGGCGGCCATCTTGACGCATGAAGTGGGCATGCGGGCCCGGGGTGGCCGAAAGGAGGGAGGCCATGGACGGGGATGTCCGGGCCGGGTGCGGGTGTTCTGGTAGGAGGGGCCGGCTGGGCCGGGTGGTTGGGGCTGCAGGTACCAGGTTTCGGTGGTGCGGGTGCACGGAGGGCCGTTCTGCGAGGCCGGGTCCAACACGCGTCCCCCCCAGCTGAAAGCCGGAGAGAACTGCCCATCATCTTGGGGGGTTCTCTTCGCTGAGGCGGAAGAACCGGGAGAGGCCGTCGGCGTTGGCGTGGTCCGTACCAGGGCGGTGTTCTACGGTGAAATCCATCCCCTGGAGGGAGATTGACCACCGCAGTAGCTTGGGGTTTTCTCCTCGCATCTGCATGAGCCACCGCAAGGGCCGATGGTCAGTTTGGACTCTGAAATGCGTGCCGAACAGGTAGGGTCGTAGCTTCTTGAGTGCCCAGACCACGGCAAAGGCTTCGCGCTCTATGGTGCTCCACCTCTGCTCTCGGGGCAGCAGCCGCCGACTGAGGAAGGCGACGGGCTGGTCTAGGCCTTGGTCATTCACTTGGGACAGGACGGCCCCAATGCCATGTTCGGAGGCATCGGTCTGGACTAGGAACTCCTTGGCATAGTCGGGAGCCTGGAGGACGGGAGCAGTGCACATGGCCTTTTTTAGAGCATCGAAAGCCTCTTGGCAGGCAGCCGTCCACTGCACCTTCTTTGGCTGTTTTTTAGATGTGAGTTCGGTGAGAGGGCCGACCAGGCTGCCATATCCCCGAATGAAGCGTCGGTAGTATCCTGTGAGTCCCAGGAAGGCTCGGACCTCCGTCTGGGTGATGGGTGGTTCCCAGGCCAGGATGGCGTCGATCTTTGGTTGTAGAGGGGCTACCTGGCCGCTCCCGACCCGGTGCCCCAGGTAGACTACGGAGCCTTGCCCGATCTGGCACTTGCTAGCTTTTACTGTGAGGCCTGCCTGGCGCAGGGCGGTTAGCACCCTCCGGAGGTGCTGGAGATGCTCACTCCACTCCGAACTGAAGACGGCGATATCGTCTAGATATGCCGCGCTGAACTGTTCCAACCCGGCCAGGACCCTATTCACCAGTCGCTGGAAAGTTGCCGGGGCATTTTTCATCCCGAAGGGCATCACGCGGAAGCGGTAGTGCCCGTCGGGGGTGGAGAAAGCGGACCGCTCCTTGGCTCCTTCGGTGAGCGCAATCTGCCAGTATCCGCAGGTGAGGTCGAATGTGCTGAGGAACCGAGCTGCCCCTAGTCGGTCAATGAGTTCGTCGGCTCGTGGAATGGGGTGGGCATCGGCTCGGGTAACGTCATTGAGCCCCCGGTAATCCACGCAGAATCGGAGCTCGGGGGCGACACCGGGGGCCGCTGCCTTCGGGACCAGGACCACGGGGCTGGCCCAGGGACTGTCAGAGGGCTCAATCACCCCCAGGGTCAGCATCTTCGAGACCTCATCTTGAATGCAGGCCCGGACCCGGTCAGGAACCCGGTAGGCTCGGTGTCTCACCGGCGGGCTGTCCCCGGTGTCCACGTCATGAACACACCAGTTGGTGACCCGGGGGGTCAGAGAGAAGAGATCGGCAAATTGTCTTAGGAGCTGGCGGCAGTCCGCTTGTTGTTGGGCCGTGAGGGCTGGGGAAAGGTTCACTCCCTCCACGGAGCCATCCTGCTCCTTGACACACAGGAGGTCCGGGAGGGGATCCGACTCATCTTCGGCCCCGTCATCGGTGGCCAGCAGGAGGCTCAGTTCTGTCCGCACGAAGTGAGGCTTGAGTCGGTTCACATGCAGGACCCGGAGGGGGTCCCGGGGCGACTGGACGTCCACCAAGTACGTAACTGGACTCTTTCGCTCCACCACCTTGTACGGCCCAGTCCATCGGTCCTGGAGGGCGCCAGGCTTCACGGGGGCCATGACCCACACCTGCTGGCCCGGCTGGAACTCAACCAGAGTGGCATTCTGGTCGTACCAGCGTTTCATCTCTTCTTGACTCGCCTCCAGGTTGGCCTCGGCCAGTTCTCGGAACTTCCTGGTCTGGTTCCGGAGGGCCAAGACGTATGGGAACACATCTCGGGGGGTGGTCTGGGGTGCCGCCTCCCACTCTTCCTTTACCAAACTGAGGGGACCTCGGACGGGGTGCCCATAGAGTAACTCAAACGGGCTGAATCCTAGGGACTTCTGGGGGACCTCTCTATACGCGAACAATAGGCAAGGGAGCAGGACGTCCCACTTCCGCCGGAGGGGTTCGTCTAGGCCAGCGATCATCCCTTTCAAGGTCCTATTAAATCTTTCTACTAGGCCGTTTCCTTGGGGATGGTACGGGGTGGTGAACTTATAGGACACTCCACATTGTTGCCACAGGGACGTCATATACTTTGAGATAAAATTAGTGCCGCGATCGCTCACGACCTCGCGGGGAAACCCCACCCTGGAAAAGATCCCCATCAGGGCCCGGCCCACCACAGGGGCCGTAATGGTGCGCAGGGGGATAGCCTCTGGGTAGCGGGTGGCGTGGTCCACTAGGACCAAGATAAAACGGTGGCCTTGGGAGGTGGGGGGGTCCAGTGGTCCCACGATGTCGATCCCGACTCGTTCGAAGGGGGTACTGACGACCGGGAAGGGTTGGAGGGGAGCCTTGAGTTTCCCTCCACTCTTTCCACTAGCCTGGCACGTGGGGCAGGACTTGCAATGGGCCTCTACCGCTGCTCTCATCTTAGGCCAGTAAAAATGGGTCACAAGACGGTTGTACGTCTTGTCCTGTCCCAGGTGACCGGCGAGGGGGACGTCGTGGGCTAAACCCAGGAGGAAACCTCGGAAGCGGAGGGGTACCACCAGTACCCGTCCCGATCCCAGCTCCACCGACTTCTGCTCACTGTACAGGATGCTATTCTCCCAATAGATTTGGTGCGTCCCGGTCTGGTCACCTGCGGCTTGGCCCTCGGCTAGGCGCCGCAGCCCGACCAGGGACGGACAAGTGGCTTGCTCCCTGCAAAACTCCTCCCGAGTGGGTCCGCCCTCGTGGCGCCATTGGGCCAACTCGGGTAGATCGCCTAACTCAGGGACTGGGTCCGGGTCGGATGGTGTGGGTTCATCGCTAGCGACGGACCCTTCTGATGGGGGGACGGAAGGACCCTCGGCGGGGACTGTTCTGATCTCTTCGATCGGGATGCTCTCGACCTCCCTCTGGGGAGTGAGTCGGGCGGACATAGATCGGGTGGTGGCGCACACCCACTCGGGGAGTCCCATCATTCCCAGGTGGGCCTTACGCTCTACGTGCTTCCATGGGGAACTCTCTAGGTCGTTCCCTAAAAGGCAGTCGACCGGCTGGGAGGTTCTTACGGCCACCTTGAGTTTGCCTATCACCCCTCCCCACTCAAATGGCACCAGGGCTACCTGGCACATGCTCTCTCTATTGTCTGCGGATATCACAGGGCAAAAGACGTTGGGGAGGATCTGCTCTTCGGGGACTAGGTGCCTGAGGACACCGGTGATACTGGCCCCGGTGTCTCGCAGGGCCTCTACTTGGTGGCCATTGATTTTGACAAGCTGCCCATACTTCTGGGTGTTGGAGGGGAGGAGGCTACCAGGGACCATCTCCCTATCTCCCAGGGATACTAGGGCCATTGCTGCGGGTTCCCACTCTTCGGATTCCTCTACCCCCTCCCCCAGGGCTACGCTGGCTATCTGTCTCATCGGGGGGACTTGGGGGGCCATGGGGCACTCTGGGTCATTGGCGTAGTGCCCGGGTTTCTGGCAGCGAAAACATGTGACGGTCACCCGGTGTCCCCGTTTCCCAGGGGGCCCGGTTACTGGTGGAGGGGGCGCCGGGAAAGGTGGAGGTGGTGTCTTCGGGGGGCTAGGCTGGGACTCTCTCGGCCCTCCCTGGTTCCCTCCTCCTCTCTGGCGGGGTGGTCCCTGACTGGTTCGGGGGTACTCTCCTACCATGCCCCGGGAGACCCGGGTGTTGGTCCAGCGGTCGGCCTCCACAGCCAGCTTCCGGGGATCTGTGAGCTTACTGTCCAGCAGATGTTGACGTAGCTCTACGAAGCAGTTCGCAGCTAGATGTTCCCACAACATGAGATCAGTGAGTTCGGCCAGGGTGGTGACCTTGCTGCCCTTGGTCCACCCATCGAAGGCCCGACTGAAAAAGTTTACGTATTCCACCCATGTGGTGCCCGGGATCTTCCTGCAGTCCCGGAACCGCTGACGGTACATTTCTGGGGTGAGGCCGTATCTTGTGAGTAGAGCCTCTTTCATGTGGCTGTAGGAGGTCTGCAGGGAGAGGGGTAGGTCGAGCAGGGTGTCCCTTCCTTCGCTCAGAAACCGCCCCCACAACCCCGCCCCCCAGTCCTTCTCCGGGATCCGATGGGAGGTCATGGCGACCTCATAGGCCCGAAACCATTGCTGAATGTCATCGTTTTTATAATATTCCTTGACCACATCCTTCGGGATGTGGACCTTCTGTTCCGCTGGGGAGACCGTCTCTCGGTTACTTGGGGGCCTCCCTTCCTCGTTTCGGGCCTTGAGCTCGAGTTCCTTTAAGCTGCGTTCGTGCTCCAGCTGGAGCTTCCTTCCTTCGTGCTCCCGTTGGAGCTTTTTCTCCTCCAGTTCGCCTTGTACACGCATTTGTTCTACCGCTAGTTTTTTTTCCGCTAACTTCAACTCGCCCTCAATTTTGAGTTTGGCTAGCTCTAGTTCATGATTGCGGCTTCTCTCTCTGTCCGCGAGTTCTTCTGGGGAGAAGCCCCCGTCTGGTACGCCTCCTCGCACCTGATTGCTGCTGCTTTCACTTTGGGGAGGTTCGGTTTCGTCGGGGCGCTCCCCCGTGCCTTCCGGGCGGGAGGCCCCGGTCTCCACCCAAGTTTTCAGTGCTTTCTGCAAATCTTCCTTCGTGTTGAGACCAGTGGTAGCGATTTTAAGTTCTTTGCAAAACTGCTTCAGCTCCTTGTGTGTATATTCTCCTAGATGCTCCACCTGGAACACCCTGTTGGCGTTGGTTTCTGCGGGGCTCATGGCGCTTCCTTCTGCCATCCTTGTCGGTGGTGCGTCCGTTGTTCACGGTACGATCTCTAGGTGATGGGCCCGAATCCCGTCGCTTGCCACCAATGTTAGACGGCGACCTCAGAGGAGCCCGGAAAGGGGGTCCTGACTACCCTGAGACCCACCCTCAAAGTATCGTAGCCGGGTACTGGCGGGAGACTCCCCAGGGGGAGGAATCTCGCAGCTAGGATCGTACTTCTGGCGCCACACGACACAGAGTAATCACACCGGTTATTCTCAGAAACAATCTTTATCAAGTAGGCTAGCACGGCAAATATGTACACGGTGTGCACGGGTGCAAGAGTCTCGGAAAGGTAGGGGGGTAGCGGGACAGTCTTTGGCAAAAGTTCAAGCAGGGACGTATCCGGCGCACAGCTCACAATCCTCGAGCCGGGGGATACGGGGTCGTAGTCGGGGTCCGGCGGGGCCGTGAGAATCTGGGGGAGCCGCGAGTCTCTCAGCAGGCTTAGACACAAGTTCGGAGATGTTACGATCTTCCAGGAGCCGCGAGTCACTCAGCAGGCTTAGGCGCAAGTTCAGAGATGTTACGATCTTTCAGGAGCCGCGAGTCACTCAGCAGGCTTAGGCGTAAGTTCAGAGATGTTACGATCTTTCAGGAGCCGCGAGTCACTCAGCAGGCTTAGGCGCAAGTTCAGAGATGTTACGATCTTTCAGGAGCCGCGAGTCACTCAGCAGGCTTAGGCGCAAGTTCAGAGATGTTACGATCTTTCAGGAGCCGCGAGTCACTCAGCAGGCTTAGGCGCAAGTTCAGAGATGTTACGATCTTTCAGGAGCCGCGAGTCACTCAGCAGGCTTACGTTGTTCCAGCGTCGAATCTGCCGGACCGGCCCGGAGCACCCCTTGTTATAGGTCGACCCCTCTTTGATGTCCGGGGTCGGTGGAGGCAGGGGTCTTGTCACCTGGGGGTCGCTTGTCGGGGTTTCCTGCTATTGTCTTTTGATCTCGTTCAGGGCCGGGCCGGGAGGAGTCCCAGACACCCAGCAGGCGTGGAGCCAGCTCTCAGGGAGGCCGGAGGGCCGATCGAAACCCATCGTCCCAGGGGAGTCCAGAGGTGCGATAGAAACTGCTCCTCCCTCTCTCATCCCCCTGGAAGTGTGATGTCCTCCAGCCGGAGTGGCGCCTCTAGGCCAGGGTCGCGCTGGGGCCGGGCGGCCATCTTGACGCATGAAGTGGGCATGCGGGCCCGGGGTGGCCGAAAGGAGGGAGGCCATGGACGGGGATGTCCGGGCCGGGTGCGGGTGTTCTGGTAGGAGGGGCCGGCTGGGCCGGGTGGTTGGGGCTGCAGGTACCAGGTTTCGGTGGTGCGGGTGCACGGAGGGCCGTTCTGCGAGGCCGGGTCCAACATGGAGCAACTGTCTTTATTCACAAATTGCACAGATAGACACCATGAGAAGAGAAAAGTAAGGCACAAAATGCAGAGCATGTCCATGAGAAGCTGCACAGGCAAGGGCAAAACAGCAGTGAACAACAAGGCCAGTGGCCAGGGCAGAGTGAAGAGTATGTCCATGAGAAGCTGCACAAGCAAGGGCAAAACAGCAATGAACAACAATGCCAGTTGGCAGGGCAGCGTGCAGATCATGTCCATGAGAAGCTGCACAGGCAAGGGCAAAACAGCAGTGAACAACAAGGCCAGTTGGCAGGGCAGAGTGCAGAGCATGTCCATGAGAAGCTGCACAGGCAAGGGCAAAACAGCAGTGAACAACAAGGCCAGTGGCCAGAGCAGAGTGCAGAGTATGTCCATGAGAAGCTGCACAGGCAAGGGTCCAACACAGCAGTGAACAACAAGGTCAGTGGCCAGGGCAGAGTGCAGAGTATGTCCATGAGAAGCTGCACAGGCAAAGGCAAACCAGCAGTGAACAACAAGGCCAGTGGGTAGGGCAGAGTGCAGAGCATGTCCATGAGAAGCTGCATAGGCAAGGGCAAAACAGCAGTGAACAACAAGGCCAGTGGCCAGGGCAGATTGCAGAGTATGTCCATAAGAAGCTGCAAGGGCAAAACAGCAAGGCCAGTGGCCAGGGCAGAGTGCAGAGTATGTCCATGAGATGCTGCACAGGCAAAGGCAAAACAACAGTGAACAACAAGGCCAGTGGCCAGGGCAGAGTGCAGAGTATGTCCACGAGAAGCTGCACAGGCAAGGGCAAAACAGCAGTGAACAACATGGCCAGTGGGCAGGGCAGAGTGCAGAGCATGTCCATGAGAAGCTGCACAGGCAAGGGCAAAACAGTAGTGAACAACAAGGCCAGTGGCCAGGGCAGAGTGCAGAGTATGTCCATGAGAAGCAGCACAGGCAAGGGTCTAACACAACAGTGAACAACATGGCAGTGGCCAGGGCAGAGTGCAGAGCATGTCCATGAGAAGCTGCACAGGCAAGGGTCCAACACAGCAGTGAACAACAAGGCCAGTGGCCAGGGCAGAGTGCAGAGTATGTCCATGAGAAGCTGCACATGGAAGGGTCCAACACAGCAGTGAACGGCAAGGCCAGTGGGCATGACAAAGTGCAGACTGAGTCCATGAGAAGCTGCACAGGGAATGTGTGCGACTGTACCTTTCCATGGCCAGCAACACAGTCAGTGGGCAAAAATGTACAGTACAGGCCCTCCTGTGTGAGACACAGGTGTATGAGGGTGACTACCACTCAGACTTGGCTGTCAGGCAGACTGGTAGCTGGCTGTGCCTCGGGGACTGTCGGGGCACTTAAAGGGAGAGAGAGCAGAACAGCTGAGGTAGAGCGATCAGTGTCTTGGCAAGCTGGAGGGCTGCTTGGACCAGGTGGTGTAGTGGCACGTGGAGTTGGAGTCATGCAGACGGGAGTCACGGTGTGGCTGGGAGATTGTGGAGGGGTGCCCTTCCACTTCTTGGGGATCCTAAATGGCTTGACTGACTGCGGATCAATTGGAAGTGGTGTGGGCACAGCAGGCACACTCACCACCACTGCTGCAGCAGGTGTAGGTACTGGCAGCCCCTCTGGTGATGTGCTTGACCCAGCTGAATGCTTTGCCTTGCTTCGCCTCCGCCCATCTTACCCTGTTTACTAGGTGTCACCTCTACAGTCCCCTCCGGCCCCTGCTTCACTGGGCTTGGAATGGGAGTCGAGGTGGTTGGTGATACTACCTTTGAGCCCTTCCCAGGTGTACCCTTGGCATGCACCACCTCCTTGGTGGGCACAGACACTGTACGATTATCTTAGCGCGATGCTTTAGGGTCAGGAGAGTCCTTGGATGGGGATGCCACTGAGGCATGTGAGCCTGAGGTCTGCTGCTTTGCTAATTGTCCCCTGGTGTCGCCTGATGGGCTTTTCTTCCAGCGCTCTGGGGTGCCCTTGATCTTCTGTGGGGATGGTGTCTGCGCACGGGACCGCTTGGGTTGCTGCGGCTGTGTGCTCCGTGTGCTGTATCGTGACTTTGATGTATGTGGACCGTGGTCACTATCGTCAGACGTGGCCACAGCCTGGGTGGTGGACAAAGGGACTGGAGCTGGACTGTGAGAATGTTCCTGTTGCAGGGCAGATGTCACTGTTGATGACAAAGCCTGGACTGTCCGGTGCAGCCCACCCATGTCGGAATGTATGCCCTCCATGAAAGCAACCACCTGGGCCAATTTCTTGTCGTGGTCAATGAAGGCATTTAGGAGAGCTGTCTGGCCTACCCACAGCTGGCGCAAAAGGTCCACAGACTCAGCACTGATGGCATCAGGGGGGACAGGGGCAGGAGCAGCGGTGCCAGGGGTGAAGGACACTCTTCCCCTCTTACTGAGGCAGACACGGGCAGCACCATAGGAAGTGGCTGGAGGGTGGGCAATGGCCGCTGTGTGGTGGAAGTCGATGTAAAGTCCCCGTTCCCTGTGCCCTCCAACATAGATGCATCCCCGCTGGCATCGGATGATGTGGTGCTTTGCGTCTCAGGCTGGGACTCCTCCAGCAGACTCCTGTCCCCTTCTGATGCGCTGGTGACATCTGTGTCACTGGGCTCCTGGGCAGCTGTGGTGCTAGTTTCACCCCCACTGGTGTCCGTCTCCTGTCCCTCTGTAACCACAGGTGATGCTGCATGGGAGAGAGAGATGTAGGGTCAGGTCAGTGGCAAAAACAGAACAAACATATGCAAGCAATGCATGACAAAAGTTGAGAAAATCTACATGTTGCACACCACCCTGTGCAATCACATCATGCCAACTCACTACATAGACTCAAGCATTGCATGGAAACTGGAAACTCAGGCATGAGTGAGCCTTGTGATGACCACACAGCACAACACCCTGCTTGTGGCTCTGTTCAAACAGACACACAACTAGTTCTGAGCACACCTAGGGACATGATAGGGGCAAACAACTTGTTGCCAATGACAGAACTGAATGTAACAGGAGGGGAGAACACAGACCCAGACTACAACATGACAGTCCACAATGGACATTAGCCCATGCCACCCACCATGTTGTACCTTGGGGACAATAGAATGCTGCACATTGCTGTAAGATATCTAGTCCTCCCCAATATGGGTGCAGGCAATGGACGCATTGATGTACGCACAGTCAGATTGGGCACACTGCCGTTCCCTCCCATGGGATTCCCAAGACTACACCAATGCAGAAGAAACCTGAAAAGCACAACTCAGAATGTAATGTGAAGGCACAGCTTCCAAAGCAACTTTGTAAGTACAGGTAGGGCAAATGCATGCCACAGGCACCCGGGCCAGCAGCCACTTACATGCCACAGCATCACACTACTAACATCACAGAGGCCAGCGCTGGCACAGGCTCTGTACACATGCAGCCACTCCCATCCAAAGTCAGACTCCCCAAATGCTCACCCCTGGCTTGCTGCTGATGCTCCTTCAAACGTGCATCCAGCTCAGGCTGTGTCGCCGCCAAGATGCACCCCATTAGTGGTGTCATGCTGCGCCGTGCCAGACGCCCAGTGCGAGGAAGCAGCCCCAGGGTCATCTCTGCCACATTCTTTGCCAGCCGGCTGATCTCTTGTGGCAGTGGGTGCGCCGTCGATTTGAGACTCCCAGGGCTCGCACCTTCACTGCAATGGCCCTCCACACAGCCTTACGCTGGTGTACCTTGAGCTGCAGGCATGGGAGACAAGAGGGAAAAATGATCAGGTACACAGTGCCATGTACCGACATCTATCAGTGTAGCAGCAAGATACAACAAAATCACATATCCAACGATAGATTAATCAGAGACTATAGTACAGCTCACATGTGACCCCTGCATGGGAAAAGCTGATGTGAAAGCATGCAGGTGTGAGGGGGAACACAGTCCCTGCACATCTCACACACATGCATGATGCCAGCACTGAAACCTGCCTGCCCACATATCCAGTCAATTGTTGGGTTGAGCAACACATACATCACATATCAACCTGTGTTTGGGGGGTGACCCACTGTGTCCAAGACTGCGCAGCCATCAATGTCCCTGCCCTGTGAATAGATAACTGTGTCATGGATGTCACATTGAGGGACATGATCTCACAAATACAAAATGCCCTTCACAAGGGCAGTTGTGTGCAATCTACAGTGCTGAGATGGGCCACAGCTGGAGTGTAATGTGAAAAGACTGATGTCATACTCTGTAAGTGAAGTGATGTGTCCTTGTCTTTGTAGATGGGGACTGTGCTGTCCAGCTGGGCTCACACTGAGATGGACTACATGGGCACACACAGCCATCCAGACAAGCAATCACTGTCCTGACTACAGCAACCTCCTGTGTCACTGTATAGCTGATAACACAACACAGGTCACTCATACTTACATGTGCAGGGGGGGAAAGCTTTGGGATTGGGTACACACATCCTCCCACTGGAAACAGCATGTCAGGCAGTGCATTACACTACCCCACACTCCCAGGCACATACTGCATCAGTCCACTGCATGTGTGCCCCCCCCTGCCCTACCACAACACTGTTTAAGACTCACCACGACATTTGGAGCACCATACAGCCTTGGGTACTGTGTGAGCACCTCGTCCACCAGGACCTCAAGCTCCTCGCTCGTGAAGGGACTGGCACGGATCTTCTCTGTCCTTGCCATCACTGTGGATGTGAGACAACAGCAGGGGATTTTGGAGGCGAGGGTCCCCAGGCAGGAGTCCCTGGAGGCAGCAGTAGGTGAGGGGTGTCGGGCAGCTGCCCTGGAGGCAGCAGCAGGTGAGTGGTGTCAGGTAGCAGTCACTGAAGGCAGCAGCAGGTGATGGGTCTCAGGCAGCAGGCTCTGTGAGCAGTGGCAGTGTGAGGCTCACTTCCACTTATATAGCCCCCTGGGGTCATTTCAAAGGTGCCAAGCTGCAGCAATTGGTGTTCCATGTCTGCCTCTTTCAAATGCATCCAATGACCGCCTCTGTGGTGGCAGAGCACGCCTACCGCGACCTTCAAAATT
Source organism: Triturus cristatus (assembly GCF_964204655.1). Lineage (NCBI taxonomy): Eukaryota > Metazoa > Chordata > Amphibia > Caudata > Salamandridae > Triturus > Triturus cristatus. The sequence continues at coordinate 831,252,945 of NC_140594.1, forward strand.
GCAGCATGCCACCTCTATCGAGCTTCCCATTGGCCCTAGGGTGAGCTCCACGGCTGTGTAACACCACTGCGGCCCGGGGTGTGCTACCGCGATTTTAGTGGCGGAGCATGCCAACCGCCATTTCCGCATGTCTCCATGCCTATGACTACTGCACTGGTGTGAATGGGGGGGCTGGTGACACACCGCCATTGGCAGGCGGTAGCTACCGCGATATGGGTGCCATGCCTTGACACGAGGCACAGCAATTCTGGCGACGGAGCATGCCAACCGCCATTTCCACATGTCTCCATGCCTATGACTACTACACTGGTGTGAATGGGGGTGCTGGTGACACACTGCCGTTGGCAGGCGGTAGCTACAGCGATATGGGTGCCATGCATTGACACGAGGCACCGCCATTCTGGCGGCGGAGCATGCCAACCGCCATTTCCACATGTCTCCATGCCTATGACTTCTGCACTGGTGTGAATGGGGGTGCTGGTAACACACCGCCGGTGCCAGGCGGTAGCTACCGCGATATGGGTGCCATGCAATGGCCATCTGTCACGCATCAACAGTGCATAGTGCCAACATGTTCAATGGCACATCATTGTGCACACAAAGCCAATGTTCAATTTACTCCACTGATGGCTACACATGCCATGTTTGTGTGTGTGTAACGTACATTTGTCTGTACCCACTCACATGTCACTTGAGGATTTGATGTTGGTGTAGGCAGGACAGTGTAGTCCTGGACTGTACAATGTGTACACATGTCAATGTATTGAGGTTCGGTGACAATCACAGCAATGCTCGTTTCGATGAATGTTGATCTAATTAGCATTGCCTCTCATGTCTGCTCATGAACACATTCATCATTCCAGCGCCGACTGTGGTCATTGTGTGGTGGATGTGTGCCAGGTTGTAATGACGCATCAAGGAGTGACAGGTACAGCAGCTAGGTATGAGACAGTGGTTTTGATGAGTTACACATATGCAGGATGCTAGACTCCCAGGTGTGCACATGTGTACTGTGGCCATATCCCTATGTGCATTTACATAGCCAAAGGTGGTGTTTGAGGTACTTGTATTGTGTAAGTTGACACGTGTGCCCTTTGTGTAACTGAAGGTGTCCCTCCATGTAAGCTGGTCTGTTAGTCAATTTCAATTTCAATTTCAATTTCAATTTGTCTTTATTCGATAATTTTTCAATCATAAAAGACACATATAAAAACATTATATAAAACTGTGTGTATATAAAGCCGTGTGTACCACAAGACATAAATTAATTTTGTAATGTTAAAAGAATAAAAATATATCAAAAGGGAGCCACATAAAAAGAAGAGACAATATTCCCACATGACCATCAGAGGGAAAACATCCAGCATAATATTATCCTCTTCATTAATGCAAGCTGGAGCCTGCATTAGCAGCCAATCTACTTCTTCTAAGGGCCCATGACCAGCTACAAAATGTTGCCATAGCTATGACTATAGTTTCCCTTGTATCTGTCTTTAGGATACGCAATGCTATTTGGGATGATCTTGTGCCAATATTACGGCAGATCGGCTTAATCCATGTATTACAGGGACCCTTATACACAGGGCACACAAACAATACATGGAGTATGGACTCATCCTGAGATGTACACACAGTGCATTTTGTGTCTCCATCTCCCCATTTTACCGTAAAGGTTTTAAGGGGGAGGGTACCCACTCTAAATTGGTGATACAGTTTCCTGTCACCAGGTCTCGTAATGACATCCCAATAGGCCTCCAACCTGTATTCGTACATTTGATCTAAAAAGAGGCCTGTCAGGCATGCACTATCCACCAGTGATAGGGACTTAAGACAAACCATGTCCCAATAAAGAGATTTAAAATCATTTTTAGATGGAAACTGAATCCCTTCTGGGTCCTCCCACAAATGCCTAAGCCCCATGTCGACCAGCGTGCTCTTGATTTTTTTAAGCCAAGTAATTTTTGAAGACATATCAGCTTCTCTGATATGCTTTACTGCTTTGGCATATGGTAGTAACTCAGGGGTTCTCCAAAGCCGTCTCCAATACGCGCGAGGTCTAAGGCCCGCTGCCTCCTCAATAGAAATGCATCCCAGATCTAAAAATAGGGGTTTGAGGAGGGATGATTGGGGAAGGCCAGTCAAAGATCTCAAAAACTTATTTTGGGCCAGGACTAAGGGGCCTAGATTATCAAAGCCCCAAATTTCTGCACCATAAATTATGGAAGCCCTGATTTTCCCATTGTATATGGCAAGTGCTGGACCTACAGGTTTAGTATAAGACAGCCGGTACTCTTTTAGATGGGCCCCTGCTAATTGATTATGCCTAAGGGCTAGTAAATCTATCTGCGGCTTCCAATTCATCCTCTTGCCCATCGTTACACCCAGGTACATAACAGTGTCAGTTTGCTCCAACGGTGCGCCATTCATTACAACTCTGCCTTTCACTTTTTTATGTTTATGCAACACCATGAACCTAGTCTTATCAACATTAACTATAAGTTCATGGTCATTACAAAATAAAGTGAATCTGTAGAGGGCTCGTTGAACCTGATTGTGTTTTGGATAAGATTAGGGTGTCGTCTGCAAACATTAAAAGTGGAACCCTCACGCCAGTAAGAGTAGGAGTATCAGTTGGATATTCAGAATAGTATTAGATAACATTAAAAACAAAGAAAAGAGGGTGGGGGCCAAAACACAGCCCTGCCGCACCCCCTTGGTCACAGGAAAACGACAAAGGGGCCATCTCCCTGTTGACCCCACCGAACCCGGGAATAATTAGACTCATGAAGTTTAATGATGAAATTTAAAATCTCAGGGGGCATCCCTACTTCCTTAAGTGAGTCCCACAGCTTAGAGCGGGGCACCAAATCAAATGCTGACTTTAGATCTATAAATGCAGCATAGAGAGCCCCCCCTGTTAAAACCACAGTGTTCCAATAAATCATCATGAATCTAAAAACTTGATCGATAGTACTGACATGAGGGCGGAAGCCAGCTTGAAAAGTGGATAGAATTTCTTGGTCATCTATCCAAGTATTTACCCTAGTCAGCACTAGTCTAGCCACAATCTTTGCATGGTATCTATGAGACTTATGGGCCTGTAGTTACTTGGGCTGGCACGATCCCCTTTTTTGTAAATAGGGAAAATCTCTGCCCTGCGCCAGGATTCTGGCAGGGAAGCACCTCTTGCAAGTCCATTGGCCATATGATGTTCATATTTAAGCCAGTTTTTCCTAACAAATTTAAAAATGCCAGCTGGGATGCAGTCCTGACCCGGAGCCCTACCTGCTGCCACACTATCCAAGGCTCTCTCAATTTCCCCTATATCAAAAGTTAGCATGGTATTGCACATTGCTCGTGGATAATGGCTTGAACTACTATTCATTGAAGCAAACTGGGTCTGATAATGCATGACCCATGCTTCGGGAGGGACATTATCAGTTGGTAATGGCCCTATATCACCGCTTGCATGTAGTAAATCCTGCCATCTTTTTTCATCGAAGGTCTTCTTTGCCCTTCGATGGTCTGCTAGTCACTCTAGTTGTCAGTCATTGTTGTCGTTGTGTCATCCAGAACATGATATGCTGTGCACATCTCTTGGTGTATTGTATTGACATGTGTCCACTATCAACTCCAATAGGAGGAGGCCAAATTTGATTTGTCACTTGACGGTGCTGGAGCACATGGAGGATGTTGCGATCATACGTAAATGCCGCCTGGACAAAGCCACCCTGAAAACACTGTGTGATCTGTGAGCCCCACTTGCAGCCACGCAGGACATATCCAACAGCTATGACCCCTACTTATAAGGTTATGGCAGCCCTGCATTTTTTTGCCACAGGATCGTTCCAGGAGACTGTGGCAAGCGCTAGTGGGATGTCACAACCGATGTTCAGCATGGTACTGCGTGATGTACTGTCCGCCATGATGCTATACTAGGACAGATACATCCATTTCCCCAGGGGTGCTGAATTGCCAGCTGTGAAGGGAGACTTCTATCCCCTTGGACACCTCCCCAAGCTTGGCCCACGACTCCTACATCCTGAGGAACAGCATAGTGCCGTAGCTGATGGCTAATCTTCTTCCAGAGCGTGCATGGATTGTGGGTGAGTATGCCTAGTTGTGTGGCGTGCTGTGTGTGTGACCTGCTCCCCTGACACTCTGCGACATTGCAATGTCTATTTGTGTTTGTCATACCTAGGTGACTCTGCATATCACAACCGTCCCTGGTTACTGAGCCCACTGCGGAATCCCAGGTCCCCGGCTGAAGTCCGCTACAATGAGGCCCATGAGAGGACACGTCGTGTGGTGGAGCACACTTTTGGCCTGCTCAAGTCACGTTTCCGGTGCCTGGACAAGACCGGAGGTGCACTGGCATACTCGCGCGGGAACGTGTGTCAGATTTTTGTTGCATGCTCCACAACCTAGCCATTCGCAGGGAGATTCCCCTGCTCCTGGATGATGGTCAGGACCCAAGGCCCCAGCCTGCAAACCAAGCCGTGTCCAGTGATGAGAACAGTGGAGAGGAGGAATGTGTTGACCTGCGTGAACAGCTCATCACCCGCTGCTTCACTTGACGGTGGGTGGCAATATGCAACATACCCATTGTCTGATGAGATGGCTGTTGTCGTGAAGGGGCATGTGAGAACTGTAGCATCAGCCAGTTGTAGACTCAGTGGTGGTTGGAAATGTTTCTAGGAAGTGTCATTTGGGAACATCAACGGGACATGTATGTTGACACTTGGGGGCCATTGTGACATGTGCATGTTGGGTTATCCTGGTGTTAGGGCTTGTGTGATGTCTGTGATGCCACACCCAGACCAGTGACAGTTGTTCTGTTGTGTTTCCCTAGGTGCCTTCGACTTCTCCTTGCCTACATACAGCCCGTGGTCCTGGTACATTGTGATCATGTTGAAGACTTTACACCCTGCAATAAAGACGGAGCAGACACAACAACATGTGTGTGAGGATATTTTATTTACTATGGTGAGATGCAAGGGGGTTGTACATTTCCATTGGGGGAGTGAGTTGACAGTCGTGGTAGATGAGATGGTCAAGTAGTCACCACATTGCTGTGGTGACCCAGTCCAACAGGCAGATGGCATTCAGAAGGCAGTGTGGGGTAGGACAGTCCAAAGAGTCGATGCAGTGGTGGAGAGGGTTGGCATCATGGCTCGCTCCATGACTTGCGTCTGGCAGGTGCTTTGCCTCCAGATACTCCCAGGGTCTTCTTGGGATGGCCCCTTTGTCGTTTGGCAGTGGGGTGCCCTGCTGCAGGACCAGTGGGGTCTGAGGACTCACCCCTCTCTGTGGTCGCAGGGGAGGATGGTGAACTATCATTGTGCAGCCCACCAGAGGGAGGCGGAGGTGTTGTCTGGGGCGCATGCCTGTCTCTCAGTACCGCCACTTGCTGGCCCAAGAGGTCCACGATTTGTCCCATGCGTCTGTCGATGGACCTCATCAGCAGGATGAGCTTGTGCAACAGATCGTCTGACCGGCCCGTTCGTCCCTGAGCCTGTTCGTATGCGCCCAGGACTCTGGTGATGTGTTCCAGGGAGTGGGTCCCAGCCTCCTGGTGTCCCTGGGTGACCCTGCCCCTCCCACCTGCCCTGCTGCCACGGACCTGTTGCCTCACCACTGTGGGCACCCGCATCCTCTCCCTGCCCTCCTCCATGGGTGGTGTGTGCGGGGCCTCCTCTGGGATACGGAGGGTGTTGCAGGCAGCACTGGTGGTGATGGTGGCGGCAGTGGCCGCACAGGCCGTGACAGCAGGGATCTGCTGTGAAGTTGGTGTTGCCGTAGATGTGGTGGGGGGACACTGGGGTCCTGGGACCTGTTGCGCCCTGGCACACCAGATGGGCCGGCCTTGAGCTCATCGTCCACGGAATCCTGGGAGTCAACATCCGAGAGTCCTTGTACTGGGTGTGGAGACTGGCTCTGCAGGTTGATGGTGTTGTCCTCTGTAGTGAGTTCTTGGTCACCTGTGGGTCAGATGGGAACTGGTCATTGCAGTGCACCCGGCAACCTTTGGGTTAGCTGTGTGTCATTCACATTTTGTACACTGCACAATTGACATATCACATTGTTGACTGTGTGCAGTACTGTGCTCCCTGACATGATACAGTGGCACAGGCATTACTTGTCCATGGTGCGAGGTGTCAGGGCATACCATGCGAGCCGTGTACAATTGAGGTTTACTGGGACTTGTTGCCATCTAGGGCCTGGCACAACATGTGGTTAATTGTGGACTCATGGTTTAGTTGTCTGACCTAGCAGACGTCACATTTGGCCATGGACTGGCCATTGTCATTTCCTGCATCCCTTTATCCTGTCATGTGCATATCTTGATTTGTGCCACCACACATGCGTATTTTGAGAATGGTCCTTGTTGCACTTGCCCCATGGTGATGCACATGTAACTAGTTGCTGTGCATGAATGTGCCCAGGCTTTCTTCTACTTGTGCATTTTGGTGGTTGTGACAGTTTCCTTGGCTTACCTGTGTGCATGCTGTGCTTGGCAATGGGGTAGGTATGGCTCTTTGTGCAATGTGGGGGCTGGTGTTGTCATATGGCACCCTTTAATTTGGGAAAAATGGATGGGTGTACGTACTGGCTTCCTACCTGTAAGTTTGTTTGGTATACTGCAATGGCTTCCAACTGCTCCTAGGTGGGGTGGGGGAGGGATCCATCCTGCTCAGGTGTGGGACAGGGGGCATGGTGGGAGTAGTAGTGCAGCACTCCCTGACACAAACACCCTCATTGTGAAGATGGCTACCTACCTGTAAGTTTGATGAGGGTTGTGTAATGGCTGACACATGCTTCTGGTTGGGGTGGTGGGAGGGATCCATCTTGCTAGGCTGTGGGACAGGGGGCATTGTGGGAGTAGTGGTGCAGGCCCCCCACCCCAGATACACTCATTGTGAAGATGGCTACCTACCTGTAAGTTTGTTTGTTGTACTGCAATGGCTTCCAACTGCTCCTTGGTGGGGTGGGGGAGGGATCCATCCTGCTCAGGTGTGGGACAGGGGGCATGGTGGGAGTAGTAGTGCAGCCCTCCCTGACACAAACACCCTCATTGTGAAGATGGCTACCTGCCTGTAAGTTTGTTTGGTCTACTGTAATGGCTTCCAACTGCTCCTCGTTGGGATGGGGGAGGGATTCATCCTGCTCAGGTGTGGGACAGGGGGCATGGTGGGAGTATTAGTGCAGCCGTCCTAGACACAAATGCTCTCATTGTGAAGATGGCTACCTACCTGTAAGTTTGTTTGGTGTACTGCAATGGCTTCCAACTGCTCCTGGGTGGGGTGGGGGAGAGATCCATCCTGCTTAGGTGTGGGCCAGGGGGCCTGGTGGTTGTTGTAGTGATGTCTGCCTGTACACATGCATGTTAGCTATATTTGGGGTGAATGGGAGTGGGTGAATGTTGGGTCTGTGAGCCATGTTTTTGTGAGTGTGTGGTGCAGATGGATGGTGTGTGTCCTAGGTGGTGTAGCTTTGTAGTTGTGCAAGGCAGTACGTAGCAGAGTGGCGGTAGTCATTTGTTTGTACTTACCAGCCTCCACTCCCCCGGCTACTCCTGTGAGACTCTCCGGATGCAGTATGGCAGGCGCTTTCCCCTCCCATTTTGTGAATGTTTTTTGTGGAATGGGAGGGCCACCGCCAGTCCTCTGAGCCAGCTCACGGTTCTTGCTCCTCCTCTCCTTGACCATCCTCTTCAGATCATGCCACCACTTCATGATCTCCTTTTTTGATCTTGGGGTGGTCCCCACTGCATTGACCCTTTGGACTATCCTAGCCCACATTTGTGTCCTTGTGTCTAATGGTGTCTTTTGGACCAGGGTACCAAAAAGCTGTGGTTCCACTCTGACTATCTCATCTAACATGACCTTCAACACACTCTCAGTGAATTTGGGCATTTTCTGCATGGCCACGGTGTGCGGTGTGCAAAGTGATTGTGGGTGCACGGGTGTGAGTGGTGGTTGTGGTTGTGCTGTGTATGGTGTGTGTTGTGCAGAGGGGTTAGTTGTGCTGGTTTGGAGGTGGTGGTGGAGCGGTGTGTGGTGTAGCTGGTGATGTTGTGTCCTTTGCCTCTCCTGTCAGCTGGGGTATGTGTCCCTTCTCTCCTGGAGTTTTGCAAGGGATTGTGGTCAGTGAAGGGGCTGGTTTTATACACAGCTATGTGGGTGTGTCCAATTGGGGTGTTGCTGACAGGTGTGTAGTCCTGGGATTTGTATTTTTTGTTTTGCCATGTAGTAGTGTCTTTGGGGTGTGTTTTGTGTATTTGGGAGGCATGTTTAGTTTTCTGTGGGCACTTTTTGGCATTCTTGTGGGGTTATTCTATTCTGTTTTTGAAACTATTTATTATATTTACAGCTTTTTTGTATTTTTTTAAAATATTATTTTTGGTCATACTTTTTCCAATATTATTTATACTGGTTGAATACATTGAAAGTATATCTTTTTAAATTATGAATAATTAATATTTTATAACCTGTTGTACTCTTTAATATACAATAGTCATTATATATTTTTAAGAATTATTATATGTATATAATAAATGTACTATAATTTATAATTATATTGTATTTCCTTTACATAAACTTCTTAGCAAGTATAACATGCACATATTAAATGAATTATTTGTTATGCAATTTCTTTTTATAATATACATAATTCTATATATTAATGTTTATTAAAAATATTTTATTTCACTGAAAAAATAATGGTAATTACAATTAAAGTTATATAATTTACATTATAATGAGGATATTTTGGGCAATGATATTTTGGTGCCTTATTATATATGTATTTAACTAAATATTTGACATGCTAGTTTTTTCACAAGACTATTTTTGTGGTTGTTATTTTGTCATTCAACCAAAGATCATGCTTTCTTCTGGCTCTCCTGATGATACTTGTCCCATGTAATGGATAAAGATCCTTAATATTATCTGACCTAATGAATGTCTCGCCAATTTTAAATGTTTCTGCTAATCAAGCACAGTACCTGCAATACAGAACAACAACCGTGAAAACGTTATTAAATGCCTTCTTTAACATCAGAACACAACAACAATTATAGACCCATATAGTTGCTTCATTTTCTAGGAAAACCATATAGCTATGTAGAAGCAAAAAACATTTTAGATATTCACCAAGCTGGCTTCTGCCCCGGTATAGGTTCTGAACTAGTTATTGTGTTGTGTTGTGTTGGATGACCTAGGAATATGTGTCAATGAAGGTGGAATTAGTGCACTTGTGGTACTCGAGTTCTTTTCAGTTTTCAGTGCCATCGGTAATACCCTACTGCTTACCAGGCAATTAGATACAGGCATTTCCAAGTAAGTTCAAATGTAAATGCAATACTTTCTTACAGACTATCAATAAATAGATATTTTGCCACCATATTGTTCAAATCCAAAGATGGTCGGCTGCGATGTGCCATGGGGCTCCATCTGTGCCCACTTTTATTCAGTCTCTGCAAGCACCCCTTGGCCAAGCGCCTCCATTTGGAAGGAGTCCACTTTTATGCATACACAAATGACATGTAACTGATCTTTGGATCAGCAAATAAGAAAGTGTAATCTAGTGTTACTTAAATCCCCATGGTGGGCTGCCTATGGGTTACCCAATAGTGGGTGGCCAAAAATATTAAAAAACGAAGGGGTATAGTTGTGAAATTGTAACGCAAGTCACCTTGCTGCGCTGCGCTACAGGGAAAGGGCTGGAATGTGCTGTATTAATTACAATATGGCGGAGTCCTGTCCTTTCCCCAGTAATGGTGCACAATGGGCTGCTTATTGCCTGCTTAGTGCCTATGTATGCATGTAGTACTGTTTTTGTGCAGGAAGGGGCACTTCTCTTAAAAATGCAGCACACTTAGAAAGAGGACACAATGAGGAGAAACAAAGATATGTCTCCTTGTTACTCCTCGCTTGGGAAGGTGTATCTTTCATACTCATTCAAAGGTCCAGCAGTGATGGTAAATCTGGGAATGGATCAAAATCAATGAGAGGTGCGTGAGAACATCTATGCAACGCCCATGGAATGCCTCCCCAGGGCAGAGTAACACAATGGAGTGATTTGCGCTTCCTTTCATTACTCCAGATTCATTAAGCCACTCAGGGCCATGCAAGGTGGCCTTGTGTGGCATCATGAATCACATTTTGGGCTTGCATCGCACTTGCACTGCATTGCATGGTGCAAGAGTGACACAACTCCCCTTGTAATTATGCGCTTAAATTCACCCAAAACTGAACTCCTCATAACATCACTTGATCCATTCCTGGTCTTTTCTGTTTATTGGCCCTTGTTATTGACAAAAACTGGTTATGTCAATGTTGGTCTATAATATAGGTAATAACATCATTAGTCTATTTACGAACACTGTCATTCAATCGAAACTTGGCTATGGGGATTCAGTTAATCTTTCATTACTAGAAACGTTATTCAAATAATTACAGTGGGTACAGTATACAACTGTCCAATTTTCAGTCAACGTTCTCAAATACCTCCCCTATTGTCATTCAGCTCCACTGGTTGCTCATAAAAGAAGTGTCATCTTCAAATTGATAATAATAGGACACAGAGCAGCATTTGCAGCTGGCATGTACAGAGGATGGTTGGGCGGGTGACAAAACAAAAATACACTTACCTTTCTGCACGACACATCGTCCTCCTCCTTCGGTCTTCTCTCAATGCATGCTCCAACGCAAGACCCAGCCAACTCCCCTAAGCAACCATGGGAGCATCACCAGGATTGGAAGGAGGGGCCTCACTCAGTGCTCTCAAGAGCATGAGAGACCTGCTTTTTCTCTAACCCAGCTGTCTAAGACACCTAGGTTAGAGAAGTGTAAAATGCGCATGCCTGGCTGACCCTGGCAAGACGACCATCGAAGAGACATGCACATTTTGAACTTTAGTGCACAGCTCTTTGCTGCCACTCCGCAGCACTGACTCCGTCCCATCACTCAGTTTGGGACGGGTTGGTTGCTAAAAAATACAATGGTCATAAAAAAACTTTATTACCCTTTTAATTTTCAGCTTTAGCCTGAGGCTTTTCTATGTGAGGCAATGCTCCTCCTCTTAAACATAGGAGCCACCCCTGCAGAGTAGTGTATTAGCTCTTTTATGACTTTATAGCATCTACATTGCTTTGGTACTCATCTAGATGAACGTTTCATTCAGTTGAACTCTTGTCTAAATTCTGGAACTTTCTTACAGCCTGCCTCCTTGCAGAATCTAACCTCTGTAAGTTTCGGAACCTGCTGAAATCTCAAATGTTCAATTTGCAGTCATTTCTATCTACAGTGCGCTATTACTGCTGATCGCCACACCGTTGTGCTTCATAATTAGTTCCGCTGCATCCATAAAATAGTTGTTGTTGCCTCATTCTTATAACATTGATGTGTGGGCAATTTCCTGGATGCGCCCTTTGAAATGTTCACAATTGTTTTCATTGTAGTTAAAGACAACAGAATCAGTGGCTAGAGACCAAGGTCCTACATTGAGTATTACAAAAATCAATCACATTTTCTCTGCAGCTTGCAATAAATATGCAATTAGCAACTCCATTGGAGTTAATCCTCACACTTGCTGTGTGTGGTTTCAAAATCAATAGCAACTGCCATGCCTGACCTCAATTTTCTTACTGGTTCTTAAAGACACACACACGTTTTGTAATCTTTAATTATGAATTATTATAAAATAACCAATTTGTCTACCTTCCAATGTAAAATGTTTTACAGACGTGCTGTGTTTGAAGGTGTCCATATTACCACTACTTTTCCTATATTTGGGGCCAGATTTACTAAATTCTCACACAACGTAGTGTAGCTTGCAAAAATGCGGCGCTGCGTTGTGTGAGAAGGAGAGAGCAGAGAGCACTATATCTACAGAGATATGACTCCTCCCTCCTGTCTTCCAAACATTGGTGTAGAATTTTGCTGCCAAGCGCTATGCACACATATTTGCGCCATAGTGCAAAGGTGCATGCGTGAGTCTACCATAGGTTTTGTACTGGAAGGCTTCCCTTAAAACGTTTCTCACTTTTTATATGTGCTGTACAGTGCAGCACATATGCAAAGTCGGAAAAGAATGGAAAAATTAAAACATTTCTCTTTTGAACACCGGCTTTCAAGTGGCATTTATTTTTTATGCAAAACCCTGTTTCAAATATTTGGTAGATAGGATTTTGCATCAAAAAGCATAGGTGGTTGCATGGGAATGCCTATGTACCACCCATGTAATGCCTCCTCGATGCTTGATAAGTCAAATCACCTCTTTGCGCTGCTTTGCATTACTTTTAGGAAATTTACAGCGACAAAGTAAATAACAGATAGAACAATTTTGTGCTGGTTTATGTCACTTTTGTGATGCAAATACAATTCAAATATTTGTAAATCCGGCCCTCAGTTTTTATTTTCTTAGAAAGTAACATTGACTACAGAATTTCAATAGGCACTTTATTTGTAACTGTTTTTTCTGTCAAATATTTATGCAACTACGAGGTCGATTCAGTGAATGTTGTGAATGCATTTCTATACAGACATTGATGTAGACATTCCTGCTGCTTATTTTTCATCTTTTTCATGGTGTAAGGCGTAGGGATGGCAGAGATTGCTGAACTCATGCTGTATATGCTGCATTCTTCTATTTTGAATGAGTTCTGTTGGTTAGAATTAGAGTAGGGCCAGGGTAGGCGATATTAACTGCCCCACTACATTGAAGGGAGAGAGGAAGAGAAGACCCACGACCTATGGCTGTCCAGGCTATTGTCTCTGTTTTTTATCATTAGCCCACACTGGAACCTACCTCCCTTGTCCAGGAGGCACATTTGCCTCTGATCTATGTTACTCTGAATATCACTTTGGACCTTACTTAGTCCCTTGTACAGACACATACCACAGACACAGTAACAGATTGATCAATTAAATTAAATGAAATTGAGATTTGTAGAGCACTCTACTATCCAAAGGTGCCTAGGTGCTAAGATTCAGAAAGGAGGGAAAGGAAAGAGAAGCATATAACTGAACGGGGAGCACAAAGGAATCACTGAGGTCATAAGCCTAGGTTTTTAGCACCTTTTGGAAAGCTAGCAGATTGGGTTCCTTCTTTAACACTAGCTGCAAAGAGTTCCAGAGCTTGGCTGTACTCACAATGAAGCTTCTGCCACCCCATATGGCTCATTTGACATTTGGGATTACAAAGACAGCTGAGGAGGCAGGACCTAAGGAAAAATATCCCCAATATTGTTTTGCTTGCGAGTAGTAAGTGGTACGCAAACAATTACTTTATTTTATTTTAAATAGTTGTTTTTGTTTTATAAAGTACATTATTTAATAAATTAAACATTTTTAATTTACAGTCATAATTTATAATTAATAAACGCAAGCAACAAATGGTCAGTTTTCAATTCAATTAGTATTGTTTTTAAATTTAGAAATTGTATTAAAAGTAATAAAATATAATGTTATTTGTGTTATAATAAACTACCAAAAAAATAATGCAATATGTATTTGAAGTAATATTAATAATTTTAACTTGAATATTATTTTTTAAACATTTGTCATTTTAAAAGTTAATATACCAATAAAGCTGTTATTTCAAACTACATTTATTAGCAGTAGGAAAATAAAGGAAAATAACGTGTATTTGAAAGTTAGGAACTTATTAAAACTAATGTTTTTATATTTAAGGTCTTTGTAAATTATTTTAAACATATTGTATACCATTTAAGATTGCTTACTTGACTTGTTTAATTAAATATTTTTGTTTGTTATTTTAATTACAGTACATACATTTATTTAACTATTTCACAATATGTTAAATGAAAAAATATTACATTGACTTCACCCACGTTCCCACCCATGTTCCCACTATTTGAGTTCACCAGTAAGTTCAGTATTGAGTCTTTCTTTACTTTGCCCAGCGGGCAGCTGCAGCAAGCTCCCTTTGCGTCAGCTGAGAAGCAAAAATGTTAACTCTATACGTATATGGATGAGAAAGGTTGGTCAGGTGTACTGAAATTAATTTAAGTTTAAAATACTATTTGTAAAAGTGTTGGGTAAAGTTTTACCTCTAGGTTAGTAAGTGTTTGGTGCTTTAGTTTCAGAGGTCTGTGGGTGTTAGTATTTGGTCATTAATGAGCATATTGTGTTTATAAACATCAGAGTTATATATTGATAGTGTGTTTATGTAAGTAAATAAGATTATGATTGTTTAGATTGGGAATAAGGTAGATAACACAGGTGGAGAAGAGTGCTCCTGCAGACTGCCCCTTTTGGAATTGTGCTAAGTACCCATTTATTTTCTTATTTTTAAGGGGAATGCATTAAGTACACTCCATTGCAGTCTCTATGGCTGATTGGAGTCTGCCACATGCTTCTTTCCATTTATGTGCTGCATCATATGGTAAACATTTACAACAGCACAGTCACAATTGGGGTAATTGCCATGTCTAGTATTGTTTTTTTATATAACATGATTGGGCCATGTATGCATGCTGAAGCTCATATAGCGAAACTACTGGATCTATGGGGACATAGAAATAATAATCCTGGCTAAACTTATTTCTTACATTCATATCAGCATTAGTTTGAATTTCTCCTAAGATTGAACACAATACTGAGATTAATATTAGCCCCAAGACACTGTCTGATCATAATTCGTTAAACTTTACTATTCAATTAATTAATTAATTCTGGACATTTTATCCCTAGATGGTGTTCAGACAAGAACTTATACAAGATTCAGAATACTTTAAATACATGAGGGTACAGATAGATTAATTAATTGACAGTAATTTCACCCTGGCTACTGTCAGCATAGTATGTGAAACTCTTAAGATCATGTATGTCCTATCATGTAAGTGAAATTGGATGTCTTTGAAACTGACACTGCTTGTCACTCGTATTATCATTGCTTCCACCATTCAGCATCAGTTTTGTTTTTCAAATCCCTGTCCAAGATTCTTTCGAATTTGATGGATTTTGGGTGCATCTTCCCTCGTTGCTACTGGCATGTGAGTGATTAGCTTATTGTCTACATTTGCCTCAATTCTCAGCTGTAGTGTCTTAGATGGTCTAGGTAATAAAGAGAACTTTGGCCAGACTATTGTTCTATTCTTTAAGTCTGCCATATTGAAAAAATGTATCTGTCTCAGATCCCAAACCACTTTTTCTCTTTGTGGTATAAAAGAAAAGTGGTATTAATTAACAGATTCTATTTCTTTACATGGCAGAATCATGTCCCTCTTTGCCCTATTACATGGTCAAAGCTCCCTTATGCGTACCACTGGGCTATATGGATATGTGATTTGATTTTTTTGACTATTGTGACTACTGTTTTATTGCCAGTCAAACAATATAAAGTTGAACTTTTTTTTCTCTCTGAACAAAGGGCCCTGAGTGGCGGGTGATCATGCATACCTTTCAAAAAGGTCTTGCTCGGGCTGTCTTTTTTGGCACATACTACAGCTGCCCCAAACTATAGCTGTGGTGCGAGATAATCTCCATCCATATCAGAGAGATTCAATCTGACATTCTCCTTATTTTATCAACACTTACTGAACTACCCTATGTCTATTCTTTCCCTGTAGCAGGTGGCATATCATTTTGCATAGCTTATCAAAAAATGCCTTTAGTTGGATCGCCATCTGGACGGTGTAGAGACTTTTGCACAGGATTACAATTTTCATTAGTGCTATGCTCCTTGCCACCAACAGCTGTAATGCCAACTAAAAGCTTTCCATTTGATCTGTCAAATCTATCTCTTTGTTAATAGTCTCGGTGGAGGCTAATATTTGGGCTGTTGTTATTTGCACCTGCATATAGCTGAACGGTTCCCCATGTTAATTTATTGGAACCTTTATCCTGACTGTGTTCCATTCATTACTTGCTCAATTCAAAGGATACAGCACCACATTTTGCAGTTCATTCTTAATTCAGGTTTGGGTCCTATTTCTCCACTTCTTCCATCAACATTTCTATCAGTTTTTGGGGTTGGTTAGGTAGATATGCATATCATCAGAGAATAAGGACTTTATATGTTGTCTCAACTATTGTAACACTAGGATTCTACAATTTTACCCCCACCATAGAAGCTAAGGTTTCTATGACCATTGCAAACAGCAATGGGGAAACTGGGCATCCATGTCTCATTCCTATACCCACTTCCCACATATCTGAAACCAATGACTTGGTATTAACGCTTGCCGAAGGGGTGTGATAACGGAGTTTGAACCGCTTCAAAAATTGCAGGCTGATACTCATGATTTCAAGCACTTTGAACAGACGTTGTCTGCCTACAGTATTGAAGGCTTTCTGTGTTTCCAAAGAGACCAGTAAGTAGTCATTATTTGAATGTTGCTTCCTTTCTTTCTTAATGTGTGCCATCCTTCACAGATTCTGTCAAGTGTTTTTATTGCTATAAAATCACATTGATCTCGGGGACTCAGAACTGGCACTAGAACCTTCAGTTTCTTAGCTAGTACATTACTTAATACTTTATTATCGAGGTTCATCATAAATAGTGGTCATGAAATTCATGGCTATCCACCCGGTTTAGGCACCATAACTACTCGAGCCTCTCTCATAGTATCTTTTAAGTGTCCCAATCCAGTCATCTCTCCTTCTACCTCAACATTGTAGGTTAGCCTTCACAATATGGTTTGCAAATGTCTACCAGACAAAAAAAAACCTTTCTCTCCCCCTCCCAGGATCCTTCCCACTAGTTAAATCTATCATAGCTGTGAGCAGTTCAGTTTTGGTCAGTGGATCTTCTATGGTTAACTTCTGCTCATTGGTGAGTTTAGGTAGAGGTACATCTCAGAGTAGACCTCCTACCCCTTCCTCGGGTGTCAGCTGCATTGCGCTGTACAGCCCCCTAATATAATCATTGACTATTCTATTTATGTATTCTTAAGAGTATACTGTTCTACCTTGCTAGTCTTTCAGCATTAGTATACATGTTGGTGGATCTGATTTCTTCAATGGGCACGAAAGCTGTTTTCCAGGCCAATTCCCATATCTTAGTAACCAATGTCTATATGACATTAAATATAAATTTTGAAGCATTGACATCAATTCTAATGTATCGTTTTTAATTTCAGATAGCTGCCCAGTCTGGCATATCTGTCCTGTGGTTGACACCACTTCCATTCTCCTTCATTTGCACTCTGACCTCATGATTTCTGTTTCTAGCATTTGTTTTATCCCAACAGGCATCCCTATCACACAGCCTTTTATTACCATCTTCAGTACTTCCCATTCAATACTTCTAGTGAAATGTATCGCTAGTCAAAGTAGTTCTTTATTTTGCACCCAAGATCCTTTATAAAAGAGGCATACATCAATACAAATGAGGGCAATCGTATCCTAGGTCTGATCTTAATATTTGCATGCAGTGCTGCACAAGGGAGTGGTGAGATATGAGTCTGCTTGATTCTCAGTGTGCATGAATCTGTCTGCAAACGTATTTGCCACATATATTGTGTGTATCATTGGGAAGCTATCCATAGGTGTGACATCTCACCAGTGGCGGCTCGCCGAGGGTGTGCTGCGGGGCGGTAGGGCAGGGGAGGGGCATGGTGGGGGGTAGTAAACTCCAGCATACGGCGGAAGGGAGTTAAGTAAGTATATAAATAAATAAAAACAATTTACATTGCGCGCGCTGCAATGCCAACTCGGCGATGCATTGCGAGCAATGTAAATTGTTTTATTTATTTATATACTTACTTATCTCCCTTTGCCCGTTTGCCAGAGTTCACTAGCCTCCACCCTGCCCTTTACCCACCCCACCGCCCCGCGGCACACCCTCGGCGAGCCGCCACTGCATCTCACTGAGATACGTATTCGAGTATTATTATTTCCAAAGTCTATGAAGAATCCTATATAGAGGAAGCAAAGCCCTTCGCTCACCTGGGTAGCACGGTCTTGCTCCTAATTGGGCAGGCATAGTTGACCTGTCTGAACCAACATGCATCAAATAAATGGAGCTGCAGATGGAGATCTTTTGGGTGTTATTATGCTATTAATTGGATGAGTCACTTACGGGGTCTTCAAAACATATGTAAGTAAAATTACCAAGAGGTGAGCTGAAAGAAATCGGTATTTTAAAAGTTGCATTCATTAGACAATTTTGGGAGTGGGTGAAGGTAGTTATTTTATTTTGAGTATAGAAATGTATCATTCTTTTCATAGAGGATACATTCTTCCATAGTGTGGCAAAGAGTAGGCGTGGGTTGTCTACCTCTTCAAAGGTTTCGGATGCTGGTGTGACTTGATTTCCTTCCCTTCGTTTTTATGTTGTTTGATCTTCTGAGGTTCCTTGCTGATGGGATTTCAACAGCAAGTTAACTTGGAATTTAGGGATAAAGGGTCTTATTTAGTGTTTGGTGGAATGAATACACCCTCAAAGGGTGGAGGATGAGCCTTTCACCATAGGCAGTTGTAATATGCCAAACGGGACGTCAGCCACTATTGTGATGGACGATTCCTCCATTAAACTCTAAATAAGCCCCTTAGTTAATGCTCAATTTGAGCCAGTGGTGGCTGGTGGGGCCCACTGCACACATTTGAGGACTGGCTCTTAGTTTTCCTCATTGGATATCTCCTGAGAGTAAAAGGGGGAAAGCGCACAAAGGGGAAAGAAGGAGAAAGAAGGAGAAAGAGAAAGATGAAAAAACATCACAATGTGAGAAAGCAAGAATGAGCAAGAGAGAGATAAAAAGGCAGGGGATATCTAGTAGTAGTCGATTAAAGAGGAATGAGGTGGATTCCAAACTATTCTGCCTTGATATTCAGCGCACTGACGCTCTGGGGCCATGTACAACAGGTGAAATGGCCCGTTGAGAGTAAGCAATTCACAGCAGCACTGGGCACTGCTTTGTGTTACTTTCAGGTGAATTTCCAATGCAAATCAAACTTTGTCCTGGAAAGGAAATAAGAAAAATAAAATTGGGTCAATTTGCTTCACTTTCGTGATGCACAAATGATGCAAAATCTTAGTCAATATACCCCTTATCCTTTTATTGTTGTGCCATTAGAGGTTGATGGTAAGCCTTGCATCTTACTTCTAATTCAGCCATTAAAGGCAGATTGTTGTCCTCTCTGACACTTCCTATGTCTTCATTAATTGTGGTAGCGAAGCAATAGCAGCAATTGGAGTTGTATTTAGCACACTTCGAATTTGTGTATTCTTTGTAGTATTTTCTTTAGATTTGGCGTATCCCATAAAAATCAAAAACAGTTTCTCCTTTTGGATATAGTATATATTGGTTTGCTTGAAACTGAAGATCTGTAAATTATGTAAAATTAAGTAAAATATATTTATTTGAAAACGTTTCATATTTTTAGGAGCTGTTACTGTTACTATTCATTTTGAGTTTATAGTTAGATAGAAACATATATATTTTACCTTACTGGTTGTTTTTCTTCTTTGGCAGCGCAATTTAAAATGTGTAGAACAGCTGTGTACCCGTTTTCTGTTCTAACATATGCAATTACAGAAAACTGTATATGTAGGGGGAATATCATAAAGGGGATTTTTAATTTATACATTTAACTTAATGATAAATGAAGAGTTATTAGAAATTAAATTTAAGACATGTTTTATAGTTAAAGAAATATTGTGCACCTACTTCTGTTTGGGCTGGAGTTGGTTCTGTCATGTAGAGCAACGTTCTCTTCTCAACTCAGTCAGGTGTGTCAACAACTTCGATTGTTCATATCACCTTCTATTTAATCCCTTTAACAATTAATTAGGGTTTTCTGTTTGTATTTTTTTATTTTATTTCCAAAGACTTATTACATTGACATTGCTTTTTAATAAATCTAAATTTTAAAGTTGGTGTTTTTAACTTTGATATATAAATCTTAATTTTAGTTGGGGTATCCATTTACTTTTGTGTTCTTTTAGTGTATTTTAACAATATTTCTGTTGACAATATGGATGATGTTTTTACTTTCTCTCATTCCTTGGTTTTGTTAAAACAATACTTTTGTATTCTATATTTCTGTACTCAATAACAGTGCTTTACTGATAATTTTATAGCTATTTTTGATGCTGTTATGGCATTTTACATAGCGTTTCTAGAAAGTTAATATTGTTAGACTCGATATTTAGGCACCAATATTTTTCTATCATAATATTTTTGTCGATGATATCGTGATATTCAGCTGCCAGTAACAGGTGTCAACAGGACCTACCAAGAGTAATCCCATATTAGCAAGACTCAAATTAATGCATTGACTTGATGGAAACAAAATGGATCAAATTAATGTTTATGCTATGCCTGCTGCTCTATTAGTGTAAAACATATAACCTTCTATCTTTGACTTTTTTGTTTCGCACTACCGTTTTTTTAGGACAGAGGAAATGGTCCCGTAATTGAAGAGAAGGAAACCCCTAGACCATTGTGATGGCTGTTATTACTTCTTCAACACATAGGGGGAGATTTACTAAGATTTTATGCCATGTTTGTGTCACAAAAGTGAAGCAAATCGGTGCAAAATAATTTTTTGCCAAATTACTTTCCAGGTCTAAACTTGTTTAGCGCTCAAAATAACATGAAAGTAACACAAACACATTGTCCTGCTTTGCATCACTTAGCCCTAAGGGATCGTACCATGGGTGGAGCTTTGGCTTTCCCACACAACCACCCAAGGTTTCTGACACTAATCCCAATTTACTAAATAAAGTAGACAGTGTTTGGCACCAGAACACTTTGCCCTTTTGAAGAAGGTGCAAGGAAGGAAAAATGCTTTCATTTCTCCTTCGTTTTCTGAATTTGTATGTGTGCTGCACTTTACAGAACACATTCAAAGAGGGAAAATGGTTTAAGCCAGTCTATGCATAGTGTTTTATACTGAAGGGTACCCTTCTAGTACAAAACCTATGCTCATGGAGACACCCTCGCTCTATGGCGCAAAGGTGTCGCCGTGGCACACGGCAGCTGATTTCATCGCCGGCGCTACGGAAAGGGGAGGGCCATATTTCAGTAAATTTAGCGCTCTCTCCTTTTAACGCAGCACAGCGCAGCAATAGTGACTGCTGCACTGTGCTGCATGAAAAAGTAGTAAATCTGCCCCGTAGTTTACACTGTAGGTGAAGGATAGACAGTTATCAAGATACATTTTAACAAATGTCTGCTGTTTATTTTGGCTGTAGGTAATAAGGAAAAATACTAGTTGTAGCTTCAAAAAACACCCAGAAGACTTTTACAATATGCCAGAAATGTTTTAATATAAACAAGCTTACCCCACAAGGGGACACAAAATAAATACTGACCCTACTGCTATGCATGATCTTTAGCCACGCTCTAACAAGCATGGCTAAGAGTTACAGAAAAGGACCTAGACACTGGCTGCATCATAGTGATTATTTTATCCTGATGGTGGTTGGGTACTTGGACAACAGGAGGGAGCGTGTTAGGCAATGGGCAACATGAACAACAGGAGGGAACAGGCAATGGGAGGTTATAAAAAAGCACTGTGAAGAGATGGGAGGGGAAAAAGCAACATATGAAGGGGTGGTGTTGGGAAGTAAAAAAGAAACTCGGACAATGGGGGAGTGGTAGCGGATTAAGAAAACCAGACAGTGGGGCTGGAAAGGGGTAGAAGCAACATGGGCAACTGTGGTGGTAGGGGTAAGAAGTAGTATGGACAATGAGGGGTGAGTAGAAGAAACAACGCAGACAATGCAGACAAAAAGGTGGGAGGGAAGAAGCAACATGAACAACGTGGTGGGGGAGAAGAAGCAACACGGAAAACAGGGTGTGGGAGGGAAGAACCAGCATGGACAATGGAGAGTGTGAGACAAGAAGCAACACAGACAATGGCGGGGTAGGGAAAAAGCAACACAGACCAGGATGACAGGGGAATAAGAAATAGTAGAAAATAGAAGAAAAGCACAGGCAGGTCATACCAGCTCCATCAAGTCTCAGTTATATTAGCACCACATGGAGAATATTACACCATCTTTACTATAGCAATACTCTAAATGTACTACTTCTAAAAATGCATGCAAATCATTATATTCCTTGTCTGTGCATCAGGTATTAAAAGAAAAAACAAAAGATCATATCCCAGAAACAGAAGGCATTTCCAAACACACCAATGAACTCTATTAGTATATACACAATTTATTTATATTCCACATATATATTGCCCTCATTTATTTCCATCTGAGAGGATGAGGTTTGAAGAAAAGCATGGAGAGGCAGCGCCTTTCAACAATTTACCCACTTACCTTATTTAAATGAAACATTACACAATCCCTGAATGTCACCCACTATCAAATATAACCAATGCCACAAAGAAAAATTCAGAATAGCACGCTGCCCTCAAACACAAGGTGTTATTGGCCAACTTGGTGCTATTCATTATACCTACCCAAGAAAAAGGAAACACTGATTCATGCATGCATGTCATTTATTAAATCGATTCAGTGCGTTATTTTGCTAGCTTAGACAGATGTTAAGCATTATCAACCATTGACAAAAATAGTGCAAAATGTGTTGATAACAAAATGAAACACAAATGCCTTTGAATAGTATCCTGCATTAATTTTATAACTGTATGTGTATCCATAGCCATGCATTTAAATGTTTATAGAAGTGTTCTAGTATCTTAGCTAGACCAAAGACCTTAAGCATTTGGACTCTAATGTTTAACCTTCAACGTGAAAGTTTTCTCCGTTGCAATGTTTTCTTTTTTTTGCAGATGCGTTCATATTATCTCATAGTTAGTGAAAGGCACATTGTGTATTAGAGATAGTAAGGCTCGGGAAGAGAACCTTTGGCAAAGAAGAGTGGCCCAAATAAAGAAAGGGAGGACCCCGATGCATGCTAGAGATGGCAGGAATCCAAGGACGTTCTGAATGTCGGACCAGGAGATAGGAGTATTGAGTACAGTTGACTAGGTGTACTGTGAGAAGGTGAAAAAATACTGGGACGTATAATGTGAGATTCTCATATAGTCTATGGAGTTTTAATTGGTGGTCACACTTTAGCTTTAGTCTGATTTCACATTAGCCTCAAAGATTGCTATATTTCTGTTGTGTTGCTTTATGCTATGCAATACTCTTGATCTGGAGAACTTCTACAGAAGTCTCTACAATACTGACATCTTCCTGCTTCTTTGGATCTAATTAGGGTGTCCCCAACTAATGCTAATGAGCTCAGGCTAAGATAGATAATTTAGATCACTCCTGTATAGGCAAGAGGCTCGGAGTTCATATACTGACTACCAGATCTTGTTCCTTATTTTCAGCATTGCTATTACTGAATTCCTTGTATGCTTTATGCTATTGAGATTAAACTTTGTCAGACGATTTGGACCGCCAGTAGTGATTCTGTATTTTTCCAACATATTCTTGAGACTTATATACATCAGTTTGGCTTTGAATTTGTAATAAACCTTCAATTAGTCCCATTTATCGACTTTCAGGTCCTCACTGTGTAGCCAAGTGCGCTACAATGTAAATTGAACTTTGAATGATGTTAACTCCTCTTAATTTCTAAGTCAACTAAAAAGGTCCATCAAAGGGAAATTTTAATACCCGACTCAGTGCTCTGGCACACACAACACACATCATATCTTTAATGTCATGGAAAATGCTTTGTGTTCTGTTTGCAGCAATCCAGGTGAAGCACATCTGGAGAAGCAACCAAATTAGGTCAACGCCTAATGTAATAAACAGGACAAAGGGGGTGCTAGTGTATATTAAAGAGGGGATGACTAATCCATACTATCTGGCAGTATGAAAAAACACTTCACACGTAAAGAGTTTGATTTAAAAATATGTAATTTGCAGAATGTTCGTCTGCTCACCACAGCAGACATGGACAAGTCATGGAAATATCTTTCAATGAAGCAAGCAGGCATAACTTCACTGATCGTATAGCTGAGCAAAATAATCAGCATGCACTGGTACAAAAACACAAGCATTCCAAAACTGCACAAACCCAGAAGTTTGGGGTGTGACACATGCATCATTCAATACCCTGCCCTTGCGTGTGCACTGCTTATTCAGCCTCCAGCTGGAAAGGATCTCAGTGCCACCCTAAACACAGCATCATGAGCAGCAGATGGGACTCTGAGAAATGTCTCCCCAGAAACCAACAATGCAGCCAGTAAGGAAGGTTGGGGAAGGCAAGCAGCCAGGCCAAAGGCAGACCTGTATCTTTTTTTGAGATCTATACAGGAACAAATGTCCTTATGTTACAGAACCAGGCATGGGCCTGGGGACAGGGTCGGCAGGAGAGCCGATAGATGCCTGACACTCAACACCCTGCCCTTGCGTGTGCATCGCTGCTTCAGCCTCCACCTGGAAGGATCTTGGTCCCACCCCAAATACACAGCAGCATGAGCAGCAGATAGGACGCTGAGGAATGTCTCCCTGGAAAACAACAACTGCAGCCAGTAAGGAAGGTAGGGGAAGGCAAGCAGCCTGATGAAAGGGGACAGCCCTCTATCGTTCTTGCAGATGTATATGGGAACAAATGTCCTCATGTTACACAACTGACAGCCAGGCACTGGGCTGGGGAGAGGGTTAGCTGGAGGGTGGATGGATGCCTGAGATTCTTCACCGCAAGGGCAACAATAAGAGGATGTGGCCTTACTGCCAGGGCTGTCGACTCTGATCCTGGGATCCATGTTTGAGTCCCACTTCAGTTCAGCATCCTTTGATTTTGAGTGCAGCATTTTATCTCCCTGTGCCAGAAAATGAATGTGACCTTGTATAATTCAACTGGTTCTCAATCTCAACGCTCCACTGTCCCTGGGTCCAAAGTCCTTCTATATGCAGAAAAATAAAAGAACAATAGCCCAGGAATGACAGCAAAATGGGTGCGAGTCAAGGGCACAGAAGAACATTGTGATGGAAAGCGACAAGAGGAAACTGAGTAGGGATCGGAGGAATGAGAGAAGCTTACAAGGGAAACAGCTGGATAAAACATCCACTCTCAAGGAGTGCTTCATGCACATAACAATAATTAGTTCCGGAAAAGCAAGCAGTAGTGGGAAAATAGAAGGACCCATTCAGAGAAGTGGTAAAAAGGCTGTGCTCCACAGGCGGGACAAATAAATGCTAGAGGGCTAAAACAAATAGTCTTTTCAATCAGACAGATGTGCTGTCTGATAGGCTTTAACCTAGAAATGGGAAGAAACCATTTGACTCAAGTTTGTTATCCTGAAGATTGGTATTGAATACCTATCAGGGTCAGATTAGCGGATTGGCAGAAGGATTTGGAAGTCTGTACAGCTTTCTTTTTTCCTGTGGCAAACCAGCCTTCGGTGGCACCTTTGGATGCTGGACTGACTCCCAAAGGGCAAAAAGAGACAAGCGCAACAAACATACACAGATTTTGCAAGATGGCCACAGGTACTGGAATGCTTGATTTGCTTTGAGGGACTGGAGGTGCAGGAAGGATACACCACGGAACACTATGTTAAGGAGGGCACAGGAAGAGAGAACATATGGAATCAACTGGCACAATGTGGCAGAAGAAAGACAACAGAAGCAATGGAGAGCGTTCCAGTGGAGATGATTACTGTGATAAGTCCTGGTGCATACTGGGAGTCCTGCCTCAAAACTCAGTGCTGAGAAGTGGGAAGGTCCATATTGCAAGGCTGGAAGTAAAATTACAGGACACCAAAGGATAACCCAGAGGGAGTAGTGCATTGCAAGAAAACTGCCTCGAGAAAACCGAAGAGGGAACAAAGTAATAAACTTGCAGGATGCCAATAATGTGAAGAAACAGCTTAACACCCACTTTAGCTAGACATCGCCCTAGAAGTGGACTGGCTTCTAATACAGATCCTTCTCTACCTGCACCCTAAGTGTTGTATTATGGAAGTGCTGAAGTGCTGTGATCTGCCCTAGAATGGCTGGTGCTGGGGAAAATTCTAGGTGACCCAGACGTGCCAATCCTTATGCATTTGCCTCTGGTCTGCTGCCTAGTTGTGCCGGTAATCTCTGCATGTGTCATAATCTTCATCCTTTCTGATGGTTAATCCTTGATCTCCCCTTTGGATGTGATTTTTGTTTGAAAGGTCGGACTGGCCAATTGGGCAATCAGGCAGTGCCAGATGAGCTGGTCTGATAGGGCAGTGTGGGGGGCGTTTTTGTGTTTGTTTGAGGGCCTGTGTTATATTCTGCTGGGGCAGTTTTTACTTTTGATTTTCCTGATATTAAAACAAACATTGCCTGTAGCAAGCTCAAATCCATGCAGTCTTCCATACATTGCAAAACACTTGTTCAGTGTGCCTTTACAAGTTCAAAACTGCCCCAATTTAAAAATATGGGCCACAATAAGGTATATAGTTCAATATTGAGGGCCACTTTTATTTTGATGCCCAGAACTATTTTCTGTCCTAATCCGACAGGGTATATTTTGTATATGTTGAGCGGGTCAAATGCACCCTTGCTCCTGCTTTGGAGACCCACTGACCTGAAAATACCTGGACTGAAGTGTGTTTCTCTGTGAAAAGCAGGCAACATCGTCAAAAGTTGGTATAGAAGATCACCTCCAATAATTGGAAAATAGATCAAGGAAGTTATACATAACAGACACAAAAGGCATCACAAACACATCAGTGCTGTCCTCTTTCCTTGCAGCTAAATCTGATACTAAGTTTGGAACAAATAGAGAAACAAGAGTGGTGTCCCTGCCAGGAGAAACCAGGAATGAAGCAGTGGCAACATCCAGAGACGTTTTAATGCATGGGCAAAGTGGGCTCTGGCCCAGGGCCCCAGCCTCTCAGGGGGCCTCCTGACAGAGTCAGCTCCATTCTCCAGAGTTTTGCCCTAATGACCTTGAACATTTCATAAACAGATTGTTTTAAATACTGTTTTCCTTTTATTTATTTTTTATGTACCTGATGTGTAAGTCTAGTACAGCCATTTTGCAGAGAAATGTTGTATTTATGTTTCATGCAATATACATAAAAAAAGTTTCTATTAGATCAAAACAAGGCCTAACATATAAGAAATGGGAGGGCATCACAGAGATTATTTGCAGTAATATTGGTGAGCTGCTGCTGTGTTACAATATTGAAAACACACATACCTATCCCTGAATATTAGATGTAAACACATTTAGAGCCTTATTTATGAGAAGTGATGCATCGCTGTGTGAAAACAGGGATGCATCACTTCTTAGTGCGCCCTCCTTACGACATGATGGATGCATCATATTTACTGTATGACGCATCATGTCGCAAGGAGTTACAGATACGTCAGTTTTTCTGACATATCTGTAGGCGCAAAAGTGATGCATTGCTGGGGTGTGTCTGAAAATAGACGCAACTCCAGCAATGTGTCCTTTCACATGGGGCAAGCCCCACGTGAAAGAGAATGCATCAGTCTTACACCTGCCGTGAGGCAGGTGTAAGATATTTACACAATGGCGTCCTAGAAGTGGTGCACTGAGGTCTCATAGATTTCAATGCACCACTTCATGAGGCTTTTTGAGGGGGAACACCCACCCTGCATACAATATACCTGGCGCTGGTATAATTTGGTGCAGGGGTTTACAAAGTGATGCATCGGCCTAGTTGCGTCACTTTGTAAATAGGGCACAACATGGCACATTTTTTACGCTGCCAGTGCGTCACAAAAAGTGACGCACCGGCGGCATAATAGTAAAGCAAGGCCTCATAAATAAGGCACTTAGAATTTGGACGAATGTTCCTTTGCACTGTCAGGGACCTAATGAAATGAAATAGTGTATTTAATAAAGCGTGCAGCTACTCAAACTAGAGTATCCTGGCGAGTGACTGCGGGAGGAAAACGTGCATAAAAGACCCATCAGTTATTAAAAAGCCAGGTTTTTAAGTTCTTCCTGAAAAATCCACAATTTCGCACCTAGAAAGCCGAGGGATCTGCCTCCATTGCGGGCACAGCATATTTTAGGCATAATGGCCAGGTTGGCATTGGAAGATCTTAGGGGTCTAGATGTTGTGTAGCGATTAACACGCTTATTTAGGTAGCCGGCTCCTAAGCCGTGGAAAGCTTTAAAGAAGATGGTCATCGCTTTGAAGTCGATCCGTTCTTTTATGGAGGGCCAGTTTAGAGACTTAAGAATAGGGGTCATACTAGATCTGTGTTTAGGTCTCAGGATGGCTTTGGCTGCCGAATTTTGTACCACTTGTAGGTGCTGTATAAGGGATTTGGGAAGACCGAGGTACAAGCTGTTGACATAGTCAAGCTTTGATGTCACCAGGGCTTGCACCACGATCCTTCTGCTATCAAGCGGTAACAGTGGCAGGATTTTTTTTTTAGCATCCGGAGTATGCCAAAGCAAGCGCCAGTAAGATTTTGGATTTGAAAATGCATAGAGAATGTCTTGTCTATGACAATTCATACGTTTTTTACTTTTTCCTTTTCCGCGGGTGGGGGTGGCAGATCTTTTGGCCACCAAGAGCTCCAGTCAGGCGTTTCTGGATAGCCAAAGAAAACAACTTCAGTTTTGTCAGGATTGCACTTCAGCTGATTGATCTTAAGCCAGTTAAAAACCTTTGTGAGGCAAGACCTAATCATTGCCCCGTCAAAGTCGGTTCCTTTTTCACATGTAAAAATCAGCTGAGTGTCATCAGCATAGGAAACTATTTTGGCAACCTCTTCCTCTACCAGAAATGCAAGGGAGATAGATATATATTAAAAGGGTACTGAGAATGGAGCCCTGAGGGACACCTACATCCATGGCCAGAACCTGGGATGAGAAAGAGGGGAGCCATATGTCCTGAGATCTATTTGCCAAGAAGGATGACATCCACATAAAGGCGGTCTTTGAGGAGCGGGAAACAACCGGTACCTCTGCACCAATGTTGGTTCAGAGCCATGAATCTATTGAGAGGGCGTCCGCGTCGGGGCAGCCAGACTGCTCAGTTGAGGAACAAACGAGGGCATCTGCTAACATCGGGATGGATATTTTATGGAACTTCCTGTAATTAGGGACCCTCTGCCCTGCGTTAGCCTGAGGGGCTGTGGCAGAGTTGGGAATGACACATTTTAATATGAGGTCGTCAGACCAGGTTATGGTAAGAGGTAGGCTTACAGATATGTCAAAGTTGTGAAATATTTGGTCTAGGGTATGGTCCTTCTCATGGGTGGCCGAAGAAATAGATGGAAACATGTTGCAGGCCTGCAGTGTCTCCAACAAGGAAATTGTTTGAGGGTCTTTTCCATTGTCCATATGTATATTGAAATTTCCCAGAATAAGGCAGTTGTTGTATTTTAACGCCAGGGAGATGGTGGCTGTTTTAAGCGTAGTAATACATTTTCCAATTGCACTGGGAGGTCTGTAAATCAGAAAAACAGCTATGCTATGATGGAGGACTAAGGGACAGCGGAAGCCTAAGGACTCTGCCCCCTCGATGTTTTCCATCGGGATGGGAGAGCAGTCTAGTTTTTTAGTGTAAATTATGGCGACACCGCCCCCCTTACCACTTGGTCGGTCCCTTCTAAGGATTTTATAACCCGTAGGGATGGCCGAGGTGATATTAGGGTTGGAGGCTTCAGACAGCCAGGTCTCAGTGAGAAGTAAAAGATCAGGCTGTTTGTCTAAAACTAGGTGACACATGTGTGGTTCATGCTTTTGCATAGAGCGACAATTCAAAAGGGTGGCCTTTAAGTTCTCTGTTTTCTTATTGTTTTTACACTTATTGTTGCGTGGAAAGATCTTGGGTGCAAGTTTCCTGGGCTCGAGGAGAGACCAGTTGCACTTATTGCATTGAAAGTCTACCTCCAGGCTCGGATCAGCCGCTGTACACTGACGTAATGGTAGACACCTAAGGCTAAGCAGTTTTTCCCTATTGTAATAAAGTGTAAGAAACTCACCGGAGGAGAACTGGGTAGCATGGCCGGTGCCAGACGCCTCCGGGATGCTGACGGGCATAGACGGGCCTGTCTTTGGGGCGCCAGCGGCGTGCCAGCTGCACGTATCCGTTTGCATCGGGAATATATAGGCTAATACCCATGATGCAAACTGGATCGCTAACGCAGCTGAGGAAGGAGAAACTGCATGGGTGGAAGTGAGGAGCCTGATAGTAACCCCAACCCTCCGCACAATTGGTGTATCAGCCGCGGCGGACCTGGACTGGAGGAAAAGCGAGATGCGAATCGGAGCAGCTAAGGAGGTGTAGGCAAGCAGAATCAAGTAAAGTGCAAGTGCGCGTAGGTAGGGGAAATTGTTAAAAAGCACAGGGTAATTCAGCCACACATATACAATTTTAAAAGTATTAAAAACCTAGTCAGGAATATATAGGTTAATGCTTATGATGCAAACTGGATCGCTAACGCAGCTGAGGAAGCGGAAACTGCATGGGAAACAGGGGCTCAAATTGGATCATAAATTCAAAGCTGTTCTGAACAGGGGCCCCCAAAATATGTTTGGCCCAGGGCCCCCAGAATTCTTAAGATGTCCCTGGCAACATCTGAGTTTTTCTCAAGATAACTTACAAGACATGCATCTCTCATATACTGCTGAAAACCAAGTGAGTAATCTTGCACTCTCCCACACACAGAGAGCATGCACATACCAGGAAGATCATCACACAAACTAATTAAACATCAGATTGTCACAGGCATATGTAGAATAGACAGCCGTTGAGAGAGCAGGAATTGTCAGTCCCCACCAGGTGATACACATCTTTTACCACTCATACCACAAATGACAACCCTCCAAGCTTGGTTGTTGTCCACATCACAGACTGACAATCCATGTAGGCATGCATCAGCTATCTTGTTGTGCTCATATGCTGTGTGCAAAATATCTGGATTTCACCGGGTGAAGCCCTTTGCCAAAACCAATTTTTTGGAGCAAACACATAGATATCCTATACAGTGAAGGGACACCACTTATTCTCCTGAAAATGTCAAACCTATAAATACTGTTTACTACAGACCGGAGCCCTCAGAAAAACATGATTACATCCACCATATAATATATGAAAGTGGACCATAAACTTTTTCATGGGAGTCCTTCAACCCATTTATCTAAGGCTCAGCCTTTTGTTATTCAACAAAATGCTCTGCTTAGAAAACACCAAAAGGGATCCACTCAATAAATAAAAATGAGGAAATAGGATTCCCCATACTGTTCAAGAAGTACAACGCCAGAGGCCAGAGGCTCAACACGTCTCTACAGGTAAGTGATCCTGAGACCTGCCCGAATACAGAAATTCAAGAGCCTGATATGATAACTGCACTTTGTATTATATTTTGAAGTACTACACAATGTAGCACAAAGTACTAACCTCAAACTACATGTGGAATTTACACCTCCGCAATTACCTATATTTACGTGCATGGATTCTCTGTATACATTTTAGTAGTAAATGTAGGTGGCAAACGTGAGTGACCTTTAAAAGGCAGACTTACTCCAAAAGGGAATGAGATAAGGGAGGAATAAGGGTTTAGGAAGGGCCATATTGGGGTGTAGGGACTCACACAGGAATCAGCCAATCGCTATACTTCGAGGGCGTCTAATTGTAACTTACACTTCTTAAGTAAATTTACATTCAGAAGGACTGATTTTCAAACAGCACTTTGTAGTACATTTTGCAGTACTACAAGACCTACTTTAAAATGTACTGCAAAATGTACGTTTTGCCTATACATGTGTGCGGAGTTCTCCGCCATGACTGCAGGAGTCCCCACACATGCAAATACAGATGTTAGTAGTACATCCGGGAAGGACAAGCCTGTCCATTGCGTGGGCAATCTGCAGGAGAAACTTTGGCGGATTTGTGAATTTTCAAAATATTTTTTGGGGGGGAGAGAATCTCCTTCCTTTCACTTCTGAAAACGCACGCGATAGGACTTTAGCAAGAGTAGTTTTACAAAAATGTTTATTAATTCTCTTAAAATTACAAGTTTCCAGTTAGTGAAAGCATTTTACAGGCTTCCTCCAGGCCTCTTTCACAGTCCAAAGCCATAGACCAAATACTGTGGAGAACCTGCTATACTAGTGAGTTTTCCACAGTATTAATTTCCTTCTGTGGATGTAAATATCAGCAGATCACAATATTTCTCTCACATACACCAGTAAATAGATAAATGAATACGCTTAAATAGGACAACATTTCGCCCACCTATATTCAATTTTGGAGTAAAAGGTTTACCAAACAGGACATTATTTAAGTACAATTTAATTTTAGCAAGCGTATTAAACCCTGCTCTTCAAAGTACAATAAGGTAAGCCTGTTTCAACTGTATGGACTACTACTTTAAATGTACAGGGGCAGATTTACAAGAAAGTGATGCATCTGTATAGATGCGTCACTTTGCCTGTGCCACCCTTGGAAACCCTTGCGCCACCATAGATGCGCGGTATTTACAATACGGCGCACAATGGCGCGAGGATTGAAAGATGCATCAGAAATTCTGACGCATCTGTTGGCGGAAAAGTCAGGCATTGCTGGAGTCGTGTCGCAAGCACGACGCAACTCCAGCAATGCGTGTTGAGGCCTCTTTCCACTACACTGCGTCACTACTTACGCCTGCTTCAAGCAGGCGTAAGGTTTTGACGCAGTGGCGTCATAAAAGTGGTGCAGTGAAATCTTGTAGATTTCACAGCGTCACTTTTATGAGGCCTTCGTGAGTGGGAACACCCCCCCCTGCATACATTATACCTGACGCAGGTATAATGTGACACAGGGCTTTACAACGTGACTCATCTAGGGAGATGCATCAAAAAATGTGACGCAATGGCAGCGCAGGAAGGCGTAAGGGGCTTGTAAATCTGCTCCACAGTATTTAGGACAAGGACTTAGATCGCTGCCTCAAATCCAGCTCTGAAGGCAATGGCAACTTTCACACTAAACGACTTAGTTAAGGAGGTTGGTTTCAGTTTTAAAAGAAAGACTTCTATCTGTGCAAAACCGCTTTCTACAAAACTCTCTGTGAAAACAGTACCAAGGCGTGGCAGCATCCCAGCGATTCTTTAGGGTAAATAACAATTTTTCTGAGTGTCCATTAAAGGACTAAACTGAAATCATGGGATAGAAAATTGCCTCCTTGTAGATGCAGTACTGTCATTTTACTGAGGAAAATAACTATAAAAACAACTAGGTTTGGCAATCTGTATGGCAGTGGAGGTTGTTAGCCTTTGGCTGCCTTATTATTATGTCCTATGCAGAAGAAGGTGTCAGTCAGGTCTCAGCTCTGGCAACTTACAAATGTGTTGTCACTCCACGAATATCAGCTAGGGTGTAATCAGGCTCAAATTATAGTGTCTGGGCGCACTGGTTCCCTTGTGGTCTTGCAATATTCAGCACACTGCAATATTACATATATTTATGAGAAAGTAATAACTCTCTTCAGGTGGGCGTTCTTGGTGTACTGTTTAGCCTTCAAAGCTCAATAGTATGAATAATTCCTCAGTGAGATTTTAATGCTTTGGTTTCATAAACAAAAAATGTATTTACAAAATGTTTAACACAAAGCAATGAACCGATTATAGAATCAGACTGGCCTCTCAAATGACAACAGCCAAGGACGCCAATTCACTAAAAGGAAACGTGTAAATTCATTCAGTTGCCAGAGATCCAAAGAAGCAGCACTCCCATTCTCAATAAACACAAGAGCTATTACTCAAACAATAAGGGATAGAGTGAACCTGGGAGTAGGATTGATAAATGATTGAGAGTTTTTTTAAATATTGTTCCGGTCGAGAGAAAAGTGGACATTATGGACTATTTAGAATTAGGGATGATTAATGTGATTTTGGTAATATTCCTCATGAAGTGCATGTTGATGTGATTCATATTTTGAACATTTGGGGCATTTGTCCTGAAGAAGGCAGGGAAGAAGATTGTACACCACTGAAACGCTGAATCAACGAAACTAGTGCATTACTGCTGACAGGATGCAAAATTATTAGGAGGAGATTAATTATTCACGGTTTTCCTTTAAGGTTTTGTTGATAGAATCTAAGAAGTCTCGGAATAATTACATGAGCTACATTTGTATAGGGATAAAATTGCACATTATTTGGATACCATGTTTTAATGTGATTTTTATGAAGTATTGTATATGATTATTTGCATATAATAATACATAATATATATAATATAAATATATCATATTGTTTATTGATATTGTGATTGTGAATGTGTGCTAAACGCATACACACACACAGATATATGTATACACATATATAAATTCACAGAGTGGGTGTGTCCGTGGCTGTATGGGTTAGCGAGTGGCTGTGTGAGTGGCTGTATGGGTGGGTGAGTGGGTGTCTAAATGGCTGTATGAGTGAATAATTGGCTGTGTATATGGCTGTATGGGTGAGTGAGTGGATGTGTGAGTGCTTGTATGGATGTGTGAATGGGTATGTAAGTGGTTGTGTGGG
This sequence comes from Triturus cristatus, assembly GCF_964204655.1. Lineage (NCBI taxonomy): Eukaryota > Metazoa > Chordata > Amphibia > Caudata > Salamandridae > Triturus > Triturus cristatus. The sequence continues at coordinate 831,287,305 of NC_140594.1, forward strand.
TATGTGAGTGAGTGTGTGAGTGCTTGTAAGGGTAGATGAGTGGGTGTGTTAAGAGGCTGCATGGGTGAGTGAGTGTATAGGTGGATAAGTGAGTGTGTGAGTAGCTGTAATGGTGTGTGTGTGGCTGAGCGAGTGGCTGTATGGGTAAGTGACTGGTTGCATGAGTAGCTCTATTGATGAGTGAGTGGTTGTGTGAGTATTTATATGGGTATGTGAATGGTTGCGTGGGTGTGTGAGGGGGTGTATGAGAGGTTGTATGGGGGTGTGAGTAGGTGTGTGAGTGCCACTGTTGATACTGTCATCAGTGATGTCATCAGTGAGGTCATTTGAGATATCATTATTGATGTCATCAGTGATGTCTCTTACCATGTCATAAGTGATGTAATATGTGAAGTCATAAGCAGTTCATTGCGTGGGGCTTAGATTGTAGTAACCTCAGCTAACTATACCTGCTGAATTTCACTCGTTTAGTGCGAGTTAAATCTAAGCCTAACTATAATGCTCTTGTGGCCTTTGTTTTTTCAGTGAATTTCTAAGGTTTTTCTAGTTATTTCCTAACTATAATGTCCCTGTAACCTTTGTTACTTCCAGTGAATTTCGAAGTTTTTTTTAATGTTGTTTACTTACTATATGTACCTGTAACATTTGGTTTTCAGTGAATTTCTAAGATTTTTTTAATTGTATTTCCCAAATATAAACACTAACATTTGACAGCAAGTGTTAGTGAGTGCATGAGTGTCTCTGTGAGTGGGTGTGTGGGTCTCTGAGTGGGGCTGTGAGTCGGTGTGAGAGTGTTTGAGTGGATCTGTGAGTGAGTGTGTGAGTGCTCTTTAATTTGCCCTCTTCTACTCTGCTTTGCCTTTTCTGCTTGTTTTTCAGACCTTTGTTTTGCCTTTCCTTCTTATTTTTCTGCCCTCTGTTTCGCCTCTTTCTGCTCGTTGCTGACCGTTATTTTGCCTCTCTGTGCTACCTTCTGACCTTTATTCTGACTCGTTCTGCTCATCGTTGACCTTTATTTTGTCTCTTTCTGCTCTTTCTCACCTTTATTATGCCTCTTGCTGCTGGGTTCTGACCACTATTTTGCCTCTTTCTGCTAGTTTCTGACTTTTATTCTGCATTTGTCTGCTACCTTCTGACCTTTTATTCTGCCTCTTTCTGCTTGCTGCTGATCTTTATTTTGCCTCTTTTTGCTCATTGCTGACCTTAATTTTGCCTCTTTTTGCTCGTTTTTTACCTTTATTTTGCCTCTTCCTGTTCAATTCTGACCTTTATCTTGCCTCTTTCTGCTCATTGCTGACATTTATTCTGCCTCTTTCTGCTCCTATCGGACCTTTATTCTTCCTCTTTCTGCTCCCTTCTGACCTGTACTTTGCCTCTTTCTGCTCCATAAACTGGGACCACGGGGACCTCAAGGCCCCTGCGGTCTCAGCCGGCTCCCCGCCTCCTGCGGGAGCCTTCATTTTTTGCTGCATGGAGGGAGCTGCTGGAAAAGCAATTCCTTCTTTTCAGGAGAAATAATTTCATCTCTTTCCCTGGCTGCATGTCTGTGGGCAGGGATAGAGATGAAACCTCTGCTTCCAGTGGGCAGGGGCACTTTGGCAGCTCCTGCCCCCTGGAAGGGGAATGTTTGCTTTTACTCAGAGCCCCCACTAAGCTAAATCTAACTGCGATTTCCCAAGGGTGGACACCATGGGACATAGAAGGAGCCAACGCTTATAAAAATAGACCCCCCCTTTGCAAAATAAATAATTAAACTCTCATACATACACACAGAAATTCAACCAATATCACCAAAACATAAATATGCACTGAAGTGAGTGAATATATATATATATAGTGCCGGACAGTTTTCTTAAGACAATTTTAATATGTATTCTTTAAAATTACAGTACAGAAAGTGTCATAATCAAAATCACCAATTTTTCAACGTAATTAAAAAAGAGCATAAAAAACATACATCAAATTCACATAATCACTCAAGGACAAAATATACCAGAATTAATAAACCCTCATCAAACAGAAAACAAAGCGGGAGAGAACATTAGACAATTTTCTCATGTCATTAAAAGAACACCAGTCTGTAACAAATAATTTGTTTAGTCAGAATATTTTTATGATTAATTCTCATATACTAACAAATGTCTCAAAGATCTAGTGTATCAAATCTGTAAAGCATCGATGCGTTTTCAGTGGGTACTAAGGTTTGACAACCACCTTCTTCAGGAAAAGCGATATCTCCCAGCAACAGTTTAGTCTCTTTCTTCTTCAAGAGCAGAAACTCCTAGGAAACCTCAAAGGAATTTGAATATTCAAGAGATGGAGGTAAGTATTCATGTATATATGCCACTGCGTATGGCTCCACTCAAACCTGTATCTGTTTTGGAGTCAACAACTGTCACAGAAGAACGGTACAGCACCTTCAGATTGGTAAAAAGATAGGTTCCACAGTGATAATTATAGATGAAGGAAGTACTTTTCTAATAGATTTCAACAAGTGACAATACACCTCCAACCAGTCAGTGAAGCCACTGTTGCCTCAATAATATCGGCTATCCGCAGTCTAATGGGGTGAAACCTCTGTGTTGTGGCAAAAACCCATTTTGAAATCTATTAGAAAAGTACTTCCTCGATCTTCCTCGTGCTATGTCACAGATATAATAATGCCGCTCACTGCAACTTTGACCACTGCGACCGCTGAGACTTTGGAGCCTAAACCCGGCCAACTCAGACTCTGCCGGACCTGTGGAGCCTTTTCTGTGGGATCCACTTGGCGGTGGGACTGCGAGGACCAGCCTGCACAGCGCTACCATCACTGCTGCAGCTGGGGCCTCTTCCCACCCACTCCTCCTCCTGTTCTCTTCTCTACTTAAAACGCCTCGTGCATACGCGCTAGCGGAACGCGCGCGGGACATAGCACGGGGCGAAGACCGGGCAAAGAGCGGGCCGTTTGAGGCCGTTCGAGAATGGGCGAGTTAGGGCTTGGGCCACCCCTCTCGGCCTAGGACTCCTCAATCAACTTTGAATCCGAGCTCGGGACCATGACCTCAAGAGAAACGAGGAGCAAAACGACACTGGCCGCTGGGACGGCAAAAGGTACTTGGACACGTACTTTGCTAAGGCGGGGTCACTCCTTATTGATGAAATTACTACCCTAGAAAGGCGCATCTCGCAAGAAATTGATTGGGTTAGGAGGTCCTCTTTGGGACCCCTTAGACATGCCACTACCCCAGAACAAACGCCTGATTACACAACAACAGATGCTGGGGGGACAAATGCTTTGCTTGACCTTTCTGACCAATGTAATCTCAATATACCCACTATTGATTGTGACATCTCCGCCCCTGTAGACCTCAGTATATTACCTCTTCCATCACTCAAGCCCCCTCCACCCTCAATCATTGCCAAAGCAAGTCGTCTAATAGGGACGCAACTACCAAAAGGGCCCACCAGACTGCGCAGCCATCACAGCGAGAGAGGGTAGGAGCTATTCCGAAAAGGAAAAGAAGGGCCCCAATCACAGGAGGGCGAAAGCCCAAGATCCCAAAATATAATCCTATGTGCAAGGGTAATCAACATGGTTCGGCCAGCAAGGGGTCAAATCAATTATCAAAAAAAGGGCACCATCCCCCAATACCCTGGCCCAGACATCTCCCAGCTCAAATGTCCTAGCGGGGGAGGAGGATCTTACCCTCCCGGACATTCGTGCTCTCCTGAGGGAAATGCTCACCCCCCTAGAAGACCGTTTAGCAAAGATGGAAACATGCTTAGTGAACATTCAAAAGGGAATCGCACAATTAGCTGATGTCTCAAAATAAGATAGTCAACTTCCAAGTGGAAGGCTGAGCCACAGTGGTAAGACGCTCCCATCAGCGCCTCCAATGGAGGAAGGGCGCCCTCCATCTAAGCCTACACAAACACATCAGCTTACGCCATAAATTCTAGAAGCTACAAACTCCCAAGCCCCAACTTGCGTAGCAAGTGTAAGCCCGCAAGAGAAGTTAGCTGCACCCGCATTGGGGGCTCATGGCAATGTTACAAAACATAGATCAATTAACTTGCCACCGGAGGCCATTCCGTACACAGTCATCCTAACAGGTATTCCAGAATTAAAACCTTCTACTAGAGAACCATAGGAGGCCCTGAAAAACAAGGTAATACACTGGCTCTCTGCCAATAGGCCCCTCCCAGAAGGAATCCATAGTGAGGTGCTTATGGTGAGGAGAGCCTCATGGCTAGGTAATACCAGGAAATTATTCCATGGAGACTGCGTCTTGATCAATTTCAGGGACCCCCTTACTGTTTCTCACATATGTAGTTGGCCACACCATGCACAGGGGACTTCTATACAATCGCTTCCTCTATCTTTCTTTTATCCATCTCCTAGACGCGAGCAGGTAGAGGAGGGGTGGGAACTAGTACCCAGGAGAGGAGGTAAATGGGCCCCAAGTGAAAGAGGCGATCACCCTCTTCGCAGATTTCCGCGACATGACCATGTTTCCACCTATAATAGGTTTAGCAGCCTAGATATGGTGGATTGACCAAATAAGACGGGGGTGGGGAGGACCTGGCCCAAAATAGGAATTCCACAACCAAAGTACGACAAGCAATCCCCATGGAGAAGGATAATTTTGACCAGAAATATATAAATGGAGAGACATGTGCTAGGACCTCTACCCCTCCACATAATATAACTGAGGCGATGGCCGTCCAAGCTGGCAGCTCAGGTAATAACCTATCAGCACGGAAGGACCCTGGAACGGTTGCGCTCCCAAACTTACCAACAGAGAGAATGAATTGTTCCTCTCTTAAGATTTTATCCTGGAACGTGGCGGGCTTGGGCAATAAAGTGAACTGCCCGGTCTGGAGTTCCTTCATTCAGGACAAAGATATATGCCTGTTCCAAGAAACTTGGGCGAGGGAAGAAGTCACCTGTACAGGCTTTGCTACATTCTCCGCACAAGCGAAATGGGGGGGCAGAGGGCGTCCTTCGGGAGGTCTGGCAATCTGGGTGGCTAACGACCTGGGATGTAGGGCCGCTGTCCTCTCACTAAATAAGGAGGACATTTTAGTTGTACTGTTGGAGTGGCCAAACGCAAACAGCCTTCTACTGATAAATGTTTACTCCAGGCCAGCCAACATTACACAGGAGTCGCGCACCATCGAAGAGCTTGCACTTGCCCTAGATGAAATTCCGCAGGGCATCCCTCTTTTAATTGGGGGCGATCTAAACTGTCACTTTGAGCCCCTCTCGGGCACACTGGATGGCTTGGCCCAGGAGGAGGACCTGGTGTGGTCTGTACCTCCATCGCAAGCCCCGGCCCCAAGAGCTTGGACCCCTCTTGCTCTACAAATTACATCCCTAACCCTGAAACATGGTCTCCGGGCCTGCAATGGAAGGATAAAATCTGACATCCCCCCAAGATATACCTACAACAGAGTGGGCAGGGAGTCAAGACTCGACTATATTCTGGTCCCATTAGCCTCGTGGTCGCTCATTAAAGACTTCCGGGTGACATCTAGGGAAGACAGCGACCATAACGCATTGGAATTGGAATATGACCATCCTGGTTTCGAGGCCATGGAGAAACAGAGGGTGGCATCTGAGGCGGGGTTAGGCCTTACGAACAACAGACGTAGAGTGAAATGGGAGAAATTAGCTTCCAATCCAGGGATGATACCGAAGCTGTATGCCCGGGTAATTCCCACACTTGAAAAGGTCCAGGCACTCATGGTGCACGGTACCACCCAGGGTGCATATAAACAACTGGGGCAGCTCCACAAAGACCTTATCAAATCGGCGTCCGAAATCCTTACCACTATACCAAAAAGGGCTAACGGACGTGCCGCCGGCCCCACCTGGTACAATACTGCATGCCGTAAGGCAAAAACTGATTTACTGACATCTATTAAGGCGGGCAAGGGAAGCGTGGAAATTAGGGCCAGGAGAACGGCTTACAAGTCTCTGATTACTAATGCTAAAAGCGAATGGGAGCATCAAAAATGGGAAAAACTTACTATTTCCCTGGCATGTGGGGATTCGCGCAAATTCTGGCGCTGTGTGAACACAGGTTCCGAGGAGCTGGCCCCAGCAATAGAGCCTAATATTTCAGCTAGGGTATGGCTAGATCATTTCCAGTCTCTATACAAGTCACCAGAAGGGGAAACAACTACTCCCACCCAGACGGCTAACAATACTTTGGAAGTGGTGCGACTTACAATAAAGGAGGTTCGAGCAGCTATTGCCGGGTTGGCATCAGGCAAGGAACCAGGCCTGGATGGCCTGCCGGGTGATCTTTTTAAGCAAGAACCAGATGTCTGGGCACCCTATTTAACGATCTTATTCAAGTCCGTTTTGGGGGGTATGGAGGTGCCTGACACCTGGCTGGGCGCAGAGATTGTCCCATATATAAAAAGGGTTCGCCTCTGCTCCCAGCCAATTACAGACCCATTAGTCTCATCGATGTTCCTCAAAAGATTTTCGGTAGACTAATGCTTAATCGTCTTCAAGATTGGATTGAAGAATGCGAAATCATGAGTCCCTATCAAGCAGGGTTTAGAAGAGGCATCTCAACTACTGACCAGATTTTCCGTCTGAATCTCTTATATTGGAAGACTGTCTCAATCGAGGGTGGCAGCTTGTACACGGTGTTCGTGGACTTGCGAGCGGCCTTCGACCTAGTGCCCAGGGACAAACTATGGACGGACTTAGGGGTTCCCGCCGATATCTTGATAATTCAGAAAAGATTACATCAGGGAAATTTTGCCAGGGTAAGGTGTGGTAGAGGAGGAACTCTTTCGGATGGTTTCCCCGTTGACAGGGGGGTCAGACAGGGCTGTGTGCTTGCACCGACCCTCTTCTGCTTCTTTGTCAATGGGGTCATTAGCCATCTCAATGGGTTGAGTAACATCGATGCCCCCAGGTTGGCTGGCAGCAGGGTTCCTGCTATCATGTTTGCAGACGATACCCTGCTGCTTTCCAAATCCCCCATGGGCATCCAAAGTGTGTTGGACGGATTTGCGAATTTCTGTGTGAGGCGTGGATTGGAGATCAATGCTTCTAAAACCAAGTACATGATCTTCAACCCGCCCTCCCTAACACGCCCGAGTCCCTTGATAGGGTCCTCCAGATTAGAGAGGGTTTACACGTTCGAATATCTGGGGGTAACAATCAACCAGTCTATGACTTGGGACTCACACCGAACTAAGGCAAATTTGAAACTGACTCAGATGACGTGTGGCATATCTAGGATGACAAAAGGATTGATCTATAAGCCATTTGGTCCCCGCCTACAAATCTATAAAACCCAGGCAAGAGGGGCAGTGCTATATGGGGGTGAAATATGGGGGCATACAGTCGCCCAGAAATTGCAGGTCACGGAGAACAACTTCCTAAGGCAATTGGCAGCTTTACCATCTAGTACCCCACTACTCCCACTAAGACTAGATCTGGGCCTACGACCTATTACAGAGGAGCTGGGACTTAAACCCATAACTTTTTGGCGCAAAATATGGAGCACACCGGAACTTTTTAACTATAGAGTTGAGCTTCAAGAGATTCTGCGCCTTGTAAAAGCCGTCCAAGTTCCATGGTTAAGATATGTCAAACAAACATGCGAGTCATTAGGAAGACCAGATTTGTGGTTTGATCCAGGAAATGCATGCTGTAGGATCTCACGCAAATCTATCTCCAAGGCTTACTATGAGCACAACCTACGCGTCTCAATCAAGAATGTTCGGGCAGGGTCCCTATCTGAATACTTCCTGGGGTTCAAAGACTCATATCATCTGGAGCTCGCTTTTGATGATATCGGCCCATCAATTACAAGGAAGCTATATATGCAATGGCACTATAGTACTCTCCCCCTCAGGGCGCAGACGGACCGCTGGACACACTCCCAGCCTACAGTGCAATGCCCAGCCTGTGCTCATTCGCGAGAGACTGACTTGCACATTATATTCTTTTGTCCAGCTTACCAAAGAGCTAGGAACTACTGGCTCGTCCCACTGCTCAAAAATCTTGGCTTTAGGCAGCATCTCCCAGCATTTAGAATTTTAAAAACAGACTTATCAGCCCCAATTGTATTTGCAGTTGCAAAATGTTTAACAACAATGTGGTTTAGTCGTAATCGCTGCATAAAACTAAACACAGTTGACTGAACACTTCTGACAATTTTAGATCAATTGCTTTATGATGGATTTTAACTCACTTTTGTGTATGACATATTTTTTTCTGTATACTTGTTGCATTCTTTTATGGTCCTAGTGACCGATATAAAGCTGATAAATAAATAAATAAATAATATGAAGTACAGCACTGCACTCTACGCCGCTACACTCTATGCTATTAGACAGTACACCACTAGACTCAGCCCTATGCCCCTGTATGCCACTCCACTCTAACTCTGCTTTGCCCCACCGCACTGTACATCCCTCTCTGTATGCCAATCCACTCTACACTTATCTACTGTATGCAACTCCACAAGTAGTCATTACACTCTAAGCTATTTTACTTTATGCAACTCCACTGTATGCCACTCTAACATATGGTATTCCACTGCACGCCACTCCACTGTATGGCACTGCATTCTATGCCACTCTATTCTACCCCACCCCCCTTTGCGCCATGCCACTCGATCCCACTTACTCTATGCCACTCCAGTTTATGTCACTGCACACTACACTATTCGACTCTATGCTACGCCACTCTGCTTTATGCCATTGTACGCAACTCCACTCCTATCACAACACTCTACGGCAGAGGTCTTCAAACTTTTGGATGCCGAGACCCCCCTGTCAACATTTTGAGGCGTAAGGACCCCCTCCTGACAAAAATGTCTAAACCTGTTGACTAAATTGCGTGGGATGAAAATGTAAATGAGGTTATGTGATGCCGCGTATTTTGGGATAGCATTGCTTCATTATTTTGATATTTGTTACACACAGTAACGCTGAGGAAAGATTTCACCCAATCAGTACCCATTTATAACCAAAATACAGCAATTATCATCATAAAGATTTCAAGTCAACCTTTGTGAAGGGCCTTCCACTCTGCAGCAATACGTGCTGCCACATTAGAAGCTCACCTGGCCCTGACCGGAAGAAGCAGGGGTCCCTTAAAACCCTGGCGGTTTTGTGTAGAGTTAAGCCGTTTTCCCATGCAGCTTTCCTCTCACCCCCTCCCTTCCATCCCTCTCTCCTCTCCTAACCCCGGATCCCTCTCTCACTTTGCAGGTCATTTTCTTTCACCCCTTTTTACAACTTCTGAACTCTCCCCATTCAACCTCTCACTTCACCTTTAATCACCTCTTGCCATTCTGTCCTTTCACTGCCCTCATCTCTAACAGTCTCTCACATTTATCTCATGGCCTCTCTGGCCCGGTCACCTCCAGTGCCCCTCAGCACTTCTCATTCACCTCGTCTCTTCATTCAAATCTTTGTCTATTTGTATCCCCCCCATTCCTCTTTCACATCTCCCCTTTGTTCTAACAGAAGCCCTCACCTTTGGATCACACTCACTTCTTGTGTGTCCACACTTCTCTTCGGCAATTCACATTTCTCCTCATCCCTGACCTCTTCAATCAAATTCTCTCACTCCCTTGCTGTCCTCTCTCATTTTGGGTGCGGATGCAAGTTCAGAATGGGATGAATGAATGTATGATTACTGATGGGCTTGTTTGAGTGAGTTGCATATTGAGTAGTGAGGGGGACAGGTGAGTGAAGTGTCACATGAGTGCAGGATGAGTAGTGTACTCGTGTGACTGCAGGTTGAGGTATAGTGTGAGCAGGACAAGTGCATTTTGAGTGCAGAGTGATCACTGTGAGTGCAAGGTGAGCGGGTGAATGGTGCAAGTGCATGGTGATCAGTGTGAGTGCATTGTGATCACTGTGAGTGCCAGGTGAGCGTGACAATAAAGGGCGAGAATGAGGAATGAGTTGTCTGAATGCAGGGTGCGTTCCCAGACCCATGAAGTAACTCAGCATGTTATTGACGGGGCGTAGACTTTAAGATCTAAGTTAAACTATTGCGGCATTAATCGGGGATCGAGGGTGAAGGAAATAAATAATGTGCTGATCCTGCAACAAACTTCCAGTCCTATGGTTAGGGTTACCAGCAGATTATTTTGATGGCCCAGTCGGTACAAAAAAAAGCAGTCACCTAAAGCGGTATTTTCAGCGCTTATCTGTGTATACTTCCCAGGGCCGGCTTTAGTGCTGGTGGTGCCCTGTGGGACAATGTTTGTTGGTGCCCCCCCAATGACCACCCCCACCCCGGATTCTCTCACTAGCACCCTTTAACAGTGACCAAGTCTCCATAACCCCACACTCTCAGATGCATTGAATTAGTTATATAGTGCCACTCATACCAGTGTAGGGTGTCCAAGCACTTTGCATCACACACACATTACACAGAGACAATCAATCATAAGTGTGTAAATCAGTGTGTAGGAAATGTTACATAAGCCAAAGGACTAAAAGTATAGGAGTCACATGTCATCCATACTGGTAGGCAGTATAGTTCAAGAGTGCTTGGTGTGGAGAAGCACAAACTCAGAGTCGAAAAAGAAACAGCATAGTTGGGAGTTTCCTTTAATAATAAGAATTGATTTCTAGCCAAATTAACCCTTTTTGCAACATTAATCAATGGTCTAATAATGTACTCTTTGTAGTGTGCATGCTGTTCTAGGATGAAAGTTAATAGCTCACTATTCTATATTAGGACTTTAAGTTATACATTTCAAGTAACAAAAGGATGTCTCTTTTGAAAGCAGTAACCTGCTGATCTGTTCACATCATACGCACTCTGTAATCTACTTGGTACACGTTCTTTGCAGCAGGCATATTAACCCTCTGCACTAACATCACCCAAGTCAAAACCTCAACTATACAACATTCTGATCTCTCTCCAGGAAGATAATGAATCCCACCAGTTATCTTGACATTTATGTGAGGCCTGGTAATTGCATGCTGCAGCAGGTGCTTCAAAAGCACAATAAACTTTCACTCACGCGCCCCCAGGAAGCCAACTTTGTATTCCTTTCCATGAAATGCATTCTCACACTACGGCAGTGAATGTAAAATCCAAATGTAAGGAATAGGCACAGTGGGGACCCAGGGGGTACTGGAACCAGCAAAAAAACCTAAGCCTCTGTAAGCAGTTTACACAGGCATGTTAAATGGTCTTTAAAGACCTGTGAAAAAACACGGGGGTGCCGGAGATAGGAATCCAGACACTGCCCAGCTGAGCCCCCAGCAGCTCAAGTTTCACTGCAGCAGCCCCGGCTGACTGGGAAGGCGCGACCCCCTTTGCATCACTCCACGGCCCCCCTGGGGGTCGCGCCCCACAGTTTGAAGACCCCTGCTCTACGGTATTGCACTCTACGTCACTCCACTCAATGCCAGTCCACTGTACACAACTCCACTATACTCTATTTCACTCTACACAACTTCACTCCATTACACTCCACTCTACAGCACTCTTCTATACGCTATTCTACTCTACTTCACTCCAGAGTATGACACTCAACTCTACATTTTTGTACTATATGCCACTGCACTGTCCCTCACTGCACTGTATGCTGCTCCATTCTACACCACTGTACTCAATGCTAATTCACTGGATTCTATCACACTTTCAAATTATTGTAACCCGTCACCTCCACACAGTATATTCAACTCAGTAACCACAATGGATTAACTATAACTTGCCACTCTACCATGAACTGTTTTCTCACAAAAAATTAGATTTGGGATGTTATAACTGCTCTTGTAAATGCTATTGTTTTATATGGCATAAGGGAGATAAAATAAAATGGTATAAGCAGTGCATGAAGAAGGAACGTGTTATTTTTAATGTAGTATAGATACTGAGTTGAATACACTGCACACGGAGGTGCACGAGTTATAATCATTTGAAGGTGGTGCATAAATTTTAAGTTAAGTACCCAATTCACAAAGGTAAACTTATACACTTGGTCTAAACTTAGACCAAACACCTAAATTTACGACTTTGGGAATTCACAAAGGGCATTTACGAGTACTATCTTTATTTCCACACTCAGGCCTGATCTCCTCTTTGAGTATGGACATCAAGATAGGACTCATAAATGCCCTTTGTGAATTCCCAAAGTTGTAAAGTTAGATGTTTGGTCTAAGTTTAGACCAAACGTCTAAGCATGAGGTTAGAAATTTGAATTTTTCTGTACTTTTACCTTTGTTTGTAGCCAAAGAATAAATAAAGTTTTATTAATTTAAAAGTGGTGCGTAAATTATAGATGTCAGTTATAACTATAACATACACATTTCTAATGTTTGTGTATTTTAAGTTTGGTTTATATTGAAAGAATACATAACGTTTTCCTTTCTATTACAATGGTTTAACCGTTGTTTTTTCATTGAATATTTACCAGAGGTCACAGGGATGTTATAGTTAGGATGACATTTCACTCGTACAAAAACCAGAGAAATTGAGCAGTTATAGTTACCTGCGCTAACTATAACTCACGCCCCCGCAATGCACTGCTTAAGACCTCACAGATATTACATCACTGATGACTGCATTACACTCTATCCATTACGTCACAACTCTACGGCGTTTATCAGGAGCCAAAAGGGTTCCATAAATGTTAACTCACAAGACACTACATCTCCCCCTCTGTTAAACAAAAAATTATGAATTTTACAAAATGCATACACATATATACATTTAAATCTCTTTGGCACTGTAATTGTTTGACTTGAACGTGTTGTGTAAAGATGAAACCTGCCACCATCAAGATCTGCTGTGATGGTCAAGAGGCAGCAGCATTCACAGGTGCTTCAGAATCAGCCCCTCCTTCACCATGAAAATATGGTGAACGATGAATCTAACGCTGAAAGTGAGAAGAATCTCTGGTAATAGACTTCCCAGGGCCCTCGACAGTCACCTTGTGTCCTTTGATCGACACCACTCGAAAAGATTCTGCATCAAAGGGAGCATCAGATTTTCTTTTCTGCATCTGACCTGTGAGTACTCTGTCTCCTCTCTGGAAAGTGATGTTTTTCTCAAGTCATCTTTAGTCAGCATATGTCTTCATCTTTTGTTTCGGAACCATGTCCCTCATGCGAGTTGCATTCTCATCTCTTTCTCTCTGATTGGTTCACTGAGGTATCTTGGTTGTCATTGCTCTCCCCATTATCAATGTAGCCAGATTTTCACCAGTGGTTGAGTGTGGAATTGAAAAGTAAGCTCTTACTGTAAAGTTTAACACAGTTTGCAAATTGAGCTTCTTAAGGGAAGCATGCTGCACAGCTTTCTTTAGCGTGCTCATAAATCTTTCAACCAGTTTATCAGCCTGCAGCCACAGAGTAGTTCTCTTTTGGTGCTTTATATTCAGTTGCTCTAAGAAGTATTTGAACTTCCAACTATTAAAAGGTGGACCAATGTCAGCTTTTAGTATGGCTGGGACACACCATGTCACAAAGATGCCATCAAGTCTCTCAAGAACTCGGCCTTGAGTGGTGTATGAGAGATCCTCAATTAATGGAAATCGCAAATATTCTTTCACAGTTACCATCAGGTAATGTCCGTTGTCGAGGGGGCCAAAAAATTCAATGGCTATTCTCTCCCAAGCATGCTTTGGGAGTTCTGAAATGTTTAGGGTGTGTTGAGTAACTTTTGTAAATAGGCTGTTGCATAGATGTCAGGCCTTTAATTCCTTCTCAACCCGCTCATCGAGATATGGAAACCAGACTCGGTCTTAGCGAGCTCGTTTCATGACAATTCCCCTATATCCTTCATGGGCCACTTCAATCATTTTCAGCAGCAGGCTCTCCGGAATCAAGATTCTCAACCTTCGCAATAGAACTCCCTCTTGAGGTATGAACATTTCATCTTTGACATTTCTGTATTTTTTATATTCACCCTCACTGGTGAGAGATTGAGTGTGCTGGTTCCATGACTGATGTGTAATCATATCTTTCAACTCTAGCATGTCACTATCGTGGCTCATGGTAGTGATAATCTGAGCTAAGAAAATTGCTGCTGGTGTGTTTGATTTTACAATAAAGGCTATTTAAGCTTTTGCTGACTTGGATGGAGTGCCATGACCTTGAATGGGAATTCTGGAAAAGTAGTCAGCAGGGTTCTGATCTTTTCCTGGATGATGCACAATGTTATAATTGTAGTCTTGTAGCCATAGTCCCCAATGTTCAATGCAAGGAGACATCTTGGCCTTTGGATTTCCAAATATTGTTAGTAAAGCTTAATGACGGTTACCAGCATAAAAGTATTTCTGTACAGGAATACATGGAAGTGTTCACATGCCCATACCATGGCTAAACATACTTTTTCAGGTAATGAGCAAGCACATTCTGGTTGGGACAAACTCCTATTTGGAAAAGCCACAATATGCCTTTGAGCATTCCGGTATCTACTGTGCTGTTAAGGATAGCACCTAACCCAACTGGGCTAGCGTCAACAATAATCTCTGTATGAAGTTTCCGACTGAAATAAGCCATTTCAGTAGCATTCTCAATAACCCCGGGCGTAGTACTACGCTTCGCCCACGTAGTGTACGTAGCGCTGCCTGCTTCGCAGTTTTCGAAGTAGGCGAAGCAGGCCGTGCTATGCACACGCAAGGGCGAAGCGAAGCTGCCTGCCGCCCGCCACCCACCTCCCGCCCACCCTCCTTTTAAAATAATGTCATGTATGCTAAAATAATTAAATATAAAGACTTACCTGCAGCGCGGCGTCTCCGGGGCTCCCTCTTCCTCGTTCACAACTTCTTGTCACAAATGCGCATGCGCGGATGCCCGCGCATGCGCATTTCTTGCGAGAAATACTCATGCGCGGGCGTCCGCGCATGCGCATTTGTGACAAGAAGTTGTGAACGAGGAAGAGGGAGCCCCGGAGACGCCGCGCTGCAGGTAAGTCTTTATATTTAATTATTTTAGCATACATGATATTATTTTAAAAGGAGGGTGAGCGGGAGGCGGGCGGCGCGTAGTGGGGCTACGCGGAGCACGCGAGTGTGCGTAGATTTGGGCACACTACACGCTGCTCCACATAGCCCCACTACGCCCACTACGCCCACCCCTGATTCTCAATGGCTTGTTCGATTTTCTTAAAACTGTTCTCACATTCATATGACAACTGACATGAGACATTCTTTTTCATCAACTCTCTCAATGGAGCACTTACAGTGCTAAAGTCTTGTATATATCTAGAACAGAGGCTGGCCATGCCAAGAAATTAACCCATCATTGAAGCATATTGTGGTGATCAGCATTTGACAGTGCTTGTACTTTATCAGGATCAGGTGTCAATACCACCATCCGAAAAGATATGGCCAAAGAATTTTAACTTTGTCTGATGTAACTCAGATTTATCTGCATTCAAAGTTAAACCTGCATCAGCCAGTAAATGACATACATGTGTGAGAGCCTTATCATGCTCTTTTCCACTATAATTGAACGTCTTCATGACAGGCTGTATGATACATCGAATAACGTCTTGAAAAAGTTCTGCAGCTTATGACACAACAAAGCTTAGCCTTTTGTATCGAAACAGACCAACACTTGTAAATAATGTTGTAATGTATTGGCAGTATTCTTTGTGTTCCAACTGATGATAACCTTATTCAAATCAAGGCGAGCGAAAACCTTTGCAACATTTAATTGTGTTATTATTTCACCAATGAATGGACCTGGATGTCATTCTTGTTCAATTGCCTTGTTTACCTGACACACTGTCCTTTTTGGGCACTACCACGATGGGAGCAACCCATGGCGTTGGCGTTGGACCAGTAGAAGGCTCAATGATCTCATGCTTAAGTAACAAATAAAGTACGTTTTTAACAGCATCTTGTGAATGAAAAGCAATTCGACTATGTCTTTGAGCAACAGGATGGACGTTCTCATTAATATGCGACTTTACATTTATGGTCTTAAGCTTTCCCAAACCATTAAACAATGAAGGCAACTGACTTACTATTTCACGGTGAGCATTCATGTTGTAGTTCATGGAAATCAGGCCTATTTCAGCAGCTATGCTGAAGTTGTGTAAACAGGCACTTGATGTTGCCCCTTGAAGCATATGGATGGGTGCTTGTACATTAGTTTTCTTGTGTTTCATTGTCGCTACAAATAAACCTTGTCCTTTTAAGGGTGTTGATGCGGCCCCTGTATACACTTTGGTTTTTGATGGCATAAGTTGAGGTAAGGGATGCAATTAATTATATGTCTCTTCAGGTATAATGTTTATCAACGAACCACTGCCAATATTGAAAGGTTTCAAACAACAAGTTTCAGCCTGAGCCTGACTGTAATCTTTCCGCATCCTGGGTGCTCCATCCTGAATACACCTGCCTCAGTGCCGATACTCCCCCCCCCATCGAGACACCCGTTGTTGATGTGCCCACATTTGGGTGAGATATCACATGTGGATCCACTGTTCAGGCCAGAGCCGTAGCGTGGATCCCAGTTGTTGATCACCCATGGTGGGGCCGTCTGGTGTGCAATGCAATGGGAGGGCCCGTGTGGGCCCAGCAGCATGGATGAAAGTGCTGGAGTGGCTGACCCAGACTGGTGCCCCCGGGGTCCCGAGCACTGCTACGATGGCCTAGAAGAAGTCACTCTGCCTCAGTAGAGTGGATGGGGGCCTGGAAGTGCCTACCTGTGCCTGGTGGCTCAAACAACGAGGGAGGCTGAAAGCCCTGAGGCCCCGCCTGGCTGGCTGTGCTGAGAGGTGGGAGAGCAACTAGGGCCCAGCCCACTGGGCCACCAGAGAGAAGTGTTGCACCCTGCTTCCAGAGGTCCTGAGGTGCAAAAAGGAGACCCATACTGAGCAGTGGAGCTCAGGAGTGCTGGGGCTGCTGGCTAGTGGTTCCCCCTATAGTGCAGGTTCCAAGCGGTGGACTCAACATGAAATGCATTGTAACGTGGTTTGGGGATCTGCTGAAGCCTGCCCCTACTGAGATGGTGCATGTGGCTGCCCGGGGGAGGTCATGGGGCTTGGGAGCCATGCCAGGTGCTGCAGCAGCAATGAGTGTTGATGCCCTATGAAGGCCTGGGGAATACCTGGATAGGCCACATGACTCTCTGCACCTCAGCCTGGGGCAGTCATGAGTGAGGCACTCTGTGCCCGCAATGGGAGGCATCCCCCCTCATCTGACAGGAGCAGGAGCTAGACCGCCCTTGACCAGTAAATTGTCAACCTTCCAGACATCGCACACAGGCCCACTACATCAGTGGCCTGGGGCATGAGGGGGAGACTAACGCCCAACATCAGAGAACCTGTTAAGATGATTCTACATACTTGCCACACACCTGGAATGATGGAGAAACCCAGGTCATTCAAGAATCCCTCCCCATTCGGAGAGGATCCCATGTCCCAGGACACTGAGCAGGCACAAGGGGTGGTTCACTGCGCAGCCTGGAGGCAACTCTCAACAGACACTCTGGCCAATTTGACAGGATTTTACAGGTAATCCTGGATACTAAAACCACTCTGGAGTCTAAGATAGATGCGTCTCCTTGGATGTGGGACTGCTCTGTGCGGACCATAGAAGGTTGGCAGAGAGGGTAGATAACAGGGAGTCCACCTTCACTGCAATGCTCCCTACGATGCAAGAACTACAAACTTAACCACAAGGGATGAAGGCAGGCATAACCTTCTTGCAACAGACAGCAAAAGACCCAGAGGGGAGCTCGAGTTGAAATAATGTCTGCTTCTTCGGTTCCCTGGAGTGCTCTGTTGTCCCTAGCATGATTTCTTCTATGAACACTGGTTTCTGTCCACAGAGCTCACTGGCAAGGTACCAACTGTTTTTTTCAGTTGAGCGAGCACATCACCAGCAGGGCTTCCTCCTCCGTTAGGGATTATGCTGTAGACAGTGAAAGCAAAGCTACTTAATTATAGGGATATAGACTTGATTCTCTATCTTTTTGGGACTAAAGGTCCCTGGCAATGCGAGGGCAGCACCATCACTGCATTCACCGTGGAGGTGCAAAGTTGCTGCAGCCCCTATATGTGAGATCAAAAACAACTGGGAAGCTTAGCGTTGAAGTACGCACTCTTATTTCCCTCAAACCTCAATGTGATAGAGGGGGAAAACGACCACTTCTTTTTGACCCTTGAAGGCAAAAGGACCTGGCTAAACTAAGGGCCTAGTGGCAGAGCTGGCAACAGAACAGCACACCGAGGACTGGCTGACCCTGAGATCGAGCTGCAGGAGGTCCAAGAGGCCATGAAATCAGCCCACAAATGAGTAAGTATCTAAGGAACAGGCACAAGCAGTGGTGAAGGTGATACAACAGAGCCGTAATCCATTTGTGGTTCTGTAATCAGACCATGCCTCAGACACTACATCAGATACCAACAACACTGCTGTCTCTCCCGGATGAGGAATGCCATGGCTTGGTACTGATGCCACAATTGGCAGATGGTCTGATATGAGGATCTCTGTGTCTTCTGGTTGGCAAGCCTCGTACCTGGAGTTTCAGGCCAGGTGGACACTTTGGGATGCCATGGGGAGGGAGGACGTGCAATGGGAGATAGGCACCACATTCATTGTAGAGGGCTTGAGGTTCGGATGCCATGGAATACAACTTGCCAAGCACCTCAGATTACCGTAGTGACTCGAATTTTACATTTAGGCTTCATATACTTACAATGCACACGTTGAACTCTTATGGCTGTGCAACAGGGGGCTGATCAGGTGGGGGGTTGGGAATGTTGTTTATAATGTTAGTATGCTGCTGGAGTTACACATACACATTTGCCTCGCCACAATTGTCACCTTTGCAGATACACACACACTGGGGTGACAGTGAAGAGGATCCACACTGGGGGCTACCATATGAGTGGTATATGGATTAAGACCCACAGCTTTGAGCAATACCACCCAATGGGCACATCTGATTGAGCTATGACCCCGTAATATAATTTATTGTCATGGAATGTGAGGGGCATGGCCATTCCTACAAAGAAAATACCATATACATACCTATCTTAAACACTGGTGCACACAAATAGCTTCCCTGCAAGAGACACACCTGATACACACAAAATTACACAGGCTTCATTCAAAATGGTGAGGTCAGATTTATGGTACCAATGCAACCTCGGCATACACAAGGGGAGTTCTGATCTGGATAGCTCCAGGGTTCTCTTTTGTGAAGGAAACACACAAGGTAGACCCAGAGGGCAGTTACATGGTGGTGGAGGGCCAATTAGATGGCATGCCCCTTTCTCTGCTGGCTGTTTATGCTCCAAACACCCATTTCGAGCGTGGATTCTCCCTGCGTGCCAGCCATTACCAGGTATGTGTGCTCAGTGCTGTCTGGCTCAAATCCGAAGCTAAGTCACATTTGGGTGGGGGTGGCCTGTTGTTGGAGGTAACTGCCAGAAACAGAGTCTGATTTAGCCATGCTGCCTCTGAAAGTCTTCTTGTTGTACTCTTATGCAGTTTAACTTTTTGTTTTCGCCTTGATTTTTTAATATCCTTTCTGTTTTTCCATCTACAGGCCATTTACCCTGCGCCATATTGGCAAAAACAACTCACACTTACCATATCAAACCGCATCCGCCGAGCACCCAAGATTGACAGGTGGACAGTCCAATTGTAATGCAGAGATGCAACTCCCAATTTACACAGTATCTTTTTTCTCTCTTCAATCATTACAACTGTGTGTTGTTTATGTTTGCTTATTTTACTCCTACAGATATTTAATGTATTTGCTACCTTTCTAAGCCCGGTACAACAGGACATAAATATGATGTATGTAACTTGGGTCTCCCTGGGGGCAGACAGACAAATGCATAATTAACATACTGCCCTTTACTAGTCTAGTACCACTCATCATTATGCATGCATTTCCTTTTCCTCCCATAACAAATTTATGATGGTTTGCTGCCAAGGTGAGTGCTGTCCGTGTGTAGTGTTTGTCTTTGTCAAACCTTTCCGTCAAATCCCCCTTCCCAACCATTTATCAAACCCCTAACCCTCTACCCCAAGGCTAAGTGATTTATTGAGGTGTGACTTAACAAGTTACACCATTAATTGATCACACACTTGGTGGGGTGGATGTGGTGAAAGCAACACAACTCATTGCAGGGTGAGGAGGATCTTGTTCTTAAGCTCGTATAGCCCACACTGGCAAAATATATTATATTATCCACCCCAGCACAGTGTATGATATCTTTTTCCAGAGGAGCACCTCATTGCCAGCATCATCATTTAGGCACTGTATTAATTTGTGTCTAAGATAAAGCTTGTCCACTTCGTACAGTTCGTAGTAGCTCAACATTGTTCTGATTAATTCAATTTGTCATGGCTAAAAATACTCTCCTCTTGTGTATGAGACTGAGTCTGTACTAGTAGTCTCTGGTGATTTTCATCAAGCTTGCATATAATAACGGCATTGACCTAGTTTTTTTATTCCAATTTGTTAACTTCCCTTTTGATGAAGAGTCCCCACTCTCCGAGTCCTTATCTTACAGTTCTAGTTTGCCTAGGAGTGAGTGGGGCCTTGTTTCAGTTCTAATGAGTTTGCCTTCAATATCAAAAGAAACGCTAGCAATGCATGCTGTTACTACTACCACCACCATGATGGCACCTTGGTAAACCATGGAGCCCTCGCTTCAACTAATCAGGTAAGAGAAGTGAACAATGGTAGATTGATCATTGTTGAAGGACAATCATTTTATACAATGATAATTCACCCTCCACCCCCTCCAAGTCCTTAGGGGTTAATAATAATATATAGTAGCAGAGTAGACTGCAGAGACTAGGAGAGAGTAGTAGGACAAGGGAGGGTACAGCATCACTATTATGTTTACACTATCAGCACAAACTGGCTGTGGCAAAGGCAGCAGTGTGAAGTAAAACAAACAATCAATAACCCCACCAATTTTTTTTTTTTTTTAAATCATTCATAATCATAAAATGATAAAATGTAAAAGTATGGAAAGTTTATTCCCTGAACAAATCTAAAACAAACCCACAACTGGCCCACCCTTCTCCCTAACCCCAACCAATGTCCAAGGAGTGTCCAAAAAATGTCCATAAATAAAGAAAAACCCAACAATCCCCAAACTCCCAACCACCCACCCAAAAACAGATTAAAAAAGGGACTGAAGAAAGCACTAATGGCAGGTTAGGAGCTTCTCGAGGTGCCTGTCCATCCGTTCCTGCCTGGCTACAATATTAACCAGCCTTCGCATGATGCGGCGCTCAAACCAGCGAATATAAGGGGGAGCAGCAGTGCTGGTGGAATGATGGCGGTGGAGGCGGGTGCCCATTGGACTGCGGCAACGGTGTGGTGGGGTGTTTGTTGTGGCCTGGCTGGGGCCCACGGCATCTACATCATCTTCTGCCTCATCCTCCAAGGAGAGCAGCTGCTGGTGCTCGGCCCTGATGTCCTCGATTTTCCGATGCCGGGTCCGGGCTGCAATCTCCTCCCTTCTCTATTTCTTGGGAGCAGCAGGAATAGTTACATATCAAGAAAGAAAAAAGACAAATTTAAACAATGCTCTTAGAGAAACACATTATGTGATAGGTATGGAAGGAGGTGATTGATGATGTGTGGGTAGGAAGGAATGTTGTGCTTGAAAACTACAGTGAGTCCAGGGAGGAGTCTTAAATACCACCTCCTCAACTCTTTGAATAAAGAAAACCCTAAAAAAAAACATTCCAGGCAATTAAAGGTGAGAAGAACACCGCTACAGAGGAGCACCTTGGTCCCTCATTCTCCTTCCCAAGGATTTTTCAATTCATCATTGCATTGTTCTTCAAACATTTTTTATTCTTCAACCTTGGCTTTGATACTCACCACCATATACGTTTTATATTCCCTCAATACACTCTTCACCATTGAAACTACCCATCCATTCATGTAGCCATCTATCCAAAGTTCCAAACATGGCTCTCTGTCTCACTCTAGTCTCATATTCTCAAGTACAAACCTTTCAGCAACATACATTTGTCATTTAACATTTACCCACCCATGCGTCCTTAAGTTTATTTCAATCAAAATAAACTACCACAGGATTCCAATTACCCATCCAGGCAGGCATCCTTTCACACATACACTTTCACCCACCCAGGCAAGCTTCCTACCCATATACCTTTCATCCATCCTTCACCCACCCATGCATCCTAGCTGTCAGCCACCAATAGTACTATTTATGCATCTGGTGCTTTCACCCACGCATCCTTCTCTTTCAGTCATATTTATTGCATTTCATCCATCCTTTCCTCTTCCATCCTTCCCTTTTCCATCAACCCATAGTTAAAGGTCTTGTTCATGAAACGTTCTCTGCTGAGTTAAAGATAGGAGTGGCCATTAATTACTCAGCTCAACTTCATCTCCTGCAAAATAAAAAAAACACCACCACATCACATCACTCATCTATTAGATGCATAGAATACCTTACTTGGGCAATGGGCATGCAATCTGCACGGCAGAGTAGTAGTAGTAGTAGTAGTAGTATGTGACCAATGGAGTCTCTGAGTCTTAAAGTACCACTACCTGGCAGTCCACAATAGGGTAGAGTGAAAGCTGACTGAAAAAGCAGAAGAAAGGAAGCTACAGACAGACTAGTAACTAGAGACTGTTTGACGTAAAGTAGAGAAACTTGAAATATAGAAAATAAGTAAATAGGATAATGCAGGGATAACCAGAATTTAGAAATGGATAGATCCAAGAGGATTTGGAAAAATAATATAAAACGGGTAGACACCACATTATTCTAAAAGGAGCAGAAAAATGAGGGGAATAAATATATGGATATTATCGCCGGGAGGACTTACTGGGGCCAGCAGAGCCATCAGCTGAGGAACTCTGGGAGGCACCTCCAGCTCCAATTCTCGGATGCCGATGTAAAACATAAAGACAAAAAAAGATTAGTGGTAATAAAATAGTGTCTCCCCAAAATATATTTTGACAGGGAAAGGCAATCGTAATAACATTGAACTTTTCTAAATCAGATCAACTAATCAATCAATCAAATCAAAGCATTTGATTGATTGATTGATTGATTGATTGATCAACTAGTAGTAGTATATTGCGGACCGTCCTATACTAGTCAAAATTTCTAAAACCTACCTACCTAGTCCACTCCTATTCCAAATTTAGTAAACTGCATTTTGGAATTACTTATACTAAATTGCAACAAATTATGTTTGCTTCTTCTCAAATCTCATTCGCAATCTCTCAGTCTCAAGTCAACCCCTTTCAACGTGCCAATGCTCTAATCACTAAGGGCCTTATTATAATGTTTACAATGATGTTGAGTGGGCGGCATTGTGGTTCTGGAACAGTCTGACCTTAGGTCGGCATCGCGTTCAAGTCGACCGCACTCAATCAATCAATCACGTACTTGTTAAGCGCGACTACTGTCCGGTAAGGGTCTCAAGGCGCTGGGGAGGAGGGGAGGTGCAGGTTCCAGTCGATCAAGGAGGAGGTCTATCGAAGAGCCAAATTTGTAGGTTTCTCGTGAAGATGGGGAGTGATGTCTTCTGTCTGAGGTGTAGCGGTAGGGCATTCCAGGCTCTGGCCACGAGGAAGGGGAAGGACCGCCTCCTAATCTGGTTTTCTGGCATGGGGGACCACGGCGTAGGAGAGCTGGGCTGATCGTAGGGTCCTTTGGGGTGCATGGAGTTCGAGTCGGCTGTTCAGGTATGCTGGTCCTGTGTTGTGGGGGCTTTGTGTGTGTGAGTAAGAATCTTGGAAGTGATTCTAGCCTCGAAGGGGAGACAGTGGAGTGTGTGCAGGTGCTGGGAGATATGGCAGTGTCTTGGCAGGTTGAGGACCAGTCTTGCAGCGGCGTTCTGGAGGTTTTGTAGCTTGCGGGTGAGGTTTTTGTTTATTCCAGCGTAGAGTTCGTTGCTGTAGTCAAGTCTGCTGGTGACGAGGGCATGAGTGACGGTCTTTCTGTGCTCCAGGAGGATCCATTTGAAGGTCTTATGTGGGAGGCGGAAGATGTGGAAGCAAGAGGATGCAACTGAGTTGATCTGGTGGTCCATTTTGAACTCGGAGTCCAGGAGGATTCCGAGGTTGCGTGTGTGGTCCGTGGGGGTGGGCGGGCTTCCGAAGGCAGGGGGCCACCAGGTGTCGTTCCAAGCTTCAGGGTGTGGGCCCATGATGAGTACTTCTGTTTTGTCAGTGGTGAGTTGTAGGCAGCTGCTTCTCATCCATTTGGTGACAGCATCCATGCCTTCTTGAAAGTTGTGTTTGGCTGCGTTGGGTTCATCAGATAGGGAGAGGATGAGTTGGGTGTCGTCTGCGTATGAAACAATGTTGAGTCTGTGGGTTCTGACGATGGGGGTGAGCAGGGCCATGTAGATGTTGAAGAGCGTGGGGCTGAGGGAGGATCCCTAGGGGACTCTGCGGGTGGTTGGTGTAGGTTCCGAGAGGAAAGGAGGGAGTCTGATCCACAGGGTTCTTCCGAAGAGGAAAGAGTAGATCCAGTCGAGGGGTTTGTCTCGGATCCCTGCGTCGTGAAGTCTGCGTGTTAGGGTGTGGTGAGAGACTGTGCCGCAGGCCGCTGAGAGGTTGAGGAGGATGAGGGCTACTGGTTCTCCTCTGTCCAGGAGGGAGTGGATGTCGGCTGTTGTGGTGAGGAGGGCAGTTTCTGTACTGTGTTTTTTTCTGAAGCCGGATTGGGAGGAGTGGAGGATGTTGTTCTCTTCGATGAAGGTGGCTAGTTTGCTGTTGATGGCTTTCTCGAAGACCTTCGCTGGCAACAGGAGCAGGGAGATGGGTCTGTAGCTTTTTAGGTCGGTTGGGTCCGCCCAGGGCTTCTTCAGGAGGGGGTTGATCACGCCGTGTTTCCAGTCATCGGGGAAGGAGGCGTTTGCCAGAGAGCAGTTGATGGTGTGGCGAAGCATGGGTGCGGTGGTGTTGGCGTCCCTGTTGATGTGGTGGGGGCAGGGGTTCGTGGGGGCCCCGGAGTGGATTGACTTCATTGCCTTCATTGTTTCTTCAGTAGTGAGGGCTGTCAAGCTGTCAATCGTTGGGTTCAGGGTGTCGGGTGGCTAGTGAGGGTTCAGTGTGTTGACTGTCTTCATCGAAGTTGTTGTAAATGTTCTTGATTTTGTGGTGAAAGAAGGTGCTGAGTTTGTTGCAGAGGTCTTGTGAGGGAGGGATGTCATTAGACTCGCTGGTGGGTTGGACAAACTCCTTGATGAGGCTGAAGAGCTCTTTGCTGTTGTGCGCGTGTGTGTCTTTGGTCCCTGTTTTCCTTGTATTTCGATTAGTTGGTGGTGGGTGTTGGTGGCGGTTCAGAAGTTGTTCTGGGTTTCTGTAGATTTGGAGTTCCTCCAGGCCTTTTCGGGGTGGTGGCATGTGCATCTGGACTCTCGAAGTTCAGTGGTAAACCATCTGGCTTTCTTGACATGTGTGTTGTTGTTCTTCTTGAGGGGGGCTATAGTGTTGGCGCTGTTGGAGATCGATCTGTGCAGAGTTTGGGCTGCGGTGTTGGGGTCGTCGTCTTCCACTGTGGTTGGGGTGGAGTTGCCAAGTGAGGAGGTGAGCTGATCATCGGTGATTTTGGTCCAGTTTCGTTCTGAGAGTAGTTGCTGGTGTCTGTGGATGGTGGGTATTCTGAAGATGACGTAGATGCATCAATGGTCTGTCCGCAGGAGTTCGGTGGTGTGGCTGAAAGTGATGGAGTTTCCTGTTGTGAAAAGGGGGCCGAGGGTGTGTCCTGCTGAGTGTGTGGGTTTGGACATGATCTGGCGGAGTCCAATGTTGTGGAGGTTGTCCAGGAGGGATGTGGTGTTGAGGTCTAGTTGGTTGCAGAGGTGGAAGTTGAGGTCTCCCAGCAAGGTGTAGTTGGTGGATGCGATGGCTTGTGGGGAGGTCCGGGGGGCCGGTAGAGGAGAGTTCCTCGAAGGGTGGCGGTAGGGCTGGCCTGTATCTTGAAGGGTAGGTGTTCTATCAGGTCTATGGGCTCGTCGGGGAGTGTGCTCAGCTGGAGGGTGGATTTGTGGACGATGGCAATTCCTCTTCCAGGGCGAGTGGGGAGGTCTTGTATTCTTGGGGTATGGCGATGTCCTGTCCCGAGGTGGTGTTGTCTATTACAAATCGATGTGATCGCCCATAGGCCATAGAGCAGTCGCAAACCTCCATTGGTCAATGTGTGGCAGGCAAAAAAGGCCTGCAGCAGAAGCTTCCATTGAAGAATGGATGTTGTTGTTCCCAAATATCCCTGCACTGTCCATGTGGCATGCACCATTCGGGTATGAAATTACAAATAACTGATTACAGAACGTCTTACATAATCATCACTAATCACATCTGCCCAAGCGAGCGGAAACAAGTACGATTCGATAACTAGGTTAGGTGGGTAGCGCAAAGTAAGTTAAGCACCTGTCTAGAATAACAGACTATTTCATAATATTTTAAAACGTAACTCCCCTGCATGTGAGCAGCAGGCTTGCTATTATTTGGGTAAAAAAATTAGCTATAGCATAGAACACACAAGTAATAATAAAAATGAATAATTTGAATAATTACTCACCTAGCCCCGAAACCTCAACTCCTAGCAGGTCCAGCAGGTCCTGCTCTCGGTCCAGGATGTCGGACCAGCAGTGCGCCAACTGCTGATGGGTGTGCCGGACCCCAGAGCAGAGGTAAACTGCCCAGTGTACCCTCGCCTAGCGCTGCTGGCGCTCCAGCATCCCGGACTCAGGCCTTCCACCTGCTGCCAGGGTGGAGGGAAGGTGGCGCTGGATATAAAAAGCAGCGCTTTCGCCTCCACCTCAGAAAACAGGGCACAGGGCTGCACTCCTGCCTGGCGGAAGGCAGCTGTGACTTGGTGCGCCTGTTTGGTACAATTGTCCCTCATAACATGGAGAAAATGCAGGAACTCTTTTTTTGCATACAGCCATGTGTCTGCCCAAAACAGTATGTGGCTTGTGATCTAGTGGCAACTTTTAGTACAAATCAATATACCAAACACAGCATCAGACACTGTCTGAAAAACCCACACCTCCAGAAATCCTCATCTGCATTGGATGTGAGACAACCATCATGATGATGCCAACCAACATTGCTGTAAGTGAAAAAGGTTAAACAACAAGATTAACTACATAAAATCACTCACCCCATTGATGCTGCTATTTGGCCCTCAACTACCCATCAAGCCCTGGGTAGGTCACTGCAAGGATGTGGGCCATTAGGAGGGGTCAGTGTATGGTACAAGCCCTTGCCTCGTTGGGAGGCCTGGCTGTGCTGGACTTCTGCTGACTTCCTGGTTCCAGTGTCACATGTCTTTCCACCTCTTCCTGCAATGAAGGCTATGCTGCTTAAAGACCCCCAGGGTCTGCACCTTCTTCACAATGGCCTTCCACCAATTCTGCTTCAGATGGGTGTTGACCTGTATGGATGAGAAAAAAATACAACAAAAGATGTTTTGAGTGGATTTGCTTGTCTGTAGTACAGTGACAGAATGTTTTACCATCTCTCACATGCATTCCCAGAACAGTCAGTACAGATTGTTTATAAACATTTCAAAGTTCATAAGAACCACTAATTAACAGTAGCCTCAACACTTTTGTTCACCGCATTTTACCAATCCAAGACATAATCTTCATCTGAACCAGGGATAGGACACTTTTCATGTAGTGAGACCCACTCCAGATTAGTTCAGCTCATTGTGAGCTACTAAAGGCTAAACAACCTGCACATTATTTGCACATAATCACACGCACTTCTACAGTTCCTTCATGCCTAACCTTCTAAGAGTCATATACTATGCTGTGCATCACATACAGTGACTAAGGGCAGTATAGAGGGCTGCATGTATCTATGAAAGTATGGTTTTGGGTGATGTATGAACAAGTATGTGTTGTAATGGGACATACCTGTCTGGCTGATTGAGAAGCTGGGTCATTTAGACTGCCAGTACAGGAAATACCTTTGCCCGTATGTGGCACCAGGACATATTTAATACATGAAGATACACATATTCCAACATTTGGGCTGTACATACACTTGAGAGGACAGACCACATAACTTTTGAGATTTTACTTGACCTTTACATTTCTCTCAATTCAACCTAGGCTGTATGTTTCCACGTAAACTAGTGGTACAATGCCTTCAAGCCACTGGAAGTAAGGTGCCTGCAATTTCTCTAATTGAACCTGGAATTTTCAGTAACATGCACTAAAAACCCAGCTAATATTTTCAGGTGAATTGTCATTTCAATGCACAGACATTTCTAACATCTTCAAATAAAACCCTGAACCTAGCTAAATCATTCAGTTCACCACACTCCAATCACAATACATCACTCATGAACAAAAGGGAGCAAATAACCTGTGGACAAAGAGCAAACAAGTTAGTTTGGTAAACATTTCCCATTCAGACAGTTAATTGTTCCTCTGGGGTCCCATACTGCAAGCTGTAATGGGACAGGACCTCCCTGGTGAGGACCTCCAACTCCTCAGGCCCTCTATCCTGCTTTACCTAGCATCCTTAGTCCTAGAGTTCAGTAACAGCAGTAAAAACTACGAGAAGGTCTTGTTTGCTGCAGCGTTAGGAAGCAGGTTTTCAATAAGCCGCATACAAGTACACTGTTTACATGATCTTCATGTTAACCTATGGCAAGGACAGTTGTGGAGTGTTCCACCTATTACGTGGTCAACGTCTGGTGACGGCTGTTGGATAGCCAGTATGCTGATGGTGAGGTCAGGCACACACCATTTTAGTATGGATATTTGTGCGTCACCAGCACTCACAATGGTGACCACTTTGTATACATATCTCAAATACGTAAAACACTGTTTGTGGCAAGATATGACACATAAAACAGAGAACCTTTACTGTATTTGACATTGATAGTGCTGATGTGTATATAACACTTCTGTTAATGGAAACTTTCCCCAAAAATATATCTTTAAAAAGTACAAATTTGAAAAATCCAAATTTAAAATGTATTATTCACACATTATTTGTAAACATGTGACTACTATGCAAAAAATATAGATTTGCAGTGGAGAAAATGTTTGAAAAATATGGTAAAATATATGACACAATAGGATTACTTATCCAACCTAGACGTGAGATGTGTGTTGATTGTGTGACAATTTTTATTGATAGTTTGTTTTCCTTACATGCAGACATTTAAACCCAGGGATGGATAGATGAAGATGTCTTAAAGTCTTTAGACTGTTTCCAGACCATGCCACCATGGAGGAAAGGGACATTATCAAAACATTCTGATTAAATAGGCAAACTACACTGGATTTGTGTCAGCAGCTGGAACCTGATCGCATGCCTCGCAGTAGGAACACAACAGCAATAACACCAATAGAGAAATTCATGGAAGTACTTCAGTTTGTGGCCACTGGCTCATTCCAATACACTGCGGCAGTATCTGGAGGCATAAAATAAACATAGTGTCCCCACCGCAACACTATATTTTCTTACACGTTAAGCACTCCCTTATTCATACATCTGCCACACAAACCTAGATGACTGAACCCAATTATATGTAATTATGTCACATTTTATTATTATAGTAGTAAAGAAAATATTTTAAACAATGCTTATTATAAAATCACAGCCTGATAATTTCTGACGCTTAATCACAAAATAATTTCTTAGTATATCCACAGGCACAATTTATACATCAATGTACATGAGTTGAAAACACATTAAATCATCAGTATCTCAATTAAAATACCACAAAAATATCAAACATATGGTTGTCCATATGTACAAGTAAAAGTAAAATAACCCTGATCAATATAGAGACAAAGATACTAGCCACTAGCCAAAATCTTAGCTAATAGACTGGTGACAGTTATCACATCACTGGTCCACCCGGATCAATCGGGCTTTATGCCCGGCAGAAACACTGCCCTCAATATTCGATGCCTACAAAATGTGATGGCTCGTAGGGAGTATATTGAGGAGGATGTGGCAGTGCTATCTCTATATGCCTCAATGGCATTTGACTCCATCGAGTGGCCGTATATGTTTGCGGTACTCGAAAAGGTGGGACTGGGTCCTAAATTCATAGCTTGGATAAAGCTTCTATACACCGGAGTGTTGGGACAGGTGTGAGTCAACAACTATGCCTCTCGGACGTTCGAGCTGCGACGGGGTACTAGGCAGGGGTGCCCACTGTCTCCGTTAATATTCTCTCTTATACTGGAGCCACTGGCGGCCTGGGTGCGAAGGGAAGTGGGGGTGCAAGGGCTGCGGTGGGCGGAGGGCTTGGAAGACCGTATATCCTTATATGCAGATGATGTTCTGTTGTATCTAGCCTCTCCGTACAAATCAATCATAGCGGTACTTGACATATTCACAAATTTTGGTAAATATTCGGGATATGCCATTAACTGGCATAAATCCATATTATATATGCTAAGAGGTCCGGCCCCCAGACTCCCGTCGAACTGTAATATAACAGTGGCAATGGAGGGATTTTGCTACCTGGGAGTTTTCATAACACCAGACCCCTATTGTTTCTATAGGTCCAACCTGGCTCCCCCTATAGCTAGACTGCGAGCTGATGTGAAGCATTGGAGGTTGCTCCCCTTAACGCTGTTGGGGAGGGCGCCGCTTTTCAAGATGCTGGCCCTTCCTCGTTTCCTTTATATATTGCAAAATTGCCCACATAAAGTCCCGGATTTGTATTTTAGAGCAGTCGAAGGGGAGATTCGCACACTGTTGTGGGACGGAGGGGCCTCCAGGATTGCACTGAAAAAACTGACGAAGGGCTGGTACGATGGAGGCATTGCACTCCCCGACCTACAGCGATACTACTGGGCGGCGCAACTGGTTGCGGTCAATCACTGGATGTATCACCCTCCGGATGACCCAGCGTACGTGCTTGATCGATATCAAACAGACAGGTCCGGATATCTGGGGGCTTTGTACACTCCCGATAGGAAGGGGAGGGGGAGGTTCTTCGGTCCTACTCAACATACACTAGAGACTTGGCATCTAGTTAATTCTCGGCTGGGATGTGCTGGGATTCTCTCGAGGGCCACGCCGTTGTGGTTCTCTCAGAAGCTAGGCATGCAATGCCGTCAGCCCGGGTTTGACAAATGGGACCTTATTGGGATCTCGGCGGTGAAAGGCCTGGTACAGAAGGGAGCATTACTTACCTTTGATGATCTCTAGAAGCGCTACCAGATGGCACCGAGAGAAGTATATAGGTATATGCAGATCAGACACGCGATGAAGGCGGCGTTCCCATCTTTTAAAGGTATACCGGAAACATCGCCATTGGTGGACCGTCTATTAGACGGACCCCTTAATTCGAAGGCGATATCCCTAACCTATAAAAAGTTGAGCAATAACTGGCCAGATACATTTTCAAAGCTTAGAGAACGGTGGCAAACGGCCCTCATGTCCCCTCGAGAGGCGGCCATCACACAAAGATTCAGGCTGATCCAGCTTCGCATATTGCACCGTTCGTACATCACAGGGAAAGTTCTGGCGAAAATAGGAGCTAGACCCGACGACCTCTGTACGAGGGGGTGTGGACAACAGGCTACATTCTATCATACATTGTGGAGTTGCCCAGAGATACGGGCACTTTGGGAGGGAGCCTCGGAGCACATGCAAACCTCCCTGGGAAAAGACATAGTATTGACTCCACAAATGGGACTGCTGAACATATGGGAGGCAACTGACCTTACGGAAATCGAACAGCACTTCGCTACACTGGGATACACGTTGGTGAAGCGAGAACTGGCCCGGGGCTGGGGGGGAGTGCACCCACCCCGTGTCGCCGTGTGGGCGAATGAGATGGCTAGATGTATGCTGGCAGAGACCGCAGTCTTTGGGGCTAGGGGCTGCCCCAAGAAATGGGATAAAAAGTGGTTGCAGTGGAATGTGTATCGAGGGAATCTCTGTGTGTCACCTACTGTTGAAATAGAAATGAACAAACGAATGGGCCGGGAGGAGAGGTTATAGTACACATCAAGTACTAACAGCTGTCCTTTGATCTGTCGAACATATTAGAGTTGTTGTCCAATCATGTATGCATGGCTTTGATGAAAAACCAATAAACAAATTTATAAAAAAAAAAAAAAGTAAAATAACCAAAACCATAGAGTTGTCGACTTTGCGTTTCTGTGGATGAAACTCGATAAGAACACTTTCTACAGTATTTTAATTATATGACAACATCAATCTGTTGGTAAAAATATAAAACATAATTACTACTACTTAAAAATATCACAATCACATATAAAGAGTTCAGTTATTATTTACACATTCATTCTCATTAACAACTACACATTGATACTCACTTATATTGGTGTTTTAAAAAAGGTTGGAATTTTAAATTTGTTTTTAAAGTTTTTAAAACAGATGCATTTAGGCCACTTAAGACAGACTTAAGGCAGACTTAAGACAGACTTAAGACAAACTTGAGACAAAATCCTAACTTAAGTCTGTCTTAAGTCTGTCTTAAGTCTGTCTTAAGTTTGTCTTAAGTCTGTCTTAAGACTGTTTTAAGACTGTCTTAAGACTGTCTTAAGTCTGTCTTAAGACAAACTTAAGACAAAATCCTAGCTTCTGTGAATACCAAAAGTAGTAAGTTTAGGATTTTGTCTTAACCTCTTCAATGCCCGTGACGAGCTGGACTCGTCATGGGCCGCGGTGGCGCTGTGCCCATGACGAGTCCAGCTCGTCACAAACCCCGCCCGCTAATGTAACGGCCTGCACAGGGCGGGGAAAGGGGCGGGCACCGAAGGGGTTAAGTTAGTTCTGTGAATCGGGCCCTTGGTGTTATTGATGTAGGATTCCTATTCTGAGGGCAGGATGTTTGGCTCCAGATGGGATCAGACATCACTAATAGTTGGACTATTAAATTTGATTCCATGTAATTTTCCCTTTCTTCTATGGTGTCAAGGTTCTAGATTGTCAACTTCTAAGTGGCACAGACTGTTTGGCTTCTGCATGGTTTGTGGAATGCATATTTGATTGTGTCAAAAACTTGTTACTTAGATATGTATGACACCAAAGCATTCAGATTACATTGTTTTTTTCAATCTTGTTTAAACTTGGGAAACACATTACCAAGTTGGTATCTATAATTTGTTTTAGCATGATATTGTTTGCAGATTTAAAAAAATGATGATGTACAGAAGGCCTATAAAATGTATTACCACAATAAATACAACACCTGTCTTGCACTTTGATTTATGTGCATTTATTTTGAATAAAAAGATGATAGCTTTGAAACCAGGAAGAAAATAGGACACTAATAAAAAAAGCACATCATAGTAGATGAAACTATATTTGCAGAGCACAAATTCTTTGAAGTCAAATGTACAAAATACATGACTCTTCAGAAAAGTT
This sequence comes from Triturus cristatus, assembly GCF_964204655.1. Taxonomy (NCBI): domain Eukaryota; kingdom Metazoa; phylum Chordata; class Amphibia; order Caudata; family Salamandridae; genus Triturus; species Triturus cristatus. The sequence goes on from NC_140594.1 coordinate 831,320,614, forward strand.
AAATGTGTCCATGAAATAGCCCACAGAGAAAATGGTAGATACACACTGGAGGAAATTAGGTTTGTTGTCTCTTGGAGGTGGTGGAGGAGGTCTTGCCATCCTCTCCTGGTGGTCTAGATGAACGTCCCCTCTCGGGGGTAGGGGGCACAGGTGCAGGGACTGGGATGGGTGTATCAGTTTCCTGCTCGTAGCAGGGCCTCCCTGTCTGTGGCTGCAAAGGTTTATTGTGTCCTGATATAGAAGATCTACAGACTGGGGTAGATCGTGCAGGAAAAGCCCTGCACATGTGCTGATAAATGTCAGACATCACCCCAGTCAAGTACCATAAATTGGAGTTCAGATACTGTAGCTCCCTATTGTGCTCCCTCTACACCTGCTTGATATTCCTGATCTATGTTTGGACCTGGCCTATCACGTCTTGGGACTGTTGTATTTCTCCCAAGACTCAGTCAATGATGGTCTGGGTGACAATGATGCCAGTGGCCTTGCTTTCCTTGCCCACTGATTCTCCCCCATTAGGCTTACCTCAACTACCCTATCCCCTGAGGCAGTGTTGCCCATCCCTCTGGGCCCTGGAATAACTGGAGTTGGTGGTGGTTGCTCAACAGTAGTCTTGACTGGGGGGCACAATATAGGAGTTTTGCTCCTGTGAACACAGGTATTAGAGGTATTCATTTGAATAGTTGATGTAGCAGCTGGGGGGGGGGTGTAGGCCAGGTGTGACTCACTGGGCCTGTCTACCCAGACAGACCAGATGGACCAGGGATAAACTCATCTTCTGGACTTGCAGGATTGGTGTCCTCACTGAAGGCTTGATCCTGGCCTGCAGCGGAGGTGTATTCGGTTGGAGACAGTGGTCCACTGGCCCTGGGTGTTGGTCCTAATATAAATTACAACATATTAAAACACTAATGGTCTATATTGTACCTCAAATCTGTTTTCAGCTACAGATAATGCAACCTAAAGAAAAAAAAAATGATCGAAAAGAAAAAAAAAAAGATCAATGGGATGTTTGTTTTCCCTTTTTACTCTTGCAGGATAATGTACACAGAGGCACACTTCAATAACAATGATGGAGAGAGGCCCTGAAATATACATTGTTATTTAGGAACTGTACATTCCATCTACCAGATATGCAACTCGATACAGTAGAGAGGAGATTTGAGAGCGGAGCCATTTCAAGACCTAGCAGCCTCCAAAACAAACCATGGTACAACCTATTGGATTAAATGGCACTGGTCATCATATGTACACTGCAAGGTAAATAGTGTATCGATAATACTTATAGTCAGCATGCCACAGAACATAATTGGAAACCTTTAAATTTGCACACTATGATTTTTGCAAGCAGATAGATCTAATTGAGTTACAAGAAGGTGACAACATACTGGATCGACACTGAAGATTACATTTTTAGACATACATGACATGGTGAATGACAACTGTTTACAGCTTTGTCTTTTGTGCAGATGCGGATGGAAAGGAAGGTTACCCAGCACCACATTGCACTATTATTTTGCGGATGTATGACGTTACAACGCATACTTTTACAACGCATGCATTTACAACGCAATTTTTACAACGCAACATCCACTACAACGCATTCCATTACATCGCATGACACTACAACGCATTTTTAAAAACTACCTTTACAACGCATTCCATTACATCGCATACTACCTTTACAACGCATACAATTACAACGCATAATATTACATTGCATTTAAGGTAGGTTTTGGATAGTATAGGGGTAAAAATTACTATTCTAACTCCAGGGGGTGCAACAGTAGGGTAAGTGTTGGATAGTATAGGGGTAAAAATTACTATTCTAACTCCAGGGGGTGCAACAGTAGGGTAAGTGTTGGATAGTATAGGGGTAAAAATTACTATTCTAACTCCAGGGGGTGCAACAGTAGGGTAAGTGTTGGATAGTATAGGGGTAAAAATTACTATTCTAACTCCAGGGGGTGCAACAGTAGGGTAAGTGTTGGATAGTGTAGTGTAATATTATGCGTTGTAATGGTATGCGTTGTAAAGGTAGTATGCGATGTAATGGAATGCGTTGTAAAGGTAGTTTTTAGGTCTCGCCTGAGACAGCGCTTTAGCGCTGCACTGGCGAGACTTATAGTAAGCGACTTTTGGAAGTGGAAACGAGTGCATTTCAGGCCGCCAACTACAGTGCATGTGCTCCGGGCGCGCGCACCATTTGGCAGCCTGAAAGCATTTGTTTTCTTTTAGTTTCGCTTTGATGTTTGATCGCGATTGCGATCACTTTCAGTTTCGCGGCCGCTTGTTCTTGTTTTCACACTTACCGTCTGTATGGTGGAGCCAACAACATAATGATTAAATTGCGCACCCCGTGTTCGCACATTGTCAAAGCTGGCGGTTTTTGCCTTTAAAGGGGCACTGCTGTGTTTCGACTTCTGAAAAGGTTTACAAATCTCCTTTAAAAGCATACGTCGTTTGTTTGTTGTGCGTCTTCCACTTTATAAAACAAACCTATTCTAGTTAGTATCCTTCCCATTCTAATTCTTCTCGCTAGTGCTAATATCTCGACATATACTTCACGCTTTGTCTTCTTATGGTCACACAAAAACAGTTCCATAATTCTGACATCTTACTCTGTTGTCAGGGCTACTGTGCAAGAGCGCCATCTACTGGACACAGACATATTTTAGGAGCTCTTCATTTGTGCAAAACCGAACTTGAGTTGGGACTAGTTTACATAAAATTTTCACCGGGCAAATGTGAATTCGTTTTGGTAACTCTTATAATGAAAACATTTTAGCATTTTGAGGCTACATCGACTTTCTCTGTTTCTTAATAATACAACATACGTGGAATTACTTTGCTTCGTGATTTTGAAAGCAAGGTATTCGTAAACCATTGCTTTTTACGTTCACTCTGGTGCAAGAATCTATATGTAGGGCAGACTTTACTAACATTTAGCATATGCAATTGGCACTTAAACATAGCCACCATACTTCTGTAGATTATATTTTAAATGACCAAAACATTCATGGATGCAGCTTTTTTCTTTGTAAATAGTGACAAAAATGATTACAATCGCGCCAGGCGGGTACTCGCAAGCATCCGTGCTATTTCTCAATACACTGTCCCTTCAACTCAGGCTGTGGAAATTGTCAACTTAGAAAGATATGGAAACGAAAACATTGTATGCTCTCACTCTGCTGCTCGGCTCTTTCTTTGTGCATCTCCTGTCTTACCCCTCATAAAGTTGGTACTAAACATAAATTTGTAGACCAGCCGGCAGGCTTTTAGTCACAGCCTTTGGTTTATGGTGCAATAAGACTGGAAATTGTCGTTTTCGTGTTTTGGACATTATTTGCCACGAAACAGCAATACTAAGGGGGTAAGGCTGGTGACAGGGTTGGAGTTTAACATTGTCGTTTTCGTGTTTTGGACATTATTTGCCACGAAACAGCTATACTAAGGGGGTAAGGCTGGTGACAGGGTTAGAGTTTACCATATTTGGCTCAAAACGGCAGAAGCTTTGGTTTTCCAGTTACTAGTATTGTATTTTACCATCTACCGTACAGTTAATGGTGCATTTATTTCTACTAGTCACTCTCAATTATTTGTCGGCTCTAGTCACCTGACCTGGGTGAAAGGGCTGCACGTGCTCTTCTCCTGGGAAAAGAGGCTGGACTCACTCTGAGAGCCCTGGTAATAGTAAACGAACGATCTGTGTTGTTGCTGAGGACTCCCTGCTCGGTTCTGCTTGTCTTGAAGAATGTGCTTCCTTGAGATAAGCACAAGTTTTATGGGGTCCCTTTGCTCGACCGAAGAATTCCTTGTCTTTGCTTTTGAAGTGTAGTGGGGGCGGGGGGTTTATGACCCCTCTATCCCTTTGCTTAGCAATCTTTTTGCAGGCATGAGCTGCATCTGATGTCGCGTTAGAAGTTCTAGAACCCAGATATTTACTCTTTGCGATAAACAAACAAGCATTTGCAATGCAATAGGTCTCGCATTTATACGAGTTTGAGCTATTGGCATTGTAAATGACAATGCTTTTTATTTAAGTTTGGTTTTTTTAAAACATAAATAAAAGGCACTGTCATTTACAATGCCAATAGCTCAAACTCGTATAAATGCGAGACCTATTGCATTGCAAATGCTTGTTAAAAATGCGTTGTAGTGTCATGCGATGTAATGGAATGCGTTGTAGTGGATGTTGCGTTGTAAAAATTGCGTTGTAAGTGTAGTGCGTTGTAAAAGTTGCGTTGTAAAGGTTGTTCCACTTATTTTGCAGAGACAAAAGCAGGGCATCATGATAGTTGTCGTCATTTGTGGACACTATTGCCAATACTTATGAAAAAGTGAATTAACACGCACCTATTTAAATTACTACCGTGAAAATTAAACACACATTTATGGTATGTACACATATGTGTATAATGCACATAGGTTACAATACAATTTACAAGCACTATACCTTTGTGTGCCTATGGATGGAGTTTGGAACCAGTTTTTTGGATGTAAGACAACCTACATTGAGATACAGAAAAGGACTAGGCAAACGCAAAGGGTGATTTATTGCGACAACACACAATCTGACAATACATATTAGTGATTGTTAAATAAATTGTCACAACCATGATGCTACTGATTTGGATAACACAAGGTATTTTGGAAACTTAATTTTAAATATATGTGTTTTTATAGGTGTCTAGAAACATTCTGAACTGCTATTTTAGGGGCAAGGACTCCATTTGTCAATACTGACACATATGTAGGTGTAAAGTACCAGTCTCCACTCCACCAGGGATTCCTGTCAAGCCTTCAGGATGTAGGATCTGCAAGACCTTTCCCTCCCAGGGAAACAGTTGTAATGGGGGGCTTGGAGAACAACCACCAGACCTCTGGCCCTGCGGGAGACACTTTGAGGCCCTGGAACAGACTCTCACCGACAGGTCATTCCACCTTTTCCTAATTTCCTCCTTTCAGTGCAGATAGTTAGCTACAGCATTCACTCTGTTGACTATTCTGTCACACATTTCCCTTTTATAAGATATGGTAGTATTTTGTACTTGTGCTCCAAACAATTGTGGCTCAACTCTAATAAATTCATCCACCATGACAGACAATATTCCACCTGTGTGACGTGGGTTCCTCCTCCCTGCTATTGTGATTAAAGAAAATTATAAAGCAGTGTCCCTACAGTGACTAAAAAAAAGATAAAAGATAAAAAAATTAAAAAAACAGGAAAACAAAAAATAGCCTGGGTGTTCAGAGGAAACATTGTCCGTGGTCCACAGTGGAATGGTAAAGGATCATGGTCTGAAATGGAGTGTGCTTTATAGTGTGTTTTACAGGTGTTCACAACTGCCCAATATACATTAGGTGTGGGCTTGTAGCATCCCTCCAATAGCTACTGCAATAGTCTAAAGCTGAACGGGTCACGCAATAGACTCCCGCCATCATGGGAATGTGCTCAACTATGTTATCTTAATGTGATTGGCACAATGCCGCCGTCCCGATGGGGTCGTAGTGCTCACCACCAGCATTGCAGTCTGTTGCGTCAGCTGTGGGTTACAACTGACATGAAGGAGTACACTTCCTTGACACGTACGGCCGCTGTGCAGTCATAGAGCTAAATACTGCGGTCAGAACACCGTCGACTTGAAGGAGTATTTGGGACCGCCGCAGCAGATTGGCAGTAATACCATCAAAATCTAAATCAGGCCATTATTCATGATCCCTATATTTAATCATGCATTTGACATATTTACATTAGACTTATTTTATGCACAAACTGTATACTTCAATTTAAATTGTTAGGTTGTCTGTAGGTATCTCCCCAAGCAAACTAAGTTTACCTTATATTTCCTGATTCCTATATATACAAGTTTGCTATTGAGAGGTGTTAATGCAGATATTACAATTGAAGCTACTCTCTACTTTCTTCTTGAATTCCATGGTCATTTTGTAAACTCGAGCATGCAAACAATTGGAATAAAAATCGAAGATGCATGGGAAGGTCCCACATAATGCATTCTAATTGTGCATATGCCACAGATCTGAACAGACCAATAAAATAAGACAATAACAGAGATTTTATTATCTTGAAAATATAAGCCAATTTTAAAGAGTGCATGTCAGAAAGCACTGACCTTGAACTCTGGATACACCGGGACCAACAAACTCTTCTGTCTCTAACTACCTCCACCAATGAACACATCCAATGAGAATATTAGGACCAGCATTGGACATAGGGAAGGGGTAGTGGGATAATAGAGAAACATGAGACATCACACACGAGCACTCTGACATGTAATTACTGCTTTATAACTCTGCACTCTCCAATGAAAATAAGCTTAGATTCTACTAGACATGTGCAACTGTGAAAGGAATTAACAGGCATTAATATTATGTGGTTCCTACCATTAGCAGTTCATATACTACTTGCTAGGTACTCTTAGCACCTTATGCATAATCATATGCACATAGTGTAATCATTATATTGACATAATAACATGCAACAATTCCTAAAGTCTTAGCCAGATCAAAGTCAAATGTTTAAAATAATTCAAAGTTCATTTCTGAGCATAACTTGATACCTCAGAATACTTTTCAGTTTTCATAAACTCTCCTCCTGCAAACTATCAAGAACACAAGGGTTATTTGCAAAAGGAAATCCTGAATTTAAGTAGGAAGTTGCTGGCTTCAGCAACACTGATTCATGATTCCCTAGCAAGAATGCTGTGAAACACGAGTAAAGCTGTATCCAAGATGGCCACCTCATCTCCAGCTAACGGGTGAGTTCAGGGAATGCTGGGAACTGTTCATTGTAAGGGTGTTGTTGCTTATTGCATTCTTTAAGTACACATAAGGGGTAAACCATGCCTCCTTACACTACCAAAGAAAATATGGCAGTAAACAATTCGGATGTGTATGTGGGTTAGTAAGTATATACTTTCTAGGCTTTTCACTAGAGCTTGGGCTGCTAAGAAATCAGCAGCCCAGAGGCAAAATAATTCCAGACACCTATTTCAAACCTCTGTCCTTGGCTCCTTCTTATTTCTGCTATATACAATCACTGTCTAAGAAATTATATCTGTATTTCACACCGCCTCTTAGCTCGCTCCTCTTAGATAACCTTGGGCCCGATTCACAGAACTAACTTCAGACAAAATCCTAAACTTACTACTTTTGGTATTCACAGTAGGTATTTAGTAGTAGTAAAGTTAGGATTTTGTCTTAAGTCTGTCTTAAGTCTGTCTTAAGTCTGTCCTAAGTTTGTCTTAAGTTTGTCTTACTTCTCTCTTAAGTCTGTCTTAATTTTGTCTTAAGTTTGTCTTAAGTCTGTCTTAAGTCTAGTCTGTCTTAAGTCTGTCTTAAGTCTGTCCTACTACTTTTGGTATTCACAGAAGGCATTTAGTAGTAGTAAAGTTAGGATTTTGTCTTAAGTTTGACTTAAGACAGACTTAAGACAGACTTAAGACAGTCTTAAGACAGTATTAAGACAAACTTAGGACAGACTTAAGACAGACTTAAGACAGACTTTAGACAGACTTAAAACAAAATCCTAACTTTACTACTACTAAATGCCTTCTGTGAATACCAAAAGTAGTAAGTTTAGGATTTTGTCTTAAGTTAGTTCTGTGAATCGGGCCCCTTCTGTTCATTATACTTTAACACGTCTTAAGTCAGTGCTTAATTTGCAGAAGAATAAGTGCTGGTTCACAAAGTTATGCTAAGAAGCCCACTGTTGGGACGGGCACCCTGAATATCAAGAGTACATAGTATTGAATCTATCACTTGTCTCTTTAATTGACTACCAGACACTCCCTGACCCTTTAAACAACTCTTGGAAGTTCGTACTTTCTTCCTTCGTAACACTTTTCTATTTCTCCTTCTTTCCCCTTGGGGCGTTTTCCTTCTCTTACTCTTGGGAAAAATAAGATGAGGAAAATTAAGTGTCGGTCCTGAAAAATGAATGTCGTTGGTCCCCACCGGTAACCACTGCCTCAAATTAAGCACTGCTCAAAGTGCATATAACTCACTGCCTTTAGCTCTTTGTCATTCAGTGATAAATAAGTCGTCTAGCTTAAGCTGTTAAGTTTTTCTTCTTAACATTTTCTCCTTTTTCCATTTCTGCCATCTTGGGATTCAGTTTGTGAGGAAAATGTAACTCTTCACCATTAAACCATGGACTGTAGGCTCTGCCTTCTGACACCAGGCCAACTTTTACAAAATACACCCTATCTAACCTCCCACTCTGCCAAAATCTTAACAATCTAGTTATGAGCAAACTTTGTCAGAAAGATTGACTAGAGTTTGAGACGCCACTGGCGTTTGGAGCTGATATATTATTTTATATAACTCTTACACAAATGTAAACAGTGTGCCTTTAAGACCAGTAAAATATACATTTTTTGCTACACTGATCTGATGTTTGTAGTTTTTTTATTTACCAAAGATATGTTGGTGGTTTTCACGTCATGGGCAAATGGTTTTCTCCCTTTTCTCTCCAGTGATTCAGAAATATTACTTCTTAGGGCCCGATTCCGATTCCGGTCGGAAATCGGACCGACCGACACGGACCGGGAATGTAGTCCGACCGACTCATATACGTGCTGTGCGACCGACGCAGTACGATGCAATGCGTGTGAAACACAACCGACTCGCACGGAGCCCAGTACGTACGACCGACACGTACGTAAACCAGTGATTTGGCCGTAAAAGAGCCCGACGCGACAGACTCGTACACGAACGATGCAACATAGGTTAGCATTAGCCTGATGTGACAGACTCATACGAGATCGATGCCACCTAGCCTAGCATCCGCACGACGCGACAGACGCGTACGTGGACAATGCTACATAGCATAACGTGAGTGTGACCGACTCGGACAACCCCGCAAATCCTGAGAAAAGCATCCGTCGCGGTCAACTGAACGTCTCCGTCTTGCTCAACCGAAGCCAACAGAAACAGTCTAAACAAGCACTGTCAAAGACAAAAAATACAAAATCATGTAAGACACACCCACAACTCCGCCTACATAAAAGGCCCAAAATCCTAACCATGATCCTTTGCAAATTCAACAGAGCAGCCAGCAGCGAACACTACCACACTGCACTGAGAGACCCACTCACAAATCACCCACCACACAACGTTTACACCACTAGCACCTCTCTAAAAGCACACTCACAAACACCCAGCTTCACTTGCACACACTCACCCTGATTTTCACACACACATCCATCTCCACCACCACCCATCACCATGCCCCCAAAGAAGAATCCAAAGTTCACAGATATTGAGTTGGAAGTCATGGTAGATGAAATTCTCAGAGTAGAACCACAGTTATTCGGCACATTGGTCCAACAGACCCCCATGTCCAAGAAAACCAAGATGTGGGAGAGGATTGTCAACAAGGTGAATGCACAAGCAACTTGCCTGTGCACAATGGACGACATCAGGAACAGGTACTATGATGTGCAAAGGAGGGTCAAGAAGCTAATTGGCAGAGACCATGCCCTGAGTCAGCAGACCGGCGGTGGCCCTCCTGCAAAACCTATGCACTTCACTTCCTGGGAGGAGAAGGTGCGGGCCATCCTCCCACCGGAGGGCATCCATGAATTATCAGGAATACCAGAGCCTGGGGAGTACCTAAACAACTAGTCAAAAGTGTGAGGCAATACACACCCACAGACATCACTGTCAGGGGTCAGTGAACCCATTCACTGTTAGCAAAGCCATATCAACCCAAATGTAACTATGTCAATACATGTTCAAATTTACTAACAAATACAGCAAGGCTTTGGCTCAAAACATCAACAAACACTGTCAACCATCTTGCCAGCACAGTTCCACTCACTCCCAGGGAAGCACAGTCAAAGGAAGAAAGGTTGGGTTTGCTGGGAAGGTGGGTGTAGCCAAAAGCATGATGGGAGTCATAGTCATAGTCACAGTCAACAGTCCACTTCCCACATGGCCCAGGAATACCACCATGCACCATGCTCACCTCACTGGTTGTGGAAAAGTACTGCCAAGATGGCTGACACTGGCCTCTGGTGTAGGCAGCACAAGGCCCTGTTGGGAGAGTCGTGCACAAACAGACACCAGGACACCCCTGTCAGATACCTTGACAGCACTACATCACTCACTCACAGGGAAGCTGCGTCACAGGAAAGAAAGTATGGTTTGCTGGGAAGGTGGGTGTAGCCAAAAGCATGATGGGAGTCATAGTCACAGTCAAAAGTCCTCCTCTCACATGGGCCAGGAATACCACCATGCACCATGCTCACCTCACAGGATGTGGAAAAGTACTGCCAAGATGGCTGACACTGGCCTCTGGTGTAGGCAGCACAAGGCCCTGTTGGTAGTAGTGCTCAAACAAACACCAGGCCCCACTGCCTGACACCTTGAATGTAAAGTCTGACTCACTATCATGGAAGCATGGTTCATGGTGGCCTATCTGGGCTGTGGTGGAGGAGGAGTGACAGCGCTGACCACATCTATCAGCAGGCCCTGTCACACCCCCCCCCCACCCTTCCCAAAAACACCAAACACCACCCCTGGGACTATGCTCAACCTGAGACTCAAGGTAAATCCACATCCAAGATGCCTGACACTGGGCCCTGGGCTGATGAGCACCAATCCATGGTGGGATCTGTGTTCAAATTCAGATTGTAACTAACAACATACCTGCAATGAAACTGGAAAGCTCACCATTCACAAATATTACAAAATTCAGCACAAACTCGCAGAAAGGCAATGGGATGCAAATACCAGGCACATGCAGCAGCCATCTTGTTTGCACACATTCACTCCCAGGAAAGCTGATTCACAGGAAGGAAGGTAGGGTTTGCTGGGAACGAGGGTATAGCCAATAGCATGATGGGATTTGTAGTCATAGTCAACAGTCCTCCTCCCACATGGCCCAGGAATACCACCATGCACCATGCTCACCTCACAGGGAGTGGAAAAGTACTGCCAAGATGGCTGTCACTGGCCTCTGGTGTAGGGAGCACAAGGCCCTGTTGGGAGTTGTACATAAACACACACCAGGACACCACTGTCAGACCCCTTGAACGTAAACTTAGACTCCCTGTAATGGAAGCATGGTTCATTGGGGATTCTCTGTGCTCTGGGGGAGGAGGAGGTTCTGAAATGACTCCAACTGCTAGCAAGTAAATGCCCTGGGGGTGATGTATGAATTGGCCAGAAGTCACACCTAGGCACTGGCACGCTCACACATGTTCACACTCTCACCCATCTTAACTGTACATTTCAATTCACTGTCTGGGGATGCATTGTCCCAGGGGCGCTCCTTGGGCTGGCTGTGAAGGTGTATGGAGTACAGGACAAGTGGTGAGATGCAGACATAGCACACATCAATACACACTTGAAGCTACATATACTGTTGCATGGTGTAATTTACAAAAAGTGCTGCAGTGAGCTGCTTTCAACTCCCACATCATGCAGCGTTCTCAGCATCCATTCAACTACACTCCCCTCACTGTCATTTACACTTTCCACACAAGGAGTAATCTGGACTGGTTTGGAGGAGGCGTACAACTTACAGCACCATCACACAAACACACAAACCTCTGGACCTCACAGTAATCAGCACGGAAAAGCAAAAAAGCAGCCTTGCCTGACTCCTCTTTCCATGGAGGAAATGGACAAGATAAATGACGTCATCACGTACAAACCTCTGCAGCAACCTCATTTGCAATGGTATCACAATCACATGAGTGCAATGAGATGAGAACTAGGAACACATACACCTAAAAAGTACCTCTCAGTTCGCCCGATGCTAGCCCGTCCGTCTGGCAGCTTCACCCCTTTCTTCCGCTGCACTAACCTACGATAACCTACGATAACCGGCGCAAGGCAGCTCCCAGCTCCCGGCTTCCGAGGGCTTCCGAGGCATCCGCGGCATCTGTGGCACCCAAGGATTTGACAGCACCCAGGGATCTGACAGCAGCACTTGGCACTCGGCAGGACCCGGCGACCCCCGTGGCGGGATCAGCGGAGAGACCTGCGGCGCGCCGACTCGGTGCAGAGAGCTGAGGAGGAGAAACCGCAGCAGTACAGCAGTACAGCAGCAGCAGGTGAAAACGGTGAGTGGCTGCCTAGTCTACTCCTCGACCCATAAACGCTGAACCACAGGAGCTGTCGATCCTTGAACTAAATCAGCCCATGCCCCGTGGTCCGCTTAGCTGTTTGCGAAGGGCAGAGGGCAAAGGAGCAGAGGAGGTCTGAAGAGACAGGCCATGTCCTGCTGTGACCTGTTGTGACATGCACCGAGCCTAGCACTGGGCTTAGCACCTGGTGCTTAGCACTGAACTCAGCGCTGGGAGACTAACACCCTCCAGGTTATCGGTAAAGAGTCATTACCACTAGAATACGCTACTTGCCGGTAGGGAGCTTTGAAAATTATCCAGCAAAGATTTAAGCAGTTGCAGAAGACGCAGCTCCAGCGGCTCCCGCTGCCCGAGGATTGTACAGGCTTGTATAGGCTTGTGTAGGCTGGCCCAAGGGAGCTAGGAGTGGGGCAGTGCCTGCGTCCACGTCGCAGCACACCGGCGCACTTTCAGCACAGTACAGCCCCAGTCCCCTATAGACTCAGAGTTCTTGCTGAGAGGAATAAGCAGAGTAAGCAGAGGGTTTGTAGTTGGGAGGCAGGGTGAGATAGCCGCCAACCCCTTCTGCCTCACCCAGCTTTGATCCCGACAGTCATCAGCGGCCCCAGCCTCCTCACTTACCCTCACTTATCAAAACTGTGTCACTCTGCGAGTCAAAATCAACAATTAGCAACCGGCCACTAGCTATTAACCATCTAACCATCTAACCTTCTAATCACTCAGTTAAAATTGTTTCTGGGTCAGCATGAGGTCCGGAAAAGTGAGAAGGCCCATTACAAAACCAGCACCCACACGAAAAAAAGGGGCCACGTACGACGTAGGAGCGTCCCTATCAACTACAGATAGAGACCCCTACAAAACAAGGTCCATTAAGGAGAAGGACAACCCAAACGACATTAACTCCATCAACGACATCGGTGAAGACACGGGCTGCCCTTGGCCCACAGGCATGGACGCCATCAAAGATAACAACCTAGAAACCGCAATAAATCCACGAATCTCAACAAAACCAAGTAATTCAACAAAGGGAGCGAAAAGGGAAAGAACCGGAGATCTCATAACCATTGACGGAGAACCACCTATGAAAACCTCACACTCTTACCAACCAAAAATTTATACGAAATTTGCGTTCTTAAAACACCCAGAAACAGCAATTTTTACAACTAACGGAAACCTAGAAGGCTTACCAACTCCATTGGAGCCTGGCAAGATAGAATTTCCACCAACATATGAACAAAAAATACCGACTTCAGAAAAACGCCAAAAGTCACAGTAGCGGATATACACACCGCCAAAAACCCCACGACACTAATCGAAAGCAGCCTATTAATTAATAACGAAGAAAATGGATTAGCAGATCTGCCAGTGGAGCTTAATAATCAATCATACACTGAACTGACAAACCCTCAAGGCACACAGACTCAGCTCAGGAGGACAAAAAAAGAAAGCTCCCCAGACAAGGACACAATACTCAATGGGTCAAGCATTTACGGATCATTAGATGCTTCCATCATTTTAGAACAACACGACCCACAGGGCTGGGAAGACCGACAAACAGGCCTGCTATGGCAAAAATCTTGTTACGCGCAGGACGCTAGGACAGTAACATCTCGACAAAATAGCAGCCTTTCACCAATGCCGAAGAGCGCACAAGACGGCCTCCATATGGCCCCAAATGAGCAGAGCAACATGGACCGCGCCAGTACGCCTAAAATAAATCGGCAAAAGGAGAATCCATACATCATAGACAGTGACATGTCCTTCCTTGCAACACAGGAATGGCAAGACCTAGTGGCGGCATACAATCTAAAACCTACAATATCCTCAAGCACCAAGAGCCCAGAGAGTAAGAGCAAAAGCTCTTTCATTACTTTCTGGGCAAACCTATTAAACACAATACAGCTCTCAGCAGCAGCTTTACAATACCAATCAGAGAAACTAGATATGCAGCTAACAGTATTGCAAACACTAGCTGAATATACTTCAGGGATTGAGAAGAAACTAGGCGACTTAAATGGCTTGATAAAAAGGGGCCAGGAAGCAGTAGAACTTTCTGCCATAGCAAGAACAGAATGCGACTGTTCCCCAATAATCAACAAGCTATCAACATTACCAACCATGCTAGAAAATCTTCTGGTCAATCTGAAACCTACAGCACCATTAGACCTTAAAGATGCAGCCAAGGAGGGAATCGCTGCAAGGGACCTCCAATTGCATGGAGCCCCAGAAAAAGCAGAGAATTGGCTGCTCCAAAACACTAAGACCTGTTCCTCCATTGACAAACATTCGCCAAAAAGCGTACCCCTAAACCTCTCATATCAAGAACCTGCCACAACAGAGGTGCCTACTAACTCACAAACTCGCTGGAAACAAAAAAGGAAGGGCAGGAACAGGAAAACAACAACTATGGCCGATGAACAGGAGAGGCAACTAGTTGAAACCCACTGCCTAGTGGCACAAGAAGAGACGGTGGGACCACTAAACCAGGCTAAGCAGACACCACCCCTGGCCAAAAAATTGTTAACCATAAGGACCCCCATCAAACCCACAGCACTGAAATCAATAGAATCATTGGAGATAGTAACAGAACACCCTGTATACGAGGACGTCCTAACGGAGCAACGCTCACAACAGCAGGATAGACTTGAAACAATGTCTAATCCACGCAGTTCAGCAAGGAACCACACTGATAGCTGGCCAAGGACCACGCCACAAAATACGAAACAGTCGGCCCCGGAACAGGAATTGGAACAACTTACAACACAAGCAATTTCAGTTATAACTGATAACACCAATGACCTACTCCTCACCGGGGCTAGCCACCCCGGACAAATCGCAACCCGAGAAACTAGAGTCACCTCAAAAAACAAGACAGATATACTGATATTCGTACCGGAGTATAAATCCAGGGGCAGAATGGACACCTTGAATAGAGGAAACATAATCAAACTAATTACATCAATCAAAGGTCTAGAAGGTATTACCACAACTGATTTACTTCAAATCGAATTCCAACCTGCACACGACCAGTTCCACCCAGAAACGACAAAGACAACATGGGTATCAAACGACCTGGTTGACCGGATCTTAGGAGAATTCAACACATTTGCTCAATGGGGAATAAGGCTGGAACCTGGTAGAAGGCCAGCCTACCCAAAACCGTTCCTAAAGGAGAGTGGTAAAGAATACTCGCCCAAAGTTACATCAATTCTAAAAGGAGCCCTCAGCCAGTCACCAGGCTGCCAAAGAAGGTCCCTACACATTTCTACGGTAAATACGCAATTTACAGCTTCCAATCCGAATATAATACAGCGAACAATAATAAATAGAGACGGGCATTGACATGGATCCTCTGTGCAGCCCTCATCATACACAACTTCGAATAATTTCAGAGTATGCATTTGGAATATTAATGGCCTGACCGACAAATTGAATGATCACGATACGCTAGAATACTTAAGGACATTTGACTTGATATTACTTCAAGAAACCTGGGAAGAAGCTGAGACACCCCTTGAAGGCTACATGACGCAAATCGTCCCTGCTACCAGGACATCACCCTTCGGTCACAGCTCAGGCGGACTAATGATCTTTGCCTCAATCCTCACAGTACGATCAATGAAGGAAATAAAGATTAAAACCATAGCTCCTAACGTCATACAAGCGACCGAGATAACAATCAACACCAGAAAGCCGGATCATCGCCTGGTAATAGTTAACTCTTATATACACCCGAAACATAGACGGAAAGGTGCAAGAGAGCTGGCCAATGAGACAGCAAGAATTATGGATGAGGGGGAAGCTGAACATTTAATCCTCGCAGGAGATTTTAACCTCTTTCTTTTTGGAACCGCGATGGACGATGATTTGGCACATGATCTTAATAGAGCCTGGGGAATACCAACCCAAGTACAACCACCTCCAACTAAACAAACCAATTGCACGAACCAGCTACTAAAAGAGTTAGAGCAATTAAATCTAAGGGCCCTGAATGGCCGGTACAAAGAAGACATTCCTCCAGCACCTACCTACCATTCGGCAGCAACTTCTTCCTACCTAGACTACGCATTTGTAACTCTCCCTCTCTTTAATATAATTAAATCATTTAAGTTGGGTGTTAGTGATCAAAGTGACCATTTACCACAAGAAATCGTTCTAAGGACAATTAGAGAAAACCCAATGGAGGTCAGGGTATGTGCTAGATCTGAATACACATCAGATTTCAAACGCATAAGACATAAACAAAATAACATCGAAGAACTGTCCTCAAACGCGAAGGAGCTCTTCCACCAGGGCAACTTGGGTGTAAACCCTATAGAGGCCTGGGAGTGGTACACAAAGACTCTGGGAACCAAATACGCAACCAAACCAAGGCAAGCGAATAACAAAATCCCTAAGTCTGGATTAAGCAAGACAAACAAGCTGGAAATAAAAAGTATTAAACGGAACATAAAGTTAACCTTAAACCAAATCCGTGCACAGCCTAAAAAAGGGCCTTTACAAGATGTTCTACGCAGTTTAAAAGCAAGCCTAAGAAAGACAACCTGGGAAATCAAAAGACAGGCGAACGACGACCTCTGGGCAAAAATAAAGCACGATTCGAAAATAAAAAACAGTGCTAAATTTTGGCAAACTATTCACAGCTTACAACGGCCAGGCCACCAAGGAATAAACTCCTACATTTCAGAGGCAACTTGGGCTGACTATCTTCACAACCATTTTAACGATACCAATGATATCCCCACATCTCTGATAACACTAGAAACAGATAACACTCAGAAGGACAACGAAACAGGAAAGAATGAAAAAGGGCTCAGAAACCCCAAGGAAATCACAACGGGAAAATACGACCAAAAGAAGACCGACGGGACCCAGAACAACAGCATATTATCATGCAATTCAGAGAATAAAATCAACATAACAGCGGACCAGATAAAAACTCAAATAAAAAAGGGAAAAATGGAAGGAGCTCCAGGCCCAAATGGGATACCACCGATGATATTTAAACAGGACATTGATTTCTGGAGCAACGCATTAGTACCGCTCTTTGTGGGCATACAAGAACTAGAAACCTGCCCGGAATCCTGGCAAGGATCAATAATAAGCCCAATTCATAAGCAAGGAGACAGGAGCAATCCTTGCAACTATCGCTTGATCGCTCTACTTGATTTAGAAGCAAAGTATTATGCTGGCATTCTACTGGATGAATTGACCTCCTGGGCAGCTTCAAAGCACATAATTCCGGCTAATCAAACAGGGTTCTGCAAAGGACAAGGAACTACCACCAATATCATGGCACTGACTCTGTTGATAGACTCGGCCAAAGTAGGAAAGAACTCGCTGTTTCTATGTTTCATTGATTACAGCTCAGCTTTTGACAATGTGGATCGGGGCAAACTTTGGCAAAAGCTTGACAAATGGGGGATACCGCAACCCCTCTTGAAGCAATTCATTTTACTTCATACTAATACCTGGGTTAAGATCAAACTGGGAGACGGGACGTACCTCTCCAGGCGAATCAACACCTCTAAAGGACTGAAGCAAGGGTGCGTCATAGCCCCCACTTTGTTTAACCTCTTCCTGGCAGACCTACCAGGGGAATTGGACAACATCAAATCACCTGCCCCACAGCTGGGGGACATCACTCTGTCCAATCTCCTTTACGCCGATGACCTGGTTCTAATAAGTCGAACTCCAATTGGCCTCCAGCACCTTTTAAACACTACCAGCACTTTTTCACAGCGCAACGGATTTAAAATCAATCTAAAGAAAACAAAAACAATGGCCGTAAACTACAAGAAGGCCAGAAAAAACTGCTGGTACCTGGACGGACACAAATTGGACCATGTAACGTGCTACAAATATCTGGGAGTCCTAGTAGATAGCATAGGCTCATTTAAACCGCAATTAGGGATGCTACAACGGAAAGGCTCCATGAGTCGTCTCGCGATGATCCCCTTGAAGAAAATATTGCCAGATTATACGCTTGATCCACTCTTACAAGTATTGAGAGCTTGCCTTCAACCGACGCTAACATACGGGAGCGAAACAACGCTCGGAAAAGATGCTCTTACCCTTGATAATGTGATCAGTAAAACTTACAGGACCATCTTTCGGTTACCTAACTATGTATCTCCTGCCCAAATTCGATTAGAGTTCGGGGTTCAAAAACAGACAGTAGAAAGAAGGGGCAGCTTCATAAAATGCTGGCATAAGATTAGAAACGCCGAGCAAGGTACTTTAATTGCCTATCTCTGGATTGAGCTGCAACGTCGAGAACGGTCAAATGCAAGGAAGTACCTGATGGAATCATTAGAAGTACTTGAATTGACAGACCTCTGGAACACCCCAGTAGACCATAGAAGTTTTAAAAAACTAGTAACAAACATGACAAAAATAACATCACTATTAGAGGATAAAGAAACTCTAGCAAAAAGAGCACACGGATGGACAGTCTTAAGCGACTACAAATCATTAAAGACTCAAGCGTATATGGATCAAGGATTCAAACAGAAGATCAAAGAGAAATTTTTAAAATTGCGACTCGGTATACTACCAATTCTCCCCCACCTGGCCCCATGGAAACGGACTCAGGAAGACAAAACTTGCCGTCTCTGCAACACAGGACCTGAAGACCTAGTCCACATAGTATGTATCTGCCCAAACTTAATGGACAAAAGGAGATCCCTATTACGTGTAATATGGAACCAGAAGGGCATCAGAACCTGTAGGCATGCAGTCAAACTATGTTTTAACCCGCAGGAGACTCAATTAAACTGCAGATTTACAAAATATTTCGACGCAGTGGCGGAGAGAATTAAGCAGAAACAAAGCGAGGAAACTGAGTAAAAGCCAAATAGCGCCTTCGAGCATTTCTTATGGGCTATCGCCCTAACGAACAATTCAATAACGCAAACTATTAATATGAATCTCACAATTTTAATTTCTGATAATTAAATTGTTTTTATCTTTGATATGTATCTCTTTTAAAAGCTGTGTATCTGAAATTGTAAGTTTTAATTAACTGTGCAATAAATTATCTATCTATCTATCTCTCAGTTCATCAAATATATACCTGACTGTGACTATGATGTGTGACACACCAATGTGATGGGAAAATACATGCCCAAATGGCAGCACACATACACAAATCTTGCCACACGTTGTAAGAGGAAGTACACGTATGTCATTGGGAAAGCACAAATGTATAAAAAAAACTACACACCTGTGTCTGGCGCAGGGTGGCACTTTAGTTTCAATGGCTATGTACAGCCAATGAATTAATACATGAGTTTCTCATGCACAAAGCTCTAGGTGCTCATCAAAATGCTTCATGTTGTAATTACAGTGTCTTTAACCAAGATAGGCCTCTGTCTGTGACAATTGAGGACGATGCAATGTACATACACTCATCACGAAGTATAATAGCAACTGTAATGTGTGTGATCCGTTGATGTGTGCAAAACCACAACATACATTGTGTGTTTCTCCTACCCACAGGGCCTGCTGGGGATGCTGCAGGAACAGAACAAGAATCCGAGTCCCAGACTCTGGTTGACCCTGAGCTCTCCGGTGTGGATGTTTCTCAGTCCTCTTTGGACGACGATGAACGACCTGGTCCCTCTGGTGTGGATCGGCATGCAGCACCAGCATCTGTAACTCCAGCACACCCTGCGACCACTCCTGCTACATCTGCCAACACCCAGATGACCTCTACCTTCACGAACAGACCAAGGCAAGGGAACACCGACAGCACAGCTACACAGGGCACTCCGGAGTTGGCGGACAACAACACCACTGTCAACAGTGAAGGAGGCTCAGTGTTTTCTGTGCCTGCAACAGCAGGTCCTGCTCGTGTGGGTAGGAGTGGTGTGAGGGTACGCGTGGTGAGGTCATGTCCTAAAGATGGTGCTGCTGCCCAAGATGACCCTCAGTTAGGATGCATCATAAATGCATACCGAGAATGCACCGGAGACTTTGGCCAGGACGTTGGGATCCTCAAGGACATTCAACATCAGCAGGCCACCCATTTTTCCAAAATGGACTCCCACATGTCCAGGATGGACTTCCACATGTCCAGGTTGGAGACCACATGTCCAGGGTGGAGACCTACATGTCCAGGATGGAGTCCAAAATGGATAAAATGGATGACCTCACTGCGGTGCACAGGGACATACTCACATGCCTCCGCCAGATTGCTGACAACATGGCCACACCTCCCTGTGTGCCCACTACATCTGTCGCCAAAACACCTGCAACTTCCACAGGGAGGGATGAGGAATCTGGCGCAGAGTCCCCAGCACCGCTGCAGCCTGCACCTGAGGGTCCCCCTGAAAAGAAGACGAGGGGACGTCCGAAGAGGGACAATTGAGTGACAGATGGCCATGCATACTCCCCAGGAAGTGAACACCTGCTCCTGATATCCTCCTTTGTGTGCAAAGCGTTCACCTTGCTGACTGAAATGGAACTCTTCCACATGGGATGGAGGGTTTAAGTTGGAACAATGACTCAAATGACTCTGTACTTGGCTCTGAAAATTTCATCTACCAACACCAACAACTCCTCTGTGAACTTTGGATTTATATCACACTGTACAGCACTATCAATTTTGTGCACTATTTCACACATGCATATGAATTAAATCATGATCACACATTACTTGCCTCTGTGGTGAATATAACTTGGTTTGTGACATAGAGATGATGACCTGCTAGGCAAATACTGTTCAGGAAAACAACTACAGCAATTAAAACACAGTCTTGTGAGTCATGGAGATGTGACACATATGAGATATACACACTGCAAGGTCAAGACAACAAAACAGTGCCATGCCACACATACTCATTGCCTCCACTATTGTGAACTGAAAAGACACCAAAATGCACATACACTAAACTCATTCAGAGAAAGTGGCAATCACGCAACAGGTATAGTATGCCTAGGAATGTTTGATGTGTGTATACAGACGAGGCACCCCCCAATGTGGAGTACAGGTTTATTACACAATAACACCATGTCACCTCAACAACAGATGCAAGGTAACCACATTGTGACAATGCGCACAGAGCAACCAAGAGGGTCAGAAATGTCAGCACTGGGTTGTGTGACACCGCATCCGGTTTCAAAGAAAAGTTGCACTCTGTAACGCCATTGTGTGTTCTGTAGGTCACATAACACCAGACAAAGGACCCTGTGAAGGACAGACAGAGAACAGTATTGAAATACCTATATATCTGCATACATTTCCAATACACATTACACAAACAAGTCAACTGATTAGTGGCAACATTCTAGGACACAGGGCATCACTGTAATTGAGAACATAGTAATTCAATGGATAAATAACTGCAAGGATCAGGTCAAGTAACATGCAGCCACACGTACGCAGAGACATTGCACTACATACACATGTCAGGCAAAGAAAAGAGTTGAGTAAACTCTTCACTGTATACTCACAATTATGAGAAAAAGATGTTGATGAGCTGGCTCCGAACATCACCCTCACCCTCATCATCACTGGCAACATGACCCAGGGCTGAATTCTCCCTTGCTGGAGGCTGCTGGTTGTCATCATCGGGGATGAGAGGTAGCTCTTCCCTCACTGACAGGTTGTGTAGCATGCAACACACAATGATGATCTTACACAACCTTTCAGGTCCATATTGGAATGCCCCTCCTGTCGGGTCCAAGCAGCGGAATCTACTTTTCAGTAGTCCAAATGTCAGCTCTATCACTCGCCTGGTCTTCCCATGTGCCTCATTATAACGTATCTCAGCAGGGGAAACAGGGTTCCTGAGTGGTGTCAGCAACCACAGCATGTTGGGGTATCCGGAGTCACCTACATACAAACAAAGAAACATATCATGGTTCTGATCAGATGGTTAAAACCAGATATACAAAAAGCACACAAGGTAAACAGACATTACACACCAACATGCCAGGCACGCTGGTTTTGCAGCTGGGACATCATCTGTGGAATCATACTATTCCTCATGATGTATGCGTCGTGTGCAGATCCGGGAAAACATGCACAGACATGTGAGATTGTCATGTCAGGCAGATATACCACCAGGGCATTGATGGAGTGAAAATGTTTACGATTTCTGTATGCCTGTTCATTTACTTGTGGTGGTACCAAAGCCACATGTGTCCCATCTATGGAGCCAATGACATTTGGCATCCCTCCCAGAGCACAAAAGTCACTCCTGATATCGGTAAATTGTCGTGGAACTGGAAATTTGATGTACCGGTTCAGCAAATTCAACATAGCCTCCAAAACATCACGGAGCACGCGGCTAAACATTGTCTGGCACATCCCACCAGTAGTGGCCACAGTGTACTGGAAGGTTCCTTTAGCAAAGAAATGTAGGTCTGCCATCACCTTCACCTTTGGGGTCAGCACTGATGGGTATGGCCGTCCAGGTAGCAAATGTGGTGCGAACTGCTCAGCCAAAATCTCAATTAGGGGTCTGGTGAAGCGGTAACATCGGATGCTGTCACGTTCAGCCATGGTTTCCAGGTCTGGGAAGGGTCTGCGGACAGCTTGTCTCCTGCAGTACATAGGTGAGCAAAGAAAGTTTAACATTTTGCTTTCATCTGTGGCAACAAACATGCATTAATTCCCATGCTACATCATAGCACGACGAAATGAAGTCAGGTATCTGCTTTTGAGCATGGACACATATTTTAGCTATGTGCCCCTCACAGAACATTCCAGCTCCTGATGGTGACACAACAAGTGTGATGGTGTGCTGTGAACAATATATGGGGTCTGTCACAGTACATCTGAGCAAATGTCACATACCAAACACACACCTCAGTGACTGTTGAGGATAGATGTGTTGTGAAAATGACAGGTGTTTATAAGGTCTGCACACAGGGATCTTGTAATGCCATATGGACACTGTCATTATTGTAGCGCCTGATGTACACGTACCATCACACCTATGAAACACACATGATGTGCTCCCAGATTTCTTTGCATGTCAAACATGGATGTCTGTGATACACAGACCCAACTGCAACCCACATGTCATAATCTGATGGATGTTGGAAACGATTTACACCTACCACATAACAAAAGACACATGTGCATAGCACAATACACAAATACTCTGGATTAACCTCACAATGTTAGCTCAGGAACACTTTGTTACACACAGTCCATCTCAGCTGTAAGTCATGATGTATGTAACATGTGAACACACAATGGGCACCTGGAACTGTGTACAAGCCTTGGGTGGTGATATGCAAAGTTGTTACTCACAGTGTGATGTGCATCACACACAATGGTTTTTGTCCCCATGAAGCATGGCACAATATGAAGTGTGGAGCCATATACACACACATGTCATTATGTGTGAAATGTGATATCAGATACTGTATGACAGGTTGTTTGTCTGTTGTAAAGCACATGAGTCTCTGCCAAATATTGTGGGTGGCAGCCTTTGGCTGGTTTCTGTAATGGTGACAGCGGCGGGTGAGAATTCTAAAAACGCGTCGTACAGTTACGGACCAAGCCGGGCGCACGCCTTGGCTATTGACTGTCATGGGGACAGATGCGGGTGAGTATTGTAAAGACGCGGCATACACTTAGGGACCAAGCCGTGTGCATGCCTTGGCTATTGGCTGTCATGGAGACAGACGTGGGTGAGTATTGTAAAGAAACGGCGTACACTTAGGGACCAAGCCGGGCGCACGCCTTGGCTATTAACTGTCATGGAGACAGACGCAGGTAAGAATTCAAAAGACGTGTCGTACACTTATGGACCAAGCAGGGAGCACGCATTGGCTATTGACTGTCATGGAGACAGCCGCGGGTGAGAATTCAAAAGATGTGTCGTACAGTAAAGGACCAAGCTGGGCACACGCATTGGCTATTGACTGTCATGGAGAAAGACGTGGGTGATAATTCAAAAGATGCGTCGTACAGTTACGGAACAAGCCGGGCGCACTCATTGGCTATTGACTGTTATGGAGACTGACGTGGTTTTGCTATGTGTACTAATCACGTGCAAAGAGATTCGGTTGGCTCAAAACAACAATGTATCAAAGCAAATGGTGTCATGATGCTGAATATTTGAAAGATGCGGCATATTCGAACGACGTGGAAGGCGTGTACGATGCATGCAATGTCATGGATTGGACAATTTTGGATGATGCGAACGTCTACGACCTATCTCTTCAGACGCATGAAACAGATTCTGCCTCTGCAGCACAGATATAAGGCTGTCTGTTCCCCAGAGACCTCACTTGCCTACACTACATGCCACAGGATCACATCTCTGATTACCACTGCTGCTGTCTCTGCATCCTCTGGGTTCTGCAATGGCACGGACTGTGGAGAGGGCCCCAGCATTCACTAAGGAGAAGAACAAGGCCCTGCTGGACAGCCTCCTCCCACAGTATTGAAAGCTGTCTGGAAAAACAGGGGAGCAGGTGAGTGTTGAGTACACTGCCCTTTCATTTGTACTAGTGGTTAATTTGTAAAATGTTAAGATCATTCTAGCTGTGGCTTCCAGAAGGTGCTTTGCAGCTGATCTTCAGTCCTATATGACATGCAATTTCCAGACCGTCTCAGTGAGCTGAATGAAGTCACGTGGGGTATTGCTCTCAGGTTTGCGGGTGGCATGCAGTCTGTAATTACAAGGAGGTGTGGTTTTTACGCCGGCAGTGCTGGGTGCGACAGTCTTTTTTGCTGGCCCCTAACCTCATTCTCCATTAACTCCTTCACTACCACTCTCCAACAGTGCTCCTCATCTCTCCATAACCTTGCTCTGACATGCATTCCATTTTTTTAGTGCTACTCACAGTTTACTCACGCTCAGTTCTGCGATCTACATAGTACACGTTCTTTGCAGCAGGCACATTAACCACCCACACTGCTTTCTGATGAGCAAAAACTGCCACTAAATAAAATTCCAATTTTTCGCCATTTCATTGTTGCCTGAAATTGCTGGACAAACAGGGAAGTTCATGTGTTTTAAAACCAAAAGTAATTTTTAAATAGTACACCCCACCAAAGTCAGAGCCAGATGTGGCTGCCCCGATCGCACCTCACTAAAACCAGCCCTGAGTGCAAAAACAGCCACATCTCAATTGCTTCTTATGAATTCAAAGGGAAGATGTAATATTAGAAGGTGAGGCATCAGTAAGAATGTTTGTGGGATTATAAAATGTCATTTGAGAACTCGGAGTGAAAGATATTATTTGGG
Organism: Triturus cristatus; assembly: GCF_964204655.1. Classification (NCBI taxonomy): domain Eukaryota; kingdom Metazoa; phylum Chordata; class Amphibia; order Caudata; family Salamandridae; genus Triturus; species Triturus cristatus. The sequence continues at coordinate 831,345,947 of NC_140594.1, forward strand.
CCTTGTAGGCCGGTGTACGTGGGAAGTCACAGAGAGCATTGAAACATTTCACGTACATGTCCAGGCATCACCCCAGCACGTGGTAGGCAGGAAAATTGTCAGTATATTTTGCAAGCTGCTAAAAAAGAGAGTGCTTGGAAAGATTAACACCACTGAGAAACTAGAGTGAAATGTTAACCTGTATATGGGGAGTCTCTCACCACCCAGGAGAGTGAACAATGTGAAGTTTGTGTGAGGAGTCTCTCAGCAGCGAGGAGGGAGTGGTAAAGGTGAAAGGCTGTCAAGCTATGTCTTCCTGTACTGAGGAGAAGTGAGCAGGGTTGAAGGGTGCTGTGCTGTCACTGGGCATAAATACATGTCATGACTCCACTAAGGAAATGTCTGGGTCTGGCATATCCCATTAAGTGGCATCGAAAGAACTCATTCATCTTAGGTAGGCATGGCACCGGGGGAGATTAAGTGATTTGCCCAGAATCATATGATGAGTTGAGCCAACGCCGAGACTCGGGTTCCCTTTCCAAGGTCGGCATATCATCATCTGGCCATTACACCACATGTTCTCATTCACTGATATGGTATGCTGCAAAGGACCCGGTTTAAGAGGAGGCATGTGGTCAAGGTAAAAACGTAATTTGGTCAGGTAAAAGCAGTGCTGAGCCTCTGTTGATGTGGTTATTTCTCTCTCCAATGAGCCCTCACACCTTCTCAGAGACATCCTGCAGTGTCAGGTCTGGCAGCGAGGGGTGGATTTCAGCTCAGGTGCACCAGTGACCCCCACGGGCTGAGGAGGGTTCTGAGGGGGCAGCTACTACTGCCCCTCATTGTGGAACGTCTGCAGGCAAAGATAAGAAAAAATAACTCCCATTTGTGTGGGAAATCTCCTAACTGGCAGGGAACACTGATTACCAAGGGATGGGTTAACTGTGTGATGATATTGGCTCTTCACTGAGAGACAGTGTGAAGTGCCGATACATCCCAGGACACACTTTCCCACCACACCTTGTGAGTTGGCAGGTGTGTCATTGACCTGGCCCTGAGAAATAAGTGTAGGTGCTATGCACCGGAAAGCACCAGCACAAATTAAGCACTGATTTGTACATGTTATCTTACTGGCACTACTGGCATTCTGATCACCAAGGGCAAGCATGCGCACTGAGTAAATGTAAGTCTCAAAGTGTGCAGATACATGTACTGTACAGGTACAGTAATGCAAAAGTGCGTTTTTTCATGGTTAGGATGCCCATGCACTGTTCCCATGTTGTTAATGCAGTCTTGCACACAGGACAACTGCCCATGAACATAATTGCACTACCTGTATACATCATATGCCCTTCTGACAATGACATGTATGCCCAACGGTGTGATCAACAAACATGTTGCTTGTGTAGCAATGGGTTCTGACTTTGTCATCCTTACAGGTTGATGCCCATCAGAAGCATGAGATTTAGCAGACCATCTTCCAGGCAGTGAGATCAGTGGGGGTCTTCAAACACTGCATCCGCCACTGCCAGTAGAGGTGGCAGGACCTTCGTGGATGGACCCGGAGGATTGCCAGAGTCCAGATCAAGCTGTCGCCTCCTCGCAGAAGGGGCGAATGATGGATACTGACCCCCCACATGCTCCGGATACTGACGGTGGTCTTCCCTGACCTGGATAGGCAGTTGAAGGCCAGACAGCAGGAAGGAGGCGGTACGTTCATTCCTTATTGGTGAACTATGTCTAACATGCAATTTGCACTCCTTCAGCCTGGTGACACTCCCACAGTTAGTCTGTCTGCTGAGGCAAGACTCATCTGGCTAAATGTTGTGATGGTCCATTCCATCTGATGACCAGGTGTGCCCCTTTCCTTCTGTGACATGTGTCACTTGGGGTGTGTGTATGTGCTGTCGACCAGGGTTGATGTTGAGAACAACATCTGCAATAGGTGCATTGATTTGAGCATCATGAGTGAACCAATTTTCTGACATGTGTCAGCACATTGACTGACACATATGACCTGTTCTCTGTGTGTCCCATACATTAATGTGTGAATCGCCTATCTGGGTCAGCATAGGTGTCTGAGGTATTTACTACACACCCATGCAGCAGGTAAGACTCATGTTGAGGCCTCAGACAAATGAAAAGTATGAGCGGAACAAATGCGTGGTCACCTGCCTAGTACTCCGGGTAATCCCATGTTTCACATGGACCAAGGACAGGTATGCCAACTCCAGCAATCAGAGACACTTTGGCCTCCTAATCTTGGGTATCAGCCAACAGTTTGCCCATTGTGAAATTAGTAATCATGTGTCTGACTCTGTGTCAGTGTGGACTGACATAGCTTTTTGGATTACAAATGTGTCCAATATGTTTGTTATGGACAGACATCTAATATGTGGAAATTGTCTTTGCACACAGGACTAAACATATGTGTATTAACCCTTGACTGTGCCTAATGTTTGATTCAACATAGATGTGTATGCAGCTTTACTTTGTTATTGGAAGCATGCAATATGTTCATGTATGCATATTTGTTGAAGCACAAACTCAAATGTCTCATGAGGTCAACGTGGGATTATCAGATGTTTTCAAGTGTGTGTAGCATGTGGTGGACATGTATACTTGACCACTACAGAGTTTGCTTTAACAGTGAATGCATGAGTGTGACACGGTGCTGACTGTTAAGTCGAGATGCACTGCCCCCGTGACTGGAGTCAGTACAGACTGCCTGGCCAGACAGGTCGGTGGCATGGTGTGCCACATGAAAATCTGGGGGATGCAGATTTGTCACTTGTCTGTTGTCCTGTATGCACACCATTCTCGCATTGACTTTAAAAACATGAGCCCATATGGTGTCTGGGGATGGAAATATGTTCATCATGTCAGCAATGACTTTGCCCAAACCATTTGCTCTGTCAATTACCGAATCACTTGCATGAGATGAGACATGTGTGTAATGACACATGACACAATCATTGCAGATCAGAGAAGAGGCAAAGTGATGCAAGCTTGCCCATGTAATTAGTGAATTCATACATACATCTGACAGATGGGTCCATTGCCAGCATGTGTATGAGAAGCATGTTTCAGTGGCAGACTGACAAGTGCCTGGTTCACATATGTGTCAGTCAAGTAAGCAGTGGCTTTTGAATTATGCAAGGGATTGCTCTGTGATGTGTTGCAATTAAACTCATGTGTCTAGTCAATACAGGTGACTGATGTGATTCTGTTTCTCCTCCTTGTTCACAGCATCATCTACGGCTACTGGAAGAAACAGCTCCATGGACCAGGAGGAAGCGGAGAGCCAGACTGAGTACGCTGTGGAGGAGGTGGAGGGACCCAGTGGCACTGAGGGTGAGGAGAGCCACACTGAGGGACGCTCAGCAACATCAACGTCAGCTAAGGAACACTCCGGCTCCAGTGATGACTCCCTTGTGAAGGCGGGTGTGACTAGATGACAGACCACAACTAGAGAGTCTGTTCCCCTCCACCACCACCATCTCCCAGCTGCTCCCATCCCAGATGTCCGTGGAGCATCCCGTGTGAGGGAGCATGTCTCCTGTAGTCCAGGCACCGCACCCCCTACCTTTGTCTCCCCTGCTGCCCTGAGTGTGGAGTCTGTGGACTTGCTAAAGCAGATCCATGTGGGACAGACATCGATGCTGAGTGTTCTCCATGCCCACACCAGTCTTTCAATGCAATTGGTGTCTTAGACGGAGGGTATGTCATCACAAATGTCTGCCCTACAGCCGACCACTCAGTTCATGGCCTCCTCACTGATGGCAGCAGTGTCCTTCCTCCAACAGTCCCTCACCCCTCCTACCTCTGCCCCATCCACACGCCCCACTATCCTACGTGCCCGACACACACTCACACAGGCACATGCATGCACCACTACAGACACAAGCAGCACACAGCGACATCAGTCAAAGCCCAAACTAACATGCACACACACTCAGGGGACTAATGGCACACAGACACAGGGACTAGGGTACAAAAGCACACACAGCCATCCACACACACTCCACATTCCTCGGATACCTCTCCCTCACAAATCCCTTCCCTTGATTCACCTGCAACCCCACCTTCCCAGAAGCTCTTCTTCTGTGACCTTGGCCTGTTTCCCACAGATCCACCTGACCCGACTCACAAGGGGAAGAGGAGGTCACCACACACAGGGAGGAGAGCCCCCACCACACGCACATTCTCCCCCAGGAGCAAGAACACTGAGGCCCCCACCCGAAAATCACCCAGGACAAGGAAAGGCAAAAACCCTGCACAATCCCACAATCCCGCACTCCCACCACACAGTCTCCATCCTCCAGCACCCAGGCCACCACTCCAGAAGTTCCACCAGCTCACCTTGTCCCAGGTTCCCCCACATACCGTTACACCATCCCCAAGATGAAAAGGCCCTGCCCCCTAACACAAGTACTGCCACTCACGCAACATTGCACCCTCAGTCAGTTCCTGCAACTGCAGTGGAGACCGTGTCCCCCAATCCATCCTGCCTACTGCATCTGAGCCCACTCCTTCGGACATTGGCACTGCAGTGGAGATCCCGCCAACTCCATTAGACATGGCCACTGCAGTGGAGAGCCCGCCCACTCAGTCCGACAGGTCCAGTGCAGTGCCACAGAAACTACGGTTTCCACCACCCCTCCCCTACCCCATACTCGTATCCCCTAATCTTGTTCCTGCGGTGCCTGGCCTGCCTCTATGGATGCACCCCCAAGGGGTGATGTCCCCTAGTCATGTCAGTGCAGGCAAGCAATGTGTGACAACTTGTAAGGAGTCAACCATGAAGGACTGTTGATATGGACTGGCCATTGGCCTTTTGATTCATCAGGATCTCGCAATTTCTTTTTTGTCCAGTTGAATAAAGCTAATTTTTGTTATTTTGTAGATTCACATTTAATGTACATGATGTTGCAGATGAGTGCCCAGAAGTTGCTGTTGTAATAGTGTTTGTTAACAATAAGAGACATGGTGATGTGATGGACTGCATGTGGTCCATGGCATATATGTCCCATTAGAGCGTGGATCCATGTCATCATTGGCTGTAATTTGAGGTTGTCACGATCCCAAACATTTGGCACAGGAAGTCTGAAATTCTTTTCACCACTTCACTTCTTTGGCGTGCAATGTTGCAAATATGTTGGGCTGACATCTGTGCACGTTGTACAATTTTCTGACTGTAGGCCCGTCTCCACTGGACATGCAGATTAGTGCATTGATGATGAACTAGTCATCTGTGTCATCAGTGCAACTTGCTAAACATGTGTTTTAGGTGTGTGCAGATGACTTGAGAGAGACTCCTGTACACAGGGTGGTGTGACCAGAGGTTTCTGTGTGTTGTGATTGTTGGTCCTATGTAGGAGTTTTATTTGGACATGACAGAGCCGTGCGAAGCCAACGTCTGACACAGCTGACCTTCCACATGAGTGAAGTCACCTCATGGCAGTGTGTTATTAATCGACATTGCCTGAGCCCATGGTGTGGGTTCTGTGAGCATGACTGTGTGTTCCCATCCGTTTCTCTACACAGCCTATAGTCCCTGCAGATGTACTTGTTTGTGATGCTTGATGTGTTGTCCTGTGCTTTGTCAACATCTTTGAATTTGGGTTTCTGGAATGTAGATGCATGGAACACTGCTAGTCATTAGAGTGTCATCCCTGGGTGTGGTTAATGTAAGGGCCTGCACTGTGTGCAAAAGCACTTTTGACATGTTCATGATTCCCGAGTCACATTTTTTTTCCGACCTCAGCATGTTTTCAGTATGTGCTCTTCTGTGACTTTGCCAATTGTATGTGTGTGTGACTGCTCACACTCATCAGATTCTAAGCTTCAAGGTTGGATGATGGCAACATGTGTACTTTGTGTGTCTCCTTGGGTTTTTTATTGGTCTGGGACTGTGATGAAGATCCAAATTGGCTGATACATTTCACATCATGCACATCTACCTCATACTATGCAGTGTGCAAGACATTCACAATGTTTGATGACTGGCCATGTGTAATGTGTTTGTACACTTAAGATCCCACCACCACCCCTGGGTTTGTCATGGGTGCATGTGCAATGTCAACAGTCAATGTGGTCGTAGCTGATGCACATTGGTGCCGATCAAGGTGTGTGGCATTTACACTGGCCCAATGTGAGTTGTGTCATGGCTAGGCCCCTTCCTACATAGTGGCCTTACATTACAGGCCATGCCCAGTGAGTTGTGTTTGTGTATGTGTGATGGAAGTTGATCTGTCAAGAAACATGACACAGTGTGCACAGGTGATTGTGCTCCATAGTGTGGGCGACATCCAGATTTATCATCACAGAGGGTCAACGGTCAGGATACTGTCACCACAGTGTAGAGTCCTTCAGGGTACTGCTGGAGTGGGTCTGTCTCTTGATGTGTTGGTTGTTTTCCCGCCCAGCTTGTTTGACATGTGTCTGTTGTAAACCCGCTCATCTGACAATGCCCAATTGGCCACAAGCAGGAACCCAATTCAGGAGATACTTCTGGATTGTACTGAAAACGCATATGTCTAAGTGGAGTTCAGCCCCCATCAACTGTGTTTTTTGGGAAAACAACTACTACCTTGTCACTACATTGCTTGTGGTTTTAGGACTAGGAACCATATGTGATATTTCGCACATGCTGTTATTTTGAAACTCAGACTCACCTTTTGGTCACTGCAGTGAGGAGGAATTAGACCCAATTTCCCCATTCTGCCTCACAATGCTGGTATTTTGAACCCCACACTCACCCTTTTGTCACTGCAGTGAGGGGGGATTAGACCCCTTTCTCCATTTTTCCTCACAATGCTGGTATTTTGAACCCCACGCTCACCTTTTGGTCACTGCAGTGAGGGGGGTTAGACCCCTTTTCCCCATCCTGCCTCCCAATGGTGGAATTTTGAACCCTGCACTCCCCTTTTGTTTACTGCAGTGAGGGGGGTCGAACCCATTTCCCCGTTTTGCCTCAAAATGCTGGGGGTTTGCACCCCACACTCACCTTTTGATCACAACTGTGATGGGGCTTTCAGTGCTTTTTCCCTTTATGTGTCACTATTGCAAGCAGTGTGGACACATGACACAATATTGGCATGATAGTGGGGGGAGTGTTCACCCTCCACAGTCTATGGGGTGGACAGGGCTGTGAGTGATAGCCATCCACACCCCTATATGTGGAGACTGCTGGGAGTGATAGCCATCCACCCCCCTATGGGTGGGGACAACTGGGAGTTATAGCCAGCCACCTCCCTATGGGTGGAGACTGCTGTAAGTGAAAGACATCCATCTCCCTGTGGGCTGGTCAATGCTGGGAGTGATAGCCATCCACCCCCTATGGGTGGAGACTGCTGAGAGTGATAGCCATCCATCCCCCTGTGGGCTGAACAATGCTGGGAATGATAGCCATCCATCCCCCTATGGGTAGACACTGCTGGGAGTGATAGCCATCCACCCCCCTATGGGTGGGGACAACTGGGAGTTATAGCCAGCCACCTCCCTATGGGTGGAGACTGCTGTAAGTGAAAGACATCCATCTCCCTGTGGGCTGGTCAATGCTGGGAGTGATAGCCATCCACCCCCTATGGGTGGAGACTGCTGAGAGTGATAGCCATCCATCCCCCTGTGGGCTGAACAATGCTGGGAATGATAGCCATCCATCCCCCTATGGGTAGACACTGCTGGGAGTGATAGCCATCCACCCCCATGGGTGGAGACTGCTGGGAGTGATATTTATCCACCCCCCAATGGGTGGAGACTGCTGTGAGTGATAGCCATCCATCCCCCTGTGGGCTGAACAATGCTGGGAATGATAGCCATCCATCCCCCTATGGGTAGAGACTGCTGGGAGTGATAGCCATCCACCCCCTATGGGTGGAGACTGTTGGGAGTGATATTTATCCACCCCCAATGGGTGGAGACTGCTGTAAGTGAAAGACATCCATATCACTGTGGGCTGGTCAATGCAGGGAGTTATAGCCAGCCACCTCCCTATGGGTGGAGACTGCTGTAAGTGAAAGACATCCATCTCCCTGTGGGCTGGTCAATGCTGGGAGTGATAGCCATCCACCCCCTATGGGTGGAGACTGCTGTGAGTGATAGCCATCCATCCCCCTGTGGGCTGAACAATGCTGGGAATGATAGCCATCCATCCCCCTGTGGGCTGGCCAATGCTGGGAGTGATAGCCATCCATCCCCCTATGGGTAGAGACTGCTGGGAGTGATATTTATCCACCCCCCAATGGGTGGAGACTGCTGTGAGTGATAGCCATCCATCCCCCTGTGGGCTGGACAATATTGGGAGTGATAGCCATCCATCCCCCTATGGGCTGAACAATGCTGGGTGTGATAGCCATCCATCCCCCTGTGGGCTGGACAATGCTATTGGAGATAGATATCCACCCCCTATGTGTGTGTCACTTTTCACGTGTTCCTGATGTTTTTGTGTGTGGTAGGTGTCTGAAATACCGTCTGCGACGTACGTGTCAGTTCCGGTTGTTAATTTGGTCATAGACGTACAGTACAGGGATGACATGCGCGATGGGATACATGGTTGGTTCGTCTCTTAGGCGTAGATCATTGGTTCATCTCGTAGGCGTAGATCGATGGTTCGTCTTGTAGGCATAGATCATTGGTTCATCTCGTAGGCATAGATCATGTTGTGGCGCGATTCGGACCTGATGTACTGCTCTTCCGGATGCTGTGACGTGCTGGAGGCAGCGACCTGTTCGGCGCGTAGGAAGTACGCATCGTAATTGGCCGGCCGGAAACTGCTGTGAAAATGCTTCCGGATGACTCCATTCAGTGTTTACGGTGCCGGCTCGTATGGGAAATGTGGCTGGAATCGGAGCGTACATGTCGTTCGGGATTTGGACACATATGCGCATCGTACTTCATCGTTCGGACATACCGGCTCCCGGAACGAGTAGGTTGGCAGGTAACGCTACGGACAACTCTGGGAAGGCTGTCCCAGCGAGATCGGAATCAGCCCCTTAGAAGGAAAGTGTTAGAAAACCAGAACTTTCTATGGAAATGGATCTTCAGTGTATAAGAGATGCTTAATAAAGAGGATATAGGTCACTAACAATGCCACAACATATTACTGCACAAACCTATTTGAGAGTAAATCAATTTTAATTGATCACTGAATTATGATGTGGGATAGGTCTTAAGTGACAAATTTACGATAGGTTTTTAGATAACTCAGAAAAATGAAAAGATTGTGTGCTTTTGCTGCTTTCCCTTGTTTGAGGGAGATGGTGATGACAGCAGGGCAAAATCATGGGTCACTTTATTGATCAAGTGCTTTTTTCACTTTTTTTGCATTCACATATTGCTTAGATATTTTCTTGAATTTTAACTTAATCACCTTTGAATGTGGTATATGTATTGTTATATATAGGTAAATGGTGTGCCTGCTAAATATTTTAGGGGCATATCAGCAACACCCGGCGATAGTTATCGCTCAGCGCTCTTAGTGTGAGGATAATTATCGCCGGGTAACGTGGATGTTTATCGATGAGATAGCGTGCTATTAGCAACGCTTATCTCCTCAGCGGTAAAAATCCTCACGCTAACTGCCTAACGTGAGATTATCGCTGGAAACCCAGCGATAATCTCACGTAGTGTGGCGTTAGCTTGCTGATAGGGACTCACAAACTTAGCCATGATATCCACCTTCCATAGGATATCATGGCTAAGTCAGTCCTGAAGCAGGTGTAAGGAAAGTAGCGATAACAGGGGTTATCGCTACTTTTCCTGCCGCTATGCTGCATAGCGTGGTGCTTGATGATAGGAGAAATGTCGCTTAGCGACATTTCTCCTATCATGTTAGGTCAGGAACGCCCACTTTGCATCTCATTAGAGATGCAAAGCTGGGCGTTAGGAATCCCCATGCTAAAGCAAGGTTTCACGCGTGGCCTTGCTAATTCGGCGATAAAATTATCGCCGCTTTTCGGTCGAAAACGGCCACTAAAGCGGCAATACTTTTTTATCGCCAGCTTGTAAATATGCCCCTAAGTCAGAATATTGATGGACAAAGTATGAAAACAAATATTGACGGGTATATTATCGAGAAACTGCATTAAAATTATCGCCGCTTTAGCGGCAGAAAACTGCAGCTAAAGCGGCGATAATGGGCTTGATAATATGCCCTTGAGAATTCCCATAGAAGCCCATGTTCTGGTGTCAACATGTGCTTCTATTGAAATTCTCTGCGGCATATTATCAAGCCCATTATCGCCGCTTTAGCGGCAGTTTTCAGCCGCTAAAGCGACGATAATTGTAACGCTGTGCTTGATAATATGCCCCTAGATTTTCTATTCCTAACTCCACATATATGTACATATGCAGTAATATATATTCAATGTAAGTCGATGTGGAGTTAGGAATAGTACATCTATATTTTCCTATATGCACTTGACTTTTGGTATTTTGTCCCTTAAAATTATGTCCACGATATTCTTCTATGTCAATATTCTCCATGTTGATATTCAGTAGTACAATCTGAATTAGTATGTTTTCAAAGCTCTCAAAAAGAAAAAAACAAAGAATCAGTCATATGAATAAATGTGCATGTGCATACTATTTTCAATGAACAATATTTTCCTTTTTTTTTTTTGCACTCAAAACTGCAAAACGTATACGATCAGTGACACAAAGGTCAACCCCAAAGAAGGCAGGGCTGTTAAATGGCCTTTTATGACTCATTTGATGAAAGGGAAACTCAAATAGAGCAGTCTGTTTACCATTTCCATATGGTTCATATTAGGGCTTCAGGAAGAAGGCACAGCGAGTGTTCCAAAACTCCGAATAGCTTGGTCAAACTAAACACTGCGAGCACATTAGCGAAGAAAAAATCTAAACAGCTAAGGATTTATTACAAACATTTATTGTAATGGGTAGGTATAAAGCAAGCACATTTTTGTAATTACAGATTTGTAGCTTGAATGTTAACCTTCATGATACATTGAAGCTTATGGGAAAATGCCAGACCGTTCATTTGGCTTGTCATGCAGTTGTCATCAGTGCTAGAAGTAGAGCCTTTCTGTTAGATCCTTTTAGATCATGCTAACTGAATAGATAGGATTTTGTAATGAAATTATAATTAACTGGCAATTCACGGGTCTACGCCACAATTAAGTATTACTCCGCAAATTACAATAAAATTGAAGGGCTCCTAAAATTATTTTATCGAGGGACATATATTATAGCGAAAAGTGACTTAAAACATATCCCTTTCACATCTGGACATAACTGTTGGTAAAATAATATTCAACCGACGGCTACATTTTAGGAGTGAGGCATTCGTTTTGGGAGAGTTGAAATTACAGTTGGTAATTCGGAATGTAAAAACATCATCAGCCGCTGGTGGTTAACTAGTTGTGACTGACATAAACATTGACCTCAAAGTAGGGGAGTAACAAATGGTGAAATTAAAAGCAAGACAACATCGTATAATATTGTTTAAAACTTAGCAAAGTGCAAAGCTATTAAAGTTGAAAAAGGTCCGAGTGACAGTTGAAGCGTTCCTGCTTTCACTCGGGGATAGTGCTGCTCAGCAGCTGCTTATCAGTTCCTGGAGTCCCAAGTCATGTACCTTCTATTCCTTGCTTACTGGTTGTCCGTGGGTGGGACTTCTTGTAGCGGGGAATGGGGCACATGCAGCGGCAAGTGCTAGAGACTATGGGGCTTATGTATGAGAGGTCTGCGCCGTCGTTGCATTACTAGTTTTGATAGTGGTGGCGACTACATTAGGGGGGTGCTGCGGCTGGGGAGAGGGTGGGGGTAAATGAAAAAAGAACACTTACCTGCAGTATGGCTGTCACCTTTCGGTCCTCTTCGCCTCCTCGGTCAACAGCAGGAACCAGGATGCTCACAGGATCCCAGACTTGATCACCCCGTACATCCCTAGCCGTACGCTGCGCTCTTCTGAATTGATGCTAGCTTCTGTTCCCAGAGTCAAGAGATCGAGAGCTGGGGGCAAGTCTTTCCGTCTTTTGGCAGCCAAGCTATGGAACTCCCTGCCGCTGAAGATCCGCAGCCTGGACTGTCTGACCTCTTTCCGAAAAGCTATTAAGACCTTTCTCTTCCCTATGGCTTAATCATTCTTCCTCTGGAGATTGCTACTAGCGCCGGGGCGCCCCTTCGTTGGGGCAGCTGTGCGCTTTATAAATGATTTTAACATAACATAACTCCCCTAGCCAATCAAGACGCTGCCTTACAGCAGCGTTGTGATTGGTCTGAGCGCCGTGGTTCGGCGCTCTGAGAGAGACTGGCAGGCTATGCATGTTCTCCACCTAGGGACTGGGTATTATCATTTCAGTTTTTCTTTTTAAACTGGTCTCGGAGCAGTGGGGTGATGCTCCTCCACTTTCGTGGAGGAGTAAGTAAGTAACTAATCTTTATTGTATAAGGTTAAGTAAAACTAATACAAAGATGAAAATAAAAAGTGCCCAATTCATGTGAGTGAGTAGCTTAAAAAAGTGATTAAAACAGATCAAATAGCGTCTGCTAATAAAAAGCTGTGGCGCAAGTTGCCAGGGCCATTCAGCCTAATGTCCTCAACTCCTTTGACTGTTCACTCTAGAAGCATTTGCAGATAGTTTGTCATACTGCGTGAGCTGAAATATGCGTGGATTCCAGAGCGCACGTGTGCTTTCCCTGTTAAATGGGGCCATCCATGCACTTTCCTGTAGTTTTTCCTACGTTTGACAGTTTTTCGTCTATCAGTGCTAGGAATTTTACTAACTTGCAGTTCATCTTTGGGTCATCTGGATTAAAACAAGCTTTCATGGCTGTGTTCAAATCCCACGCTGCTTGAATTGATGTTTAAGTAGGCGGGTCTTTCCCCTGTCAAGATGGAGCAAGAGCACATCAGGTGGGCCACGTCCTCAACTCCGTAGCTGCATAGGCGACAGTGTGGGAGCATTTGCTCCCTCAGCCATGGTGGTAGATGGTGAATGGCTGGCAGTTTTCCTAGTCGATGTTTCAGAAAGTTCTCCTTGATGGTCCAGGTGTATCCTGCACTGAAGTAAGGTTGTGGGCTATTAGATGTGTAGCCATTATTTGTCATCCAAGCGTCATCCAGGCGTGTTTTTTCAATGCAAAGGTGGCTTTGTCTTCTATTAGTGACATGCTCCATATTGTCTTCTGAACTATTTTTTTAAAGTCCGTGTGTGGTCGGAACTTCCCAAGCCTGACTGACACCGGTATTTGTGAGACACTGATGCAGGTGTTTTCCTGCCAGTGCCGCATATCTTAGCTGGAGCTCTAGCCAAAATAGATGGCTTAAGCTGTTTAAGGGGGCGTTCTTGATTATGTACATCCCCTGTCTTGCTAGCTGTTGTTTTATGAGGCCAAATTCCAGCCAGATCTGAGCCGCGGATGCATATGTAGAGATGTTGAACATAATTCTGTAGCCCATGATTACGGTGCTGTCCTGGATTTGTGCATCTTTACCTCTTAAAGCTTCACTGACACATATAATCAAAGGCAAGATTTTCGCTTGCGCAATCTGGAGAGGGGGAGAGAGCCTCTGGCCTGTAAGCTGGGATTTTATTTGCCTCAAAGTTAAAGCAAGGGCCATTCCTTTCCTTTTAATTATCTCCAGCTGTCTAGAGAATTGGCCCCTGTTGTCAAGGATTACCCATAAGTATTTGTAGCTTGTTGTGTTTTGTATTTGGGTGTTTCCCAAGTGCCAGTGGTGGGATTTTTCCCAGCATCATTTTATGGACATTGTCTTGGTTTTTTCAAGTTTACTTCCAGGAAGTTATCTTTTTAGAATTTATGGAGAGTATTTATAAGGTGTTGCATTCCCACATGCGTTAGGCTGGTTAGCTCTTCATCATCGATGTAAAGCATGCTAGATAGGGCTTTACTGCCTATCCTTGGGCATTTGCGTTGCATGAGTCAAGAAGCTGCATCAGGTCGGCCTTGTAGAGATGAAACAGGGTTGGGGTGAGCACACAGCCCTGTTTGAGCCCTTTGGTGGTTGGAAGACGCGTTGACAAGCATGTGCAGTCGCCCAATTTAGCCTGCACAGGGGTGTCTGTATGCAGGGCTATTAGCGCACCCAGCAGCACTTGTGTGATTTTCCAGCATGCCTGATTTTTCCAGAGATAAGCTCTCTCTATGTTGTCATAGGCAGCCTTGAAGTCTACAAAGCAGAGATGAAGTGACTGTTTTGATGACTTTGCCTTGTCCGTAAGCAGTGACAGTGTTAGGATGTTGGTTAGAGTCCATGTATTTTTGGAGAAGCTGGTTTGGTTGGGTGGTACGATTTCTAGCTCGGCTGCCCTGTCTGAAGTTCTTCTAGTAGGGTGCCCGCAAAATATTTGGCTTTATTGTCTAACAGCGCCACTAGACGATAATGTTTTGGGCAGATTTCTCACCACTTTTGTAAATGAGCGCAATGATGAAACCTTTCCAAGAGGCCGGTAGTTGACCCAGATATCTGGCTTCCCGGAATAGTGGGTCCAAGGCCGCTGCCCGGTAATTGGGGTCCTGCATAAAGAGGGCAGCAGTAATCCCGTTTGGCTCTAGAGCTCCTTCTCTACTGCCTTTGGCAATCTGGCGTTTGACTATTGCGATGTCAGGCGGCACTTTCGTTTCATTGAGGTAGATGCCGGTTTTGATAATGACATTTGTCTGAGTACCTTCCTTAATATTAGGGGACTGTATTGCGTGGCACAGCCTGCTCTCACCCTAGTGGTTGAAGTGGGTTGTCAGAAACTTCAACTATGTCTCTACTATAATGTGAGACGTTATGCCTCTATGTGATGGACGCTTTATTTTATTCATCGTGGCCCAGAAGCATGCGCTATTTGGGGATTAAGAGTCACGTTAAGTTCCCATTTCAGCTTCTTGAAGGGTTTTCTCTGTTGTTGTAAAGAAGATTTGAGATTGGGATCTTTCGGTTTAAGCCTCAACAGTCTCAGCGTTTTATTTAATCCTTTTTTTATTTCCTTTAGTTGCCTTTGTTGGGCTCCAGAGAGCCAGCCTGTTTCCGTTGAGTTGTTTGGCGGCCTATATTTGGCTGCTGTTGAGGAAGTGCTTGGTAGACTTGAGGTAAATTATTCCCATTTGCTTATGGTACTGGTTGTATGACCTTTTTGGTTCTGTAGTAGGAGGAGTCACCGCTGATTTTGATGCAGCACAGTCAGGACTCCATATTTACAAATAGGCATGTGGCCAAGTGCGTCAGTTTTGGTTGGCCTGCGTCGGAAAATACTTGCACCAGAACAGGATGCTCCATGCAGAGACAAATATATTTAAGGTAGGTTTTCCCCCGTAAAATCCATCATAAAACCCACTTAGATATATGGTTGAGAAAATGTGTGACACATCGCTGGAAAGAGTCTGAAATGCGTCAAAATGCTTGTGTATCGGCAACCCAGATGTAGGAAATAATGCTTTGGCTGTGGTACACGAAGAGAAGCCACAAAACACAGTTTGGAAAGCTCCACTATGCCATGGAGGTGCTAATTTTTTTTCAGCCAGGAGACCACCACCCCCACCACATAGGCAGCGCAGGAGAAGGGAGCTTAATTTTTGCCAGTGGACTTCCCTCATTGGCCTCAGGGAGGATGAAGTCATCACATACTGCTGACTCAGGAGGGAATCCATAATAGAACTGAAACAAATAGCACCAAGGCTGCAGCCAGAAACTGCCAGGCACACCAACATTCCCCCACAGGTCAAGCTGATGGTGGTCCTCCGCATGCTGACATCTGGTTAATTCTAGATCACAACAGCCAGAGTGGCAGCAAATAGAGGAGCCATCTTTTTCTGCCTTCCTACACTCTGTCCTAGATGCCATCATCCGGGTCACACCCCAAAACATCCTTTACCCCAAGACACGCCAACAGCAGCTGGGCACCAAGGAATATTTTTATACCACTGCTGGATTTCCACATGTGCTGGGTGCCATGGAATGCAATCATTTGCAACTGGTTCTTCCTGCAGCAACATCACATCAGTAAAGGAACCGGAAACACATATACTTTATCAATATCCAGACCATCGTGGACCATCAAGGGATGTTTATAAATGTGCTGCTAAAAGACCCAGGGAGTACATATGATGCCTACATATTCAGGCACTCCATCATCAATGATCACTTCCAGATTTGCCAATATGGGAATTGACTACTTGTTGCTAAGCAAAACTGAAGTACATAACAGACCTACTAACAGTAAGAAATGGATTACTTAATAACCATCTCTGTGTCTGTTGACGGAGATAGGGCCATATGTATGAGGGATGTGCATCATACATGCACCATGCATCATTGTACACACGTAAGGTAAATACCCAAGTTGCACAAGTTAAGACACACAAAGCTACTTTGTGTGCCTTTGAATGGTGTAACGGTACAGAGTAATGCAATGCTGGCCAAAATGCAGAGTAGCATCACTGTGTGCAAGTGAGGTGTTCCATTGGCATTGTGGGGTTTTCTCCATGTAACTCCCATGGTTCATGGGGCATGTCATGTATCCCACACAACTTAACCTTTGGAATGTAAACAAATCAGTAGGTTTCCTCAGGTGATGTGTCACAAGGAAAATGAACTGAAGTCATCCAAGTCACTCTCACTTCCTATGTGTGCTTCAGTTTGTGACAAACATACATAGAAAATCATGGCTCCAAGGGTTTATCATGTGCAGGAAGGTGCCCCCTCCTGCACAAAGACAATTCTGCATGCAATTCAGGCACCAAGTACCATAGAGCAAGTGTGTCTGTGTTTTTTCTAGGCAGCACACTGTTTACCAGTGTAGGGTGAAAGGTCAGGAATGTGCTGTATGGCGTAAATACTGTGCACTACTGCCCTTTCTTGGTGATGCAGTGCAGGCAGGTGATTTCCTGCACTGCATAGTACTAATTTGCCAAGTATCTGGGCCCCTGTGTCATGTGAATATAGTGGGAACAATGCACTCCAATGTATACAATGATGTGCCACATTCACATGCACTCACTAATCTGTCAATGGCAGTAGCAACAGAACCTCAATGAGTAGCAATGTGCAATTTTACTCTGTGTGGAAGAATGGAAAAACATCAACTGCAATGGATAAGGAATCATTAATGATATCATATGGCATGACTGATGACTCACTAGCTAATTATGAGTACAAAGGCAACACAAGAGAAATGTCTGTGGTGAGTGTGCCTTCAATGGCCTGAAAACTCTTGGCATCAGTCAATGGTCTACAAGGTCAGTGGTGTAAGGAAAAGTACCGTTGAAATCAGCAAGAATGTTACACATAGCAGTATACATGTATGTTGGTCAAAGTTTCAGGAGCAACACAGGAACAAGTACATGGAAAGGCCATGTGTGGCATGCCATGTCAGTATATAACCAGACATGTGTAAATGTTAATATAGGATAAATTGTGAAACCAACAGTATAAAACACACATATTTCTCAGCAATGCCAACAGTCTATGTACTCACATACACATAGGCAGACACCTGCATTAACTGATGTAGTCAATGTGATGGCTCACCTGTTCTGTGTAGTAAGTAGCCCAGATGGAAAGCATATGAATCCAGCAATGTGCAACTCACAAAGTCAAGCACAATCCTAACAAACATGTCATACATCAGTCATCAACATAGAATCATATACAAACTGGATAAGGCACCACTGTGTACTCAGGATACCAATGTCAACAGTCATGTGCCAAAGTAATGAGGAAAAAATAAATCAAGATATAGAAGTACAAAATCCTGTACAAGTTGGAGTCATACACATAGATTTGAAAAGCAATGTTGTGTCTACTTTTGTAGTAGACAGCTCCTTGTAACAACATCAGTGTGTCCCACAGAAATATGGCCCATATTGCAATACATATGTGTCAATCAAAGTGCGCCATTACAACTCGTCTGCCAAAAACAATAGTTTAAGCCTGACAATGAATAGAATTATAATCCATGTGACATGTTTGAACTGTACAACGTGTAGGCACCAAAATCACATATTCAAGTAAGTGTACTATAAAATGGCTGTACCAATGTCATGTAGACCACCATGGACATCAGTGGTTTACCATAGACATATGTATGTGTGAGTATGCTACATGTTGGCAATGTCACTACCGGCCTAGGGAGGACCAACGAGCCAAATATCTGATCACAAATCTGTCACTTCACACATGTAGTGAGTGCACATAACAGAGTGATCAGGAGCATCTCCAAATAGCCCTCACAGTAAGCTACTGGAAAAACATGAAAGCTAGGATATAGAACTGAACAATGTATCAGGCCATGGTCATCATTTGCCATTACAGAGAGAAATGGACGAGACATGTGTAAACCTATGGCCAACTGTACAAGTAAAACATTGTGAAATACCATTTGAAATGTGTATGAATGATTCAGTACTCATAAGACACATGGACACGAATGTAGCTGTAAGAGTGTGCTAAATCATTGACATTTGCTATTTTGTTGTAACTTTCAGCTGACCAAGGATTTGATCTCTAGCCATGGGTCATGACCCTAAGAGCACACCCCCAGCCTGAGGCGGACCAACACTACAATCAGTCTGTGACCGAGACCCAGAACATTGTGGAGAGAACCTTTGGTGTGCTGAAGTCCCGGCTCAGATGCTTGAACATGTTAGGGGGGAGATTGCTATACTCGCCCCCTATGGCTGGCAAGATCTCACTAGTATGTGCCATTCTCCACAATATCTGTGTCCGGACAAATGTCCCTTGGGATGTGGACCATCATGAGCAGGACCCAATGGAGGATGAGGATGGAGGAGACATCCAAAATACAGTGACTGGGATTATGTGACGCACCCATATTGAGCAAAATGTCTTCTCTTGATTTACATGTACTTTGACTCACAAAATGTCCCAAAGCAATTGGAAGGTTCAACATGGAAATAAAAGCTTGCATTGATTATTTTTTTTGGCGTGTATGTCGCAGTCCAGATAAACATCAACTCACCCACATCCTGTCATCTAGAAGTAGGCCTCAAACTTAAGCTATCATGTCATCAGACCTATTGACCAACACTGTGCCATTTCTCACATCTATCATTTGCACATGTACATAAATGCTATGTGAAGCAGTGAACTTCATTAAAGGGACAGGTCAGCCATGCCACATTTCAAGATCCAAATTGATCATTGCTCTCCCCTTGTACTTGAGCACTGAAGAGCTGCACAGCTTGCAGTCTTGCTGTGTTGTGCAACAGCAAAGTATACAACAGATGGTATTTAGTGAAGGTAGGAACACAAACCACAAGCTACCATCCCCGAGAAGAACCTCACAATGAAATGTGTCTCACCAATGTGTTCCCATGCAGAATTACAGAATTTTGCTAGAACTCATGCCATTTCAGAAACCATCAGGGATCAAGAGTGACAGTTTTCATAGACAAAGGCCTACTGCCGTGAAGACATGTAAAAGCAGTCACTTGGAAAGAACGCATACAAGCATGTGTGGCTTACCACAAAACAGAGCACATGTGAACTATTTCCTGGCTACTGTCTCGCACAGGGGCATATAATGAGCATGGCCACACACTGCAGCACAGACAGTTTCCTTATACCATAGCAATGTGTGCAAGCACATAGCAATATTAGTATGGTATCTAACATAACACTTTAAAATGTTGCCTCTTGACCTGTACCAGTGTTGGATTGGCTACCTAGACCCAATGCAGGCACACTGCCCTATGAGGCAAGGATGAAACTATTACTTGCAGGAATGGATGTGCCCGTGATGGTGCATCTTACTGATAACCAAAAAATGCTTTGAGCCCTAGTGCTCCATCTATGTGTGCTGCTGTACACAGGATACAAATAAAATTGAAGTGACGATAAGATGTTAAGGTCTAATTACATGTAATATCACTCCTGTGAAGGTAGTTCTCACAGACACATCTCAGGTTTGCCTGGTGTCATCTGTCAGTAAATGCACATATCACCATCTGGTGTGAATGGCTACCTACATGCAAAGCTCAAGTAACCACTCTCTGGTGCAGAGTAATGCAATGCAGTGATTTCGTAGACATAGTGGCACTTGAAATTCAGCACACTGGTCTAGCCTACTCAAGCCAGACTTGTGATGCTCAAACTATAGGTAAACAGATTTCTCAAACACATTTACCAAGTGCTACACATATTGTTTCAGACACAAAGCCCAGCCTGCAGATGTGTGTACCACAACATTCCATGGTGGGACTTGGCTATTTTAGTGTTCTACACTATGTCTGCTCAACAATCACAGGTGTTATATTGGCCCAACACCATACTTATCATATCTATCCAGGTAATGGGTAAGCAGGATGCCACATACACTGTAGTCTGGCTGTTCCAGCCAGTCTCTGTGTTTCCCTGAGTGTGTATTGCATACGTAAAACATCCTATGGCAGGAATGCAGATAGATAGTATGAATGTAGAATTCACACATCATAGTTAATACAAAAGTGTATTTCATAGTCATAGCAATGCAATATATTTGACCAAAAAGATGCCTACTTCACAGCTACCTACGTTCACCCAAGCATACTACAAACCGTAACACTAGTAAAAGGTTTGGAATGCCTTTCCACATCACAATATGTATGTGCTTTTCACATAAATATGATCACTTAATATGTCAGCACAATAAAGTCTAAAACTCACGCATAGCGCACTTTTACCAATGAAATTCAAAACATCTGAAGATATCAAGGCTGTCAGGTAAAAAAAGAGGAGCAAGTGAAGTTACCCCAAGGTGTGTTTACCCGCATTGCACAATTCACTACAGTGTATCACAGACAATAGGCCAGTTGCGTGGTTCAGAACCCACGCATTGACCCATTTGCTTGTCGCATTAGACCCAGATCGTTGGTCGGAAGCCATGCATTGACGGCAATGCGTTTAAAACAAAGCATTGTGCATTAGCAGGCGTTGTACATCACTTACGAATTGGCTATGTCTGCCCCGATGTGTAAAAAAAAAAAAAACCCATTTGTCAAAAACGGGTGGGAAACACCTAGGAAATGATGCCATGGCTGTGGCAGGCTGCAAACTAGGAAGAATGAAGTTACATTCCCTTTCACTTACAATCTTTATGTCTGTGCTGGTTATAGGAGGTTTTTTGTGGATTGTCTTTGTGATTTTGGAGGATTTTGTACTTATTGGTGTCTGTGCTGTCCAGTCTTGTGCCAATTGTGTTAATTGTGTGATGTATTTGTTGCCTGTATTGTTAATGTCACTGTATTGTTGGGTGTTAGTCCATTTAGGAGTTATGTATATTAGGGGTAGGGGTGAGGTTAAGGAACATTTTTTGATAGTGTTAAAGGGGTATAGAGTTGGTTGGGCCAGGTCGGGGAATGGGAGAGCCAAGAACCTGTCTGACGGAGAGTTTGGAAGCTGCTTTGGCTGCTGGCACATTATGTGCCCAAAATGATTGCTAAGGGGGGTTAGGGTCATCCAGGGCTTCCCCACCAAGGAGCCCAAGGAGCGATGGCAGAGAGTGCGGTGGCACATGAACAAGGTGTTTGGTGGCGACCACACAGTACAACAGCTCAAACACCGATGGGCGGATGTGGTGACTCACAAGGCTGATGTCCTAGATCACATTGGCTTGGAATTTTTGTTGCCAATTTAATTTTTACCATCTGCATGTAGTTGTATGCGTATCTAAAACGTGTGTAATCTATTTTGTATCAGTAAGGGGCATATAGGTTGAGGGATAGGATGCAATAGTTTTCGCTAAATCTGTCAAATGGTAACACAATGGTATAACAATAGCACCTGCAGAGCCTACAGTGTGAGAGAGCTCCAGGGGGGCCCCTCCGGCACTATGCAGGGAGGGTGGGCCCCTGGCCTAAGAGCTCATGACTGGGTCCAGAGCTTGGGGGCCACCCTCTATGCAGTTGCAGGAGGGGCCCTCACGTTTCTCCAAACCACTGGCTGGACAAGGTGTTGGGGTTACAGCAAAGTGGAATGAGATAGACTGAGCCTGTCTAGACACAATATGCTTGCCTATTTCTATATTGGAGTATGAGACTGGTGCGGGTGAGGTGTAACACATACCCAGACATCATTAACAATATTCAACATTATAGTGTCATGGAATCCTATATACAATGATATACTTTCCAAAATACTAATTATTATACTATTATTTTTTAGCATCACACTATGCTCATGCATGCAGCATACGTTGGATCTCACTACCAAAATGAGTACAGTGTGAAAGATTATAGCTATGATCAGACATTCATGCTGTTCAACAACTAAAATGTTTTGTGATCCATACATGTACCAATAGCTAAGTGTGTAGTCAAAATTCACAATCAGACAAACTTGTGTGACCGTGTGAGCAGGGGCTAGGCATCACAAGCCAACAATCCTTCCTTTGATAGATGCTGCATATGTAGTTGTGAGACAATGTTATTCCTAATCATAGTAATCACAGTGGACATGTGTATACCAATGTGTGTTGCTGGGAGGGTGTCAGTACATTGTCAGTAGCAATCATTTACTTTGTTTTACCACTTATGCCATGATTATCCTGAGGTATGGCAGCTGTAATCCTGCCTCGGGGGTACCTGAGCATCCTTCAGAGTACTCCCTGTCATAAATATGTGAGATGGGGTGACAGGAGAAATTACACAGATGCCATGGGGATGTAAGGATGTAGGACATAAACTTTATGTTACAATGGTGTTAGACTGTTCATCTTCAGACTGTCTGTCTGATGCACATTGTTAGTATAGATGTCCACATGACAAGGTATGGACATATGGTCTGGCAGGTCCCGACAGGATGTAGGGAATCCTACCTTAGTGCAAACCGATTAGGTTGGAGTACATGTGGCACATATCACCAGTCTGCACGTGGAAATATAGTTAAGTGCCTCTCTCAGGGCCTCATATACCTAATGTCCTATTCTTGGGAAACATTCATACCTTTGCAGGCATTTTAATGCAATGTGGAAAGGACCACATTTAGGGCTGCACTGTGCCAGCAGTATACAGCACATTACGCTGCTTACCTAATGGTGGCATTACGACTACTGACCAGCACTACCCCTGTCACTCTTGACTTATGGTGGAAGATTACCTGCTAGATACAGCACAAAGTACTTCTACACATGAGATTTGCAGCATGCATGCACACACTCCTGACATGGATAGGCTTTTTTTAATATGCATCATGGAAAGCAGCCTTGCTAATGTGTGTGGACAGGCACTGGGATATTTTAAGGTCACCATGGTATTGCTGGAAGTCTATACCATACGCTCTGTGTTTGTGTTCCTGATATTTGCCTGAGTCAATATTGGTGAAGTATCAAATAGCTTTGTTTTACAGGAGGTAGCTACCCACCCTCCAACTATGCTTTGACTACCTGGCACAGAGACACTCAATGCAGCAATGTGTGTGGCCTTGTGTATTTGCCATTTGAGTTAACCAGTGCTGAGGCACACTACCTGTACTTGCTTGACATAACTCATTTCACATAGGTTATTGACCACTAAAATATCCAGCTCCATGCTGCATAACCAACACCAGGTAGTCCATATGTGGGTCATGTGTTCAATTCCATATGTATGCGATGCAAACAAATGATGGGCAGAATGCTGAATAGATCATACATTCACCCCCAGTCAAAAGATCTGGGTTAAATTCATTGTTCTGTTGCTCACCATGCCACCCCAGTTTAGACCCAGCCATATGCAAATCAGTCTTGACCCTGTGCCTCATGGGCACAGTCAAGACCGAACTGCCAAGCCAGGTCCTCCCTGGAGCGGAAACAAGCATCCTGGGACCTGTTTCTGGGTATTACCCTTCATCAGCCAGGCTAGCTTGAATCCTGCGGCACAGTGAGCAAGTGACCCACGTCTGGGCATACCCATCCCACTTAGGGTGAAAAATGCTATGCAAACAAATGATGGACAGAATGCTGAATAAATCATACATTCACCCCCCAGTCAAGAGATCTGGGTTAAATCCATTGCTCTTTTGCTCACCATGCCACCCCTGTTTAGACCCAGCCATATGCAAATCAGTCTTGACCCTGTGCCTCATGGGAACAGTCCAGACCAAACTGCCAAGCCAGGTCCTCCCAGGACCGGAAAAAAGCATCCTGGGACAGGGACACAGGGTCAAGACTGATTTGCATGTGGCTGGGTCTAAACTGGGGTGGCCTGGTGGGCAAAAGAAGGATGGATTTAACCCAGATCTCTTGACTGGGGGTGAATGTATGATTTATTCAGCAGTCCTTCCATCATTTGTTTGTGTAGCACTTTTCACCCTAAGTGGGATGGGAATGCCCAGACGTGGGTCACTTGCTCACTGTGCCGCAGGATTCAAGCTAGCCTGGCTGATGAAGGGTAATACCCAGAAACAGGTCCCAGGATGCTTGTTTCCGCTCCAGGGAGGACCAGGCTTGGCAGTTCGGTCTTGACTGTGCCCATGAGGCACAGGGTCAAGACTGATTTGCATATGGCTGGGTCTAAACTGGGGTGGCATGGTGAGCAAAAGAACAATGGAATTAACCCAGATCTTTTGACTGGGGGTGAATGTATGATTTATTCAGCATTCCGTCCATCATTTGCTTGTGTAGCACAATTCCATATGTAAACCCCACATGCTTGCAACTCAGTCTCAGGATTAATATGGTTATAAGTGTATTTGTGTTGACACTGCCATTTTGTATACTATATTGCCAGCACTTCAGTTCGTTTGCCTTGTTTCATTAGGAGAATCACTCAATCAATCATACAACAGCATTTGTGAAGCGCAACACTGTCACTCCTTAGGGGTATCTTGGTGCTGTGTCTCCATCAAAAAGCTGGGTCTTGAGTCTCTTTATGAAGTCTCCCAGCAAGGGTGCTGTACGGAGCTAGAGGGGAAGGTCGTTCAAGGTCGTGGCATCAAGTTAGGAGAAGGAACAGCCACCGTTGTGGCTGCAACGGATGCTGGGGCAGTTTGCAAGGCGAGTGAAGAGAAGCACAGGTGTCTAGAGGGTTGCTGGAAGTTCAGTCAATGGTTGATGTAGGCAAGTCCTAGGTCATGAATGGCTTTGTAGGTGTGTGTGTGAGGATCTTGAAATGGCATCTCTTCTGGGTGGGAAACCATGGAGGTCTCTAAGGTGGGGGTCAATGAGGGTTTGTTTGGGAAGGTCCAGGATGAGTCTGGCCATAGCATTCTGTATGGTGTGGAGTCTTCTGTGGAGCTATGTGGAGATGCCTGCGTAGAGGGGGTTGCTGTAGTCGTGACAGCTGGTGATGAGGGCCTGAGTGACGGTCTTTCTGGCGTTGGTTGGGATCCATCTGCAGATCCTGCGGAGCATGCGAAGTGTGTGTAATCAGCAGAAGGAAGTGACTGCATTGACCTGTCACTTCATGGTAAGCTGGCCGATGGCGAGTTTGAATGCTTGGTCGATCGATGTTCGTGTAGGTCCGATTTCTGCACGTCACTGGCTGTGGTCCCATGTGGAGGTGTTCTTCCGGAAGATCAGTACTTCAGTTTTGTTGGTGTTGAGTTGGAGGAAGTTGTCTCTCATCCATTTGGCTACATTGGTCAAGGTCCTGCGGAAGTTGGTTTTGGCGTTGGAGTGTACCTCGGTGAATGAGAGAATCAGTTGAGTGTTGTCTGCGTAGGAGATTCTGTTGATTCTGCGGGATCTAATGATGTCTGCGAGGGGGGTCATGTAGATGTTGAACGGGGTGGGTCTGAGGGATGATCCTTATTCGAGGTACGCTGCATATGATGTCTTTGGGAGCGGAGGTGAAGGGAGGCAGTCCGATGTTCTATGTGCATCCTGTAAGGAAAGAGGCAATCCACTTGAGCATGTCTTGCTGTACGCCTATGTTGTAGAGTCTGTTGATGAAGGTGTTGTGGCAGACACTGTTAAATGATGGGGAGAGGTCAAGGAGGATCAGGGCAGGGCCACCATTTCTCCATGGTCAATGACTGTTCTGATGTTATCTGTGGCAGCAGTTAGAGTGGTCTGATTGCTATGGATAGCACGGAATCCTGATTGTGTGGCATCCAGTAGGTGGTTTTATTTCAGGAATTTGGCAAGCTGCGGGTTGATATCTTTCTCAAGCACTTTGGCCAGATAGGGGAGCAAGGAGATTGGACGGTAATTTCTGAGATTGCTGGGGTCGCAGAGGCTTTCTTTAGGAGGGGTCTTACGTCTGAGTGTTTCTATCTGGCCGGGTATGTTGCTGTGGAGATGGAGGTGTTGAGTATGCTGGTGATTGGGTTCATTGTGAGATTGTAGAGGTGGTGGGGCAGGGGTCGTGGGTGCCCTGGAGTGGATGGAAGTCATGATGGCTGAGGTGGTCAGGACGGCGAGCAGAGACCAGGTGGTAATTGTTTGGCTGATGTTCGCTGGTTGTTTAAGGTAATTGGGGTTGAGGGCAGTGGGTTGGAGGTTGAAATTGTTGTAGATGTTGGTGATCTTGCTGTGGGAGGTGGTCTGCCCCTCCCCCTGCCATGACATGTACCTGGAGTGGAGTGTGCCATCGGGGACACCGTACTTCCGACGATAGCAGCTCGTGGGTGCTCTCAGTGCATTTGGGACATAGCTTGGTGACCAGCATATCCTCCCCATGGAGGAGTAGGGTTGTGGATGACAGTGTCTATTATCATCTTAATGATTGTAGGTGCCCAGGTGCTCCTGGGCCCTACATTTTGGGTTTTATACAACCTGTAATAGAAGCGCAAATGGTGCTGTGACCAGTGTTGTTTATTGTGACATGTGAGGAGTGTAGGATGTATTCACTACCTGCAGCATTTTTGTGTGCACTATCATAGGATTCTGCTGCATTTCATGCCCTAATGTTGGTGTGTGGGTATCATTTTATTTCCTTCGGCATTATATGACCTGAAGCAATGTTGCATATTATAATGGTGGTTTGTGCTGACTGTAGTAGTGAATCATGTTCATGTTCCCTTACATGCTGCATTTCGTATTCCCAGGTAAAGGCTGTTATATGCCTTACCATGTCAGGATTTGCCTTATAGGTGCACAGGGATGGTGTAATGCTTAAGGTTGGCATGATATGTTTATAATATGCGCAGCCTACCAGTATTTACTTGATTCTACTACCGTATGACGTTGTGACAATTGGACAGTTGTTCAAGTGATTTATGATATATGTAATGTTATGACAACCGCCTAGTGACGCAGTGGTTTATGTGATGTGGTCTAATGTGTTTCTATGAATAATACAAAGGGTGTTTTTATATAAACTTGTGTGGAGTCTCTCGTGTGGTGTGCCTATTGTGTCTCTGGTGTGTGTGTGTGTTTTGCTCAAAAGCTTTACACATTGCCTCTGGGATAAGCCTGACTGCTTTATCAAGCTACCAAGGGGGTGAGCATGGCTTATCTTGGGTGTGTAACTCCCTTACCCTGAGTAGAGTGGTGGGTTCTGTTTGTCTTAGGTGTATACCCTAGCCAACCAGAAACCCCATTTCTAACAATGCTCTTGCAGAGAGTGCTTCAGAATGTGTTGCACTTTCCTTTCCGCTGTACCTGCCTTTTCTCTAGGTGATCTGCACTTTTTCAAGAGGGCTGCCCTGGTAGATAAATTAGCCTCAGCCATTAGAGGCCACTCGAGTGTGGGAGCCATATTGGAACAGGATAAACTTATTCATTAGCATACCAGAGAACACCTTTTTAAAAAAATATTTTCTATCTCCATTGCTCTGCTCTCTGTACGGTGGTTGCTTTAGGCACTTCAGACATAAGGTAAAAATAGAACTTGAACTTTTTTGTGTCATCCTTAAGCTTCTTACTGCACCTGCACCCTCAATATTTCTGTTGGCTTCCTCTGTGTACATTAAGCATCTTCCACCCGTCTCAGCTCTTCTTTGAGCCCTTCAGTTTCAGTGATCCTCTGACACCCCCTAGCCTCACTGGTTCTTTACTAGCCCACCCCTCCCTGCAGCCTCCGTGCCTCTCAGAACCACACCCACAGCTTCAGTGCTCATCTGAACCTCCCCCCATAGCCTCCCTGTTCCTCTGAGCACTCTCCAACAGTCCCCAATCCTCTATGTGCCTTTTAGTTGTCTTCATCTTGAGGGCAGTGCGCAACTCTGTGGAATTACACTGAGTTTTTATGCAACTCCATGAAATTTTGCGTAGTGCAATTCTGTGAGCTCCTCCAACCCCTAGTCAGGAAGTGTTGTTTCTCCCTCTGCAATGAAATTGGAATATGTTAATGGTGATCTATGCTAGATGTTGACATGAATTACTTTGGCTGACATACAGATGTGATTCTCATTCACTTTTGGTTCATCACTGAAGTGTAGGACATATGTTAGGAATTGTGGCCATGATTCACTGTTGTTGCCTATCAGATGGCATTCTCTCTACATTTTTCACAGGACCACTGTGTGATAAGGGTGACATTTTGTGTCCTACTACACATTACAACACAGATACACAGCATTTTGGCTTGCCGGGAAGGCTGAGTTGAGGTAAGGCCCACATCTAGTTGGTGATAGCCTTTCTTTTTCATGATGGATATACTGAATGGAGGTTTACTTGTTGACAACACTACTGTGCACATTGCACCATATCACAAGGGTGCCTGCATTTCCTCTGGCCACTATTCAGCCCACACCCCAGGGAAAGTGGTGTGGCTTTGGTCATGGATTATTGTTGATCCTGCAATCTGCCTTTCACACAGTACACCATGCCAATCTTCCTTGTTGTGCTGTCTTGCATGCACATTGGCATTCATGTGACCAAGGGCTCATATTTCACACATCCACACAACTCTACCCAGCTTGCAGCCTTGTTACACTGTAGGTATGTGTAAGGCCATGTACTTACCATGGTTTTCCTACTGGTGTATGCTCATGGGATTTCAGTACACACACAGTTGTCTTCATAGTTCTATACCATAGTCACTGTGTACCAACTCTGAAGGGATAGAACCAGTCAAACTAGGAAGGTTGCTACCACTGACGCTCACCCCATTTGGTAATTGCCAAATCTGTTTATCTGCACATCACTCACATCAGCCCCACTCAATTGTACCTCTACATGACTCTTTTGCTACTCCTCTAATGAACCAGGGAGTTTACTTTCTTCATAGACTGATGGCACACAGATGATCATTTGACTCTCATCTGACACCATCACCCCAATGTGAGTTGCCATTTGCAACTGATCAACATGTCTTTCTGTATCTGAGAACTATGGCTGAAGCTGTGGCCCACATGCTAGTAGTTATGATATTCAGTTTCACGTATCTACCCAGGTTGGCCTCCCAACTAAGCCCATACACCTCACTCCCAAACATCACTAAGAGCCGCCCATCGTTGTGGAAACATATCTCATCCAGTCACTTCACAGTTCCCTGTTTGACATTCTCCTGCTTTGATGTATGTGGGATAGTCAGACATTTTTCTTTCCAAATCCCTCCTGACAGGTATTACAATGGTCCTCATCACATGTAGGATGTAGTACACCAATGCCCTCTTCTATGGCATCCCTTCCCAGCTTAAACACAAATGTGATGCTATCAGACACAGCAGTGAATGTGTATTGCTCAGGCTACATTTCAGTATGCACGTAACTTCTCTCCTCCTAGCTATGCTATGTGTTCTCATTCATAAGAATGGGTGGTGAACACACTCGGTGTAAAATCAGAACTTCCCACTCCCTCTTCTTTTTTAGAAGCAGGCAGAGAACAGGGACGACCACCGGACAAGAGTCAAAACAAAACGACCAACGGAACCGGAAAACAAGAAGAGGAAAAGGACAAAGAAAAAAGCAAAAATGGATTGAGGAGTCAAACGAAAACCACATAATTAACATTTCTTCCCTTAAATTGACAGCGTTTGAAGAAAAAGTACTTAACAAAGGAATGTCGTTCGTGAGCACTCACAACAGCACGGAGTTAGAAACTGAAGTGGCATTCTATAAATTTATGAGAACATTAAGATTACGGAATTTTTTCACGAATATATGTCCTCAGGATTCCATTGAAGACCCAACACCTTTCACTTTCAAACCTAAGAGCACTTTTGTCGCTCCAGTATCACATAAAACCTTGGATACATTTGAATTACTAGTACAACAAGATCTTAAAAAGATTCAATACTCGAACAAATCAAAAAACTTGAGCAGAGCAGAAAAAAGCGCTTTAACGAAATTAGCAAGAAATCCAACAATTACAATCTCTAAGGCAGACAAGGGTGGAGGATTAGTACTTATGGATACGCATCATTACGAAAGGAAAATCTTGGAACATATCACTAATGAAGCAATCTACGGAAAATTGACACAAGATCCTACCATGGAGATTTACAAAAATCTAAATTCCATTTTAGATCAAGCAGAAGATTTAAATTGGATTGACTCATCTACCAAAAAATACCCGAGTTCTCAATTTCCTCGTAGACCAAAGATTTATTTATTACCCAAGATTCACAAAAGTCTCACTGATCCTCCATTCAGACCTATTGTCTCTGGATGTGATTCTATATTTGAAAAACCTGGCCGGTATATCGACACCTTTTTACAGTCATTTGTCCAAAATTGGGAAACTTACATTGAAGAAACAACAGATTTTTTGAGAAATATAGAGATGCTCAAAAATCATAATACGGAAGATTGGATTTTATGCACCATTGACGTGGTAGCATTGTATACGTCCATACCACACGCTAATGGCATCAAAGCAGTTGAATGGGCTCTACTGAGACAGGAAAACGCACATATACCAAAATATTTCATTTTACAACTACTTGAGTTTTGCCTACAAAACAGCTATTTCAGTTGGGATGAAAAGTTTTACATACAATTGAACAGCACTTCGATGGGCTTTCCGGGAGCACCAGTATACGCTAATACGTACATGGCGAAGTTTGAAAATGACTATATCCTACAGAACTCCACATGGGAAGAAGGTCTGATATTCTTTAAACGATTTATTGATGACATCTTCCTCATTTGGAACAAATCAGAACCAGCATTAATCAATAACATACGGACACTTAATTTAATAGATCCCAGATTACAATTTACTCATACCACCAGTCCTAAGGCAATCTCATTTTTAGACGTCTGGATTGACATTGAACAGGGTGAAATACACACCAGTGTGTATAAAAAACCAACTGATAAAAACAATGCTTTATTATTTAGCAGTTTTCATCCTCCTTCTCTCATTCGAAACTTACCAGTCTCTCAATTTTTAAGAACTAAACGAATTTTTTCAACGAACACGGCTTGTGAAACAACTTGGCAACAGCAAATTAAGAACTACACAGACAGAGGGTATCCTGAGAATTTGCTCACACAGCAACTAAACACAGTCAAAACTCGACCTCGTGACGAGCTACTTAAGAAGTCTTCTAAAAAAACTAGCAAACGCATAGTTTTTGTGTCCAAATACTCCACCGCATCAACGGCGATTAAAAAGACTATACAGAAACGCTGGGATTTACTACAATTTGAAACAGATTTCAAAGGTTTATTTAAGGAAAAACCACTGTTTGCCTATACAAGGGCACACAATCTAAAAGAAATGTTATCAAGAAGAAAGACACCACCTACAACTTTGGAATCTTCAATCTAAACAAATGGAACAAAAAAATGCTGGAATTGCATCCACTGTAACAATGTAATTACAGTAGACACCTTACTGCACCCATTAACGGGCCAAAAAATCAAAATCTTGAGTAGCACAACATGCAACTCTGAAAATGTGATCTACACTATCAAGTGCCCATGCGGACTGTTGTATGTTGGCAAAACGGAGAGAAAAATGAAAATCCGATTGACGGAGCACAAAAGCAAAATACGCACTAAAAGCACCACCTCAAGCATTGCTGTACATTGGGAGGAAGCACGTCACCAAATCGCCCAACTCAAATTTCAAATCATTGAAGAAGTACCAAAATTTCCAGATCGTGACAATTCAAAGCACTTACTACAAAGGGAAGTGTTCTGGATCAAAAGATTAAAAACTTTGATCCCAAACGGACTCAACGATAAACTTGAGATGGCCAGTTTTCTTTAATACACAAGTAAATTTGATGTATCTGTCTATCCACACTGGGATCCCAACCCGCCATTTCACTCAATCATTACCCGTATCCACTTAAATCCACATTAGTACCTCGCCCAAACAATGAGTTTAATGGACATTATGCATTTGAGCAGTTAATATTGAAAAATTCATTTTGTGTAAATCATAAATTGAATGAATATTGAATAATATGTTTAACTCAACTACAGAATGATTTTTAATCACACAGTCAAGTTTGTACCAGAGCTGTTTAACAAGTTTTAATATGATTTTTGATCTGATAAGTTATGTTAATACCAGATGTACTTAATACTGTTCTAAATAGGTTAACTGTTCCCAACGAGATTGGTAGATAGATATAGGAGCCTTTCCCCACGTTTTTTACAAACAACACGCACCATGATTAAATGTCAAGTTCATTTTATTCAAAGATAGATTTTTTATTTTATTTTTCAACCACAAGAGAATGGAGTGACATACCAGAAGGCTTTACAACCATACGTTTATACGTCATGTTTTCACTACTTAAATCTCAACAGTAGCCCGCTTTTTGTGTCGGCAAATTAAACACAATACTATAGTCCACTTTTAGTGTTCAGTGAACACGTCAACACGCACACGTAAAAACCAGGAAATGCATTCCCGGTTGAGAGCGAAACTCGGACACAAACGCCGCCACAACGAACTTTCGTTTGGTAAGCCCACATGATTACTACTTAATCTTTTTCCATTCTCTGAGAATCACCGTTTACATGAGGTAATCCGCCACCATTTCAATTTTAAATTTTTAGATGGTTGACGGTTACTGGTCGCGATCGCATTCGCAACTAGTCTTCATATGCTATTTGGCTTCGACGCCATCACTCGCACATCTCATAACAAGGTGAGCCATGATTTTAAACTGGCATGATACCAATGTCGATCTTTTTCTTTCATACATAGAACAGTTAACATTTAGTCCTCACTCGTTTTTTTAGATTCGGCTAAACAAAGAGAAGTGAACACCAAATAGTATACTCAAAGACCAGGTACGAAGAGAGGTTTTATATGTATTTGGATCGGGTAGAGCATGACATAAGGGACCAGTTGTCTTCACTTTATTTTAATGTTTCTTTCTCTAGTGATTGAACTTGTGAACTTCAGAATATAGCATCAATTTATAAAGGTATTGTATATCACAGATTGGTCACTTTGGTGAGGGGAGCACATCATCACCATGAGCTTAACTGAGACCGATTGATCCTGTAAAACGCAGATTCTGAAATTCTCTCCTTTTTCCACAGCATACCCCTGACGAAGGGACTAAAAAAAGTCCCGAAATGCATTGGGTGCTTCAAGATACTATTCTGTTCTTTATTATTTTTTGATCAATATTTATGTACAATTGAACACACATTTGTTGATTACATAATGTACTAAAATGGAAATGTATATTGAAAGAATGTATATCACTTCGCAAGATTTTGTTTTGAAATTGAATTAAATGATTGAAAGAATTCAACAGCTGTGCAGATTGCAGTCCTAGTAATCTTAGTACTAGGCCACTGATTCATGTGTTCTCATTCAGACACACTGCCAGTTCATTGTGCTCAGCCCCACCTAGATTGCACTACACTACCAGGGGCCCACCAGCTCACACACCATCTATTCTTTCAACAAACTCTCATGGTCCTCTGGTGTGCATCACTTGCAGTCACCCCCACCCCCAGTTTTCAATTGTGCATGACAGGAGGTAGGGTGTTCTGTACCATGGCAGCTGACATCTGTGTGCTCTCACCCCACACAGCGGTACATCTTCATGCAATGTAGGGTCATGCTAGTGATTGTACACAAGGCTATTTGCATTTTCCTATGTGTCGATACTTCACATATAGCACACGTGAAACCCCTCTCAGATGAGGAGTTAATCCTCTGGCAAACCCATTCCATAGCATTTACAGTCCAGATATTGCTGCATGGCCCCAAGACAGATTCCATGCATGATGTGGTGTTTCAGTTCTGTTTTTTGCTTCTTACTGTGGTACTTGTAGTCCTGGTCACTAATGTTATACATTCCACTACATGTTCCAGAATACAAAGGTGAACCTAGACTGGTGCTGCCCATCACATGAACTGGACAAACTAGACGGAGCTGGACTGGACTGTGCAACATTTCACTGGGCAGTTTGACTTTCATTTGAGTGATGTATGACAGACCATGGGAGCAATTTCATCCCTTTCCCTTACATTCAGAGCACTGCCGTGCACAATTGTAGCTTGCTGCGCTGCACAGTATGACAATTTTGATCATTTGTCCCTTGTTGCCACTTACCCTGTAGGACTTGATGGCCCTCATTGCCAGCGCTGTCCTGTCTGGGAATTCCTGCCACCAACTCTGCTGGGATGGCTGATGCCACTTGTACCTCCAGGGGTTCAGCTCCTCCTGATCCTCAGGTCCTCTGGTCAGCATAGCTACCTTCAGGTTATTGGTAAGTTTCTCCTTGGTTCTAAGCTTATAATCATGCCAGTCCTTCTTGCACTCTTGCACTGTCCTTTGAGCTTGCCCCACACTATTAATCTTGTCGACTATGAGCTGCCAAATGACCGCTTTCTTCCCTAATGGCAACTTGGAGGTCACAAAGAGTTGATGTTCATACTTTGACACCTCTGTTATCAGAATGTGGTTCTCCTCACCAAAATTACTCTTCCTCTTCTCCTGGGGGTCTGCCTGGACATCCTGGCTGGTGCTGGGGTTGTTGCCCTGGTTGCTGCTGCCTGATGCCCAATGACCCGTTTGAGATATGGAGAAATGATTTTTATTCTAATGCATCACTGTTTAATGGATTTGTGAAGCATGACGCACTCCAATGTGAGGCTAGGGTGATTTGTGTTGCTTTACGTGCCGCAAAGCAGCCTAGCGTCACTTTGGCTGCACTTGCTTCAGTTGTTCTCTGCAGCAGCCATCCCACTGAAGTATCATTTTTATGACGCACCATGGGACCTTACGCCATGGTGCACCGTGCCATAAATATGGCGCATTCAAGGCGATTCAAAATGTCGTACTGCAGCGCAAGTTTTTCTGAAGCATTACTGCCTCGCCACAGCGATGCATCAGTTCCCATTAATGAGGGCCTAAGGTTGTCTGCTGTCACTTTGGGCTCGGGGTAGCCTTGGACGACAGTGGCAAAAACAATTCCCTGTAGACTGAAGTTCCATCTATCCAGAGTTACACATCTGACTGCAGAAAATAGGGGACTGTGGATGCTAAACTTCATTGTTGTTATTACAGACAAACTTTTAAAATTCTCCTAACTACGCAAGCCACGTTTTATTTTTGGCCACCACTTTGTCACAGTTGGGTAAAGATGGCAAACTTTACACTTTAGACAATGTGCGACTTGATTTATATCATACTGTTTAATAAAAGATACTTCACAAAATATAAGAAGTTCTTAAAGATCCAAAATATGGCTGCTGAGAGAAAACCCTCACAACATAACCCACCACACTGAAAAGACAGTAGAAGTATATCCCATCAGTGATTGAATATCACTGTAAGTGAAGAATCACTGCAGGCAGAGAAGCATGTTCTGCACTGCAGTCCCTTATTAACCCTGCACCCAGCCGCGATCGGTAGTAGGAGTAACTGCAGGGCGGTGACATGGGGAGGGGGAGGGGCAGGGTGGGGGGTAGTAAACTATGGATTACGGAGGTTTACAGGTAAGTTAACATATAAATTAATAAAACGAATTTCGTTGCGTGCACAGCATCGCATTTGGGGATGCAGTGCACGCAACGAAATTCGTTTTATTAATTTATATGTTAATTTACCTGTAAACCTCCGTAATCCATAGTTTACTACCCCCCACCCTGCCCCTCCCCCTCCCCACGTCACCGCCCTGCAGTTACTCCTACTACCGACCGCGGCTGCCTGCACCCTTAAAGAAATGAGGACCACAGGGTAAGGTGCCGTTGCTGTCCCCATGAAGGTGAAGTGGAGGTAGCACACAGCTGGGACGGAAAGGTTCTCTGCATATTAATAGACTTACACCCCATCCCTGAGTACCTAACTATGCTGTTTTCTGAATCACTAATGCAGATCATGCGTGTGCACCATGACATAGGCCTGTCTTATGGACTGCAGTCTTGTGGGACCAGGAGGGGTACCCAAAGTGCTACCTTGATAACTGTGGGAGGTTCCTGCCTTCAGCAGGAGCTAAGCAGCATGAGCTTGGTGGTGGCAGCATACCTTGTAGTGATTAGTAGGAGTGAACAGGTCCTCTCTAACCTGTGTCACTGGATTGAGGCCTACAGGCTCACTCTTTTTTAAAGTTCCACTGCTGTGTGCTCAACTCACCTTTGGCCTACAGCAGTTTGGTATGAAGGGGAAACTTCAATTACAATGCAGTCATTACAACGACCTACCTTTACAGCGCAACTGTTACAACACAACTGCCGTCACAACGCATACCATTACAACGCATGCCATTACAATGCATTATAAGGTAAGTAATGTAGATTTATTTAATATAAGGGTGGGCATGGGTTTTGGGGTACATGGGAATAGTAATTTGTACCCCTACACTATCCAACACTTTGACTACTGTTGCCCGAAAAGTATTATGCATTGTAATGGTATGCGTTGTAATGGTATGCATTGTACTGGAATGCGTTGTAATGGTAGTTTTTAAAAATGCGTTGTAATGGCATGCGTTGTAAAATCATGCAATGTAATGGTAGTTGCGATGTAAAGACTGCACTGAAAAAGCATGCGTTGTAATTGCATGCGTTGCAACATCATATATTCGTATGTAGTGCTGGACAGCGCATGAGTGGTGTATCTGAGCTGGGTGTATGTGTGCCTGGAAAGTGTACAATACAGAGATAATGCAGTAGTGAGCAGTGTGCGCAAGAGTAGTCAATGCGCTGGATGCATGACTGCCTATGAGTGGTACAAAACATGGAGGATGTAGTGCTGTGCAGTCCGTTCATGGTAAATGCATGTGCTAGTTATATATGTGCATGTGAGTGGTACAGTACATGAAGAATTCAGTGCTGTGCAGTGCATGCATGTTAATTGTATGTGCTGGATGTATGTGTGCCTATGAGTGGTACAGTACATGAAGGATACAGTGCTGTTCTGTGTGTGTATGTTGTATGCATACACTGAGTGTATGTGTACCTGTGGGTGTACATGGAGGGCCCTAGGTTCCATTGTGGGAGACCAAAACCTGCATGATGAACAATGAGAAGGTAGTGAAATCCTCCAGATACATTTGTGTTTTGCTGAATTCCTGTAAACTGGGCAGAACACACGCTGGAGAGGGGAGAGCCAGGCTTCCCCTATACACTTCAAAGGGTACTCTTTGATTTGGTGAGACTTTGATTCAGTGATAGGTCACAAGCAGGGCTGGGCTGGTCGTAGCGGTTGGGAACCCCTTCCCGTTTGCGAATGGGTTACCGCCTCCTCTACGGAGTAGGTAAATTATTAATGTTTTGCGACAGCATTCTAGTCGCAAAACATTCTTACAAGCCAGTGCTATTCGATTTTAGGAAGGGACGCCCTAAATACGCCCCTTCCTAATACCGAATCCCAAACCCAAATTGCAATTCAGTAACAGATTACTGAATGGCTATTTGGGCCTGGTACATGTCAAAATGCCTTTTTGCATTCGCAAACGGCCCTATTCTGTGAATCGGCCCGTTTGCGACTTCAATAAGACTTATTTGGCGAAGCTGCCCTCAAAATGCAGAAGATTCCCAGTTCCATTTTACATTGATTGTAACTCATCCCCATTATGTAGTTTTCATGCTTCAAGACATATACCAACCAATTAACTGCAATGACCAAAAGTAAATATACTTTTTCTACAAATGTGTAGACACTTTACTGCCCTACTATCGTGTTTACTCACAAAATTGCATCCCAAAATTATGATTTTAAATATTCCTCAAGTTAGTCAATGAAATACAGCAGTCATGAAGCTAATGGAAATAAGGGAGGAGAGTGAAAGTGAGATGCATACAGAGAAAAGAAGTTAGGAATGTGTGCCAAAGGAGAATATCAAAACTCTAAAATGGTAGTGGCAGCTTGAGAACCTTCAAACAAACGGGTGTAAATAGCTAAATCAAAGGGGCAGCTCCTCCGTTTGAGCAGAGGAGCGTAGCTTCACTTAATTGCCCCAGAGATGCCCCACAGATGAAATATAAAATTGTAATAAAGTTAGTTCATTTTATTTTTCCGTCAACCCATCCAGAACCGAGTGTCAGGATGGGACGGGACCTGCTGAACGGCAGTAGTGGTGAGCTGCCTGCGTACAAGTTTATAGTTCGCATGTCCCTTTGGCCGGCCATCTTGCAATGCGCACTATAAACATCTCAAACAAGCTGTCTTAGACGTGTCTCCAGAAAGCATGGTAAGTACCTTTTTATTTATTTCTTTTATGCATTGAAATGTATTTATGTATTTTTTTCAATATATTAACCCTATTTACCGCCTCTCCAATTGCAGAACATTCTCGCTGCCCCTGCTAGATAATTCTGCTGTGGGTGACCCAAAAATGAGCCTTCAGTTTGCAGAGGGTGCTTGACAATTCATAGTGCTGTTTATTCCATCCAGCATGACCTGGAGCCAAACAATGCTCTTTCCTTCTAAATTCTGCAAAAGAAAATGGCAATACAAACATGTTATTTACAGCATAATAATATGGATATGCAATGTTACAATGTCTAATCTTTATCAATATCAGTAAAGCATTTTCACTTTATTTCTGAGTACCATTCCTTTAATTTTCCAATCTTATCTTTCCAAGTAGATTCTTACTCATATAATATGGCTGATAATCTCATATCATATGCCATTGAAAGTGGATGGAGTGAGTACAATAGAAAAATTAAAATCACCCAAACCTAACAATTCTCATAGAGATCACAGATAACCCTCTGGTTAAACAAAGCCTACAAACAGAGAAACCATGAATTTACTTCAAGTTACACCAAACAACCAGGCTTAAGTCTTATACAATATAGATATTTGTAGTGATAAAAAGTCATAAAACTATCTTTATAGATGATAAAATGCTTCCAGGTGAATCATGAAATAATTGATATGACAGTTGGAATGCTCCGATAACATCAGCGTTATTATATATATTATGTCATTGCAGGTGGGAGCAGTCTTTCCATCATTATGTCACACACACATCACATACACAAACTCACACACCCACTTACTCACCCTCTCACACATATACACCCATACTGTCACACCCACACAACCACTCACACACCCATACAGCTACTTCACAGACCTACAAACCCACTCATGCACCCACTCATAGACCCACACAGCTACTCACACAACCACTTACACATCCACTTACACACCCACACACCCATATAGCCATTCACATACCCACACCGTCACTCAGACACACTCACGCACATACCCACACACAGGAAGTGATACACTGTTAGAAATTGCAATAACAAATTTTTGTATTAAATGTGTTTTTGTTTAAGCATTGAATGCGTGCAATACAACCATCAGTCCCCTAATATATCCAAGGGTTTGTGATGGATCCGTGGATCCATAAAATGAATTCAAAAAGAAAGACGGTGCATTGCATTTATAGAAAGACTATATAAGTTACCTTACCTTAATTTTTAGTTTTAAAAATTATAATAAGAATGAATGTGTGACTAAAATGTATATACAAACTTGTGAAAATGTATATCAGTAAGTTAAACTGATGGGTCAAATTATAGTACAATGTATATTAAATATATAGTGAAATTCACTAAAAAGCCAAAAGCTACAGGGATGTTATAGTTAGGAAATAGCATTAAAAATCCGGTAGAAATTCACTGAAAAGACCAAATGTTACAGGAAAGTTATAGTTTTAGTTATATTACATCATTCATGACATCTTCTATTACTTCATTGATAAAATCACTTCAACATTTATGATAAAATTATTGTTGAGAAAACTGTGCATGGCAGGAGAGCAAGTTATAGTCACCTTAGTCCATGAGTTATAGCAACTTTAGATAGCTATAACTATAACTGCTGAATTTCTATAGGTTTGTGTGTGTAAAATCTGAACCTAAATATAACGTCCCTGTAACCTTTGTGTGTGTGTATGTCAACAAAGGATTCGAGACTTGGGCTCAAGTCACACAGAAAGTTAATCCGGGAGGATTCACGGCAGCCAGGCCCCTCAGCAAGCTTGTAAAGAAGAGACCCGCAACCACTACAAAGGTAAGCGAACGCGAGTCGGAGGACTCGCGGGGTGCCATTACCGGGTGAAAGGGCGGGATCTGAAGACTAATAGCTGGGTACGGAGGTCATTGCACGAGCGTAAAACGGGAGCAAAGAAATTATTCGCATTGCTTGCCGATCAACGCTCAAGTAATTTACACTAAGTTTATAACACAGCCTAAACAGCAGCACCATGTCAGCGGACGCGCTAAGAGAGAGAGAGGAAGCGGCAGCAAATATGTTTGATGACAGAAAGGCCCCAACACAGGACTCCAATACCCATAATGCACCACTCAACACTCGCAGTATTAGCCTTCGTGAAAAAATAAGGCAACTAGAAAGATTGATGAGGAGCGAACAAAGCAAGTGGTGGGAGGGTAAATCCCTCCAGTGGTATCTTGATGTCAAAAGAGTCCCAAGGGGGCGACGAATTCTATTAGCTCCCAGCTACGAAAAACCAGACAAACAAATGATGAAGGAATGGGCAGAAACCAACCTTGAGTCATCTATGAGACTGATGGTTATACTAGTGAAATATGCGGAATCTGACCGCACAAAAATCCAAATTGAAATTGACGATCTAAATACTGAACTGAACTCTATGTGGCAACAAGATGAAGTCAAAAAATTAAAAGAAGAAATGTCGAAGCGTTTAAAAAAAGATGAAGATAAAATCAGGAAAAGAAAAGCATACAAATTCCATCGCGACCGCATGGATTATGAGTGTGGCAGAGTGTTTACCTTTGCCAAGAAGTATGATAAATTGAAAATATCTAAATATGGCAACACAGCTCAAGGACCAACAACTGCGCAAACTGAACCTGAAAGGCTAGCAGACGCAACATCCATCTCCAGTATCAGCTCAGGACGTGAAAGCGATACAGAACTGGAATTCCGAGCACAGGCTATGTCACAAGTACCAGCCAGCATTTCTCTAGCAGATGAGGTAGATTTTTTATGCCTCGAACGCAGAGATACACTGCGTCCAAGAATCAAGAACAAATCGGCAGGAATTCAACAAGAAAAAGAAGGGAGAGAAGGCAAGCAAAGCAACGACTGCCAGCAGCAGAAACAGCCACAAAAGAAGCAACCCAGGCGCAATTGGAGACGATAGACAAAACACAGATATCTACTAACCAAACTGTTATCAACCTGTCCCAAGTCACTCTCAATGAAGTGGAGAAACAACTCCTAGCGCTGGGCCTCTCATACTGCCCTGAAAGCACATTCAATTACACTACTACAAGACTGGATCTTTTCAAAAGCATCCGCAAATTAAAACTTAAGAAACACTTTCTTCTTATGGAGCAAAATAACAGCAAAAAACAGAACCTAGGAACACAATCTTTATGTTCTCCATCAGTGGGTTTAACACCTATGGATATACCAACATTGCAGTACTACAAGCTCTTGCTAATGAAAACAACACTTCGTCACAAGACAATACCCAATCACCTCCGATGCAGGTCTGCACCCCTTTCAAACCTCTATCAACATTTAACCCTATTACTTTGAGGGACTCAATTGACATTTTCAATGAGCAGATCACAAGCGGTATCAAGAAATTAAACTATACTGTGAACAACAAAACAAGTACAAAGGGTGACACCAGGATATTGCAATATCAATAACTAATGAGTAAACTCAGCAAAAATAAGGAGATAATTATCCGAAATTCAGATAAGGGTGGCAACATTATATTATGGAATAGAAAGGATTACATTGAGGAGGCTATGTCGCAATTAAGGGACCGAGAGTGTTACTCACGATGTGACTACCAAACACTAAAAAACATGTACAATACCGTCAGAATGAAGCTTATAGTTTGGAAAAATGCAGGGCTATTAACTCAAGATGAGTATAAATACATGCGGAATGACAATCCAGTGACCAAGGGAATTTACTTCATACCAAAAGTGCACAAAAATCCCTTGAAACCTCCAGGCAGACCAATTATATCAGCCCGCAGCAGCCTCCTGGAAAAAACTTCAAGATATGTGGACTTCTTTCTCCAAACTCATGTGCAAAATCTGGCCTCATATATTCGGGACACAAGTGATTTTCTTTCAAAAATACAAGACATTGTTTGGCACAAAGAATACTTACTAATGACACTTGATGTGACATCTCTATATAACTCGATTAACCACCAAGATGGACTGCGGGCTTTGAAACACTATCTTGCACATAGGGGTATAGCATTCGAACAGCATAACAATATGTTAGTCAACATGGTCAAATTTTGCCTCACTAACAATGTGTTCCTATTTGAAAACTCTTTGTATCAACAGCAACGTGGTGTCGCGATGGGGGCCAGTTTCTCCCCCAGCTATGCATGTATGCACATGGGCTGGTGGGAGGAACTGGTCCTCACAAGAGAACACAATGTACAACTAACGAACAATGTTGTCAAATGGGTCAAATACATTGACGATCTGTTTGTAATCTGGATTAGCGATGCAGAACTGTTCGTACAGAACTTGAATCAGAATCACTTAAATCTCCACTTCACAGCAGACATTAGTTCATTATCGGTCAATTTCTTGGATGTGCAGATCTATATAAAGGAAGGTCAGATTCACACTACACTACATAGAAAGCCAACGGCTGGCAATCCGATACTACACGCCAGCAGCGCACACCCGAAGCATCTTATACAGAGTATACCTTTTGGAGAGATGCTGCGCCTCAAACGCATATGTAGCAACCCTAAAGATCTCAAACAAGCTCAGACAGCCAGCAAAAACAGATTTCTAGCCAGAGGATACTCTCTAAAATGTATTGAAACTACTATTAAAAAAAGCATTGATCTAGACAGAGTAACCCTTCTCAAAATCAAAGATAAACCAAAACAGATGGAAGACACATTCAGATTCATCTTCAGTTTTAGCAAACAGGGAAGATTCCTGAAGGATATAGTCAACAGAAATTGGCCAATAATATTGGGAGATCCAATTATTAGTCACTTACTCCCTAAGAAGGCTGCTATTACATTTAGCAGAGCTCCATCCATGCGCGATTCTTTGGTCAAAAATTATTTAGAGAGTGTAACCCAGGGTACTTGGCTTAGTCAACGAAAGGGATTCTACAGATGCAAATCTTGTAAAGCATGCCAACAGGGCATTAACACTATTGCATTCAAAATACCATTCAAAAACGAAGAAATCCCGATAACTAAGCACCTAACTTGCAAAACGGATCATGCCATCTATGTGCTGGAGTGCCCCTGTGGACTCAGATATGTAGGAAGCACTATCCTTCAGGGACACAAGAAGGTGCTTCAGCACATAAGAGCAATCAAGAATCTCGACCAGACATATCCGGTTGCAAGACCTTTTGAAGACCAACACAAGTCAGATCCCACTCTTTTAAAATATTTTATAATAGACAGCATTCCATACAAAAAGAGAGGAGGTGACCGTGTCAGAGCCCTTAGACAACTTGAGACCAGATATATTCTGAACTTAGATACTAAGTATCCGAATGGTCTCAACCAAACAGAAGACTTATATATTTGCCTATAAGTTTCTGCTACATCTCCCATTTGTCACAATACGTCAAAAAAACATCAATTTAAACACTATTACAGGGCAATTCGATGTCTTTTCCAACCAGACTAAAGGGAACAAAGAGAAGAGAACAGTATACTATAGAATATTAT
Source organism: Triturus cristatus (assembly GCF_964204655.1). Taxonomy (NCBI): domain Eukaryota; kingdom Metazoa; phylum Chordata; class Amphibia; order Caudata; family Salamandridae; genus Triturus; species Triturus cristatus. Next base: position 831,389,839 of record NC_140594.1, read on the forward strand.
GTTCTTACACTGTACTTCCCCAAGCCGCACCTCACATTTTATCTATTTATTTACACATCGGGTTTTAGGTACACACATTTTAGAATCAAATTATGGTAAAGGTTTAAGCACTTAGCACTTTATTCATGTTTGCACTTGCACTATTTTACATGCAACCAGCGGAGTGTTTGTTGGCAATCACAGTCAAATACATCTTAGCAGATTTGCTGAAGCACTAGTATTATGGTTTTGTATTTAGATACAAACCTGCCTTAGTTTTTTATACCTGGACGTTGTTTTTTTTTTCTTTTCCGTTCCTATTTCAGAAAATCAGCGATATTTATTGTTTTTAATCTTATTTATTACAATGAGATTTTTAAACATAACTGATTTTTAGGAGAACAGACTTATTATCTAATGGATGTATATAACTTTATTTGTTTTAATACATATCCTATTGATTACTGTGTAGCAAATTTGTTATTAATGTACAAACAGCTATTTATGAGACACAACAAAGGTCATCTATAGTATGTTTTTCATGTCTATGACCCAACAAATCTCGCTTCCATGTCACTTTAAGAAAAAGATAAAAAAATACAATTTAAAGGTACCTCATGATGTGTGAGCGCGTCATGTGATCAAGGTCCTTGTGGGATCGAAACGCGTCATGCTGGTGGTGTAACTGTGGCTGAATAAATCTTAGCAGTGACACCAATCCTGTGGTCTGTGCTCCGTTTTTGTCAGCAGAAATGATGATGACTGCTCATGGAGACAAAGTATCATATATTTTCTACTGGCGGTCGCCAGTAGATAGTGATAGTTAGGACCGTGTTTCCATAGGAAATCCGCAACATTCAATATGGAATAACTTTGGCACCGGTTGACGAATCCTCGCAAAATTTTCAAAATAGGTGGGGCACTCCGCTCCGCTCCTACCCTGAAAGTCTCGGGGGGATTCGTCAAGCGGGGGCTGAGAAAAAAGGGGGGTCCCAATACGCGTTTTCCCCATGCAATTTTCCATAGGGACCTTTAGCCCAAGGTACAGCCCGAACGGCTGAACAGAATTACTTGAAATTTGGCAGAGAGGTAGTCCTCAGCTCAGGGAAGTGCCTTTTGCAGGTCTGGTGTCAATCTGTTCAGTAGTTCCTGAGAAAATCAAAAGTAAAATCATATATATGTGGGCGGAGCCTAACCACACATCTCATCCTGAGATCTGATTGGCTGTCAGCACTTCATCCAAGAAGTGTTGGCAGCCATCTTGGGACCAATATACATGATAGCACCTCATTAAAAAGCATTGCAGTTAATAGAAGGTTTTAAGACTTTAGTTACATTATAAATCATTTGTTGATGGTACCATACTCATTTTAGGAATTGTGGTATGTTCTAAGGTGATTTCACCATGTGAAAAAGCCTTCTGCTGGGATATCATGATTGAGAGAAAAATATTTTCTCATGCTTTTCCCACAGAGGTTTGGAAGGTGATCTATAAGCTAAACTGAGAGCTTATTTTCTGTAAATTCACATTATCTTTCTCAGTCATGTGAGAATGAAGTCTGACATTCTCAGTAAAACATGTACATCCAACAAGGGCAGAGACTGTCAGTTGATTCCTTTGTGTTCTACTGCAGCTTCCCAGAGTGTTCCAAAGAACAACTAGAGCGCTAACAGTCCTACTTATGATAAACGTATGGCACACCTGAAGCCATCTTGCTTGGATTAAAGTGGTAACTCTTAAAACATTTAATTTAAAAAGGAACAAAATGAGGGGGTTCATTTTTCCATAACAAGTATGATTAGTGCTGCAGAAAGAAAAACTAGGGCACATTTTGACTTCTGAAATCCTCTTTTATTTCATTAAAAAATTCTGACATGCAGACTGAAACATGCACTTTCAATACCAGCAGCAGTTTTCCCTGGTGAGCAGTAGCTTTACTACAGTGATCTAATGAGCAAAAAGAGTGCTAACATTTCCTACTGAGGAGACTGCAGTAAATGAGGAAATTAGGAAACTTCATAACAAATAAGTCTCCCAAGATGGCCACCAGAGGCAAAAGAGCCCAACTGTAGCCCAAATATCACCCAGATGTAGCCCAAGTATAGCCCAATGACAGAATGTCCCAGAGTGTTCTTAAAAACAACTAGAGCGCTTACTGTCTTCATTATGACAAAAGTATGGCACACCTGAAGCCATCTTGATTGGAATAAAGTGGTAACACTTAAAACATTTAATTTAAAAAGGAACACAATGAGGGGGTTCATTTTGCCATAGAAATTATGATTAATGCTGCAGAAAGAAAATGAGGGCACATTTTGAGTGACTTCTCAAATCCTCTTCTATTTCATTAAAACATTCTGACATGCAGACTGAAACATGCACTTTTAATACCAGGAGCAGACTTCCATGGTGAACAGTAGTTTTACTACAGTGATCTAATGAGCAACTAGAGTGCTAACTTTCAGAATTTATGGCAAATGTGTGACATATCTGAATACCTTCATGATGGAATCAAAGTAAAAAACTGAAAGAATTTCCTACTGAGGAGACTGCAGTACATGAGGAAATTAGGAAACTTCATAACAAATAAATCTTCCAAGATGGCCACCGGAGACAAAAGAGCCCAAATGTAGCCCAAAATCACCCAGATGTAGCCCAAATATAGCCCAAATATAGCCCAATGACAGAAGTGTGCAAAACATTTATTATTTTGTGTTTTTGCAGTGTTATATAGTGCAGACTTGTCAGGTATTGGAGTGCTTTACATGAGCATTGGTTACATCACACAAGAACAAATTCATTTTGGTTGTAGACATGGGGAGACTAAGTGATTTGACCAGAATCACAGAATGTCGAGCTGAAGCAGAAACTCCAACCTGGTTCCCCAGTTGCAAAGTCTGCAGTTCTGGAAGTAACACCACATCCTCTCCCCTAAGTGCAACATTTAATCAAGTGGTCAACTGGATAAAAAAACATAAAGATAACAAATAACTTAAAAGTGCTTTGTCGCTATTTGAAAACTCAGAAAATATGTCCTTATTTTAGTCTTTTAGAGCACTAACCATAATTTTGATGCCAATAAGACCCTCTCATATATGTAATTTCTAAAGGAAATGCTCTAGGTATTACAGTTTTGATTACATCAAGATGACGTCAGGCGTTCCACACTTTTGTAATAAATATAGAATGTTAGCAATCTAGTTGCTCATTAGGATACTGTTGAGAGGCAGAGGCCAGGGGCACGGACTCTGAAAATTGAAGGCAGGTAGGAGGGTGCAAAGGCAACAATTTAACCACACTGAGCAGGCAGGAAGGGCCGTGGCAGCACAACAGACTATGGAGAGCAGTGGAAAGGGGGGCAGGGGCAACAAACCAACAATACAGGACTTGCAAGAGAGGCTGTGGCAATGTAATAGAGCATTGTGGGCAGAAGGAAGAGGCAATGGTAGTACAACCATACATGCCAACAGACCCGATTCAGCCAGGAAACGTCCAATGTTTTTAAGCTCAAATGGGCTTTATTTGATCTGTCTCCTGTCTACAATCTCCTCTTTTTCAATGTAACTTAAAGGGGAAAATCAATACCCCAGTTTTTTTTCAAAATCTCCCTCTTACCAAGTTCAAAATGTTCGCAAGTATAGTACATTGGATCATGGAAGGAAATGGGGTAGGGACATGGACTTGGATAACAGAGGACAGGAGGGACATGGAGAGGTGCACCAAACTGACCCTGCAGGGCAGGCATCAGGGTTTGCAGCAGCACAATACACCACACAGGGCATGCGGGAAGGGAGTGCAGCACAACAATCCATAGAAAGCAAGAGGGAGGGGACAGGACCATGCACATGGACAACAGAGAACAGAGGGGCAAGAGGCAATGGTAGCTAGTTGACCATAATGGACAGACAGGAGAGAAAACTGCAGCATAACAGACCATAAAGGGCAGGAGGGACGGATCAGGGGCATTACAATGGAACAGACAAGCCAGGAGGGAGGGAGTAGGGGTCTGCACATGTAAACAGAGGGCTGGGGGCAAGGGGGCAGGGCAGGAGCAGCAAGATAGCCATGGAGGTCAGGCAGGATGGGCACTAGAAGCAAGACACACCATGAAGAGCAACAGTGAGACTGTGATGGCATACACACAGACCATGGAGGGAAGGTGGGAGGGGGTCAGGGGCAGCTAACTGACCACACAGGGAAGGTGGGAGGGGCCATGGCAGCACAGAAGACCATGCATGGCAAGTGGGAGGGTTAGTGGCAGCACAATGGCTATGATGGGCAAGAAGGAGGGTGCAGGGGCATGCACAAAGGACGATGGAGGATAGAAGGGAGGGTCGGGACCTGTGCACAGACAAGAAAGTTCAGGGGAAGGGGCCTCACAACAGACCGCACGGGGCAGGCAGGAGGAGCAGTTGCAGCACAACAGACCAGGGAGGGCAGAAGGGTGTGGCAGTACAATGGACCATGTAGGACAGGAGGAAGAGGATAGGGGCATGGCATGTGGACAGGCAGGGTGGAGGTGGCAGGGACAGGTTACAGTCATCTGACAATGCGAGGCAGGTGGGAGGGGAGTGGCAGCTCAACAGAACACTCAGAGTAGATAGGAGTGGCAGCTCCATGGAACATGGTGGGCAAAAGGATGGAGCAGAGGCATGCACAAAGACATCGGAGGGCAGGGGGAAGGAGAATAGGGGCAGCAAGCTAAGCACAGAGTTTAAGCAGGAGGTCAATGATGGGGCATAGAATTGGGCAATGGAGGGCAGGAGGAGGGGACTGGTACATCATACTAAATTGAGGACGGTGGCAGCACATCAGACCATGCATGGCAGGAGGGAGGAGGCTAGTCCATGGATTCACACAACAGAGGATAGGGAGGAGGGGGATGGGGCAGCAAGCTAACTGTTCAGAGAAGGCGGGTATTAGGAACTTTATTGTTTTTAAAACGTCTGTCTGTGCGAACTACTTAAAATATGAACAAGTATGCAGCATAATCTCACTTTTATTCAGGAAGAAGAGGACGTTTGTGACTGTGACTCCGGGCTCACTTGGCAGAAACACCCCCTGACCCTCCACCCCCTATCGCAAAATGTAATGCCCGTGAAAAGGGTAGGTGAACACAGTGTTATGTAGAACATAGTCCTGATAGCACGATTGAAAATGAAAACTAGATATAGTGTATGGTATAAACTATGCACCAAAAAGTGTGATATAAGATGAACCGGGCATGAAATATAATATGCAATACATTGTGCGCAATGACAGATTCATTGGAGAGCGCGAGATAGCACAGGCACTAGCGCGTGCTATGCGATGTGCGCCTTGGAGTGTAATATGCACAGGGCAGTGTTGTGTAACCTAACTAGTCTCTAAAGTTGTAATATAAAATATGTGCTGGGGAGTGTAACGTTGCATATGCACTGTGACAAAGATATAGATCCCAGATTGTAATATGTATGGCATAGCACTATGCGTTATAACATAGGCATCGAGGAAGGCACGTTAGATGGGGCAATATAACCCGTGCGAAGACAAGTGTGGCATGACATATTCACGGGGTGGTGTTACAGTGCACATGGGCTAGAGAGTGTCATAGCATATGCACTAGCTGGTGGAATACAACACAGAGGTGTGTGGCACTCGGCAGGCAATGGTGGGTGTAACACAGCATTGGGCTCTGCCAGGAGCGCGCTGTGACTCTCAAGTGATGTTCGTCCCCTTTCCAGAGAGTAAAATAAAAAGTATTACACATCCGGCAGTGGATGTGTGTTTTATTAACCGTGAGGGGGGTTTCTTACATAGTTTTGGTCGAATTTTTGTCGAATCCCCTTTGAATGGCTTGGTGTGCATGTGTATTAAATGTGCCCGTCAATAGCTACCCATGTTTGTATAAATAAACGACAAGGGTGTCTACCGGGATTAGGCACGTTAGGGCATCAGACATGTCAGAGCTTTACTAGTGGTGTAAATACATTCCACGTGGATTCATTGTACGCATAGTCGCCTTTTAATGAATATCACTCAAATGGTGATAGGTACGTATGGTTTATCCAGCATGTCCTAGGTGTGTCTATAAATCTATATTTTTTTAAAATAATAAAAAACAGTGGCCGGCCCTGGGGATTGGGGTCAAAAAAATATAATTAGGAGACAGGCCCTGGGGGATGGGGTCATCAGGGCCAATAAATTAGAATAAGAAGGGGAACCACACAGCCCCACTTCTTAAAAAATTAAAATAAATAAAAGACTGGCATCGTGCCGGAGGCCACGCCCCCTCCTTGCAGCACTCTGCAAACGCGCCCCCTGGCGAGTTGTAAGTTGGGGAATTAATTCCTCTTCAATACTGAGGGTCCCTGAGGGCCAACTAGCCCAACAGGCATCTCCAGTATGTGCCAGGGAGCTGCGCTGCAGACAGGTGTTGTGAGGCCAAGCCCCTTTTTACACCTCTCTGCAACGCAGCTCTGTGGCGCTTACTGGAGGTACATAGTGGTCTAGTTTGACCCTAGGGACCCTTAGGATTCAAGGGGACTTAATCTCTCAACTTAGAACATCCACAGGGCGCGTTTACACAGTGGTGAAGGGAGGGGACGGGGCCTGAGGTGACGTGTGCAAACACGCACTATGGCACGTTTTAAATTGGGGATATAATATCCCTTCAATACTGAGGGCCCCTGGGGGCTAACTAGCCCACCAAGTGCTTCCATTAAGCGCCACTGAGCTGCATTGCAGAGAGGTGGTCCAGGCTGTGCTACTTTTTACACCTCTCTGCAACGCAGCTCTGTGGCACTTACTGGAGGTACCTAGTGGGCTAGTTGGACCCTAGGGACCCTCAGGATTCAAATGAACTTAATCTCCCAACTAAAAACGGACACAGGGCGTGTTTACACAGTGGTGAAGGGAGGGGACGGGGCCTGAGTTAACGTGTGCCAAAACGCCCTGTGGCCTGTTTTAAGAGGTAGTTTTAATCCCCCTGCCCTATTATATACTAGGGGCTTACAGAGGAGGTCATGCTAATCACAGGGGGACCCTAACGCATAATGTTCCCTAGTGTATGTAGGTGTTTTCACTGTATTCTAAGTGTCTTTTAACATAGCACTGGCTCTAGGACTGGTTAGTCAGACTCAGTTACCACCAGTATCCATCTGAAAAAGTTGAGGGTACAGGATGATTTTGCAACAAGGCTTCTTTCTGCTCTTCTTTTTGTTCTTTCTGCACGTTATCCTTCTTCCTGCACTTTTCTTCGTCTTTGAGGACTTCTGTTGCTTCTTTCTGCACTTCTTTTTTTTCTTTCTGTGCATTTTTTCTTCTTTCTTCACATGTCCTATCTCTGTAGGCATAGTTAGAAATTAGCATTTAAAAAACCTTTGAAATTCACAGAAAAAACCATAGGTTTCAGGCACGTTATAGTTAGGAATTAGCATTTAAAAAACCTCAGAAATTCACTGAAAAAACCATAGGTTTCAGGGGTGTTATAGTTAGCTGGACTTTTCACTTGTACAAAACCATTGAAATTCCCCCGTTATAGTTAGTTCAGCTAACTATAACTCGCGCGCCCGCAATGCACTGCTGATGAAGTCACATATTACATCACTCATGACATGGTCAGTGACATCACTCATGACATCACTGATGACATCTCAAATGACATCACTGATGACATCACTGATGACATCATCCTTGTGATAGAGTGGAAGACCTCCTCTCACCCTAATATAATCTTTGATACACACATTCAAAAATAGAGACTAAAATTTTCAAAACAATGGACATACCAATACCAGTTACAACAACCTCTTCAGTAATTCTAAGATCCACATACACATCCACTCATTCACCAACAGTCCTATACAGTCACTCATACATTTACTCACTCATCATATGTACTCATACACCTATACATCCTGTTACACAATGCCACTCATCCATAGAGTTACTCACACACATAGTCGGTCATGCTAATAAAGAATCAAACATACATTTACTTGCATATACAGTTATACACACACCACCACACTTACTTCTACGGAAACTTACACATACTTAGTCTTTTAAACAATCACTATAGAAACACATACTTATTCATACAGGAACTCTTTCAATCTCTCACTCTCACATATACTCACTTATATACACCAATAGTCACATATGCTAGTTTAAAACATATGTAGTTACTCATAAAGACACTATTGAGACAGTCATTCACTCACTAACACACCCATACACACACTCATCCACCAATACAGTCCTGCACACATGCTGTCTTCAACACATACAAACAGTGAGTCACTCATTCATGCACCTATGCACTACGTAATACCCCCCCACCGAACCATGCAGACACTCAGACTAATACTCAAAAAAACCAACTAATAACCTATATAGACACCCATGTAGCTACTCACCAACCCATGCAGCCACTTATACACAAAGTGAGAGACTGATACAGATATTTACATATTTAAACATTACTCACTAAGCCATGTATTCACTATGATACACTTAATCAGTCAGTTACACAATCAATTTTTCAAAAACAAATCATCCATTTAGACACTTATATACCCATCGACCGTGAGATATACATATATAAAACATATGTAATTTTCAGAAAAACACACATTCACTGGATGATGTCATCAGTGATGTCTTCAGTGATGTCATTTGAGATGTCATCAGTGATGTCATGAGTGATGTCACTGACCATGTCATGAGTGATGTAATATGTGACGTCATCAGCAGTGCATTGCGGGCGCGCGAGTTATAGTTAGCTGAACTAACTATAACGGGGGAATTTCAATGGTTTTGTACAAGTGAAAATTCCAGCTAACTATAACACCCCTGAAACCTATGGTTTTTTCAGTGAAAATATATATATATATATATATATATATTCACTGAAAAAACCATATGTTTCACACATGTTATAGTTAGCTGGACATTTCACTCGTAAAAAACCAATGAAATTCCCCCGTTATAGTTAGTGCAGGCAACTATAACTCACGCGACCGCAATCCTCTGCTGATGATGTCAGATATTACATCACTGATGACATATGTGTCTTTATGAAAAATAAATATTTGTAATATATGTATAGCTAAAGATACAGTATTAGCATCAACAGAGGATTGCGGTCGCGTGAGTTATAGTTGCCTGCACTAACTATAACGGGGGAATTTCATTGGTTTTTTACGAGTGAAATGTCCAGCTAACTATAACATGTGTGAAACCTATGGTTTTTTCAGTGAATTTGCAAGGTTTTTTAAATGCTAATTCCTAACTATAACGTGTGTGAAACCTATGGTTTTTTCAGTGAATTTATACGGTTTTTTAAATGCAAATTTTTTTTGGATATTTTTTGTAAACCTATGTATAAAATAATATATGTACTATATCCTGCATTATGGAATGGTTAATTTTTTTTTTATGCATTTTTTTTCCGTGCGCGTACAGTAAGCTGACGCTACGCGCTCCGTACGTCATACGTACGGTGCGCGTACGGTAAGCTGACGCTATGCGCTCCGCACGTCATAAGTACAGCGCGCTTACGTGATACGTACGTGACGTACGCGTACACGCGGAAGCAACGTCGCGGTTACGCAGGGGCGTGTAATGCGCATGCGCGAGTGCGTTTTACGTACGCGCTCCGTAAGCGCTCCGTAAGCGTCACGTTTGCGCATGCGTACTTGTTTGCGAGCGCGTACCGTAAGCTTACGGAGCGCGCACGGTAGGTCATGTGATCCACAAAGAACACTTTTCATTGGTTGAAACTACTTTCAGTTCCAGAAACTTCCCACACCACACCCATTCCCCTCATTACTGCTTGAGATCCCCTAGGAGAAGGAGCTGAATTGACATTGAGATACAATGGCAGAACAGCAGACCTCTTCTGAGAGTGAGGCTAGCAGCACCACCATTATCCAGAGAAGGAGGAAACAAAAGAATTCTTTTGTATGGGAGTATTTTACTTTTCCAAAGGGGGAGAAAAAGGTCAATGCTCCATTGGTCACTTGCACACTTTGTGACCGTGTTTTATCTAGAGGAAATCCAAGGAAGAAATATTCCTTTGGAAATCACTCTATGATGAGACACCTTAGGGATAGACATCCCAGGACCTTTGCTCGACATACTGGAGAAAACTCTTCAGTAAGTCACCAGAGCCCAACCTCAGAAGCTCAGCCGAGTACATCATCTGCAGCTCAGCTGAGCCCTTCCTCTGAGGTGGGAGCATCACCTTCTTCTGCTCCTCTGGACGTTAACCCTCGATTTGGGAGGGTTGTAATGAGGTGTATAACGTGTTCTGGTCTTATTGTTTTTGGGGAGACCAGTGTTCCCCTTATTAACAATAAGATAGATCAGCACGTTTGTAGACGCTCATAATATTCTTTTAAGAGCCAACCTTACCTCACAATTTTTTTTATTTTTTTGTAAGCTTTCCTTTTTGAAAATTTTTTTTGCCGTGCGCGCACGGTACGCGTAATTACGCGAAGTTCGCGGAATTTTTTCGTTTACGCCGCGCGCGTACGCTGCGCGCATTCGGCGTTTTTTTTAAAAAAAATTAAAATTAATTTTTTTCCCTTGGGGGTCCTTCTGAGACCCCCTGACCAAGGCTAGGGGGTCAGGAACTGTCCAGCCTGCCCCCTTTTCACGTTATCCTCCTTTGTTTTTCACCCCCTCAGACTGTGAGAGACAAAATGGCGGCCGACACTTCCTGGTTTCGACCGATTCGAATGTTTGCTTTGATCTAACAACCAATCAGAATCGCGCTCGCGC